>NC_058083.1:445500930-446138430 GCF_014858855.1 Bufo gargarizans
AGTATTTTTTCACGGTCCACAAAAACGGGGTCCGTAGGTCCGTGATCCCTGACCGTTATTTCGTCCGTGGGTCTTCCTTGATTTTTGGAGGATCCACAGACATGAAAAAAAAGTCGTTTTGGTCTCCGCCTGGCCGTGCGGAGCCAAACGGATCCGTCCTGAATTACAATGCAAGTCAATGGGGACGGATCCGTTTGAGGTTGACACAATATGGTGCAATTGCAAACGGATCCGTCCCCTATTGACATTTAATGTAAAGTCAGGAGTCCCTTTTATACCATCGGAGTTTTCTCTAATCCGATGGTATATTTTAACTTGAAGCGTCCCCATCACCATGGGAACGCCTCTATGTTAGAATATACTGTCGGATATGAGCTACATCGTGTCACGACCATGTTATGGCCGTGACTCCTTGGGAGCCGCATACTGTTGCCCGCGGTTTTGGGTTGTTGTGTCAACCGCAGCTGGAGGCATTTTGCTGTTTGCCTCAGGTGCGGTTGCCGCAGACAACAGGTATGTGTGCGGTTGCCTTGGAGTTTGTGTGCGTGTATATATGCACTTTTGTATGTCTGTGTGCACTCTGTTTTGTGTTTGGTGTGCACTGACATCTTCCCTTCACTGTGGTTGCCCATGGCAACGTTTGGTTGGAGTTGTACATGTGGTGGCAGTGTCCCGGCCTTCGGGCTGACTCCCAGGACATGGTTGCCACCCATGTCGTTGCCTGCGGCAACAGCTACAGTGTGTTCTTGGGTTGGACACTTTCCATTTTAGTTGTGTTTCTCTTCCCTGGTGCTGGAAGAGTTAACTCCCTTCCCAGTATGTGTGTGCTCTGGGTGTGTTTGTGGGGTGTGGCTACTTGGGGATATAAAGCCTCACTGTTTGCACATGTCTGAGGGTTGCTTCAGCCAAGCTTAGCTGGAGCATGCTCCTGTGTTTTCCACCTGCCAGTGGAGGCCACCCTTGTGGTCATAAAGATTATGTCACATTAAGTTTATGTCATGTTTATGTGTGATGTCTATGTGATGTTCAGTTGGGATTTTCCTTTGTTGTTTGGTGCAGCTTATGGATCTGGATTCCTGTGTGGGGATCCAGTCAGCAAGGCTGTGGCAGGTAGGTGGAACTAGTTCAGTTCACCTGCCATATCCGTAAGACTGTTAGTGTTCCCCTTTTCCCGGCAGCTTGGCCAGTGAGACCCCTGTTCCTCCGTGTCCAGTAGGAACAGGCCGTCTTACCCTGACTCCTAGTCCAGGGACCGGTCGGAGGGTGAGTTAGGGATCCGAGGTTCCGGAGCATGGGTCCTCCTACCTTAAAGGTCGGCCCATGCAGCTAGGAGTTAGGGTCAGGTTAGGGACGCTTTAGGAGGTGACCTGCTCCCTAATCCTGTCGTCCTGGCCGAGCAGCGCGTAAGATCATCTGGCATCGCATGGCTGAGGATTTTCCCCGTCCTCAGCCGTGACAGTATGACCACAGTGGCTCCTCACTTGGCGCTCCCTCGAAAGAGGGTGAAGCATGTACCGCCATCTGCGGAAGGGGTACATGCGCGTTCTCCGGAGGAAGAGCGTTATGGCGGGTTTCGCCGTTGACGGCATGGTGAGTGGCGTTTCCCCGCCTTTCCTCACCGTGTTCTGCCTTGGCGTCCCCTGATATTTTTATTGCACGTGCGTTTTTTGGTGTGCGGTGGCACACCTTCGAAAGAGGGTGCAGCATGCAGTGCCATCCTCTTGTGGCCTGCATGCGCGTTCTCCGGAGGGAGAGCGTTCCGGGGGGATCACCGTTAACGGCACGGTTGGTTGTTTATTCCCCGCCACCTTACCTTCCGTGTCCGTGTTGGTGATCCCTCGTCCCTCTCCATGTTCCCATCTCTGGTCGTTTGCTGGCAGCATTCCGTTAGTGGTCCGGCTGCGTGCTGGTTAGGAGTGTCTGCTGGCAGCGACTGGAGTGGGGACGTGAGTGGAGAGTCCCCTCGTCCATTCTCAGTGGTTCTCTTCCCGTGTCGGTGTGGCTGGCTGCAGGCCTCGTTGGACTGGCTTAGTGTGTGCTGGGAGAGGATGCAGCTGGCAGCGACTTTCTGGGAACCATTTCCTGAGAGTGGACGTTCCCTTCTCCTATCCCCTTGTGTGAGTCCCTCACTAGTTTTCTTTTTTTTGGTGGGGGGGCTTTGAGGGGTGGGAGTGTCACGACCATGTTATGGCCGTGACTCCTTGGGAGCCGCATACTGTTGCCCGTGGTTTTGGGTTGTTGTGTCAACCGCAGCTGGAGGCATTTTGCTGTTTGCCTCAGGTGCGGTTGCCGCGGACAACAGGTATGTGTGCGGTTGCCTTGGAGTTTGTGTGCGTGTATGTATGCACTTTTGTATGTCTGTGTGCACTCTGTTTTGTGTTTGGTGTGCACTGATATCTTCCCTTCACTGTGGTTGCCCGTGGCAACGTTTGGTTGGAGTTGTACATGTGGTGGCAGTGTCCCGGCCTTCGGGCTGACTCCCAGGACATGGTTGCCACCCATGTCATTGCCTGCGGCAACAGCCACAGTGTGTTATTGGGTTGAACACTTTCCCTTTTAGCTGTGTTTCCCTTCCCTGGTGCTGGAAGGGTTAACTCCCTTCCCAGTATGTGTGTGCTCTGGGTGTGTTTGTGGGGTGTGGCTACTTGGGCCTATAAAGCCTCACTGTTTGCACATGTCTGAGGGTTGCTTCAGCCAAGCTTAGCTGGAGCAGCCTCTTGTGTTTTCCACCTGCCAGTGGGGGCCACCCTTGTGGTCATAAAGATTATGTCACATTAAGTTTATGTCATGTTTATGTGTGATGTCTATGTGATGTTCAGTTGGGATTTTCCTTTGTTGTTCGGTGCAGCTTATGGATATGGATTCCTGTGTGCACAGGGATCCAGTCAGCAAGGCTGTGGCAGGTAGGTGGAACTAGTTCAGTTCACCTGCCATAACCGTAAGACTGTTAGTGTTCCCCTTTTCCCTGCAGCTTGGCCAGTGAGACCCCTGTTCCTCCGTGTCCAGTAGGAACAGGCCGTCTTACCCTGACTCCTAGTCCAGGGACCGGTCAGAGGGTGAGTTAGGGATCCGAGGTTCCGGAGCATGGGTCCTCCTACCTTAAAGGTCGGCCCATGCAGCTAGGAGTTAGGGTCAGGTTAGGGACGCTTTAGGAGGTGACCTGCTCCCTAATCCTGTCGTCCTGGCCGAACAGCGCGTAACATCATCTGGCATCGCATGGCTGAGGATTTTCCCCGTCCTCAGCCGTGACACATCGTGAAACTCAGATCCGACAGTATATTCTAACACAGAGGTGTTCCCATGGTGATGGGGACGCTTCAGGTTAGAATATACTAAAAAACTGTGTACATGACTGCCCCCTGCTGCCTGGCAGGTGCTGCCAGGCAGCAGGGGCAGACCCCCCCCACAGTTTTTAACTCATTGGTGGCCAGTGCAGCTGGGCACCCCCTCCCTCCCCTGTAGTTAACTCATTGGTGGCCAGTGCGGCCGCCCCCCCCTCCCTCCCCTGTAGTTAACTCATTGGTGGCCAGTGGGCCCCCCCTCCCTCCCCTGTAGTTAACTCGTTGGTGGCCAGTGGGCCCCCCTCCCTCCCCTGTAGTTAACTCGTTGGTGGCCAGTGGGACCCCCGTCCCTCCCCTGTAGTTAACTCATTGGTGGCCAGTGGGCCCCCCCTCCCTCCCCTGTAGTTAACTCGTTGGTGGCCAGTGGGCCCTGTGCCGGCATACATACATAATTCCTCTGGGTAGCCATCTTATATGCTTCTGGCATATGTAAAAAAACTGTGAACTCTCATCTTCCTGAAGCCTGGGTCACCTATGATATAGATGGACACTTTTATTACCACTACTCTGTGAGGCCAGCTATAAAAGGTCATAAAGGCTATACCAGGCACAGCTCATCCTGTCCTTTAAGATAAGATCAGCTCGCTGTCAAGCCTGGCTTGAGCGTGACATCATTAATTTCCAGGTCTGGTTTGAGGAGAGCTAATAGCCCTTAATTAGCTCTGGGCATAAAACCAGTCCACTTTCATATTTCATTTATGAGCCAACTTATGCACTTTCTGACACCAGATCCAGGCTCTACAGAGTATTGTGGTTAATTGGGTATCAAATATGACTAGAGGATGTGATTCTGTAGCTGACCTATGGGTGGTAGAAGAACTACAGGTCCCAGCATTACCGTGTGTGGTCTCATTCTGTATGTAAATAAATAAGGATCGCAAATATGTATTCTGTATAAAAATATGCCGATGTATCAGGGAGATACGGGCTTAAGTATAATCCTCATTGTAGGAACTGAACTTTGATGGGGTCATAAAACACTTGGAGGCCAATCCCTAGGCTTCACAGTCACTCTGCTGCCATTGGCTGACAGGAATAAGTCTCCTGCCCATGGGAGAGTTCATAAAAATCTGTGCACAAGGACAGAGGAGAGAGACCCATGGAACATCACCAGACACTTAATTGGACATTGACCCCTGTATCAGAAGAACTTTGAGGGTCTCCCCTGATACATACTGAAAAGGGGTTTGCAAGGATTCAAAAAGGACATATGAACGACCAACTGAAACCCTCCAGAGAAACTAAGTATTCTTTCATCTTTTTCCCTTTCATTTGAACTGTCGTGATTATTTATATTGTTATTATTATTCTGTAGTTTTATAGTCATTTTCATTAGACTTGTATGCACTGCTTTTTACCTCTTATTAAAGATTATAAAATCTAAATAGCCAAGTCTTCCATATTCTAAGCTGCTGAACAACGTACCTTGCCTTTGAAGAGACGTTACCAGGTAGTTAGTTAAATTGCATTTAGGAATTGTAGCTGGGGGTGATTGACTGAGGTTGGTCAGTAAGTGATATCCGGTTCATCCACTGATCTGTGTGATAGTGAATGACCCGGATAGTCGGCTAGTGGACCGGGAACCCACGTGGTGGCAGTTACCGAAGTGTAGTGTGGGGGGGGTGTTAGCCGGATGGTAATACCCCGGTCACGTGAGGTCTCTGTGTGTGCGCAGACTCCGTCACAGACCACTACGTCACAGCTGTGGGATCCGGAGCGATCGGATCCATAGTTCGTGACAGGCCCCCCCTCCCCTGTAGTTAACTCGTTGGTGACCAGTGGGCCCTCTCCCCTCCCTCCCCCTCCTAATTAAAATCACCCCCCATTAATTGGTGGCAGCGGAGAGTACCGATCGGAGTCCCAGTTTAATAGCTGGGGCTCCGATCGGTAACCATGGCAACCGGGACGCTACTGCAGTACCGGTTGCCATGGTTACTTAGCAATTTGTAGAAGCATCATACTTACCTGCGAGCTGCGATGTCTGTGTCCGGCCGGGAGCTCCTCCTACTGGTAAGTGACAGATCATTAGGCAATGCACCGCACAGACCTGTCACTTACCAGTAGGAGGAGCTCCCGGCCAGACACAGACATCGCAGCTCGCAGGTAAGTATGATGCTTCTACAAATTGCTAAGTAACCATGGCAACCGGGACTGCAGTAGCGTCCCGGTTGCCATCGTTACCGATCGGAGCCCCAGTGATAAAACTGGGACTCCGATCGGTACTTTCCACTGCCATAAATGATAGGGGGGGGGGAGATTTTAATTAGGAGGGGGAGGGAGGAGAGAGGGCCCACTGACCACCAACGAGTTAACTACAGGGGAGGGAGGGGGGGCCCACTGGACACCAATGAGTTAACTACAGGGGAGGGAGGGGGGGCCCACTGGCCACCAACGAGTTAACTACAGGGGAGGGAGGGGGGGGGGGCCCACTGGCCACCAATGAGTTAACTACAGGGGAGGGAGGGGGGGGCTGGCTACCAACGAGTTAACTACAGGGGAGGGAGGGGGGGGCTGGCTACCAACGAGTTAACTACAGGGGAGGGAGGGGGGGCCCACTGGCTACCAATGAGTTAACTACAGGGGAGGGAGGCAGCAGGGGGCAGTCATGTACACAGTTCTTTTAGTATATTCTAACCTGAAGCTTCCCCATCACTATGGGAACGCCTCTGTGTTAGAATATACTGTCGGATCTGAGTTTTCACGAAGTGAAAACTCAGCTCTGAAAAAACTTTTATGCAGACGGATCTTGCAGACGAAATCTTGCGGATCTTTCACGGACCCATTGACTTGAATGGGTCCGTGAACCGGTGTCCGTCCAAAAAATAGGACAGGTCATATTTTTTTGACGGACAGGGAACACGAATCACGGTCTCGGCTGCAAATCGGTGCATTTTCCGATTTTTCCACGGACCCATTGAAAGTCAATGGGTCCGCAAAAAAAAACTGAAAACGGCACAACGGCCACGGATGCACACAACGGTCGTGTGCATGAGGCCTAAAGGTTTCAGTTTTGATTTCCATCTTATGGATTCCGTTATTTTCCGCTATAATCAAGTTATAATGGAAAGCCATAACAAATACATAACGTTGATTTGAACAAGCTCTTAACATATTCATCTATGGGTGTAATCAGTTTTGTTGACCTCCCCCTTCCCCCCTCTAGTTTTTTTTTTAAGAAATTCATGCTAAGAAGGTGAAAAAACACAATAAATACAAAAATACAATTTTAATTTTTTACACAAAAGTGTCAATTTAAAGACAGATTTTTTTTCTACAAAGCTTATGAAAATGAAGAAGTACACCCCAAAATGTATTACCCGATTTCTCCTGTCTTCAGAAATATCCCCATTGTGGCCCTAATCTTATGTCTTGACACATGGCAGGGCCCAAACATAAAGGAGCACCCAGTGGCTTTCTGAACACAAAATTTGCTTGAAAATGTTTTAGGCCCCATTGCACACTTGTAATGGCATTGAGCTGCCAAAACAAAAGAAAATCCCATTTTGAGAACTAGACCCCCTAAGGTATTAATCTAGGGGATTTAGTGAGCTTTTAGACCCCCTAGTATTTTGTAGAAATTAATGCTAAGCGGGGGGAGGGGGGAATATTTTTTATTATTTACACAAAAGTGTCAATTTAATGACAGATTTTTTTTCTACAGAGCACATGGAAATGAAGAAGTACACCCCAAAATGTATCACCCCATTTCTCCTGTCTTCAGAAATATCCCTATTGTGGCCCTAATCTTATGTCTTGACACAGGGCAGGGCCCAAACATAAAGGAGCACCTGGGGCCTTTCAGATAATAAACTGAAAATGGTTCAGGCCCCAGTGCACACATGTAATGGTGTTGAGCTGCAAAATGATAGAAAACCCTTATAAATGACCACATTTTAAAAACTAGATCCCTTAAAGCATGCATCTAGTGGTGTAGTGAGCATGCTGAGTGCAAAATTATTATGGGAATAAATAATGAGTATATATGGTTTGATTCAAATTGTTAATAACATTTTCACAGGAGAAAAAATATTTTTAAATGGGTAACCCTGTTACTGTCTTAGAAATCTGCCATATTTTATCTTTGTGGCGCTTACAGATGAGAAGTGAAGCTGTGCACTTATAAGGGAGGCAGTTTTCTAAAAAGGCATTTGCCTGCACATACAGTATGATTATGTCTCGCCAAACTGGAAAAAAAAGGAAAAAAAAACTGAACTGTAGTGAAAGGCAACAAGTCCAAGAAAACGGAGCAAAATGTCTTCGGCTATGTTGCAAATTCCAGATTGTTCACAAGATACAAGAACACCGCTAGGGCTAAAATGACAAGCTGGCATTCAAGGACAGTGACTGGTTGTACAACGTCTCTTTAGCCCCATTAATCCCTATATGAGAGACGAACATGATAAGTGACGCAGTGCACCTTAACAAGCCTGACAAGGTAGAAACCTCTATGCACACAATCAACCAGTCACCTACAGAATATATAAAAGGACAGTGTGCAGAACGGTCTGTAGGAACAGTAACGGATCACTAATTCCCAAAATGATGTCAGTAGTTCTAGATGTGTTGTGGGGTGTCCACATTATTATTTTTTTCTTAATGAAGCCCTTAGTGTACTGTTACGTGAATGGAATTAACAGCTTTGTGTGGCAGGACATAGTTATAAAAAATTTAATTAGGAAAATTAAGAAAAAAAATCAGAAAAGGTCAAATTAAAAAAAAATAAATAAATAGCTCCACAATCCATCACAAAAGGATCCCTCCCTCCTTGGAAAGCCTACAAACTAAACAGAAAATGAGAATAAATCAACTACCTGAAAAGACCCCAACCCACCCTTTTTGGTATTAAAAAAATTTACTAATTAGCAACCGTATGGTACATTTCAAAACAGGGGTAATTGCAGAGGCCTGGTTGTGATGGGCAACTGGGGCAGTAAAATCGGGGGTCCCTCCTCCTTCCATGTTTGCCACACAACCGACATCGTTTCTGAGGATATGTCTTGCTGGCAATAACAGGGACGGGGTGAGGGAAGTGGCATTCTGAAAGTCTTCGAACATCCTCAAATTCAAAGGCTTACCCAGGTGCAGGGGACTCAAACAAGAGACTCTTAACCACCTTCTCCTGGAACTCAAGGAAGTTGAGCGATCCTTGGGCCTTTTTAAATAACTATTATAGGTAGCAATCTGAATGAGGTAGATTGCTACCTTTGTATACCAGGCTCTGTTATTTTCACTTCAACAGGTAGGGTTGAAGCGCCTGGTTCGAGAGGTCTACACATCCCATAAATGTATTATAATCTGTCACACAGACGGGTTTGTGCTTTTCAGCAGTAGCCCCCCTCTCTCTAACTGCTACTGTGGTGTCTGCAAGCACGGTGGTGAGCATGTAGACATCCTTCCTGTAGTTCCACTTCACTGCAAGCATCTGGTCACTTGCAAGGGCGAAGGATGTTCCTCTCTCCAAACACTTGGATACTAGCGGTTGTGGCTATCACACTTTATTTTTACGGATGGTCCCACAAGCCCATGTGTTTGCAGCATGGACGGATTTAAAAAGGGGTATAAAATGTATTACAGTACACGTGGTACCCTTTGTGTAGGAATGCCGCCAATAGATCCAACACAATTTTTCCCAATGTTCCAATATTTTTGGGGCAGCCTGGGGGCTTAAAGGGGTATTCCCATCTTGCAAAATCAGCCAGAGTTGCAGTTACTTCACAAATCACTTCCTGCTTTTCTGCTTCTAAAGCTGGGCTGGCTTAGGCAGCTAGAGTGAAGGCCGGCCACGCCTCCTTATGACATCACACTGAGAGCTGAGTCCTGCGTGCTCCTTCATGTGAAAAGTATTACTCACCAGTCTGGCTGGCACCAGGAAGTGTCTGTGAAGCTCAACTCTCCTGCTGTGGAATCATATCAGTTCGTGAGCAATGGTCAGTGATTTTAGAGTCTATCATTTGGATGTCATGAATACTAACTACACATAAAACTTTTCATATCTATTTTAAATACTATCTGTGCAGAAAATGTAATTGACTTCTGCCCCAATGCATGTCTGCTAGTATCCATATGATTAGTGTTTTTGTCTCCTAAAAAAAAAACACTGAACAGCACAGATGCAGATTTGTTACCATTAGAGCTGTACTACATTTGAGTAATAAAGTGCATATTCAACTCTGCTACATATCGCTGTTTTGCATTCATCTACTTGTAGTATCTCTCCACCATTCTATATATGACATATATAGATAATCCCAACCACAACAATCACTGAGAAAGTTACAGCGCATACCTAGCTCTGCTACATATCGCTGTTTTGCATTTATCTACTTGTAGTATCTCTCCACCATTCTATATATGACATATATATAGATAATCCCCTCCTCACCAATCACTGAGGCTCTTCCAGCGCATACCTAGCTCTGCTACATATCACTGTTTTGCAATTATCTACTTGTAGTATCTCTTCACCATTCTATATATGACATATATAGATAATCCCTTCCTCACCAATCACTGAGGCTCTTCCAGCGCATACCTAGCACTGCTACATATCGCTGTTTTGCATTCATCTACTTGTAGTATCTCTCCACCATTCTATATATGACATATATAGATAATCCCAACCACAACAATCACTGAGAAAGTTACAGCGCATACCTAGCTCTGCTACATATCGCTGTTTTGCATTTATCTACTTGTAGTATCTCTCCACCATTCTATATATGACATATATAGATAATCCCCTCCTCACCAATCACTGAGGCTCTTCCAGCGCATACCTAGCTCTGCTACATATCACTGTTTTGCAATTATCTACTTGTAGTATCTCTCCACCATTCTATATATGACATATATAGATAATCCCCTCCTCACCAATCACTGAGGCTTTTCCAGCGCATACCTAGCTCTGCTACATATCGCTGTTTTGCATTCATCTACTTGTAGTATCTCTCCACCATTCTATATATGACATATACAGATAATCCCAACCACAACAATCACTGAGGCTCTTCCAGCGCATACCTAGCTCTGCTACATATCGCTGTTTTGCATTCATCTACTTGTAGTATCTCTCCACCATTCTATATATGACATATATAGATAATCCCCACCACATCAATCACTGAGAATGTTACAGCGCATACCTAGCTCTGCTACATAACATTCATAAAACTTTGAAATATATCAGTGTATTCACCTCCCCCCATGTCATCTAGATTTGCACTTTTCTTTATCTGTCATATCTTGCTAATCCTCTCCCCCTCTAACTCTGTGGATGCTTGCGACACATGAATATCTCTGCTACATTACACTGTTCCCCTCCCCCATGTCATCTAGATTTGCACTTTTCTTTATCTGTCCTATCTTGCTAATCCTCTCCCCCTCTATCACTGTGGATGCTTGACACATGATTAGCTCTGCTATATCTGTATATTCCTCAACTTTACACAAAAAAAAAAATATTTGAGATGTGCCTAATTCTCATTATATTTTTACAGGCTGCTAGAAAAGAGATTTTTTTAGAGGATTCACAATTGGATTCGTCTATGCTAGATGTATCCATGTCTTCTCTACAGGTAAATACATGTCTGTTACAGAATGAACAAAAGCGAATAACGTAAAGGAGATATACATTTTTATTTCTAAAATGTGATTTAGGTCTGATACACACACCCGTATGTGCAGGGGTCAAGTCGTGGTAAAAAAAAGTGTGGGAACTCACCAAAGTGCCGACGTGTGACGTCAAAGCACGCAGCGTTCAAAAAAGGGCAGGGGAGGCCGGCAGGAGCAAGCAAGTACCCTATATTTTCCCATATAAGATGCACTGGCCCATAAGATGCACCTATGTTTTAGAGGGGGGACAATAATAAAAAGCAGAGCGCTTACTCGACTATTTTAGGAGGCACCATAGAAAAGAATTGAGGGCGGCTGCGCATGCACGCTACGCCGTCCTTCACTTACGGGCCCACGTTTGCAATATATTTATGTGTTGCAGACGTGGTACCCGACCCTATCAGACAATGTGGGCCCCTGTTTTCTTAAAATAGAATACCCCTTTATCATATTAGTATATTACTTCTTGGTAACCAAAATTCACAGTGTAAGGGAATATGATGTTTATAATAGTCTGCAATATAGATAAAAGCATAATTTATTACATAATTATTTTTTTATTTTTTATTTAAAGCTGCCTTAGACTAACAGCATATCGGCAGTTTACAACCTGGATCTATGGATTTCTTGGGAAACATGTACGAATACCTATTCCCTCTTGTGTAACAAGAAGAATGAGGGAGACATTTCCAGACCCAGAAGGAAGATATACTTGTTTCCGATACTATCAGGATGTTCCCCTTGCTTCAGCAGATTTTGATTTGAATTTTTAAAATTTAGCATAAACCATGTTGTATTTTTTTTATTTTAGAAAGTTCTTTGCTAAAACATTATGCTACTGATATGTTGTTGTAATTTGTAATTGTTATATTTTCTAATTTTTTATAATAATCTATTTCTAAATAAATAATTTATAAATTATTTTTTTACATGTGATATAATTTTCACAGCTGTCCGATAATACATAACTAACTGAATTATACAGCGCTCTGTTTGGTTGTGTGCATTGTTCTCTCTATTGAAGATAAATAGAAGTCCAAAAATAAGCCTTTCCTTAGGCCTCGTTCACACTTCAGTGTTTGGTCAGTGATTTCCATCAGTGATTTGTGAGCCAAAACCAGAAGTGGAGCCTCCACAGACATGAGGTAGAAGGGAAAGATCTGCTCCTGTTCTGTGTTTAGAGCTGCACCTGGTTTTGGCTCACAAATCACTGATGGAAATCACTGACCGAACACTGACGTGTGAACGAGGCCTTAGAGCGCCCAATGCACATGGATCACATGATCGCATGGATCTGGTGACCAATGCCACGTAGGGGCGCTGTGACTTTAGTGTGGAACGCCCAGGGAGCAACACATACGGTAAGTATATTATCCCCCGATCCCCAGTACTTACTATGGAAACAAGGATTTTTGTAGCATCCTGGCTGCCATGGTAACACAGAAAGCAATTTTTGAAGACTGATTAGTCTTCAAAATCTTTCAGGTGTGTGGCGTTGTGACGGATCCGGCGGGCTTTTCAATGTACAGAAAAGCATGCCGGATAAGCCTGCCGCAAGTGTGCAAGCAGTCTATGGTATTTTATTTTCGATCAGGCATTCATGAAACATTTTTTTGTTTCTTCAATTTCTTTTTTTTTTAAAGCAGAAAAACCTGTATCGTACATCTTAAATTTTAAAAAAAAACCACTCAAAACTACTTCTTCCTGAACGGATTAATCCCGATTCAGACTGCATTAGAATAGACTAATTTTATATACATTTTTTTGATTATTGATCAACATTCATGTAATACAATTGCAATCATGACATATAAAAAAAAATTGAAACAAAAAACATTTGGATTCGGAATTATTTATTTATAAAGGAAAAACATTATATTTTTAAACATTCACTTTTTACACCCAACTCAAATTGTACAATCATGGAAACATTTTTTAAACAATAATTCTACATTGTAAGTTATGTATTTTTTATTTTCGGAACAAATGTCTCCGAATCAATTCCTCTTTTGGCGGCCTTTCAATAGGAGCTATATTTTTGGGCAAACCAAGCATGGCTGATTGCCATGTTGTATCTGTATTTCCTTCCACAAAGTCCAAAATTCTAGAGAGTATTGGCTTTAGAAATTCATTTGATCTTGGTTCATAGAGTATTTTTACGACCCATGCTTTCCGTGCCTTACTATACTCAAATCTAAATCTTTTTGTTGCCTCCTCACCCTCCGTGTCAGCAAATTCTTTCAAAACAGCCTGAACTCTGCCCACATTAGAATTATGGTCCAAAACTGCTAACGTGGTTCTAGCAACCATTGTATCAAAATAGAAATGTACCCTTTTTGGTCTATACTTTAGCACACTTGAATGGAAAACTTCTAATTCACCTGTGTGGCAAAAAAATGAAAGGTGTTCTAGGTCCTTTAGTAGTGCCTTATTTATAAGTATATTTTTTAGTTTATCATATGCTGCCGAGTCATCGGAGAGCCACTTTGTATCCTGTAGACCTGTTTCATGATGGCACCTGTAGTAGTTTTCGTCTGATTCCCATTCATGGATGTTTAGTACATGTTGTAATAACGATTTCCATCTGACCAACAGTTCTGCTGGGTCTCCATCACAATTTCTTGCGCACCACCAAAGATGATTTTTTATTGAAGCTATCCATGGTGAAATTGTGCCACAATCTCAGTTTTTTGATGCAGCTAGCAGCTTCTGTCCAACAGACTTTGCAAGGTGCCATACATCAAATTGATGTATGATCCGGGGATATTCTTCTTGTATCAGTTTTCTTATGCCCACATGCCTATCCGTTGCCACTATTCGCACGTTGACATTGCTATCAATAACACGGTCTATAGTTTCTTGAAAGGCTGTCTTCTCCAGGCTTACAGAATTGGCTGGTAGAATTATTTGTTGAACACTAAAGTCAATAATTTTCCCAAGTTCTGTATCCATCAGTGTATAAATACAATATTTTTTCTGAAAATCCAGGGCTGTCCGATTGACCATCCCCTGCCAAGCATACTGGTATACTTCCCAGTGTGGATATTATGTTTTTCCGTTCGTCTTGCCATTCTTCGCTTATCATTGGAAAAACAAATTTGGGCTGGTACCTGTAATGTGTTGTTTTTGATATAATAGGCACGTTCATAAGCTGAAAGAAATTTTTTACTTTGTTGAAATGGCTACCACTAAGGACTATAGCACTAGATAATATAAGGTTTCCAGCAGGAATTCTATTGACTCTTGGCTGACTGGTCCACAGTTGTTGTATGTGTCCTCTTACACATTTAACATCAAGGTTTATCGATGATCCTTTCTCTCTGATCTTTATATGGGTTATAGAACCACAGGTTTTTCTATACTGACACAGTATCATTGAGACCAAACTTTCAATACAACTTTGAAACACAATATATTTTTTCTCTAATACAGGATCTTTTTTTTCGCCAGTTAAAATTTCCATTAGATCAGTATCAGTAGTAATTTCCTCAAGTGGTTCTACCTCATCATCCAAGTCATCAATATAGGCTGATAAATCTTCATCCTCTTCTCCTTCTGACTCCGAATCTTCACCCAAAGAAAACTGTGGTTCCTCTTCTGCTTCTAGGGCAATATCGTGTTCTTTTACCAGGTGAATTTTATTACAAAGTCTGGTAATCGTTTTTTTTAAAGGAGACAAAGTAGGGATTTCTAATCTTCTAGAATTTTTGGCAGCACACAATGGTGTCGATGATAAAATACCAGGCGATTGGTCTATGGATTGAGGGAGGGATTCTATATTGCTACTGTCTGATTGGTTTGACATTTCAACCGTTTCTAATATACTGAGTTCTATGTCCTCATTTTCGGAAGATTCATTTTCCTCCAAGTCAGGTTTTTCAATTACTTTTGTCTTAATATTTTCTTGTAATTTTTTTTGTTTTCTCTTACTCTTTAACCACCTCAGCCCCGCTAGCTGAAACCCCCTTCATGACCAGAGCACTTTTTACACTTCGGCACTACACTCCTTTCACCGTTTATCGCTCGGTCATGCAACTTACCACCCAAATGAATTTTACCTCCTTTTCTTCTCACTAATGGAGCTTTCATTTGGTGGTATTTTATTGCTGCTGACATTTTTACTTTTTTTGTTATTAATCAAAATGTAACGATTTCTTTGCAAAAAAATGACATTTTTCACTTTCAGCTGTAAAATTTTGCAAAAAAAACGACATCCATATATAAATTTTTCGCCAAATTTATTGTTCTACATGTCTTTGATAAAAAAAAAATGTTTGGGCAAAAAAAAAAAATGGTTTGGGTAAAAGTTATAGCATTTACAAACTATGGTACAAAAATGTGAATTTCCGCTTTTTGAAACAGCTCTGACTTTCTGAGCACCTGTCATGATTCCTGAGGTTCTACAATGCCCAAACAGTAGAAAAACACCACAAATAACCCCATTTCGGAAAGTAGACACCCTAAGGTATTCGCTGATGGGCATAGTGAGTTCATAGAACTTTTTATTTTTTGTCACAAGTTAGCGGAAAATGATGATGATTTTTTATTCTATTTTTTTTCTTACAAAGTCTCATATTCCACTAACTTGCGACAAAAAATAAAAAATTCTAGGAACTCACCATGCCCCTCACAGAATACCTTGGGGTGTCTTCTTTCCAAAATGGGGTCACTTGTGGGGTAGTTATACTGCCCTGGCAATTTAGGACCCCAAATGTGTGAGAAGAACTTTGCAATCAAAATGTGTAAAAAATGACCGGTGAAATCCGAAAGGTGCACTTTGGAATATGTGCCCCTTTGCCCACCTTGGCAGCAAAAAAGTGTCACACATCTGGTATCGCCGTACTCAGGAGAAGTTGGGGAATGTGTTTTGGGCTGTCATTTTACATATACCCATGCTGGGTGAGAGAAATATCTTGGCAAAAGACAACTTTTCCCATTTTTTTATACAAAGTTGGCATTTGACCAAGATATTTTTCTCACCCAGCATGGGTATATGTAAAATGACACCCCAAAACACATTCCCCAACTTCTCCTGAGTACAGCGATACCAGATGTGTCACACTTTTTTGCTGCCAAGGTGGGAAAAGGGGCACATATTCCAAAGTGCACCTTTCAGATTTTGCAGGCCATTTTTTACACATTTTGATTGCAAGGTACTTCTCACACATTTGGGCCCCTAAATTGCCAGGGCAGTATAACTACCCCACAAGTGACCCCATTTTGGAAAGAAGACACCCCAAGGTATTCCGTGAGGGGCACTGCGAGTTCCTAGAATTTATTTTTTTTTGTCACAAGTTAGCGGTAAAATGATGATTTTTTTTTTTTTCTCTTTTTTCCTTACAAAGTCTCATATTCCACTAACTTGCGACAAAAAATAAAAAATTCTAGGAACTCCCCATGCCCCTCACGGAATACCTTGGGGTGTCTTCTTTCCAAAATGGGGTCACTTGTGGCGTAGTTATACTGCCCTGGCAATTTAGGGGCCCAAATGTGTGAGAAGTACTTTGCAATCAAAATGTGTAAAAAATGGCCTGCGAAATCCGAAAGGTGCACTTTGGAATATGTGCCCCTTTGCCCACCTTGGCTGCAAAAAAGTGTCACACATCTGGTATCGCCGTACTCAGGAGAAGTTGGGGAATGTGTTTTGGGGTGTCATTTTACATATACCCATGCTGCGTGAGAGAAATATCCTGGCAAAAGACAACTTTTCCAATTTTTCTATACAAAGTTGGCATTTGATCAAGATGTTTATCTCACCCAGCATGGGTATATGTAAAATGACACCCCAAAACACATTGCCCAACTTCTCCTGAGTACGGCGATACCAGATGTGTGACACTTTTTTGCAGCCTAGATGCCCAAAGGTGCCCAAATTCCTTTTAGGAGGGCATTTTTAGACATTTGGATCTCAGGTTTCTTCTCACGCTTTAGGGCCCCTAAAAAGCCAGGGCAGTATAAATACCCCACATGTGACCCCACTTTGGAAAGAAGACACCCCAAGGTATCCAATGAGGGGCCTGGCAAGTTCATAGAATTTTTTTTTTTTCGCATAAGTTAGCGGAAATTGATTTTTTTTTGTTTTTTCTCACAAAGTCTCATTTTCCGCTAACTTAGGACAAAAATTTAAATCTTTCATGGACTCAATATGCCCCTCAGCAAATACCTTGGGGTGTCTTCTTTCCAAAATGGGGTCAGTTGTGGGGTGTTTGTACTGCCCTGGCATTTGAGGGTCTCTGCAATCATTACATGTATGGCCAGCATTAGGAGTTTCTGCTATTCTCCTTATATTGAGCATACAGGTAATGAGATTTTTTTTTCCGTTCAGCCTCTGGGCTGAAAGAAAAAAATAAACGGCACAGATTTCTTCATTCGCATCGATCAATGTGGATGAAAAAATCTCTGCCCAAAAAAAAAATGGAGGGGTAAGGCGTCTGCCAGGACATAGGAGCTCCGCCCTACATCCATACCTACTTAGCTCGTATGCCCTGGCAAACCAGATTTCTCCATTCGCATCAATCGATGTGGATGAATAAATCATTGCCGGGATTTTTTATATTTTTTTTTATATATATATACAAAGTGTTTGCCAAAGCATAGGAACGCCGCCTCCTCCTCAGCTCGTATGCCTCGGCAAACATATCTGTTACTGCAGAGGAGAAAATCCCGTCTTGCAGCGCCGCATACACCGACTTGCGTGTAATCTGACAGCAGCGCAATGCTTCTGTCAGAATGCACATCGGTGCTGCAGCTGGTCGATCGGTTGGTCCACCTGGAAGGTAAAAAAAGAAAAAAAAAAACAGGCCGCAACGCAATAATTTTATTAACTTTGCAACAGAACATATAAACTTTAACTTTTTTAACTGAACATTTAACCTTTTTGCTTACTGGTGTTTTTTTTTTTGTTTTTTTACCTTTATAGAACAAACCTCTCCTTCCCCATGGGTCAATGTGCAAAGCGCAAATCGCCCAAAGATGTGGCGAAGTGCGTTATGCACTTTGTCCCATGTGAAAGGAGACGTTTGCAGCAGCAGTGAGTGAATGGGCCCTAATAGCCCTGTGTGCCTATCCTGGTGAGATGATCCCTATGCTAATAGTGTACCTGTGAGTGGTACTTCCGGAAACACTCTCCAAAGCATAGGGCAGGGTGGTCAGGACAGTCAGGACAGAAATAGCGGGTGTCACGCCTTATTCCACTCCTGCTACAGACACGACATCTTTTTCGGGGTGACGGTTGGGTTGAGGTACCAGGAACGACATTGGGGAAATGTCGCTCGTGTAGACGGCTAACTACACTGGTGGATGGGGCCACAGAACCTCCTGGGTACAGGAGGTTCTCGATGATCTCTTCCTGAAATTTGAGGAAGGATCCAGTTCTCCCAGCCTTACTGTAGAGAACAAAACTATTGTACAGAGCCAATTGAATTAAATATACAGACACCTTCTTATACCAGCGTCTGGTTCTGCGGGAAACTAAATACGGAGCCAACATCTGGTCATTGAAGTCCACCCCTCCCATGAGCAAATTATAGTCGTGGACTGAGAGGGGCTTTTCAATGACACGGGTTGCTCGCTCAATTTGTATTGTCGTGTCTGCGTGAATGGAGGAGAGCATGTAAACGTCACGCTTGTCTCTCCATTTCACCGCGAGCAGTTCTTCGTTACACAGTGCGGCCCTCTGCCCCCTTGCAAGACGGGTGGTAACGAGCCATTGGGGGAAGCCCGCGCGACTAGTTCGCGCGGTACCACAGGCGCCAATCCGTTCTAGAAACAAATGCCTAAAGAGGGCCACACTTGTGTAAAAATTGTCCACATAAAGATGGTACCCCTTGCCGAATAAGGGTGACACCAAGTCCCAAACTGTCTTCCCACTGCTCCCCAGGTAGTCAGGGCAACCGACCGGCTCCAGGATCTGATCTTTTCCCTCATAGATCCGAAATTTGTGGGTATAGCCTGTGGCCCTTTCACAGAGCTTATACAATTTGACCCCATACCGGGCGCGCTTGCTTGGGATGTATTGTTTGAAGCCAAGGCGCCCGGTAAAATGTATCAGGGACTCGACTATGCAGATGTTTTGCTCTGGGGTATAAATATCTGCAAATTTCTGGTTGAAATGGTCTATGAGGGGCCGAATTTTGTGGAGCCGGTCAAAAGCAGGGTGGCCCCTGGGACGGGAGGCGGTGTTGTCACTAAAGTGCAGGAAACGCAGGATGGCCTCAAAACGTGCCCTGGACATAGCAGCAGAGAACATGGGCATGTGATGAATCGGGTTCGTGGACCAATATGACCGCAATTCATGCTTTTTTGTCAGGCCCATGTTGAGGAGGAGGCCCAGAAAAGTTTTAATTTCGGAAACTTGGACTGGTTTCCACCGGAAAGGCTGGGCATAAAAGCTTCCCGGGTTAGCGGTGATAAATTGTGTGGCATACCTGTTTGTTTCGGCCACAACTATGTCTAAAAGCTCCGCAGTCAAGAACAGCTCAAAAAATCCCAGGGCCGAACCGATCTGAGCTGTCTCAACCCGAACTCCAGACTGGGCAGTGAAAGGGAAAACTACAGGTGCGGCTGAAGTTGGGGACTGCCAATCAGGGTTTGCCAGCACCTCTGGGATTCTAGGGGCTCTACGGGCACGTCTTTGCGGTGGCTGCGACGGGGTCACTACTGCACGTGCCACCGTACCAGCTTCAACTGCCCTTCTGGTGCTCGCTACTTCACCAGGTTGTACGGCAGTGCTGGTACTAGGTCCAGGGAGGGCTGGGCTGCTGGTGTATGCCTCACCACGTAATCCGACAGCACCAGCCCCACTCTGCTGCTCTTGAAGCGGATCCTGCGCAACCTGTGGTCTAGCGACACGGGGCCGGGTACGCCTGGTGGTATCAGGGACCTCAGCCTCCTCGTCCGAACTTTGGGTCAGAGAGCCACTGCTTTCTACAGGTTCGTATTCTGACCCGCTGGATTCATCAGATGAGGGTTCCCACTCCTCATCCGACTGGGTCAGAAGCCTGTAGGCCTCTTCAGAGGAATACCCCCTGTTTGACATTTTGGGCAACTAAATTTAGGGGTATTCCCTGAGACTACCCAAGAAAAAAAAAGCAAGCCTGTCTTACAAAGGGGAGGCTAGCGAAGTACCGGAGGCCGCTGCGGTTGATAAAAAATATCAAAACTGATTTTTTTTATCGCCGCAGTGCGTGTAAACTGATTGTGCAGTGATCAAAAAAAAATTTTTTTTTGTCACTGCGGTGGGGCGGTGTGGGCGAACGCACGTGTGGGTGACCGATCAGGCCTGATCGGGCAAACACTGCGTTTTGGGTGGAGGGAGAACTAAAGTGACACTAGTACTATTATAGATCTGACCGTGATCAGTTTTGATCACTTCCAGATACTATAAAAGTACAAATGCTGATTAGCGATACGCTAATCAGCGAATAACGGACTGCGGTGCGGTGGGCTGGGCGCTAACTGATCGCTAACTACCTAACCAAGGGACCTAAACTATACCTAAAACCTAACGGTCAATACCAGTGGAAAAAAAAAGTGACAGTTTACACTGATCACTTTTTTCCTTTCACTAGTGATTGACAAAGGGGTGATCAAAGGGTTAATTGGGGTTCAGGGGGGTGATCTGGGGCTAAAGTGTAGTGTTTGGTGTACTCACTGTGAAGCCTGCTCCTCTGCTGGATCCAACCGACGAAAAGAACCAGCAGAGGAGCAGGCAGCCATATAACAGATCATATTTACAAATATGATCTGATATATGGCTCTGTGATTGGCTTTTTTGAAAATCATCAGCTTGCCAGCCGCGATCATTGGCTGGCAAGCTGATGACGAAATGGTCCTCTTCGAAATGCCGGCGCGAACTGCGCATGCGCGGGCCGCATATCGCGTCATCTCGCGTCTCGCGAGATGACACGTATATGCGTCGTTGTGCGCAGCACTGCCGCCTCCGGACCGCACATCTGCGTTAGGCGGTCCGGAGGTGGTTAAAGAGATGGGTTCCTTTCGAAATTTGATCGTGTCCAACAATAAACAGCACTGTGTTCCTCATTGCCTTCGACTTATTTTTTTAGTTTGTATACCGATATTGGCTTTTTTCACCAAACTTGTATCCAAAACAAACGTATTATGATATTTGGACCAATACAAATCTGTATTGGTCGATTTGTCCTTTTTTGGGGGTTGACTGGGAGGAGCAATTTGTACATCCATATCACTTACAGTAGCTGACAACGGAAGATTCAATTGTATAGTGCTTCCCACCAAATTCATTTTGCTGGCAAATATTTGGTTACCAGTAGATGTTCCTGCATCTGAACTAACTTGAATTGGAGGCATTTTAGACACCTTTCTTTTCTTAGGCCTCCTTTTCACAGATGGCATAGTCTGTAAGATGAAAAGAACGTAAGGCAGCTCTCACCTGCAGTAGTAGAATCACCAGAGGTGCACGGATGCCGCTCCTGGATGCGGTATATGCAATACGAAAGAGAAGAAAATCCAGCTCTCTCCGGTGAAAAAATGCAAAACTTTATTCCAGCGAGTTAAAATCCATACAGGTGTACAAACACAGTCAACATGTTTCAGACCTCAAAGGAATATGGGTCCTTCCTCATGACAAACGATTTTTCGTTTGTCATGAGGAAGGACCCATATTCCTTTGAGGTCTGAAACATGTTGACTGTGTTTGTACACCTGTATGGATTTTAACTCGCTGGAATAAAGTTTTGCATTTTTTCACCGGAGAGAGCTGGATTTTCTTCTCAGTCTGTAAGATGGGCACTGTTAAAGATTCATATTCAGAAATATTTGCAGAAGGTGTAGATGATCGTGAGACTGAACTCGTGAATGATTCAGAGCTAGACTGCCTTTCTTCTACTGTCCCTGCATATGTCTGTGAAGAATCTTGGGTACTGTCAGTTATTGGTGGGAAAATGGTTGGAATCGCGTTTCGACGTAATCTTTTCTGTAAAACACCTTCTTCGTAAGCATAAAAATCTAAGTGTTTAGAGCACAATCGGTAATCGTCATGTATTTTTTTTGACTCAAATATTTTTTTCTACCCATTCTTCAATATTGGGGAAATGATTCGGTGCCTGTTCAATCCATTTACGGATAATCCCGCGATCTTTAGGAAAAACATGCATTATTATATTTTTCCCTTTGTCACTCCGGGTGTTTCTACAACCCTTTATTATACAGGAAGGCATGGTTTTTGTTTTTTGAAATTATAATGCGAAAAAAAATAAAAAAAAATTCAATTTTGTTAAATTTCATATACAATTAAATAAAATATGATTATGTATATAATTTTAAAATAATAAAGGCATATTGATATCATTATTACCCACTTGACAATGGATGGCCTTACTACAGCCTTAAAATTGCGTGCTATCATACACAAACAATTTTGGCAGCTGCACCAGATCGTACATCCATAACGAACATTGGTCAAATCATAAAAAAGATTGTTTTTTAAATATTTTTCTTTGTGGCTGAACGGAAGTACTGGAGCCAACCCCACAGAATCACTCCTTAGTGCTTCTATTAGGTTATGTTACATGCTTCTGTTGAGCATCTCTGGATTTTAGGAAGCATTGAAATAAATTGTTTTCCATCCGTAAGGTATAATGGGCACTCAACTAAGCAAATGCTTTTTTAAATGAACCATTGAGGATCGCAATACAAGCAAGGAGCGCAGAGAGTCATGAGAAAATGGTGTTACCAAAATAATAATCCTTTACCTTTCAAAGCAGGCAACCGTAAGAATACTTTGTTCAACCGATGTCTGTTAGTTGATTGGTTTCAAGAAACACCTTGATGACACTTGTGTAACGAATTTGAAATCACTGCAATCACTGTTATGTGGTACTGTATCAGATAAATGCAATAAATGTTAAATTATATTTACCAAACAATTTTCATTGTACTAACACACAGCATACAATACATACAATTATTCCATAAATCTCTGAATACAATTGAATAGTCCACAGTGTCTATTTTATTGCCTAATTTTGTCCCCGTTAGCCGTCCATATTATACAGTGGTCCCCTGAGTCCCGACATCCCATACAGTTGTCCTGTGAGTCCCTACATCCCATACACTGGTTCCTTTTTGTCCATCCATATCATACAGTGTTCCCCTGTGTCCCTATATTCTATATTGATGTCAAAATTACTGTCCCCTGTGCCACACCTATTGTAATTGTTAGCACCCATGTGTCCCAGAATTAGGTAAATGTGTCCCCTTTGTTTAACACAATAGTGTTGTCTTTCATTGCACCTACAATACAATTTGTCAGACACTGTGTGTCAGTAAATTATGTAAATGTGTCCTCTTTGTGTCCCAAAAATATTGTGGGCTTTCATTGTCCCTACAATAAAATTTCTAAGCCACTCTGTGTCTGTATATTAGGTAAATGTGTCCCCTTTGTATCAATAAAATAAAGTGCATTATTCAATGAACCTCATACTCATATTGTCAGTCAATCTGTGTGCAGAAATTAATATAGTTGCCCCCAGTGTGCATCCATTTTAAATAGTTTCCCATAGTGTGTATACAATTCATATAGTTGCCCCCAGTGTACATAAAATTCATATTGTTGCCCCCAGTCTCCATAAAATACATATATTTGCCCCCAGTCTCCATAAAATTCATATAGTTGCCCCCAGTGTCCCTAAAATTCATATAGTTGCCCCCAGTCTCCATAAAATACATATATTTGCCCCCAGTCTCCATAAAATTCATATAGTTGCCCCCAGTCTCCATAAAATACATATATTTGCCCCCAGTCTCCAAAAAATTCATATAGTTGCCCACCAGTGTCCCTAAAATTTATATAGTTGCCCCCAGTGTCCCTAAAATTCATATAGTTGCCCCCAGTCTCCATAAAATACATATATTTGCCCACAGTCTCCATAAAATTCATATAGTTGCCCCAAGTCTCCATAAAATACATATATTTGCCCCCAGTCTCCATAAAATACATATATTTGCCCCCAGTCTCCATAAAATTCATATAGTTGCCCACCAGTGTCCCTTAAATTCATATAGTTGCCCCCAGTGTCCTTAAAATTCATATAGTTGCCCCCAGTCTCCATAAAATACATATATTTGCCCCAGTCTCCATAAAATTCATATAGTTGCCCCCAGTCTCCATAAAATACATAAATTTGCCCCCAGTCTCCATAAAATTCATATAGTTGCCCACCAGTGTCCCTAAAATTCATATAGTTGCCCCAGTGTCCCTAAAATTCATATAGTTGCCCCCAGTCTCCATAAAATACATATATTTGCCCACAGTCTCCATAAAATTCATATAGTTGCCCACCAGTGTCCCTAAAATTCATATAGTTGCCCCCAGTGTCCCTAAAATTCATATAGTTGCCCCCAGTCTCCATAAAATAGATATATTTGCCCCCAGTCTCCATAAAATTCATATAGTTGCCCCCAGTGTCCCTAAAATTCATATAGTTGCCCCCAGTCTCCATAAAATACATATATTTGCCCACAGTCTCCATAAAATTCATATAGTTGCCCCAAGTCTCCATAAAATACATATATTTGCCCCCAGTCTCCATAAAATACATATATTTGCCCCCAGTCTCCATAAAATTCATATAGTTGCCCACCAGTGTCCCTTAAATTCATATAGTTGCCCCCAGTGTCCTTAAAATTCATATAGTTGCCCCCAGTCTCCATAAAATACATATATTTGCCCCAGTCTCCATAAAATTCATATAGTTGCCCCCAGTCTCCATAAAATACATATATTTGCCCCCAGTCTCCATAAAATTCATATAGTTGCCCACCAGTGTCCCTAAAATTCATTTAGTTGCCCCAGTGTCCCTAAAATTCATATAGTTGCCCCCAGTCTCCATAAAATACATATATTTGTCCACAGTCTCCATAAAATTCATATAGTTGCCCACCAGTGTCCCTAAAATTCATATAGTTGCCCCCAGTGTCCCTAAAATTCATATAGTTGCCCCCAGTCTCCATAAAATAGATATATTTGCCCCCAGTCTCCATAAAATTCATATAGTTGCCCACCAGTGTCCCTAAAATTCATATAGTTGCCCCCAGTGTCCCTATAATTCATATAGTTGCCCCCAGTCTCCATAAAATACATATATTTGCCCACAGTCTCCCTAAAATTCATATAGTTGCCCCCAGTCTCCATAAAATAGATATATTTGCCCCCAGTCTCCATAAAATTCATATAGTTGCCCACCAGTGTCCCTAAAATTCATATAGTTGCCCCCAGTGTCCCTAAAATTCATATAGTTGCCCCCAGTCTCCATAAAATACATATATTTGCCCCCAGTCTCCATAAAATTCATATAGTTGCCCACCAGTGTCCCTAAAATTCATATAGTTGCCCCCAGTGTCCCTAAAATTCATATAGTTGCCCCCAGTCTCCATAAAATACATATATTTGCCCACAGTCTCCATAAAATTCATATAGTTGCCCCCGGTCTCCATAAAATACATATATTTGCCCCCAGTCTCTATAAAATTCATATAGTTGCCCCCAGTGTCCCTAAAATTCATATAGTTACCCAATCTCCATAAAATACATATATTTGACCCCAGTCTCCATAAAATTCAGATAGTTGCCCACCAGTGTCCCTAAAATTCATATAGTTGCCCACCATTGTCCATAAAATTCATATAGTTGCCCCCAGTCTCCATAAAATACATATAGTTGCCCACAGTCTCCATAAAATTCATATAGTTGCCCCCAGTCTCCATAAAATACATATATTTGCCCCCAGTCTCCATAAAATTCATATAGTTGCCCACCAGTGTCCCTAAAATTCATATAGTTGCCCCCAGTGTCCCTAAAATTCATATAGTTGCCCCCAGTCTCCATAAAATACATATATTTGCCCCAGTCTCCATAAAATTCATATAGTTGCCCCCAGTGTCCCTATAATTCATATAGTTGCCCCCAGTCTCCATAAAATACATATATTTGCCCACAGTCTCCCTAAAATTCATATAGTTGCCCCCAGTCTCCATAAAATAGATATATTTGCCCCCAGTCTCCATAAAATTCATATAGTTGCCCACCAGTGTCCCTAAAATTCATATAGTTGCCCCCAGTGTCCCTAAAATTCATATAGTTGCCCCAGTCTCCATAAAATACATATATTTGCCCCCAGTCTCCATAAAATTCATATAGTTGCCCACCAGTGTCCCTAAAATTCATATAGTTGCCCCCAGTGTCCCTAAAATTCATATAGTTGCCCCCAGTCTCCATAAAATACATATATTTGCCCCCAGTCTCTATAAAATTCATATAGTTGCCCCCAGTGTCCCTAAAATTCATATAGTTGCCCCAATCTCCATAAAATACATATATTTGACCCCAGTCTCCATAAAATTCAGATAGTTGCCCACCAGTGTCCCTAAAATTCATATAGTTGCCCACCATTGTCCATAAAATTCATATAGTTGCCCCCAGTCTCCATAAAATACATATAGTTGCCCACAGTCTCCATAAAATTCATATAGTTGCCCCCAGTCTCCATAAAATACATATATTTGCCCCCAGTCTCCATAAAATTCATATAGTTGCCCACCAGTGTCCCTAAAATTCATATAGTTGCCCCCAGTGTCCCTAAAATTCATATAGTTGCCCCCAGTCTCCATAAAATACATATATTTGCCCCCAGTCTCTATAAAATTCATATAGTTGCCCCCAGTGTCCCTAAAATTCATATAGTTGCCCCAATCTCCATAAAATACATATATTTGACCCCAGTCTCCATAAAATTCAGATAGTTGCCCACCAGTGTCCCTAAAATTCATATAGTTGCCCACCATTGTCCATAAAATTCATATAGTTGCCCCCAGTCTCCATAAAATACATATAGTTGCCCACAGTCTCCATAAAATTCATATAGTTGCCCCCAGTCTCCATAAAATACATATATTTGCCCCCAGTCTCCATAAAATTCATATAGTTGCCCACCAGTGTCCCTAAAATTCATATAGTTGCCCCCAGTGTCCCTAAAATTCATATAGTTGCCCCCAGTCTCCATAAAATACATATATTTGCCCCAGTCTCCATAAAATTCATATAGTTGCCCACCAGTGTCCCTAAAATTCATATAGTTGCCCCTAGTGTCTCTAAAATTCATATAGTTGCCCCCAGTCTCCATAAAATACATATATTTGCCCACAGTCTCCATAAAATTCATATAATTGCCCCCAGTCTCCATAAAATACATATATTTGCCCCCAGTCTCCATAAAATTCATATAGTTGCCCCCAGTGTCCCTAAAATTCATATATTTGCCCCCAGTCTCCATAAAATTCATATAGTTGCCCACCAGTGTCCCTAAAATTCATATAGTTGCCCACCATTGTCCATAAAATTCATATAGTTGTCCCCAGTCTCCATAAAATACATATAGTTGCCCACAGTCTCCATAAAATTCATATAGTTGCCCCCAGTGTCCCTAAAATTCATATAGTTGCCCCCAGTGTCCCTAAAATTCATATAGTTGCCCACCAGTATCGCTAAAATTTATAGTTGCCCCCAGTGTCCTCAAAAATGCCCCCTTTGAATTTAAATGAACCCCTTTATTGCCCATACTCAATAATCGTTGGTGGATTAGTGGGCCAGTAGATCTTATACTTACCTTTTATGAAATAGTATCCAGTTCCTCCGACGTCCGTCCTCTCACTCCGCAGACTCGCCCGAACAGTTCGGGTGTTCGCGCATGCGCAGCGCTATCTCCAACACACAGGATATACTGCGCATGCGCGGACGTGCGCGTACTCGTACTAATAGAGAGGCGGCCCGATGACTGTGTTCAGCTGTTGTGCGCAGGCGCGGCACAGCAATGCGGCCGGCCAGAAGAGGCCGTATCCCTGGGAGACTGAAATAAACAAAGGGATCGCATATAACGATTTATTGAAAGAAAGGTATCTTTTTGATTATTACATAGATAGGAAGATATGTTCTATGGGGGTAAATAAATTTGATAAAACATATTTAATGAAGTGGGACAACCCCTTTAAGTCGGGATTCTCTGCCTTCATATATAGACAGACCGCATATACAGGGAGTGCAGAATTATTAGGCAAATGAGTATTTTGACCACATCATCCTCTTTATGCATGTTGTCTTACTTCAAGCTGTATGGGCTCGAAAGCCTACTACCAATTAAGCATATTAGGTGATGTGCATCTCTGTAATGAGAAGGGGTGTGGTCTAATGACATCAACACCCTATATCAGGTGTGCATAATTATTAGGCAACTTCCTTTCCTTTGGCAAAATGGGTCAAAAGAAGGACTTGACAGGCTCAGAAAAATCCAAAATAGTGAGAGATCTTGCAGAGGGATGCAGCACTCTTAAAATTGCAAAGCTTCTGAAGCGTGATCATCAAACAATCAAGCGTTTCATTCAAAATAGTCAACAGGGTCGCAAGAAGCGTGTGGAAAAACCAAGGCGCAAAATAACTGCCCATGAACTGAGAAAAGTCAAGCGTGCAGCTGCCAAGATGCCACTTGCCACCAGTTTGGCCATATTTCAGAGCTGCAACATCACTGGAGTGCCCAAAACCACAAGGTGTGCAATACTCAGAGGCATGGCCAAGGTAAGAAAGGCTGAAAGACGACCACCACTGAACAAGACACACAAGCTGAAACGTCAAGACTGGGCCAAGAAATATCTCAAGACTGATTTTTCTAAGGTTTTATGGACTGATGAAATGAGAGTGAGTCTTGATGGGCCAGATGGATGGGCCCGTGGCTGGATTGGTAAAGGGCAGAGAGCTCCAGTCCGACTCAGACGCCAGCAAGGTGGAGGTGGAGTACTGGTTTGGGCTGGTATCATCAAAGATGAGCTTGTGGGGCCTTTTCGGGTTGAGGATGGAGTCAAGCTCAACTCCCAGTCCTACTGCCAGTTTCTGGAAGACACCTTCTTCAAGCAGTGGTACAGGAAGAAGTCTGCATCCTTCAAGAAAAACATGATTTTCATGCAGGACAATGCTCCATCACACGCGTCCAAGTACTCCACAGCGTGGCTGGCAAGAAAGGGTATAAAAGAAGAAAATCTAATGACATGGCCTCCTTGTTCACCTGATCTGAACCCCATTGAGAACCTGTGGTCCATCATCAAATGTGAGATTTACAAGGAGGGAAAACAGTACACCTCTCTGAACAGTGTCTGGGAGGCTGTGGTTGCTGCTGCATGCAATGTTGATGGTGAACAGATCAAAACACTGACAGAATCCATGGATGGCAGGCTTTTGAGTGTCCTTGCAAAGAAAGGTGGCTATATTGGTCACTAATTTGTTTTTGTTTTGTTTTTGAATGTCAGAAATGTATATTTGTGAATGTTGAGATGTTATATTGGTTTCACTGGTAAAAATAAATAATTGAAATGGGTATATATTTGTTTTTTGTTAAGTTGCCTAATAATTATGCACAGTAATAGTCACCTGCACACACAGATATCCCCCTAAAATAGCTAAAACTAAAAACACACTAAAAACTACTTCCAAAAATATTCAGCTTTGATATTAATGAGTTTTTTGGGTTCATTGAGAACATGGTTGTTGTTCAATAATAAAATTAATCCTCAAAAATACAACTTGCCTAATAATTCTGCACTCCCTGTAGACACACCTTAAATAATTTTACCCCATATCTGGCATGCTTGGAGGGAATAAACTGACGGAAGGAAAGGCCTTTAAAACTAAAAAGGCATTCATCGACGGATACATTTTAATCAGGGGTATATAATTCTAAGATTAAATCCCTAAGGAGGGAAATAAGGGGTCTCAATTTATTTAGGCAGTGATAAGCTGGGTCAGTTCTGGGGGGGACTTGGGAATTGTCCGAAAAATGCATAAACCGCATTAGGGCTTCATAGCGGTTTTGGGACATAACTGCTGTAAACACAGGGGCTGAGTGGACAGTACTCACAGACCAATAGGACCGGACAGATGGCTTTTTTACAATGTCCATGTCCAGGGTAAGCCCCAATTATTTATTTATTTTAGGGACACTTGTGGGAGTCCACTGTCTTAGATAAATAGACGTGACAGCAAATTGTGTGGTGTACAGATTAGTCTGCTGCACAATTAATTCCAGTACTTTATCGTCCACAAATAAATGAAAAAAAACATAAGGGGTAAAATTGGTGACGTCCACATTAACCCCTTAGGGATCGGGCTCATTTTAACCTTAAGGACCAGGCAATTTTTTCCTATTCTGACCTGTGTCACTTTATGTGGTGATAACTTTAAAACACTTTGACTTATCCAGGCCATTCTGAGATTGTTTTTCGTCACATATTTTACTTCATGACACTGGTAAAATGGAGTCAAAAAATTCATTTTTATTTATAAAAAAATACCCAATTTACCAAAAATTAAAAATTTTCTACTTCTATAAAACATAGTAATACCTACAAAAATAGTTATTACTCTACATTCCCCATATGTCTACTTCATGTTAGGATAATTTTGGGAATTACATTTTATTTTTTGAGGATATTACAAGGCTTAGAAGTTTAGAAGCAAATCTTGAAATTTTTCTAAAACCCACTTTTTAAGGACTAGTTCAGGTCTGAAGTCACTTTGTGAGGCTTACATAATAAAAACCACCAAAAAAGTGACCCCATTTTAGAAACTACACCTCTCAAGGTATTCAAAACTGATTTTACAAACTTTGTTAACTCTTTAGGTGTTCCACAAGAATTAATGGAAAATAGAGATACAATTTCAAAATTTCACTTTTTGACAGATTTTCCATTTGACTTTTTTTTCCAGTTACAAAGCAAGAGTTAACAGTAGGGATGAGCGAACTCGAACTGTATAGTTCGGGTTCGTACCGAATTTTGGGGTGTCCGTGACACGGACCCGAACCCGGACATTTTCGTAAAAGTCCGGGTTCGGGTTCGGTGTTCGTCGCTTTCTTGGCGCTTTTGTGACGCTTTCTTGGCGCTTTTTGAAAGGCTGCAAAGCAGCCAATCAACAAGCGTCATACTACTTGCCCCAAGAGGCCATCACAGCCATGCCTACTATTGGCATGGCTGTGATTGGCCAGAGCACCATGTGACCCAGCCTCTATTTAAGCTGGAGTCACATAGCGCCGCCCGTCACTCTGCTCTGATTAGCGTAGGGAGAGGTTGCGGCTGCGACAGTAGGGCGAGATTAGGCAGATTAACTCCTCCAAAGGACTTGATTAACTGATCGATCTGCAGCTGTGGATCATTGAGCTGCTGATCCTCAATTGCTCACTGTTTTTAGGCTGCACAGACCGTTTGTCAGTCTCATTTTTCTGGGGTGATCGGCGGCCATTTTGTGTCTTGTGGTGCGCCAGCACAAGCTGCGACCAAGTGCATTTAACCCTCAATGGTGTGGTTGTTTTTTGGCTAAAGCCTACATCAGGGTGAAGCTGTCACACCAAGTGCATTTAACCAGCAATAGTCTGTTCATTTTTTGGCCATATACAAAATCAGGGGCAAGCTGCGCCTGTCACCAAGTGCATTTAACCCTCAATGGTGTGGTTGTTTTTTGGCTAAAGCCTACATCAGGGTGAAGCTGTGACACCAAGTGCATTTAACCAGCAATAGTCTGTTCATTTTTTGGCCATATACAAAATCAGGGGCAAGCTGCGCCTGTCACCAAGTGCATTTAACCCTCAATGGTGTGGTTGTTTTTTGGCTAAAGCCTACATCAGGGTGAAGCTGTCACACCAAGTGCATTTAACCAGCAATAGTCTGTTCATTTTTTGGCCATATACAAAATCAGGGGCAAGCTGCGCCTGTCACCAAGTGCATTTAACCCTCAATGGTGTGGTTGTTTTTTGGCTAAAGCCTACATCAGGGTGAAGCTGTCACACCAAGTGCATTTAACCAGCAATAGTCTGTTTATTTTTTGGCCATATCCCAGTCTAATTCTGTCACTAAATCCATACCGGTCACCCAGCGCCTAAATACTAGGCCTCAAATTTATATCCAGCTAAATCTGTCCCTAGTGCTGTAGCTGGGCGAGTTATTTAGTGTCCGTTCAAGCACATTTCTTGTTCTGGGTTGAAATACAATTCCCAATTTAGCAATTTCATAATTTAGTGGTTCCTGCTATATCAGAGCTATTTGAAATCTATCCCAAAAAGGGTATATAATATTGAAGGTGCACATTGGGTCATTCAGAATAACTTCACACACACCCGCTACTGTGTATTTCCAAGTCTAATTCTGTCACTAAACCCATACCTGTCACCCAGCGCCTAAATACTAGGCCTCAAATTTAAATCCCTCTAAATCTCTCGTTACCGCTGTACTGTTGTTGCTGGGCAAGATATTTAGTGTCCGTCAAAGCACATTTTTTGTTCTGGGTTGAAGTACAATTCCCAATTTAGCAATTTCATAATTTAGTGGTTCCTGCTATATCAGAGCTATTTGGAATCTATCCCTAAAAGGGTATATAATATTGAAGGTGCACATTGGGTCATTCAGAATAACTTCACACACACCCGCTACTGTGTATTTCCAAGTCTAATTCTGTCACTAAACCCATACCTGTCACCCAGCGCCTAAATACTAGGCCTCAAATTTAAATCCCTCTAAATCTCTCGTTACCGCTGTACTGTTGTTGCTGGGCAAGATATTTAGTGTCCGTCAAAGCACATTTTTTGTTCTGGGTTGAAGTACAATTCCCAATTTAGCAATTTCATAATTTAGTGGTTCCTGCTATATCAGAGCTATTTGGAATCTATCCCTAAAAGGGTATATAATATTGAAGGTGCACATTGGGTCATTCAGAATAACTTCACACACACCCGCTACTGTGTATTTCCAAGTCTAATTCTGTCACTAAACCCATACCTGTCACCCAGCGCCTAAATACTAGGCCTCAAATTTAAATCCCTCTAAATCTCTCGTTACCGCTGTACTGTTGTTGCTGGGCAAGATATTTAGTGTCCGTCAAAGCACATTTTTTGTTCTGGGTTGAAGTACAATTCCCAATTTAGCAATTTCATAATTTAGTGGTTTCTGCTATATCAGAGCTATTTGAAATCTATCCCTAAAAGGGTATATAATATTGAAGGTGCACATAGGGTCATTCAGAATAACTTCACACACACGCTTCTGTGCATTTCCAAGTCTAATTCTGTCACTAAATCCATACCGGTGACCCAGCGCCTAAATACTAGGCCTCAAATTTAAATCCCTCTAAATCTCTCGTTACCCACCGCTGTACTGTTGTTGCTGGGCAAGATATTTAGTGTCCGTCAAAGCACATTTTTTGTTCTGGGTTGAAGTACAATTCCCAATTTAGCAATTTCATAATTTAGTGGTTTCTGCTATATCAGAGCTATTTGAAATCTATCCCTAAAAGGGTATATAATATTGAAGGTGCACATAGGGTCATTCAGAATAACTTCACACACACGCTTCTGTGCATTTCCAAGTCTAATTCTGTCACTAAATCCATACCGGTGACCCAGCGCCTAAATACTAGGCCTCAAATTTAAATCCCTCTAAATCTCTCGTTACCCACCGCTGTACTGTTGTTGCTGGGCAAGATATTTAGTGTCCGTCAAAGCACATTTTTTGTTCTGGGTTGAAGTACAATTCCCAATTTAGCAATTTCATAATTTAGTGGTTTCTGCTATATCAGAGCTATTTGAAATCTATCCCTAAAAGGGTATATAATATTGAAGGTGCACATAGGGTCATTCAGAATAACTTCACACACACGCTTCTGTGCATTTCCAAGTCTAATTCTGTCACTAAATCCATACCGGTGACCCAGCGCCTAAATACTAGGCCTCAAATTTAAATCCCTCTAAATCTCTCGTTACCCACCGCTGTACTGTTGTTGCTGGGCAAGATATTTAGTGTCCGTCAAAGCACATTTTTTGTTCTGGGTTGAAGTACAATTCCCAATTTAGCAATTTCATAATTTAGTGGTTTCTGCTATATCAGAGCTATTTGAAATCTATCCCTAAAAGGGTATATAATATTGAAGGTGCACATAGGGTCATTCAGAATAACTTCACACACACGCTTCTGTGCATTTCCAAGTCTAATTCTGTCACTAAATCCATACCGGTGACCCAGCGCCTAAATACTAGGCCTCAAATTTAAATCCCTCTAAATCTCTCGTTACCCACCGCTGTACTGTTGTTGCTGGGCAAGATATTTAGTGTCCGTCAAAGCACATTTTTTGTTCTGGGTTGAAGTACAATTCCCAATTTAGCAATTTCATAATTTAGTGGTTTCTGCTATATCAGAGCTATTTGAAATCTATCCCTAAAAGGGTATATAATATTGAAGGTGCACATAGGGTCATTCAGAATAACTTCACACACACGCTTCTGTGCATTTCCAAGTCTAATTCTGTCACTAAATCCATACCGGTGACCCAGCGCCTAAATACTAGGCCTCAAATTTAAATCCCTCTAAATCTCTCGTTACCCACCGCTGTACTGTTGTTGCTGGGCAAGATATTTAGTGTCCGTCAAAGCACATTTTTTGTTCTGGGTTGAAGTACAATTCCCAATTTAGCAATTTCATAATTTAGTGGTTTCTGCTATATCAGAGCTATTTGAAATCTATCCCTAAAAGGGTATATAATATTGAAGGTGCACATAGGGTCATTCAGAATAACTTCACACACACGCTTCTGTGCATTTCCAAGTCTAATTCTGTCACTAAATCCATACCGGTGACCCAGCGCCTAAATACTAGGCCTCAAATTTAAATCCCTCTAAATCTCTCGTTACCCACCGCTGTACTGTTGTTGCTGGGCAAGATATTTAGTGTCCGTCAAAGCACATTTTTTGTTCTGGGTTGAAGTACAATTCCCAATTTAGCAATTTCATAATTTAGTGGTTTCTGCTATATCAGAGCTATTTGAAATCTATCCCTAAAAGGGTATATAATATTGAAGGTGCACATAGGGTCATTCAGAATAACTTCACACACACGCTTCTGTGCATTTCCAAGTCTAATTCTGTCACTAAATCCATACCGGTGACCCAGCGCCTAAATACTAGGCCTCAAATTTAAATCCCTCTAAATCTCTCGTTACCCACCGCTGTACTGTTGTTGCTGGGCAAGATATTTAGTGTCCGTCAAAGCACATTTTTTGTTCTGGGTTGAAGTACAATTCCCAATTTAGCAATTTCATAATTTAGTGGTTTCTGCTATATCAGAGCTATTTGAAATCTATCCCTAAAAGGGTATATAATATTGAAGGTGCACATAGGGTCATTCAGAATAACTTCACACACACGCTTCTGTGCATTTCCAAGTCTAATTCTGTCACTAAATCCATACCGGTGACCCAGCGCCTAAATACTAGGCCTCAAATTTATATCCCGCTAAATCTCTCGTTACCCGCTGTACTGTTGTTGCTGGGCAAGATATTTAGTGTCCGTCAAAGCACATTTTTTGTTCTGGGTTGAAGTACAATTCCCAATTTAGCAATTTCATAATTTAGTGGTTCCTGCTATATCAGAGCTATTTGAAATCTATCCCAAAAAGGGTATATAATATTGAAGGTGCACATTGGGTCATTCAGAATAACTTCACACACACCCGCTACTGTGTATTTCCAAGTCTAATTCTGTCACTAAACCCATACCTGTCACCCAGCGCCTAAATACTAGGCCTCAAATTTAAATCCCTCTAAATCTCTCGTTACCGCTGTCCTGTTGTAGCTGGGAAAGTTATTTAGTGCCCGTCAAAGCACATTTTTTGTTCTGGGTTGAAGTACAATTCCCAATTTAGCAATTTCATAATTTAGTGGTTCCTGCTATATCAGAGCTATTTGAAATCTATCCCAAAAAGGGTATATAATATTCAAGGTGCACATTGGGTCATTCAGAATAACTTCACACACACGCTTCTGTGCATTTCCAAGTCTAATTCTGTCACTAAATCCATACCGGTCACCCAGCGCCTAAATACTAGGCCTCAAATTTATATCCCGCTGAATTTGAATACAATACATTGGGCCAAATAATATATTTGTTGTTGTGGTGAACCATAACAATGAGAAAAACATCTAGTAAGGGACGCGGACGTGGACATGGTCGTGGTGGTGTTAGTGGACCCTCTGGTGCTGGGAGAGGACGTGGCCGTTCTGCCACATCCACACGTCCTAGTGTACCAACTACCTCAGGTCCCAGTAGCCGCCAGAATTTACAGCGATATATGGTGGGGCCCAATGCCGTTCTAAGGATGGTAAGGCCTGAGCAGGTACAGGCATTAGTCAATTGGGTGGCCGACAGTGGATCCAGCACGTTCACATTATCTCCCACCCAGTCTTCTGCAGAAAGCGCACAGATGGCGCCTGAAAACCAACCCCATCAGTCTGTCACATCACCCCCATGCATACCAGGGAAACTGTCTCAGCCTCAAGTTATGCAGCAGTCTCTTATGCTGTTTGAAGACTCCGCTGGCAGGGTTTCCCAAGGGCATCCACCTAGCCCTTCCCCAGCGGTGAAAGACATAGAATGCACTGACGCACAACCACTTATGTTTCCTGATGATGAGGACATGGGAATACCACCTCAGCATGTCTCTGATGATGACGAAACACAGGTGCCAACTGCTGCGTCTTTCTGCAGTGTGCAGACTGAACAGGAGGTCAGGGATCAAGACTGGGTGGAAGACGATGCAGGGGACGATGAGGTCCTAGACCCCACATGGAATGAAGGTCGTGCCACTGACTTTCACAGTTCGGAGGAAGAGGCAGTGGTGAGACCGAGCCAACAGCGTAGCAAAAGAGGGAGCAGTGGGCAAAAGCAGAACACCCGCCGCCAAGAGACTCCGCCTGCTACTGACCGCCGCCATCTGGGACCGAGCACCCCAAAGGCAGCTTCAAGGAGTTCCCTGGCATGGCACTTCTTCAAACAATGTGCTGACGACAAGACCCGAGTGGTTTGCACGCTGTGCCATCAGAGCCTGAAGCGAGGCATTAACGTTCTGAACCTGAGCACAACCTGCATGACCAGGCACCTGCATGCAAAGCATGAACTGCAGTGGAGTAAACACCTTAAAACCAAGGAAGTCACTCAGGCTCCCCCTGCTACCTCTTCTGCTGCTGCCGCCTCGGCCTATTCTGCTGCTGCCGCCTCGGCCTCTTCCTCCGCCTCTGGAGGAACGTTGGCACCTGCCGCCCAGCAAACAGGGGATGTACCACCAACACCACCACCACCACCTCCGTCACCAAGCGTCTCAACCATGTCACACGCCAGCGTTCAGCTCTCCATCTCACAAACATTTGATAGAAAGCGTAAATTCCCACCTAGCCACCCTCGATCCCTGGCCCTGAATGCCAGCATTTCTAAACTACTGGCCTATGAAATGCTGTCATTTAGGCTGGTGGACACAGACAGCTTCAAACAGCTCATGTCGCTTGCTGTCCCACAGTATGTTGTTCCCAGCCGGCACTACTTCTCCAAGAGAGCCGTGCCTTCCCTGCACAACCAAGTATCCGATAAAATCAAGTGTGCACTGCGCAACGCCATCTGTAGCAAGGTCCACCTAACCACAGATACGTGGACCAGTAAGCACGGCCAGGGACGCTATATCTCCCTAACTGCACACTGGGTAAATGTAGTGGCAGCTGGGCCCCAGGCGGAGAGCTGTTTGGCGCACGTCCTGCCGCCGCCAAGGATCGCAGGGCAACATTCTTTGCCTCCTGTTGCCACCTCCTCCTTCTCGGCTTCCTCCTCCTCTTCTTCCACCTGCTCATCCAGTCAGCCACACACCTTCACCACCAACTTCAGCACAGCCCGGGGTAAACGTCAGCAGGCCATTCTGAAACTCATATGTTTGGGGGACAGGCCCCACACCGCACAGGAGTTGTGGCGGGGTATTGAACAACAGACCGACGAGTGGTTGCTGCCGGTGAGCCTCAAGCCCGGCCTGGTGGTGTGTGATAATGGGCGAAATCTCGTTGCAGCTCTGGGACTAGCCAATTTGACGCACATCCCTTGCTTGGCGCATGTGCTGAATTTGGTGGTGCAGAAGTTCATTCACAACTACCCCGACATGTCAGAGCTGCTGCATAAAGTGCGGGCCGTCTGTTCGCGCTTCCGGCGTTCACATCCTGCCGCTGCTCGCCTGTCTGCGCTACAGCGTAACTTCGGCCTTCCCGCTCACCGCCTCATATGCGACGTGCCCACCAGGTGGAACTCCACCTTGCACATGCTGGACAGACTGTGCGAGCAGCAGCAGGCCATAGTGGAGTTTCAGCTGCAGCACGCACGGGTCAGTCGCACTACAGAACAGCACCACTTCACCACCAATGACTGGGCCTCCATGCGAGACCTGTGTGCCCTGTTGCGCTGTTTCGAGTACTCCACCAACATGGCCAGTGGCGATGACACCGTTATCAGCGTTACAATACCACTTCTATGTCTCCTTGAGAAAACACTTAGGGCGATGATGGAACAGGAGGTGGCCCAGGAGGAGGAGGAGGAGGATGAGGAAGAGGGGTCATTTTTAGCACTTTCAGGCCAGTCTCTTCGAAGTGACTCAGAGGGAGGTTTTTTGCAACAGCAGAGGCCAGGTACAAATGTGGCCAGCCAGGGCCCACTACTGGAGGACGAGGAGGACGAGGATGAGGAGGAGGTGGAGGAGGATGAGGATGAAGCATGGTCACAGCGGGGTGGCACCCAACGCAGCTCGGGTCCATCACTGGTGCGTGGCTGGGGGGAAAGGCAGGACGATGACGATACGCCTCCCACAGAGGACAGCTTGTCCTTACCCCTGGGCAGCCTGGCACACATGAGCGACTACATGCTGCAGTGCCTGCGCAACGACAGCAGAGTTGCCCACATTTTAACCTGTGCGGACTACTGGGTTGCCACCCTGCTGGATCCACGCTACAAAGACAATGTGCCCACCTTACTTCCTGCACTGGAGCGTGATAGGAAGATGCGCGAGTACAAGCGCACGTTGGTAGACGCGCTACTGAGAGCATTCCCAAATGTCACAGGGGAACAAGTGGAAGCCCAAGGCCAAGGCAGAGGAGGAGCAAGAGGTCGCCAAGGCAGCTGTGTCACGGCCAGCTCCTCTGAGGGCAGGGTTAGCATGGCAGAGATGTGGAAAACTTTTGTCAACACGCCACAGCTAACTGCACCACCACCTGATACGCAACGTGTTAGCAGGAGGCAACATTTCACTAACATGGTGGAACAGTACGTGTGCACACCCCTCCACGTACTGACTGATGGTTCGGCCCCATTCAACTTCTGGGTCTCTAAATTGTCCACGTGGCCAGAGCTAGCCTTTTATGCCTTGGAGGTGCTGGCCTGCCCGGCAGCCAGCGTTTTGTCTGAACGTGTATTCAGCACGGCAGGGGGCGTCATTACAGACAAACGCAGCCGCCTGTCTACAGCCAATGTGGACAAGCTGACGTTCATAAAAATGAACCAGGCATGGATCCCACAGGACCTGTCCGTCCCTTGTCCAGATTAGACATTAACTACCTCCCCATAACCATATATTATTGGACTCCAGGGCACTTCCTCATTCAATCCTATTTTTATTTTCATTTTACCATTATATTGCGATGCTACCCAAAGTTGAATGAACCTCTCCTCTGCCTGTGTGCTAGGCCTAAATATATGCCAATGGACTGTTGCAGTGGTGGCTGACATGAAGCCTGATTCTCTGCTATGACATGCAGACTAATTCTCTGCTGACATGAAGCCAGATTGTCTGTTACGGGACCTCTCTCCTCTGCCTGGGTGCTGGGCCTAAATTTATGACAATGGACTGTTGCAGTGGTGGCTGACGTGAAGCCTGATTCTCTGCTATGACATGCAGACTGATTCTCTGCTGACATGAAGCCAGATCCTCTGTTACGGGACCTCTCTCCTCTGCCTGGGTGCTGGGCCTAAATTTATGACAATGGACTGTTGCAGTGGTGGCTGACGTGAAGCCTGATTCTCTGCTATGACATGCAGACTGATTCTCTGCTGACATGAAGCCAGATCCTCTTTTACGGGACCTCTCTCCTCTGCCTGGGTGCTGGGCCTAAATTTATGACAATGGACTGTTGCAGTGGTGGCTGACGTGAAGCCTGATTCTCTGCTATGACATGCAGACTGATTCTCTGCTGTCATGAAGCCAGATTGTCTGTTACGGGACCTTTCTCCTCTACCTGGGTTCTGGGCCTAAATTTATGAAAATTGACTCTTACAGTGGTGGGTGACGTGAAGCCTGATTCTCTGCTATGATATGAAGACTGATTCTCTGCTGACATGAAGCCAGATTGTCTGTTACGGGACCTTTCTCCTCTGCCTGGGTTCTGGGCCTAAATTTATGAAAATTGACTCTTACAGTGGTGGGTGACGTGAAGCCTGATTCTCTGCTATGATATGAAGACTGATTCTCTGCTGACATGAAGCCAGATTGTCTGTTACGGGACCTTTCTCCTCTGCCTGGGTTCTGGGCCTAAATTTATGAAAATTGACTCTTACAGTGGTGGGTGACGTGAAGCCTGATTCTCTGCTATGATATGAAGACTGATTCTCTGCTGACATGAAGCCAGATTGTCTGTTACGGGACCTTTCTCCTCTGCCTGGGTTCTGGGCCTAAATTTATGAAAATTGACTCTTACAGTGGTGGGTGACGTGAAGCCTGATTCTCTGCTATGATATGAAGACTGATTCTCTGCTGACATGAAGCCAGATTGTCTGTTACGGGACCTTTCTCCTCTGCCTGGGTTCTGGGCCTAAATTTATGAAAATTGACTCTTACAGTGGTGGGTGACGTGAAGCCTGATTCTCTGCTATGATATGAAGACTGATTCTCTGCTGACATGAAGCCAGATTGTCTGTTACGGGACCTTTCTCCTCTGCCTGGGTTCTGGGCCTAAATTTATGAAAATTGACTCTTACAGTGGTGGGTGACGTGAAGCCTGATTCTCTGCTATGATATGAAGACTGATTCTCTGCTGACATGAAGCCAGATTGTCTGTTACGGGACCTTTCTCCTCTGCCTGGGTTCTGGGCCTAAATTTATGAAAATTGACTCTTACAGTGGTGGGTGACGTGAAGCCTGATTCTCTGCTATGATATGAAGACTGATTCTCTGCTGACATGAAGCCAGATTCTCTGTTACGGGACCTCTCTCCTCTGCCTGGGTGCTGGGCCTAAATTTATGACAATGGACTGTTGCAGTGGTGGCTGACGTGAAGCCTGATTCTCTGCTATGACATGCAGACTGATTCTCTGCTGACATGAAGCCAGATTCTCTGTTACGGGACCTCTCTCCTCTGCCTGTGTGTGTGCTGGGCCTAAATATATGCCAATGGACTGTTGCAGTGGTGGCTGACGTGAAGCCTCATTCTCTGCTATGACATGCAGACTAATTCTCTGCTGACATGAAGACAGATTCTCTGTTACGGGACCTCTCTCCTCTGCCTGGGTGCCGGGGCCTAAATATCTGAGAATGGACTGTTCCAGTGGTGGGTGACGGGAAGCCAGATTCTCTGCTATGGAACCTCTCTCCAATTGATTTTGGTTAATTTTTATTTATTTAATTTTTATTTTAATTCATTTCCCTATCCACATTTGTTTGCAGGGGATTTACCTACATGTTGCTGCCTTTTGCAGCCCTCTAGCTCTTTCCTGGGCTGTTTTACAGCCTTTTTAGTGCCGAAAAGTTCGGGTCCCCATTGACTTCAATGGGGTTCGGGTTCGGGACGAAGTTCGGATCGGGTTCGGATCCCGAACCCGAACATTTCCGGGATGTTCGGCCGAACTTCTCGAACCCGAACATCCAGGTGTTCGCTCAACTCTAGTTAACAGCCAAACAAAACTCAATATTTATGGCTCTGATTCTGTAGTTTACAGAAACACCACATATGTGGTCGTAAACTGCTGTAAGGGCACACGGCAGGGCGCAGAAGGAAATAAATGCCATACGGTTTTTGGAAGGCAGATTTTGCTGTACTGGTTTTTTGAAACCATGTCCCATTTAAAGCCCCCCTGATGCACCCCTAGAGTAGAAACTCCAAAAAAGTGACCCCATTTTAGAAACTACGGGATAGGGTGGCAGTTTTGTTGGTACTAGTTTAGGGTACATATGATTTATATTATATATTATATTATATGCTCTATATTGCACTTTTTGTGAGGCAAGGTACCAATTTTATTTTTTGTTATTTACAACACTCATCTGACAGGTTAGATCATATGGTATTTTTATAGACCAGGTTGTCACGGACGTGGTGATACCAAATATGTATGCAATTTTTTTTATTTATGTATGTTTTACAGAGAAATTATTTAATGAGTGGTCAAAATTAAAACTTAACATTTAATGGATATAATTAGAAGATTGGTCCCAAGATATGACGATACATAAACATAAATCAGAAGCAACGCGGCGGGTTGCCACACGGAAAGGCTGGTACCCTATACCAAGTCAAACACTGAAAAGAGATGCTCGGCGGCACCAAAATAATAACCGTATGGTCCTACCACTCAGATGAAAGGCTTCTGGATCCACAATTGTCCGGCTGGTGTTGATGGATGTGCACACCGTTGCTCTGGCAATTGCGTGATACAGGGTGGTCTGTAGTGCTGGCTGGCCCTAGTAATACCCTGGAGCCCTACATTGGCCTATGTGACCGGATGGTGGTAAACCGCCACCAGTCACCTACAGGAACCTCACCCTGGAATTTGTGCGCCCTAGAAGGCCCTCGCTTACCTGATCCCTACATGCACGTTTCGCTGAAAAAGATGAGTGACAGGCTCATCAGGGGAAAACGGTCTGCTTGGGCTAAACCTGTGCAGGGTGCACTGACAGAGATGTCAATGGTGCACTCTGCATAGAGATTAAGTAACACCACGATCCAGATATAGATCAAAGGTGGGCTGGTTAGCTGTGAGGGAAGAGGGGGATCAAGATGTAGAGCCCCTCTTCAACTAACTATCTAGACGCCTGGGCTGATGTAGCCTAAGGAGCACCTGAAAATCGCTACCTTTTAAAAAGCGAGCCAGCCTCAGAATGAGGCTTGGCTAAGACACGCCTCCCACATCCGGAATGAGCGGTGCACGTCCGCGCATGCGTAGAGCAATGCATCGCATAGGAGGAGGAAGACAAAGGGGCGGACTTGACATGACAGCGATGACGTCACCGCGTCCTATCACGCTGATACAGGCGTGATCACATGACGGTTGCCTGGCAAACGGGACGCATTCCCAGGCACCGTCCGGCATCGCAGCTTCTGATGTGTAGCTGCGCACAGTTTAGATTTGGTATTTAATGGCACAAGATAAATATAGGAATCAAGACTGTAGAGGTCTCAAGCGGACACATATAGGGGGCATAGGGAGAATTGGGAATAAAGAGAGGGGCAGGGAAACAGTAGGTGGACGGGAAAAGGGAAAAGGATAATCATATGATGTCATAAGAAGAGCAGTGTAATTATGAGCGTCACCAGTGTACTAAATAAAACAGCTGTAATTAAGCTGTTCATTAAGACCCGTGGGTGAGACTGTGGACAGAGTGTAAATCCAGCGGGATTCTCTCTGTAATAACATACGGTCCCAGTCTCCACCACGGACCGAACGCGCTACTTTCTCAATTCCAATAGCTCGAAGGCAGTTTGCGTTCCCCTGGTGGTAGTCATGTACGTGCTTAGATACTGTTGTGTCCCTGTTATTGGCAATGTCGCCAAGATGCTCGCCAAGGCGCCTGCGCAGCTCACGTTTCGTTTTCCCCACGTACTCCAAACCGCATTCGCAGGTGATCTTATATATGACGCCCTGCGTCTTGCAATTGATAAAATCCCTGATGGGGAAGGTTTTTGACAAGTTTGAGCTGAAAAAAGTTTTGCCAGGTTGGATGAAACCACAGGCCACACATCCACTGCACCTGAAACAGCCCGTGGGCCTGCGATCGAGCCAGGTGCCTTGCCTAGGGACTGGTGTGAAGTGGCTGTGTACGAGAAGGTCCTTCAAATTACTACCCCTTCTAAATGTTATCTGGGGGTAGTCGTGCACGGCTTCCTTAATATCAGGGTCCATCAGCAAAATGGGCCAGTGCTTATTAAGGATCCCTCGTATTCTATCAGCACAGCCATCAAAGGTGCCTAACAATCGGATCTTCTGGTCTTGAGGCAATCTTACCCTGGGAACCATGAGGTCCGGACGAGCCGTATCGACCGCCCTATGATAGGCCTGCCTGAGAACCTTGTCAGGATACCCCCTGTTAAGAAATCTGGTCCTTAATTCGTTAGCCTTTTTCTTAAATTCGGATCCCTCGGAGCAGTTGCGCCTAAGGCGCAGATACTGACCGCACGGAATGCCCCTTTTAAGGGGGTTGGGATGGCTGCTGCTCCAGTGAAGGACCGAATTGGTGGAAGTAGGCTTCCTAAAAATGGTTGTGGAAAGCTCCTCGCCGTCCTTCCTAGATATGGATATATCAAGGAACGGAAGGCTAACTGGGTCCGATTCGTGTGTGAACCTCAGGCCTATGTCGTTGCGATTAAGTTTCTCAACAAAATCACAAAAAGACGGTTTGGAATCATTCCAAATGAGGAAGACGTCGTCAATGTAGCGGGCCCACAAACCTATGGGCCCGGTACTTGACGACATCTCCTCAGAGAAACTCTACCACCAGCTCAGGGGCACGGCGATGGGTTGTTCTTGTGCGCCGACATATGCCAACCTGCTCCTGGGCTGGTGGGAGTCCACCAGTGTGTTCTCTGAGGAGATGTCGTCAAGTACCGGGCCCATAGGTTTGTGGGCCCGCTACATTGACGACGTCTTCCTCATTTGGAAGCTTTTTTACACCGTTTTTATATAATTTTTTTACGGTGTTCATCTGAGGGTTTAGGTCATGTTATATATTTATAGAGCTGGATGATACGGACGCGGCAATACCCAATATAACAAAATAATATTCCTTATTTTTATTACCGATTTCTTTTTACTTTATTTGGGGGAAATTACTTTTTTTTTTTACTTGAAACTTTTAATTTTTTTGGGGGCGAACTTTATTTTTTCAACTTTTTTTTCACTTTATTTTTTGTCCCACTTTGGGATTTCAACTTTTGGGGGTCTAAACCCCTTTACAATGCATTTCAATACAGAAGTATTGGAATGCATTGGCTGTATGAGTAATACAGTGTGTATTACTCATACAGCTTCCTGCCTGTGAGATCCAGGGGGCTGGATCTCACAGGCTCTTCACTGGAAGGCAGCGCCAATGCCTAAGGAAGGCATAGCGCTGCCTTCCATGCCATTGGGCCCCCATTACAGCCGCATGGGGATGGCACCTCCGATCACCACCGCAACTACCCGTAAACGCTGCAAACCGCAGGTCTGAATTGACCCTCCCCCGTGCATTGTCCTAGGGTGCCTGCTCAATGATTTGAGCAGGCACCTTGTTCCGATCACCGCCCGGGCGGTGATTGGAACTACACATGATCTACCGATATGTCATGTGTCCATACGTCATATGTCCCCAAGAGGTTAATTTGGAGAGTAGATAAAAATTGGGGTACTTGGGGGGAAAATTATGAAGCAGGAACTCACGTAGTAGAAGGGATGGGACTGCTGGTAGTGAATGCGATGAGGTGGCGACTTCTACCAGTAATGAAGAGAAGGATGATAAGATAACTTGGGGATCACCTATAACTGACCAAAGCTACACTGTGAAAGTGATCCAAAATTAGTATGAAGATGAAAAGTTACATTTATTACTGTTATTTTTAAAACAGATGGCCCTTAAGATAAATCAAAGATAGAAAATGAAAATATAATAACTGTAGGAAGGAACAAGAGGCCATCATTGATGGTCAGTTCGTGTAACCGAGGTTCTTGGCCTGGATGAGGTAAGAGCCTTTTTTTCCCCTAAAGTGTCATTATTGCTTTGCAGTCTGACACTTCAGCTATTTAGTATGGCTGTGAAGCCGATCTAGGATGGCTCTTACTGGGAGTAGTCAAAGTGCTGGGTGGGTGGCTACTCCCCCGGTTCCATGCTGGGTCTTGGGAGACTTATAAAAAGCAGTCAGCATTATCAGGTGGGTGGATTATCCTCCATCTGACATATCATAAAAGCTGATATGTATTCTTTGCTGAGGACTGCAAACTGGTGTGCAGGCCGTCTGGAAGCCTGTCAGTGAACTTTTCTGTGGCTGAGCATATAGCCGGGTGTAAACTGACACCTAGGATTCCAGGTGACCATTATTATGTTTTGCTGTGTGTGAACAAGCACCAAGACTGTGATGTTTTTGCTGAGTGTGAATAAGACACTGAAGTTGATTTACAACCTGGTTCCTTGCCTCTATACTATGTCTGCTAATCTGTCTACCAGAGCAAAACCCTACATAATACTAAATATAATAGTAGGACCTTGAGTGACCAGCGGCACATCAAAATAAGACTTTCTGTTCTACCAGTTTGTTGGTGGGTTTCGTGGTGCATCCATGATCCTGGAAAAGTAACAAAACACTGTCCCTGTATTGAATAGTGATGCTGGGAAGATAGTGAAAGAAGGGATACCGCGTCGAGGGCACGAAGTCCATTTAAAAGACCTCCCGGTAAGACTGTGCTAATTCCTTTTGAAAATAAGCAATCGCATTTCTGTTGAAAATACAGCAGGATGTCTGCATCCAGTGAGTGGGACGCCGCTCTATATGCTACTGACTTTCATCGAATAACATTTGACTATTAACCTCGATTTGTGCTAAAAATCAGATCCTGGCACATTGTTTGAACATTCGAAAAACCTGATGTCTCTTTTCCTTACAAAATTTTATCATATCGAATTTTCTTATCATATCAAAATTTATTAGTAATTCCACTTTCGAATATTTATATCGAATACTGCATTTGGTAGATCATTTTTACTACTTTTATTAGTGCGATTCCTTTTAAACCATCGGAGATTCCACAGGTTGTTGGTTTTAGGAATAGCATTATTAACTGGGATCTATATATTTATGTATAAAATTGTATTGTTTTTGGGGGCGTGGCCTGCACGCTGATGGCGCCGGTCGCATAGCGCTTCTGCTCCGGGCTTAACCGCTTTTAATCAGCTCACAGCTATTACTCCCGCGATTTACCATAACCTACGGAGGCTTCACAAGGAGCTGCAGACATGGGGAAGGTCAGGAGGCGTCCTGCTCCAGCGAAATTAACAGAATTCTTTGGCAAACTGATGCCAGCGGAGTCCAGCCAGAGTGGGACCCCACCTTCGGCGGGTGCGTCGGCCTCCCCGGCGGGAACGCCATTGTTACCTACGCGTGGATCTGCAGACAGGCAAGGGCCTGTGTGAGACTCTCTCGATGGCACCCAACTCACCGCAGACATTATGCGCTCCATGTTAGAAAACCTGCACTCCTCAATGAAAGAGGACATGGTGGGGATGTTAAAAGACCCTGCGAAAGGATATTCAGAGCATCGGGGAACGCACGTCCCACCTGGAGGTCAAAATGGCCGAATTCGCGGCTTCACATAATACCCTCATCGATGCCCACGAGGCTATGGAGGAAGATATCGCTAAACTCACAGCCAAGCTGCAGGACCTGGAGGATCGTCACAGACGAAACAACGTTAGAATCCGCGGGGTTCCTGAGTCTGTGGAGGCGAATGAGCTGGAGCACCTCCTGCAGCAACTGATTAAAGCAGCATTGCCTGAATCCACTGAAAGGGACTTAATAATCGACCGCATTCATAGGGCTCGACCCGTCTCTACCACGCGATGTCATCGCCAGGATCCACTTTTACAACATTAAAGAAGCATTCCTGTGGGTACTAAGGCAGAACCCGACCCCATCGGAAGAATTCACCGGTATTGCGGTCTACACTGATCTGTCGGCAGCTACCCTTGCGAAAAGGAGAGAGTTTACACAGGTTACTGCAGTGTTAAGGCAAAAGCAAATAAAATATCGGTGGGGGTTCCCAGTAAAGCTACTGGTCACCTATAATGGCGGCTTGCAGGTTTTCAACTCGCCGCAAGTGGCTAACTGACGCATGATCGAGTGGGGCCTTATCACGGAGGACTCTCATCGGGTGAAAGAATCTGCCTCACGACCAGATAAGATCCCTCCGGACTGGGACATTGCCTGATGTGTGAGTTTAACCCGGCCGGGAGTAATCATTTAACTGTTTGTATTTGTTGGCGGTAGCCCGTAGCAGGGAGCTTGATTCTCTGTGCTATCTGGACTTTACTGTTCGGTCCCTGGACCGTGTTCTTCTTGGTCGGGCTAGTTAAGCCTTGCTGACCATGTTGTTTTTACACTTGCCTTTTTTTTTCTCTGTATTGTTTTTCTTATCTTTTTCTCGGTTGGTTCCTGTGAGTATACTATGCTTACTATACGCCATGTATGAGCTCATCATGTGGAGCGGATATGACGGGATAAAGCAATGCACGTTAAGGGTACTTGTATGTATAAATAATGGGGGTTAAAATCTTCTCTCTCAACGTGAGGGGTTTGAACACTCCGTTTAAGCGAACGCAACTTTGGTCAGATGCCCTGAAGGCTAAATGCGATGTGCTTTTCGTTCAGGAGTCGCAGTTGCTAGAGAAGGATGCTTTTAGGTGCAAACATAAAAATTTCCCTGTGATTTATCATTCACATGCTAAGAAAAAGAGGAAAGCGGGGGTGTTTATCGGTATAAGATCGTCGATTACTTTCTCCTTGAAGAAATGTGTAACGGACTCTGCAGGGAGATATGTTATTCTAATATGCACACTGGATGGGAATCCATTTACATTGGTTTCAGTATACGCCCCCAATGTCAGACAGGTGGCCTTCTGCAGGAGGTTGTTTAACAAGGTGGAAAAAATGGCGGTTGGGGAGGTGGTAATGGGCGGAGATTTTAATGTCCCGATTAACTCTGAATTAGACTGTAGGTCAGTGCAGGGGAGCAGGCGCATGGAGTTACAAACGACGCTGTACGAGTCAGCCTTCCATGATGTATGGAGGTATCAACATGGCGATGAAAGAGACTATACTTTCATTTCCACTTCACATCTATCTCAATCTCTTATTGATTATATTTTAGTGTCCAGGGGCCTCCTGCATAGGGTCATAAGTTCCGACATTGGGGGAGCAACGTGGTCAGACCACGCCCCTGTGAGCATTGTTATTGAGGACGGCCTCCCTAATCCTCCCAACCCTCAGTGGAAACTGAATACCTTTCTTCTTAAGTGCCCTGAGAGAGTTAAAAAGATCACAGACTCCTTGCAAGAATTTCTGCAGTTTAATGATATTCCTGAGACTAACACAAACTTCTTATGGCTATCTCATAAGGCGTTTATAAGCTTGCGGCTAGGTTGAATAAGAGTAGGCGCAAAGCACTCCAAGATGCCCTAAATAAGCTACAGTCTGCGGAAAAGGATCATAAACTTTGCAATAACCCCTCAACATTAGCTTTTTGGATTTGGAGGGCATATATTACAGGCAATTTTGGGGTTGTATACATCGCCCACAGCAAAAGTGTTAGCGTCGGGATTCCTGTCAACACCATTTCCGATTACTAATGGGACCAGGCAGGGGTGCCCATTGTCGCCCCTGATATTCGCGCTAGCGATGGAGCCTCTGGCGGAAAAAATTTGCAACTGTACGCGGATCTCGGGAATTAAGGTGGGGAAACGTTCGCATTCTATAGGCTTGTACGCGGATGACGTTATCCTGACGCTCTCTGATCCCTTAACATTGCTCCATTGCTCTTGCGGTTAATGAGATTTTGGACCAGTACTCCTCGATATCGTACTACAAGTTGAACATTAGCAAAACTAATGTTTTGCCCATCAATGTGCCTGTAGACTTGCAGCAGGAATTAAGTGGGAAGTACCCCTACAATTGGGATGCTGAGTCAATACGATATCTAGGGATTAAACTGACAAGCTCATTGGCAGAATTGTTACCCCTCAACCTTAAGTCCTTGAGATCCGATATACAGAAGGATTACACTAATTATAGCAAAAACACTCTCTCATGGATGGCAAAAATTAATACAGTTAAGATGATGGTGCTACCAAAGATATTATATATCTTTAGATGTATTCCCTTGAAAATCCCTAAAACCTGTATTAAGGAATTACAATCCGATATGCTCAACTTTATCTGGGGGGGTGCCCACCCAAGGATTAACAAAAAAGTGCTTTGCCCCGCTCTTCGCGTGGGTGGTTTGGGAGTCCCGGACATATATAGCTACTATCTGGCTAACTTATTGGATCAGGCCATGGAATGGTGGTCCCCTAAAGCACCTCACGGATGGCTTAGTATTGAGGAAAATTATGCTAGAAGGAGATCCCTAAAGTCAATTTTGGCGGCTTACTTGTTAAAACTCTTTGTCTTTTCTATGCCCTTAAGTACGATGCAAGCGACCATATTCGCATGGACCCATGTTTTCAAGTCTAAAACATCTTTTCCCCTGGAGAAAAAGCATCTTCCCATCTCGGCTATTGAGTATCATATCCCTACACTTCAAATTACTAGCTGGCTTAATTGTGGAATTGATTCATTGGGGAACCTGTTTGACCACTCCACCCTGAAGACATTTGAGACACTACACTCCACATATTCGCTCCCTAACTCCCTCTTTTACCAATATTTACAATTACGACACTTTCTCTCCTCTCTCACAAATAGTGGGGAGGGAGATGAGTGTGGATTACTAGCTAAATTGTTGGGAGGGGGTGCTAATTCTCATTCTAACCTCTCATTCTGGTACGCGTTTTTGCTGTCCTCAGGCAAAAAGTGCAAACAACCTTTTATGGTTAAATGGGAGGCTGAAATGGGGAGGGAATTCTAGCTGAACGACTGGTCGGACGCTATGTACTGGTCCATGAAGTGATCAAAGTGCATTAATCATACGGAGCAGAACAGGAAAGTTTAATTACGCTGGTATCTCACACCAGATAGGTTGGCTCATTCCATTCCTGGTTATTCTCCGATGTGTTGGAGGGGTTGTGGTCAGATAGGTTCTCCATTCCACATGTGGTGGACGTGCCCAAATCTGAATTTTGGGGCTCAGTCTCTAAGGTTCTGGCAGAGGCATCTGGGATTAAAGAGATATTAACCCCAGAGTTGGCAGTTTTGGGTATAGGGTTAGGGGGCGTACCTATTGAAAGTAGAGGAGTAGCAGCACATATTCTATTTGCTGCGAAGAAAGTAATTGCACGCCAGTGGAAAGATGCTCGGTCTCTATTAATTAATGATGTTATTAAAGGGGTGAACTTCCATATGCTCTGTGAGCTCACATTTGCCTCGTCTGTGAAAGAAAGAATAGCGATGCACAACAGATGGTTATGTTGGCTGTCCAGCCCTTTTGCTGAAACTTTGCCACACTACCTTCTTTAACTACATTCTTTGTATGTATTAAAGCTCACACTTTCGGGGGGGTGTCTACCAGGGTTCTGGTCCTCCCTCTTAATGCCCAAATATAACTATCTGATATTACAAGGTATTAAGGTGCACTTTGAATAGAGTGTCATATATTGTGCCGCTAGTGGGCGGGGTGGTTATTGCTTCTGCTATAGCTATTGTACATGGCTAGTATAGTATAGTTTCATACTGTCTGACTGTCATATTCTCAGTACTCACGTGCGGAACCCTTTTGTCTATTATTATTTGTCTTTGTTATTGTTTAAGATATTATTTCTGTATGTTTTTCTTCTCTGTACTTGGTCATTGTAACTAATGGAAAATTACCTTCAATAAAAATTTTGACTAAAAAAAAATTGTATTGTTTTTATTTTTATTTTAGAGTTTATTCTTAGTATATTAACATTGTTATTAATTGCTTTCATGCCATTTGAACTATATTATACCCTTGACCTTTGAATTAACCCATTATTTATTGTCCAAATTTTATTCGGTTGTCAATAAAGATCCCATTACTATAGAGAGTGCCCCACTACTATTTATTCACTTATGCATTCGTATACATGTCTTGACACGGCTGTGTCCCTAGCATTTTCAATGTCGCCCAGGTGTTCCCCAGGTGTTCCCCTATACGTCTGCGGAATTCCCATCTGGTCTTTCCTATCTACTCCTTTAAGCGCTCACAAGTGATCTTAGAAAATACTCCCCTAGTATGGCAGTTGATAAAGTCCTGGATTGGGAAAGTACGTTGTAGATTGGTGCTATAAAAGGATTTTCCGCATTGCATGGTGCCGCAGATCACACACCCACTACATCTAAAGCAGCCCTCAGGTTTTCGGTCCAGCCAGGTCTCAATACAGGGGACAAAGGTGTAGTGGCTGTGGACCAAGAGATCCCTGAGGTTGTTGCCCTTTTGGATTGTAATCTGTGGGCATTCATAAATTGTGTCCCTAATATCAGGATCCATAAGAAGAATAGGCCAGTGTTTGTTGAGGATCTTTCTGGTCTGGCCTTCAGCAGCATCAAAAGTGGCAATCAGACATATTTTATGATCATCTGTGTTTTTCTCTTTGGGTACTAGTAGTTCTGTGCAATCTTTTTCTATAGCTATTTGATAAGCTGTCCATTATCGGGATAACCTCTTGACTGTAACCTCATCCTAAGGTGCTCGGCCTGTCTGATAAATTATGATTTCTCTCAGCAATTCCGACGGAGAAGCAAATATTGCCCATGTGAAATCCCCCTCTTGAGGGGGAGAGGATGAATACTATTCCAGTGAAGTACCGAATTAGTGGATGTTGGCTTTCTGTAGATAGTAGTAGAGTTTTTGCCCCCATCCTTCCTGTAAATGCAGACACCTAAGAAAGGAAGGGTTTCGGTACTAGACTCGTGTGTAAATTTCAGGTCTATGTTGTTAATGTTGGGATTAGCAACAAAACTGGAAAAGGCAGATTTGGTGTCATTCTAAATGATAAAAATATTGTCAATGAACCGGGCCCATAAAGCAATAGCCCCGTTATCCAATTATGAACCATCTCCAAAGACAATGGTAGATTCCCACCACCCCAGGAGCAAATTTGCATAAGAAGGTGCACAGGAACAGCCCATGGCTGTGCCCCTAAGCTGGTGGTACAGTCTACCATTGAAGAGGAAAAAATTGTGAATCAATTAGTCATGGAGGAGTTTAAAGACAAAGTTCCAAAAATTGACATACTCTCACGCTTAGGTTATATTTCATGGCACATAGTCCGACCTCATGGGGAATAGAAGAGTAGCGTGCTTCTATGTCTATACTGCCCAGGATGGAATGATTATCAATTTTAATCCCATCTAGTCTCTTAAGGAGGTCCATGGTGTCTCTTGTATATGAAGGTAGATACACCACGAAAGGCATGAGGATGTGGTCAACGTATACTCCCAGATTTTGGCCAATACTGCCAATACCAGAAACAATCGGCCTTCCTTTTAGAGGACTAGTGCCTTTGTGGAGTTTAGGCAGACTGTAAAAGGTTGCAGTCACTGGGCAATTAGGGTATAGATATTGATATTCCTCCTGAGAGATTAGTTTCTTGGACTTTGCAATTAGGAGGATGTCCCTAAGTTCAATCAAATAGGGTTCAGTGGGATTGGAGCAGAGTATATAATAACCCAACCTATCCCACAATATTTGTTCGCACATAGTTTTGTAATCATTAGAATTCATGATTACTGTATTTCCCCCTTTGTCTGAAGGTTTAATTATAACTAGAAAAGGTACAATTTCTGGGGAAATTGTGTGATGTGTTCTTGCCTCCACCAGTAGCTTACAACTGGAGTGGGCGGAGTAACTGGGTGGAGTGTAGACTCCGCCCACTTTTATAAATTTTGACCTTTGTCTCACACTGACCCACCTTGCCGAGTTTGGGTGCTGTGAGAATGACAGCTGTTTAAAGGTTTCTTATTAAAGTCAATAGGGAAAATCTGATTGGTTGTTTTTGGCCCCACCCACTTTTCTGAATTTTAATCCTAATCCTAAATTGTCCAACTGTACCAAGTTTGGGGATCCTGCCATTAACAGTCTAAGAGCAGCGGCAGTTTTAAATTTTCCCATTAAAACATATAGCTGAAATTTGATTGGCCGTTGTAGACCCCGCCCACTTTAAAACATTTGAATTCTAGTCACCTATTAACCGAATATATTAAGTTTAACAACCCTGCCATTAACAATGTTGAAATGGCAGCAATTTAAAATTTTCTCATTGAAGACAATAGGGAAAATCTGATTTGTTGTTGTTGGCTCCGCCCACTTTTTAAATTTTTGAATCCAAATTAATCTATCACCTGATTTCAGAGATTTGAAGCCCCTGACATCAATCATGGAAGCATTTTTCAATTTTCTGCATTTTTTTTTTCCACATTGAAATCAATGAAAGAAATCTGATTGGTTGTTTTTGGCCCCGCCCACTTTTCAAAATTTTAATCCTAATCCTAAATTGTCCAACTGTACCAAGTTTGGGGAACCTGCCATTAACAGTCTAAGAGCAGCGGCAGTTTGAATTTTTCCCATTTAAACAAATGGCTGAAATTTGATTGGCCGTTGTAGACCCCGCCCACTTTTTAATTTTTTTGACCCCAGTCACCCAATGACCTACGGTGCCAAGTTTGGGTATTCTGACTTAAATATTGTGAGAATGACAGCAATTTAAAGGTTTCTCATTGAAGTCAATAGGGAAAATCTGATTTGTTGTTGTTGGCTCCGCCCACTTTTTAAATTTTTGAATCCAAATTAATCTATCACCTGATTTCAGAGATTTGAAGCCCCTGACATCAATCATGGAAGCATTTTTCAATTTTCTGCATTTTTTTTTTTCCACATTGAAATCAATGAAAGAAATCTGATTGGTTGTTTTTGGCCCCGCCCACTTTTCAAAATTTTAATCCTAATCCTAAATTGTCCAACTGTACCAAGTTTGGGGAACCTGCCATTAACAGTCTAAGAGCAGCGGCAGTTTGAATTTTTCCCATTTAAACAAATGGCTGAAATTTGATTGGCCGTTGTAGACTCCGCCCACTTTTTTATAAATTTTTGAATCCAGTCACCCAATGACCTACGGTGCCAAGTTTGGGTATTCTGGCTTAAATACTGTGAGAATGACAGCAATTTAAAGGTTTCTCATTAAAGTTAATAGGGAAAATCTGATTTGTTGTTGTTGGCTCCGCCCACTTTTAAATTTTTTGAATCCAAAGTAATCTATGACCTGATCTCAGCGATTTGAAGCCCCTGACATCAATCATGGCAGCATTTTTCAATTTTCTGAAATTTTTTTTTTCCATATTGAAATCAATGAAAGAAATCTGATTGGTTGTTTTTGGCCCCGCCCACTTTTCAAAATTTTAATCCTAATCCTAAATTGTCCAACTGTACCAAGTTTGGGAAACCTGCCATTAACAGTCTAAGAGCAGCGGCAGTTTGAATTTTTCCCATTTAAACAAATGGCTGAAATTTGATTGGCCGTTGTAGACTCCGCCCACTTTTTCATTATTTTTTGAATCCAGTCACCCAATGACCTACGGTGCCAAGTTTGGGTATTCTGGCTTAAATACTGTGAGAATGACAGCAATTTAAAAGTTTCTCATTGAAGTCAATAGGGAAAATCTGATTTGTTGTTGTTGGCTCTGCCCACTTTTTAAATTTTTGAATCCAAAGTAATCTATCACCTGATTTCAGCGATTTGAAGCCCCTGACATCAATCATGGCAGCATTTTTCAATTTTCTGAAATTTTTTTTTTCCATATTGAAATCAATGAAAGAAATCTGATTGGTTGTTTTTGGCCCCGCCCACTTGTCAAAATTTTAATCCTAATCCTAAATTGTCCAACTGTACCACGTTTGGGAAACCTGCCATTAACAGTCTAAGAGCAGCGGCAGTTTGAATTTTTCCCATTTAAACAAATGGCTGAAATTTGATTGGCCGTTGTAGACTCCGCCCACTTTTCATTATTTTTTGAATCCAGTCACCCAATGACCTACGGTGCCAAGTTTGGGTATTCTGGCTTAAATACTGTGAGAATGACAGCAATTTAAAGGTTTCTTATTGAAGTCAATAGGGAAAATCTGATTGGTTGTTTGTAGCTCCGCCCACTTTTTAATGTCCCCAAAATGTGACAGAAATTTCCAGGTTGACCCCATGACTGAGTGACCCAAGTTTGGTGAGTTTCACTCCGAACCTGTATGAGTGACAAACATTTGCATTTTTCCAATAAAACTCTATGGGAGAAAAAAAGAGGTTTTCGGGGGCCCGCCCCAGGGGCCCGGAGGGTGGGATCGGTTAACAAAGCACAAGCAAGATACTCGGGTATGTGCCGACCAAGAGTGCAAAGTTCGGTATTTATACTCCTAAATCTGTGGGAGGAGTAGCAATTTGAACGTCTCATTGTAGTCAATGGGGAGAATTTGATTGGTTCTGTGTGGCCCCGCCCAAATTTTCGGGTCTCCGAAATGTGCTAACAAATTGCGCGTTGACCCCATGACTAAGTGACCCAAGTTTGGTGACTTTAGTTTAAAATCTGTGCGACTGGGAGCGATTTGAAAATTTTCCCTGTCAAAGTCAATGGGAAAAACTTGGATTTTGGGGGCCCTGTCCCAGGGGCCCGGAGGGTGGGATCGGGTAACAAAGCACAAGCAAGGTACTCGGGTGGGTGCCGACCAAGTCTGCAAAGTTTGGAATTTGTACTCCTAAAAATGTGGGAGGAGTAGCGATTTGAAGGTCTCATTATAGTCAATGGGGAGATTTTGATTGGTTCTGTGTGGCCCCGCCTACATTTTGGGGTCCCCGAAATGTGCCAAAAATTTTCGGGTTGAGCCCATGACTAAGTGACCCAAGTTTGGTGACTTTAGCCTCAAAGCCTGGCGAGTGGGAGCGATTTGAAAATTTACCCTGTCAAAGTCTATGGGAAAAAAGGGGGCTTCCGGGGCCCGCCACGGGGGCCCCGGGGGTGGGATCGCTCCACAAAGTAATAGCAATCCGATCGGGCACAATCTGCACGTTTTGGTAAATTTTTGTCTATGTAGTGTAGAAACTGTGGGAGGAGTTAGGGTGGCAAATTTGGCTATAATAAGAATAAGAATATATATGTGAGATAACAATATGTGGTCTTGCTATGCAAGAACACATAATAAAAGGAACATTCCTCAAGGAGGTAATTGCTGCCCATTCTTCTTTTGTACAGTTTTCTGATATTGTAATTGAGGATAATTTAGAAAAGTCTACCGACACCACCTGGAGAAAGACATCAATGAATGATATCTCACCAGTGGGGAACATTTGTTTGTTTTTAAAATAGTCCCTCCCCCTCTGATCTATTGTCCCCTTCGGCCAAACTCTGTAGCAGTTAAACATCAGGTAATAGATCCAAAGGGATTCCCAAGTCTTGGCACTGTTGCTTGTCATTATTTTTGAATCTAAGTTTGCAGGCCAAGAGATGTAGTCTTTCAGCCAAGTGAACATATCAAAGCAGCATGTCGGGACAAAGGAAAGTCCTTTGCTCAGAACCACTATTTCAACGGATTTCAAGGTTCTATCTGATAAGTTTACTATTTCTGGACCTGTTGTTCCTGTGTTTTGGATCGATTTCTCAGGAGATAAGATATCCCCTGATCTAAAAAAGTTGAAGTGGCCCGAGGATTGTGTGCCCTTACCATACCAGGATGACTTTGATGCAATTATCATAGTTTTTGCCTAAGAATATCAGATATGCAACATTTGCCTGCAACATTTGATTATCTATCCTGCAACTATCAGAATTGAAGCTTTTAACATCAGATTATTCATCTTTGGTCCCCTGATGAACCAGTTTTTACGGACATTGGGGAAACGCATCGGGACAAGCAGCTAAGAAGGGACAAGTACCTGAAATTCCATTGGCAGGGTTGAAGTAGGCAACAGCGAGGGCTTAGCCACCGAGAGGTGGGATCGCCCCTTTTGGGGCGAGTGTTCCACCTGTAGGCAGAGGTACATTTAGGGACAAACTAGGGATTTTTCCACCCTGTCCTGACTTCACCTCTCGTTTATCCTCTGGCCAGGTCCACGGTCTCCAAACAGTAAGTTGCCGTATTTTTCTTTATCGGATTGTACTATCCTGGATACGTCCTAAGTAAGGCTTTGTCAAAACATCTGACATTGTTTTTTATTATTATTTACATATATATGGGGTATTATTTTAACATTTGATAGTAAAAGCTACGTTTTATATGAAAAGTGATTTTTCTCTGTGATATTCCGGTCTCTGTGGTAGAAACGTCAGAGACTGCTTCTCTAGTGGGTATTTTATCTTTAAGAACTAAATATGCCGTATTCTCTTTAAATTCTATAAGGTCTTTATTAAACTGTCTTTGTTTACACTCTCTTAGATAGTATTCAAATTTCTCAATGGAGGTCTGTAGTTGCTTTTCTTTATTGATAAACTCTGGGTCCTGGGAAAAGGTCTTTGTGACCTCAATTTGGGGCTTTAAGTTGCAGCTGAGATTTTCTAGGTTGATTTTCTCTTCTTCTAATAGTAAGGCCATAAACTGTAGGGAACTATTGGTGGCTAGTTGTTCCCATCTGCTGTGAAACCCGGGACTTCTTTGTTTGTTCGCAGGAGTGAGCAATATTCTCTAATAGGCCTCTAGAGACAATCCAATGTTTTATATAATTATCGAGGCTCTGAACCTCCCACCAGCTGGATAAGTGTTCCTTATATAATTTGTTCAGTTCTTTGAATGCTATCTTAAATGATGGAGTGAACTTTTTTGAGTATATGTTTTATCTGAAAACACTTCCCTGGCTTCTTCAAACCATGCTTCTGTATTGAGGCAGCCTGCTAGGAAACCTGCCATGCCAATGAAAATCAAAAGGAATGAAGAGAAGGATGATCAGTAGTGTTGATTGAGCACCGTAGCGCTCGGGTGTTCGGGCAGTACACATCGGGATGTTCGAGCACCATAGTATAATGGAAGTCAATGGTAGAACCCGAGAATTAAACCAGGTACCCCCTGCTCTGAAGAGGCGAGGGTGCCTGGTTCATATGAAAATGTCAAAAATTTATGGAAACATCACCAAAATGGTTCTGGAACAGCATGGGGAGGATGTCTGGATGCATCTTGTACTCGCAGGTTGCTGCTGGGAATGATGTCTGAATAATACGCCACTTTTACAGACTGATAATAATGCGCACAAAACTGATTAAAGAATCGATTTTAGAGGAAAAATTGATAGGAAACATTATTTCCTGTATATTTACTTGTACATAAAGTGCAAGTGCTGCCAAAAATTACAAGGAAGAGGCACTCTGATACATCCTGTATATCACATAAAGGAGGGCCTCATTCACATTGTGGTACAATTGTTCAGGTAGTGGGACTCCTACACTCATAAAGCCTATGCAAGTGAAATGGCTGCAAAAAATTACAAGGAACAGGCACTACAATACACACTTTGTTACACATAAAGAAGGGCATCATACACAGCCTTGAAAAATTATGATTAATGGCCTGCTGGTGACCCCCAAACATTAGGAGCAAAGGCCTGCTGATCTGACCATCTAAAACATTATGGGCGAGGGTCTGCTGCTGCTTTGGTGACTCTAGATAACCTGGGGACGATCTGTGACAGCAACGATCCATTCGGATGTCTGCCCTATCTTTCGATGTTATTTTCACCCCAAACCATGTAGACCATGGGTAAGGGGGAAATCATGGTTCGATTCCGGAGAGGGATCCTGAGATGCAACTACGGCTATCACATAATTAGGTGCGGGTCTGCAGGAGAGCTGACCCTGTAAAAGATTTTAGGTGCGGGCCTGCATGTGATCTGACCCTGCAAAAGATTTTAGGTGCGGGCCTGCTGGTGAGCTAACCCTCTAAAAAAATTATATTCGAGGGCCTGCAGCTGAGCTGACCATCTAAAAAATTATATACAAGGGCCTATATGTGAGCTGACCCTGTAAAACATTATATGTGAAGGGAATATATGCAAGGGCATTATATGCAACAAATAAGCATGTTGATATGATGGAAGAGGAGACGTAGGATGAGAAAAGGAAGATTCAATAATATACCCTTGTTTGTGGTGGAAGGGATGCATGGGAATACAGTGTATTCAGTACATTATAAACAACACATTTAAAGTGCCTTTATGTTCAGCTGCTTTCCTCTGGTGGAGTCGATAAGTCAGGGGCAATCCAGGCATTGTTCATTTTGATAAGAGTCAACCTGTCAGCATTTTCAGTTGACAGGTGGATAGGCTTATCTGTTATGATGCCCCCAGCAGAACTAAATACCCACTCAGACAAAACGCTGGCGGAAGGTCAGGCCAGCACCTCCAAGGCGTAGAGCGGCAGTTGGTGCCACGTGTCCAGCTTGGAGTCCCAGTAGTTGTAAGGCACTGAGAGATCATTGAGGACGCTGACAAGGTCTGCTATGTACTCCTTCACCATCTTCCAAAATGTTTCCCTTCTTGTGACACTAGGGCGGGCATCAGGGTGAGGGTGCTGGCGGGGTGTCATGAAACTGTTCCTGGCATTGGAGAGTGTTGCCCTGCCTCTGTTGGAACTGCTATGGGTTCCTCTTGTCTCCTTCCTCGGTTGGCCAAGAAACTATGGAATCTGCAACCAGAATTGTCAGATGGAAATTTTTAGAGCAATTTTTCAACAAGGATCTTTTGGTATTGCACCATTTTTGTATAGCACAGGTTGCAAACTACTATTCTTTTGTCGTCCGCACTTTCCTCAGCAAAGCGCCATACTGCAAAACATCTACCCCTTGGCAAGGATGATTTCCGCAAGGGGCTGCTCTGTGGAACAGTTGCGGGCCTGTGTGGTGTGGCCCGCCTTCTCCCTTTGACCACCCCACTGCTTCTTCCAGCCTGTTGCAGTGCTGAAGATCCCTCCCCCTCTGTACTGCTGTCCTCGCTTGGCTTTCCACCTTCCCAGGTTGGGTCAATGACCTCATCACCCACCACCTCCTCTTCCACTTCCTCACTGTGATCATACTCCTGACTTGTTGACCTAACCACAACCTCAGTTATTGACAACTGTGTCTCCTCCTCTTCATCAACCTCTTGAGACAGTAATTGCGACTGACTCATTGGCAACTGTGTCTCATCATCATCCACCTCATTAAACACTAATTGCCGTTCCCCACCGTCATGTTCTTGTGACTGTGGATGTTCAAGAGGTTGGGAATCAGGGCACAAGATCTTTTGACCCTCTTCAAGCGCGCTTGGCGAGAGGGCCAATCAAGTGATGGCAATGAAAAGAGGTCCTCGGAATATCCAAGTGTAGGATTACTTGTTTGCCCAGACTATAAATGGTGGGAAGAAGGAGGATCAGGGTGAGGATTGTGTTGACCAGACTCCTGGCTACTGAGACTGGACTTGGTGGAAGACAGGATGGTGCTTAACCGACTGGAAGCATTATCTGCTGTAGTCCAAATGACCACCTGCTAGCACCGGTCTGACTTCAAGAGAGATGTCCTGTGCCGCCCTGCACACTGGGACATTAAGCTAGGTATCTTGGATGATTGTTTTTCTTGTGCTCTGGCAGCAGGCACTGTTTCTCCTCGCCCAGGGCCACAGCCTCTGCCTGCACCATCAGCATCATGGCCACTTCCCTGTCCCTTACTGCTAGCCTTCATTTCAAATGTGATACAGACGTGGACAAAATTGTTGGTACCCTTTGGTCAATGAAAGAAAAAGTCACAATGGTCACAGAAATAACTTTAATCTGACAAAAGTAATAATAAATTAAAATTCTATAAATGTTAACCAATGAAAGTCAGACATTGTTTTTCAACCATGCTTCAACAGAATTATGTAAAAAAATAAACTCATGAAACAGGCATGGACAAAAATGATGGTACCCCTAGAAAACACAGAACATAATGTGACCAAAGGGACATGTTAATTCAAGGTGTGTCCACTAATTAGCATCACAGGTGTCTACAACCTTGTAATCAGCCATTGGGCCTATATATATGGCTCCAGGTAATCACTGTGTTGTTTGGTGATATGGTGTGTACCACACTCGACATGGACCAGAGGAAGCAAAGGAAAGAGCTGTCTCAAGAGATCAGAAAGAAAATTATAGACAAGCATGTTAAAGGTAAAGGCTATAAGACCATCTCCAAGCAACTAGATGTTCCTGTGAGTACAGTTGCACATATTATTCATAAGTTTAAGATCCATGGGACTGTAGCCAACCTCCCTGGACGTGGCCGCAGGAGGAAAATTGATGACAAATCTAAGAGACGGATAATCCGAATGGTAACAAAAGAGCCTAGAAAGACTTCTAAAGAGATTCAAGGTGAACTTCATGCTCAAGGAACATCAGTGTCAGATCGCACCATCCGTCGTTGTTTGAGCCAAAGTGGACTACATGGGAGACGACCAAGGAGGACACCATTGTTGAAAACGAATCATAAAAAAGCAAGACTGGAATATGCCAAACTACATGTTGACAAGCCACAAAGCTTCTGGGAGAATGTCCTGTGGACAGATGAGACAAAAATCGAAGTTTTTGCCAAGGCACATCAGCTGTATGTTCACAGACGAAAAAATGAAGCATATCAAGAAAAGAACACTGTCCCTACTGTGAAACATGGAGGAGGCTCTGTTATGTTCTGGGGCTGCTTTGCTGCGTCTGGCACAGGGTGTCTTGAATCTGTGCAGGGTACAATGAAATCTCAAGACTATCAAGGAATTCTAGAGAGAAATGTACTAGCCAGTGTCAGAAAGCTTGGTCTCAGTCGCAGGTCATGGGTCTTGCAACAGGACAATGACCCAAAACACACCGCTAAAAACACCCAAGAATGGCTAAGAGGAAAAAATTGGACTATTCTAAAGTGGCCTTCTATGAGCCCTGACCTCAATCCTATTGAGCATCTTTGGAAGGAGCTGAAACATGCAGTCTGGAAAAGGCACCCTTCAAACCGGACACAACTGGAGCAGTTTGCTCATGAGGAGTGGGCCAAAATACCTGCTGAGAGGTGCAGATGTCTCATTGACAGTTACAGGAAGCGTTTGATTGCAGTGATTGCCTCAAAAGGTTGCGCAACAAAATATTAAGTTAGGGGTACCATCATTTTTGTCCATGCCTGTTTCATGAGTTTATTTTTTTACATAATTCTGTTGAAGCATGGTTGAAAAACAATGTCTGACTTTCATTGGTTAACATTTATAGAATTTTAATTTATTATTACTTTTGTCAGATTAAAGTTATTTCTGTGACCATTGTGACTTTTTCTTTCATTGACCAAAGGGTACCAACAATTTTGTCCACGTCTGTATATGTTTGAATTTATGTCACATGTACAGTAGCGTAGGATTTGGAAGTGTATGTGCAAAAAAATTAAGCAAGATATTTGTGATGAGGAAGCATTATATAGGACAGGTACCAGAGGTAATGTCAAAGTTCGCAGTGTCTATGAGAAAAGTGTACTGGATGTCACTGATATTTTAGGGATGAGCACACTGTAAACAGGAGATGTGGCGCAGATAATTTAACTGTCCGCAACAGACACCATCTACGCAAAAACTGCACTGGATGTCACTATTTTAGGGATGTGCACACTTTAAACAGGAGATGTGGCGCGGATAATTTAACTGTCTGCAGCGGACACCGTCTACGGAAAAAGTGCCCTGGATGTCACTGATATTTTCTGGATGCGCACACTTTAAACAAGAGATGTGGCATGGATGATTTAACTGTCCGTAGCAGACACCATCTACGGAAAACAGTGTACTGGATGTCACTGATATTTTAGGGATGCGCAAGGAGATGTGGCGCGGATAATTTAAGTGTCCGCAGCGGACACTGTCAATGGAAAAAGTGCACTCGATGTCACTGATATTTTAGGGATGCGCACACTTTAAACAGTAGATGTGGCGCAGATAATTTTACTGTCCGCAGGGGACACCGTCTACGAAAAAAGTGCACTGGATATCACTGGTATTTTAGAGATGCGCACACTTTAACCAGGAGATGTGACACGGATGATTTAACTGTCTGCAGCAGACACCATCTACTGAAAAAGTGTACTGGATGTCACTGATATTTTAGGGATGAGCACACTGTAAACAGGAGATTTAGCGCAGATAATTTAACTGTCCGCAACAGACACCATCTATGCAAAAACTGCACTGGATGTCACAGATATTTTAGGGATGCGCACACTTTAAACAGGAGATGTGGCGCGGATAATTTAACTGTCCTCAGCGGACACTGTCTACGGAAAAAGTGCACTGGATGTCACTGATATTTTAGGGATGCGCACACTTTAAACAGGAGATGTGGCACGGATAATTTTACTGTCTGCAGGGGACACCGTCTACCGAAAAAGTGCACTGGATGTCACTGATATTTTAGGGATGCGCACAATTTACACAGGATATGTGGTGCAAATAATTTAACTGTCCACAGCGGTCTATTACACAGTATTTTACGCAGGATGCGCTAAAAATATATATTGCTGCTGTCAAACACAATAGTCCTTAAAAGGAATTTTGGGTCTCTGCAAAGTTTTTTGTATAAAAATCTTGCTATTACACTCCCTACACTGTCTGTCCCTTCCTATGCACAAGCTCTCCCTAACACTGAGCAATTTAGCGCAGGTTGCACTTAAAACACGTGAGAGCAGTACTTACCTTCATGTTTATTGGCTGCTTAGCAGCCGCAAAACGTGCAGGGAGGAGACTCGAGAATTGTACTCGAGCACATGCGGTACTCGGACGAGTACCGCCATGTGCCAAGCATAGCGATGCTTGAGCCAAACCGGTATCCGGCCGAACATGCTTGCTCAACACTAATGATTAGGGTTGAGCGAACCTAAACTGTAAAGTTAGGGTTTGTACCAAACTTTTGGATTTTTGAACCCCGAACATTTCAGTAAGCAGAGCAGCCAATCAACAAGCGTTTAACTCTGTGCCCTTAGAAGCCATCACAGCCATGCCTACTAATGGCATGGCTGTGTTTGGCCAGTGCAGCATGTGACCCAGCCTCTATATAAGCTAGAGTCAAGTAGCGCTGCACGTCACTCTGCTGTGCTTAGTGTAGGGATAGGATGCTGCTGCTGTGAGGGAGAGAATAGGAAATAATCTTAAATCTGAAGTGCTTGTTAACTCAGCGATCGACATAGATTTAGTTTTGTGGGTGCAGTGCACAATATTTTTACCCTGTCTTGAGCCCTGTGACAGAGAAAAGGAACTTTTATCCTTCTGTTAGTTAGGTGGGTGGCAGCGGGCATTTTATGCAAGCTCAGTGCACCAGCACAGCATATGTCCTTTTGTGACATTCAAATCCAAACTTCGAAATAATGCAATAATAATCGGGGTAATTCTGAGTTTTAAAAAAACACCCTTTTCGGGCAAAATACTCAATTTTACAGCCAAACACAGCCATGCTGCATCTGTATGTGTGAAATTCAAGTGTTATATACTGCTGTCATATTCTGTTATTCAAAAAACACAAATTTTAGGCAAAATACTTAATTTGCGGCCTTGTCTGCATCTGTCATTGTGAAATTCAAGCGTTATATACTGCAGTCATATTCTGTTATTTTTAAAAAAAACACCCACTCTCTGTCCTTTCCTATGCTCAACTCTCCCTGACTTAAAATGAGCCAAACACGTGTCATCGGGTGCTATATAGGTGCCGCATTCCAGCCAGCCAATCACTGTAATGCCAGTAGCCAACATGGCTACTGACATTACAGTGAGAGCAGTACTTACCTTCATGTTTATTGGCTGCTTAGCAGCCGCAAAACGTGCAGGGAGGAGACTCGAGAATTGTACTCGAGCACATGCGGTACTCGGCCGAGTACCGCCATGTGCCAAGCATAGCGATGCTTGAGCCAAACCGGTATTCGGCCGAACATGCTTGCTCAACACTAATGATTAGGGTTGAGCGAACCTAAACTGTAAAGTTTGGGTTTGTACCAAACTTTTGGATTTTTGAACCCCGAACCCGAACATTTCAGTAAATGTTCGGATTCGGTATTCAGCGATTTATTGGCGCTTTTTGAAGGGCTGCAGAGCAGCCAATCCACAAGCGTTTAACTCTGTGCCCTTAGAAGCCATCACAGCCATGCCTACTAATGGCATGGCTGTGTTTGGCCAGTGCAGCATGTGACCCAGCCTCTATATAAGCTAGAGTCAAGTAGCGCTGCACGTCACTCTGCCTTGCTTAGTGTAGGGATAGGATGCTGCTGCTGTGAGGGAGAGAATAGGAAATAATCTTAAATCTGAAGTGCTTGTTAACTCAGCGATCGACATAGATTTAGTTTTGTGGGTGCAGTGCACAATATTTTTACCCTGTCTTGAGCCCTGTGACAGAGAAAAGGAACTTTTATCCTTCTGTTAGTTAGGTGGGCGGCAGCGGGCATTTTATGCAAGCTCAGTGCACCAGCACAGCATATGTCCTTTTGTGACATTCAAATCCAAACTTCGAAATAATGCAATAATAATCGGGGTTTTAAAAAATACCAATTTTTGTCAATACCCTCTATCTTGGACCTCTGCTGCATAAGTCAGTGTGCAATTTAAGCTATAAATACAGCAATAATTTTCTGGGTTTTAAAAAACACCCATTTTGGGCAAAATACTTAATTTGTGGCCTTGTCTGCATCTGTCATTGTGAAATTGAAGCGTTATATACTGCTGTCATATTCTGTTATTAAAAAAACACCCTTCTTGGGCAAAGTACTTAATATTGCAGCCTTTGCTGCATCTGTTATTGTTAAAAAAAAGCTTTAAATACTTAAATAATTTTCTGGATTTAAAAAAATATATATTTTTTTGGGCAATACCCTCCATCTTGGGCCTCTGTCTCATTAGTCAACGTGCAATTTAAGCTAGAAATACAGCTATAAGTTTCTGAGTTTTAAAAAAACACCCTTTTCGGGCAAAATACTCAATTTTACAGCCAAACACAGCCATGCTGCATCTGTATGTGTGAAATTCAAGCGTTATATACTGCTGTCATATTCTGTTATTCAAAAAACACAAATTTTAGGCAAAATACTTAATTTGCGGCCTTGTCTGCATCTGTCATTGTGAAATTCAAGCGTTATATACTGCAGTCATATTCTGTTATTTTTTTTAAAAACACCCATTTTGGGGCAAAGTTTTTAATTTTGCAGCCTTTCCTGAATCTGTGATAGTTAAAAACAAGCTTGAAATACTTCTATAATTTTCTGGGTTTTAAAAAACAGTAATTTTTGGCAATACCCTCCATCTTGGGCCTCTGCCTTATTAGTCAGCGTGCAATTTAAGCTAGAAATACAGCTATAAGTTTCTGAGTTTTAAAAAAACACCCTTTTCGGGCAAAATACTCAATTTTACAGCCAAACACAGCCATGCTGCATCTGTACGTGTGAAATTCAAGCGTTATATACTGCTGTTATATTCTGTTATTCAAAAAAAACACAAATTTTAAGCAAAATACTTAATTTGCGGCCTTGTCTGCATCTGTCAGTGTGAAATTGAAGCGTTATATACTGCTGTCATATTCTGTTATCAAAAAAATACCCTTTTTGGCCAAAGTACTTAATATTGCACTATTTGCTGTATCTGTTATTGCTAAAACAAGCTTGAAATACTTCAATAATTTTCTGAGTTTTAAAAAACACCCATTTTTTGCAATACCCTCCATCTGGGGCCTCTGCCGCATTAGTCATTGTGCAATTTAAGCTAGAAATACCGCTATACTTTTCTGAGTTTTAAAAAAATACCCATTTAGGGTAAAATACTAAATTTGCAGCCTTGTCTGCATCTGTCAGTGTGAGATACACGCTTTATATACTGCTGTGCTATTCTGGTATAAAAAAAAAACATTTTGGCAAACTACTTAATTTGCGGCCTTGTCTGTATCTGTATGTGTGAAATTCAATCATTATATACTGCTGTCATATTCTGTTATAAAAAAAAAAAAACACTTTTTTGGCAAAGTACTTAATATTGCAGTCTTTGCTGCATCTGTTATTGTTAAAACAAGCTTGAAATACTTCAATAACTATCTGGGTTTTAAAAAACATCCATTTAGGGTAAAATACTTAATTTGTGGCCTTGTCTGCATCTGTCAGTGTGAGATACACACTTTAGATACGGCTGTGCTATTCTGGTATTAAAAAAATCACCCATTTTGGGCAAAAATCTTAATTTTGCAGCCTTTTCTGCATATGCCATTGTGAGATACACGCTTTGATACTGTTGTTCTATTCTGCTATTTAAAAAAACACCCAATTAGGGTAAAAATCTTAATTTTGCAGCCTTTGCTGCATCTGTCATTGTAAAATACACTCTTTACATTCTGCTGTGCTATTCTGGTATAAAAAAAAAAACACCCATTTTGGCTAAAAATCCTAATTTGCGGCCTTGTTTGCATCTGTACGTGTGATACACAACCTTTAGATACTGTTGTTCTATTCTGCTATAAAAAAAAACACCTATTTAGGGCACAAAATCTTATTTTTGCAGCCTTTGCTACATCTGTTATTGTGAGATACTGTTGTTCTATTCTGTTATTAAAAAAAACACCCATTTTCGGCAAGATCCAAAATTTGAGAAATATGAGCAGAGCGTCAAATAAGGAACATGAGGCTCTACGAATGGTGAGGCCAAAACAAGTACAGGCGATAGTAGATTGGGTTGCTGACAGTGCCTCCAGTTCCATTATATTGTCTCCCACCCAGTCTATTGCTGGAAAATCTGAGTTGGCACCTGCAACCGATGTCCATCAGTCTTTCACCTCACCCCCTTGCAAATCAGCCAAGCAGTCTGAGCCCCAAGTCATGCAGCAGTCTTTTCTGCTTTTTGATGACTCTGCTAGCAGGGTTTCCCAGGGCCACCCAACCCAGAAGTGGAAGAGATTGAGTGCACCAATGCCCAACCACTTATGTTTCAAGATGAGTACATGGGAGGACCATCACAGCACGTCTCGGATGATGACGAAACACAGTTGCCAACTGCTGTGGCTTTCTGCAGTCTGCAGACTGACAAGGAGGGCAGGGGTGAAGACTGGGTGGAAGATGATGTGAAGGAGGATGAGGTCCTCGACCCCACATGGAATCAGGGTCATGCGAGTGACCTGTGTAGTTCTTAAGAAGAAGTGGTGGTCGCACATGGGTCACCAAGCATCTCCACAATGTCCCACAGAAGCATTCAGCTCTCCATCTCCCAAACACTGGAGCGGAGGAGGAAGTACCCACCTACCCACCAGCGATCCCTGGCCCTGAATGCCAGCATTTCAAAATTACTGTCCATTGAAATGCTGTTATTCTGTCTGGTGGAGATGGAAAGTTTTAAAAGCCTTATGGCGGTGGCTGACCCACAGTACATCGTGCCCAGCTGCCACTACTTTTCCAGGCATGCCATCCCTCCCTTGCACAACCAAGTGTGCACTGTGCAACGCTATCTGTGGCAAGGTGCACCTCACTACATATACGTGGACCAGTAAGCACGGTCAGGGACGTTACAGCTCCATAACAGCACACTGGGTAAATGCAGTGGCGGCTGGGCTTCAGGCGGATAGCAGTTTGGAGCATGTCCTTCCACCACCGAGGATTGCAGGACGCTTCAGTTTGCCTCCTGTTCAGGGGAGTACATACAGGGGTCGCAGGGGTCGCACTTGCGACCGGGCCCAGCACTCCAGGGGGCCCGGCCGCCTGTGGACCCGCCCAGCAGTAGTGCTGTGCCTGTATAACCCGGGGCGGCCAGCCCGGGGCCCGCCCCCCAGTGTTGAGTTTCTTTGCTGCCAGCCCTACCCTTCCTTGAGTCTCCTCCCCCTGAGTCTCCGGTGGTGAGGCGTTAGCGGTTAATGTTACTTTTGGATAATGGGCAGCATAGTGGCTCTGGTGGTTAGCACTGGTGCTTGGCAGCACTGGGGTCCTGGGGCTCAAATCCCACCAAGGACAACATCTGCATGAAGTTAGTATGTTCTCCTGTGTTGTGGGTTTTCTCTGGGTACTCCAGTTTCCTCCCACACTCCAAAGACATACTGATAGGGGACCTTAGATTGTGAGCCCCATTTGGGACAGTTGGATGCTAATGTCTGTAAAGTGCTGCAGTGCATAAAATAATAATGTAGAGGGAGAGTTGTTTACATTTTTATTAGGTTGTCATTGCTGTTCAGCGGTCATAAAAGGGAGATATGGATAGCCTACTTAAACCTACACCTGTAATTTTATTTACAATATTACTTCAATGTACGTAAATTAAAGATTTCTGCTTACAGATGCAGTGAACGTTAGTTCATACAGCTTGTATTAGTTGCCATTTTAAGATCAGACTTTTCAAGCCATCTTGCAAAAATCAATATCCATAGATTTTGATATCAAAAACCCAACCACCTTGTTCACAATGACATTTCAAATGGAGGAACTCATTAGCATCCTCTGGCAAAATTAAACTTATTTAATAATGAAACCGCATTATATGTTTTATTTTAATTTTAAATATTATATTAAATATTTATATGATATTTTCATTGATTGTACAATAGAAAAATAGTGCAATGGGAAGCAGTCAGTTTTAATGGTTTGTCACCAGGAATTTCACATGTATAAGCTTAAGGCCTCATGCACACGACCATTGTTTTAGTCTGCATCCGAGCCACAGTTTTTGCGGCTTGGATGCGGAACCATTCAGTGGCGTCGCCAGGGGAGGGCCAGGGGAGGGCCAGAGGGGGCCACGGCCCCCCCTACATCATGCTGTGCCCCCCTTGTGCCCCCCGAACTATAATGCCCCCCCAAGTGAGCCGCCACAGTTGGGCACAGGGAGGTGAGCGCTTACATTGCGCTCATCTCCATAGTAATCTGCCTGTGCTGCGGCGGTGCAGGGGAGGGAGAGGCGTGTCCCTTCCCCTTCCTCTGATAGGCTGCAGACACTAGGCCGTACAAAGCTGGACACAGGCCAGAAGAGGCCTGCATCGCATCGCTGACATGGAGGTAAGTATAAGTGTTTTTTTTCTTTTTCTTTTTTACAATAGTTTTACAGGCACATTAGGGGGGCTCTTGTTACTGGCACATTGGGGGGCTTATTACTGGCACATTGGGGGTGGGCTTATTACTGGCACATTGGGGGTGCTTATTACTGGCACATTGGGGGGCTTATTACTGGCACTTTGGGGGGGCTTATTACTGGCACTTTGGGGGGGCTTATTACTGGCACATTGGGGGGGCTTATTACTGGCACATTGGGGGGCTTATTACTGGCACATGATGGGGGGCTTATTACTGGCACATGATAGGGGGCTTTTGTTACTGGAACATTGGGGGGCTCTTATTGCTGGCACGTGATGGGGGGCTCTTGTTACTGGCATGTGATGGGGGGCTCTTGTTACTGGCACGTGATGGTCGGCTCTTGTTACTGGCACTTGATGGGAGGCTCTTGTTACTGGCACTTGATGGGAGGCTCTTGTTACTGGCACTTGATGGGGGGCTCTTGATACTGGCACATGATGGGGGCTATTGTTACTGGCACGTGATGGGGGGCTCTTGTTACTGGCACGTGATTGGGGGCTCTTGTTACTGGCATGTGATGGGGGCTCTTGTTACTGGCACTTAATGGGGGGCTCTTGTTACTGGCACTTGATGGGGGGCTCTTGATACTGGCACGTGATGGAGGGCTCTTGTTACTGGCACGTGATGGGGGCTCTTGTTACTGGCACGTGAAGGGGGCTCTTGTTACTGGCACGTGATGGGGGCACTTGTTACTGGCACTTGATGGGGGCACTTATTACTGGCACGTTATTAGTGGGCACTATAGGGGCATCTACTGAGGCCACAAAGAAGGGGTATTTTATTTGGGGGGCTCTGTACAGTAGCATTTTATAGTGGGACACATGGTGGGTACTATGGGGAAGGGGGTAGAGGAGTACTATGGAGTCATCTATGGGGGACACTAAAAAGGGGTATTTTATGCTTGCAAATTATGGGGGACACTGAGGGCATCTACTGGGGCATGCTATATGGGGCATTTTATACTGGTACATTATGGTGGGCACTAGGAGGAAGGGGGAGAGGAGCACTATGGGGGCATTTACTGGGGCACTATATAGGGGTATTTTATACTGGCACATTATGGGGGACATTAGCTCAACTGGGCATTACAAGGGGGGTATTTTTTGCATTGTCACATTATAAGGAGAATTATTTCTACTGGGGGGCATTATGGTGGGCTTTATTACTCCCCCATTGTATGAGCCCCCTAGTAGCAGCACCAGACTCTCCCTGCTTTGCTATTTCTCTGCCCCTTCTCCAAATCCTTATTATGAAATCTTTCTCATTAGGATAAAACACATCAGCTCTGCCGAGCCCCCGGCCAAAGTGTGAAAGTGGCGTCCGAGATCCCCAAGGGCCAAGCCAAGTAACTGTAAGTTTTCATGTGAAATATGTTTATGTTATACACATATAGCATACACTGTGCCACACAATATACAGTATACCTCTACACTGTGCCCCACAATGTACAGTATACCTCTACAATGTGCCACACAATGTACAGTATACCTCTACACTGTGCCACACAATGTACAGTATACCTCTACACTGTGCCCCACAATGTACAGTATACCTCTACACTGTGCCACACAATATACAGTATACCTCTACACTGTGCCCCACAATGTACAGTATACCTCTACACTGTGCCACACAATGTACAGTATACCTCTACACTGTGCCCCACAATGTACAGTATACCTCTACACTGTGCCCCACAATGTACAGTGTACCTTACACTGTGCCCCACAATGTACAGTATACCTCTACACTGTGCCCCACAATATACAGTATACCTCTACACTGTGTAGTCTGTTCTAAAGGCACCCTTGTTCTGTGACAGCGGACAGAAAATTATCTAGAAGTGCCCCTCCTGAGACCAGGCTCTGGATCCGCCACTGGTCTGGACCGCTCACAGGAGTGTACATTTCTTCTAAACTGTAATCCGTATCCTCTGACCTGCAGAAATCGGCACTCACTCGGTAACAACTAACAGGCAGTACCTGTAGGCTGTAGCCTGGCCCTGTTACCGAAGCTAGCTGAGTGGTGTAAGGTTAAGGTACTAGTAGAGATGAGCGGCCGCTGAATCCTGATTTAAACTTAAAGTTACTGCAGGATATGGATTACAGTTTAGAAATGTCAAATGTACACTCCTGTGAGAGGCGGGGAGGGAGATCTGTGGATGACAATGGTATAGGGAGGGAGATCTGTGGCTGACACTGTTATAGGGAGGGAGATCTGTGGCTGACACTGTTATATGGAGCGAGATCTGTGGCTGACACTGTTATAGGGAGGGAGATCTGTGGATGACACTGTTATGGAGGGGGAAATGGGGATGACACTGTCATGGGGTGGATCTGTAGATGACACATATAGCATAAGATGCTATATACGGTATGTGTTATCCACAGATTCCCCCCCATAGCAGTGTCATCCACAGATCCCCCTCCCTATAAAAGTGTCATCCACAGGCAGCTAGGACATGTTTAAATCTGAGTGATTTTATTTATTTTTTTAAACCACAGACAGCAGAACTTTTTTTCCCTGTTGTGCTTTTTGGTATTGGGTAAAGTATTGCAGCATTTCTAAGCGTACTTGTGTAAATGTATCGTTTTTATAGCTGCCCCCCCCTACTTTTGTCCTGGCCCCTAGTGTGCCCCCCCAAAATTTGAAAGCTAGAGATGCCACTGGACCCATTCAATAGGGCTGCAAAAGATGCGGACATCACTCCGTGTGCTGTCCGCATCCGTTGCTCTGTACCGTTGTCCGCAAAAAAAAATATAACCTGTCCTATTCTTGTCTGCATTTTGCGGACAAGAATAGGCAGTTATATTAATGGCTGTCTGTGCCGTTCCGCAAATTGCAGAACGCACACGGACGCCATCCGTGTTTTGCGGATCCGAAATTTGCGGACCGCAAAACACACAACAGCCGTGTACATGAGGCCTTAGGCTACTTTCACACTAGCGTTAATATTTTCGTCCGTCATAGGGTCTCAATACTGGAGAAAAATGCTTTTGTTTTGTCCCCATTCATTGTCAATGGGGACAAAATGTAACTGAACAGAACGGAATGCTCCAAAATGCATTCTGTTCAGTTCTCATACCTTTTCATTCTGGGAGGCGGAGCAAGTCAATGGAGATGGATCCGTATTCTCTGAAACAATATGACACAATAGAAAACGGATCCGTCTCCCTTTGACTTTAAATGGAGTTCATGATGGATCTGTCTTGGCTATGTTAAATATAATACAATTGGATCAGTTCATAATGGATGCAAATGGTTGTATTATCAGTAACAGAAGCGTTTTTGCTGAACCCTGCCGGAACCAGTAAAAATGCTACTGTGAAAGTAGCCTAACTCCACTACAATAGCTACCTAATATAATACCATCATATACGATGTAGCAGAGTTAACACTCATGCTTTCTGAGATTTCTGAGATGTGTTATCTAAACTAAGCAAACACCTTCACTTGCCTTTCAATAGCTTTTGTTTCAAGATAACACAATGATTTAAGAAATTTAAGTTAAAGGATAACTGTCACACTTAGACCCTAATTTCAATTTTCATATATGTAGTTACTAATAACATGATATTCCACAATCAGTTACTATTAGACTGACTTACCCCATATTTAATAAGATTCAGCCCTTAGCAACCAGTCTGCATAAAACAGCAATTTCACTATTCAGTTAAGATGGCCGCCACTGCCCTCACCCTGAGGCTAATCCCGCCTGCCTTCACTAGCCAGTAACAATAGCCCCCTAAAAGTGACAGTAACCAGAGCCCTCCCCCCTAAAGGATTAATCTCCTGCAGCACAAAGGGGTCCTCTTACCACATGTTGCTTTCATTTATACACTGAGCAGATGGCAGATCTCCCTTCCCTGGACTGCGCTGCTTCCACTCTGCATTCTCCTGCTCTGCTAAGTGAGGGAGCGTCTGTCAAGCGCAGGGACAGGGAGAAGTGCACACAGCCCAGGCACTGTTATCTTTTACTTACAGTCCCTGGCTGTCAATAATGTGACCTTGCACGCTGCCTGCTTCTGCGTCCTCCATCCTTCAACACATAGACGGACCATGCCTAGCAACCTGATTTTAAGCAGAGGCAAAAGCAGGCAGTACAGGGAACAAAACTGTGGAATTAAGGGGTAATTGAGTACACAGTGAAAAGTTTAAATAGGGCCACCAAGGAGATATTAATCATCACAATCCAATACTAAAGAAAAAAAAAGAAAAATGACAGTTATACTTTAAGAATTTGAAGGCTAACCCTGCCACATCTGTATTTGAGAGTGGATTAATGGAAAATGTATCATGCCCTGTACTGTGTTTAGAACTTTTTGACTTTTTGGCTTCACTTGTGTAAATATTTTGAGACTTTTTGAATTTTTTTCACCACTTACTCCAGTCTGGAAAAGTGATAAGGTAAGTGGGTGTGGTTATCTATGGAAATTAGTTTCACTTCAGATTTATTACTTATGTATTAAGACTTTTGTAAAGACTTTATTAAGACTTTTTGTAAAAAAGTACCAAAAAAGTTGCAAATTTACTGTTAAAAGAAAAAAACTGGAGTAGTATTTCTAGACAAAAAACAGTTTAAATATGCACCAAATTTAACAGACAACATGCAACTTTTGATAAATCTGCTGCAAAGTGTGCCATCACAGACTCAAGTAAAACTGACTTCAAATATTACCCTCATGATAAATCCCCCCCCCCAATCTTTAGAAAAAAGGCTACACCTTTTTTCATATTTTTTTGCACCGTTGATCATGGCATTACTTGCTGGATTTCTTTTTCACCAAAAATACCACGGCAATATGTTTTTTTTTTATGTTTTGGGACATTAGGTATGGATCTGGGCAGGGCATGTTTTTTTAGAGTGTTTTCCATAGACTTCTCAACTGGGGGAAAAAAACACCTTTATGTTTTGGGACATTAGGTATGGATCTGGGCAGGGCATGTTTTTTTAGAGTGTTTTCCATAGACTTCTCAACTGGGGGGAAAAAACACCTGTTAAAAAACAAGTCAAGCTGTGTAACTATGAAACTAATATTAAAAAAAACACTTAAAAAACCATCAACATTCATTTCATGACATTTTTTTTTTACAAGCGGAAGCATAATCTGTGTTTATTTCTATTTTTGCATCCCAAACTCCCTTATTGTAATCTGTCATCTGCGATACTTCAGTCGCCCAGAAACCATTTGACCTCCTGTCTGGCTCATCAACATTTAATTGTGTGGCAAAAAGAGATGGGCTTCAAAGAGGATGTAGACTTAAGAAACGATTATATGAGCAAGGTTACGATTAAGAACGCTTCAGTTCGAAACATGTCAATCGGTGGTGGTGGGAGGTGATGTCCTGAACGTGTAATGCGCAACACGAACAATAAAAATGAACCAATTAAGAAGTGATCCTGTGCTGGAATATTTCTTTAGAGTATGATATGAGCAAGTTTGTCTAAATGGTAAAGCTAACTATGCCACAAATGTATTTTTAGAAAATGTCCCTGGTAAATATTAATGTTCTAAAACATCGCTCTGAAAACCATGCAGTGATTTATATGAGGTTATGTATCTAGGATAATTGGTTGTTGTTCGCGGTTATGTGGCAACAAGTAACAGCTAAACAAAACAAATACCTATGTAGGAAAATGTGGCTTTTAATGTTTTATTCCATTTGTTTTTCTTAGCTACTACCATTACTACCATTTAAATGCTATTTTAGAGAAAACAGAATTAGTTGAATTCTAGTGTGGCCTGTATAATTTCAATGTTTCTGTCTAGCTTTCAGCAGTTTATTAAAGGCAATACTACAGCATTGTGTTTGCCCTGTGTAGTCTCCAGCTGTTCACAAACAGGGAGAACTGAATATCTGAAAGTGCTGGGTATGTTTGTGACATTAATAAGAGCTGGCTAAATTCCCTGTCCATTAACAAAAGATATTTTGAGGAATCAAGAGTCGGGAAAGCAGAAAAAGTAGGTAAAAAAAATATGCTGTAGTAGTAAAGTAAATCAGAATCTACTGTTTGTAAAATAAAATAACAGCTTGATAAATATAAATCTATAAATATAATAAAATGGACACTTCTAAGAAATATCAATAGTAGGCTAATCAATAAGAGAGATATTTATTTACAAAAAAAATCTTAAAGTGGGTTGTCACACAAAAAATATTTTTTTACAGTTTTCAAACGAGCACCTGGATCGTAAACCTTTGTAATTGCATGAAATTAAAAATTTTGTATAGCCACTGAGTTATTCAAAAAAATATATACATATAATGCTAGCTGCTCTTTGTTCTTTTTCTTATTTCTTTGTCCAGCTAACTGAGATGGTCGCACATGCTCAGTTTTATCCGTCAACTGCCTCTTGAGGTGTGATAGGAAGAGAGCTCCTGAGCTGCAGCAGAAAAGACATTCCTCTTGAACTGTCAACTTTATATAAATTGAGCAGATCAATGAATGGGGTAATATCTGGTTCAATGTAAGATAAGAGGTTTGTTCGAGCTTTATTAGAAAGAGACTTTTATGTACTATATGATATCTTATTTTCATTTTTCACATTAATCATGGGATAACCCCTTTAATGAGACATAACTAATAAAACAAATACATTTCTACTCAATGATATTGTCTTGACTAGAAAATACATTTTCTAATACGCTCTTAGAGAATTATGAGTTGAGGTTCACCTCTTTTAGACTCTCATCTATTAGTTAGAGCAGAGAACAGCTATTGTACAAAGAGCTCTCGCTCTATGTCAGACCTGGTATGTCCATGCATTCAATCTACACCTTATTGACTGGATCCTATGCAAATTACAGCTGATCAAAAGGTGCCTCAGAAACAGGGTACCCTGTAATCAGTACTGCTGATCGAGCCCCAAAGTGCTCGGGTGTTCGGGTCAAACACCTTAGGATGCTCGGATGCTCGACCGAGCACCCGAGCACCCGAGCACAATGGAAGTCAACAAAAGATCCCGAGCATTAAACCAGGCACCCCCTGCTCTGAAGAGGCGAGAGTGTCTGGTTCATAAGAAAAGGTCAGAAATTGATGGAAACACCACCGAAATGGTTTAAGAACAGCATTGGGAGGATGCTTGGATGCATCTTGGACTCCCAGGTCGCAGCTGGGAACGATGTTGTCCGAGTAGTACTCCACTTTTACAGACTGACAATAATAAGCACAAAACCGAAAAAAAAAATCTATTTTTGTCACGAGGGTATCGAGAACCACGCCTGACTCCGTTATACCCGGGGTCAGGAAGTCGCAGCGGTTGGCTGCACGCTCTATTTAAGATAGGGCTGTTTTCCTTATGGTAGCTTTCTGGGTTTGCTTTGCAAACCCTTTTGGCTCACTCAGGGATCCGTAGCTCCTTCTCCTCAGCTGTTCCTTGTCCAGCACTCCCAAACATCCTTATATTCCTCTCTCACACTTCTCTGGTTGCCAGAGATAGAGCTTCCTGCCTGGACATCTATTCTGACCCACTGGAGCTGTGTTGCTGCGTTCTCGGATTGTTGATTCAGAACGCTACCCTCCGGATCCCTGTTGGACCTTTGTGGACTGCTGTGGTCGCCCACCTGGGTGTATGTGTTTGTCTGTATTTGTCTGTCCTCTCCCTGGTGTTTCCCTCTTAGCGTCAGTGGTGCGGACTAGCGATCCCACCGGCCCGTTCACTATCTAGGGCTCATTTCAGGGAAAGCCAGGGTTTAGGCACGTGATCGCCGCACGGGTGAGGAACCCGTCTAGGGACGTCAGGGCAGTCAGGTGCCAGCCGCAAGGTGAGTTAGGGGTCACCACCTTTCCCTCTCCCTTGGGCAGGGCTTTCCCTGTTTTCCTCCCTGTGCGTGACGTCGGTCATTACAATTTTAGATAGAGGAAAAATTGTTAGGAAATATTCTTTCCTGTATATTTACTTGTATATAAAGTGCAAGTACTGCCAAAAATTGCAAGGAAGAGGCACCCTGATACAACCTGTATATCACATAAAGGAGGGCCTCATTCACATTGTGGTACAATTGTTCAGGTAGTGGGACTCCTACACTCATAAAGCCTATGCACTAAGTGAAACGCCTTCCAAAAATAAAAATTTAATGGCTAAAAATTCACGATTACCAATATCGTAATTCCTCTCAGTAGGAGAGAATTTTCGTGAAAAAAAAAGCACAAGATCTTAGATTAGTGGGATTAGATGGTCCCTGAGAAAGAATAGCCCCCACCCCATCCTCAGAAGCATCGACCTCCACCACAAAAGATTTCTCCCGATCAGGTCGGCGCCACCTGTAAGGTGACCTAGGCAGCCTAGGGCGCAATTTAGCAGGGGGCGCCAGGGGGGCAGAAGAGAGTGACAAGGGAGGGGGAGAAGAGAGTGACAAGGGAAGGAGGGGGGAGAAGAGAGTGACAAGGGAGTCCCCAGAGCCAGACCAAGAGCCAGACTGCAGCCAGAGACCAGATCATCTTATTGTCCCGGTGGTAAGTAGACAATGCAATGTGTTTATTATTTAATTGTTTAGTTATTAATACTACATTGGAAACAAATTTACCTCACATTAAGGCTCCGTTAACACGTCCGCAACGTGTTTTGCGGATACACGGAGCCGCAAAACACGGAAAGCGGCAATGTGCGTTCCGCATTTTGCGGATCGCACATTGCCGGCACTAATAGAATATGCCTGTTCTTGTCCGCAACTGCGGACAAGAATAGGACATGTTCTATTTTTGGTGGAACGGAAGTGCGGACCTGGAAGTGCGGACCTGGAAGTGCGGATCCGCAATTCCGTGTCCGGGCAGCACATCGTGCTGCCCCATAGGAATGAATGGGTCCGCAATTTCGTTCCGCAAAATGCAGAACGCAATTGCGGACATGTGAATGGAGCCTAAAAGGACACTATAGTCCCAGAACCACTACAGTTTAATGTAGTGGTACTGGTGTCTATAGCCTGTTCCTGCAGAGAAAAGAAACTGAGCAGTACTGGTGGTAAAGGAGCACTATAGTGCCAGGAAAACGAACTCATTTTCCTGACACTATATAGTTGTTCGGAGTGGGGCACACTCGTGTCCCCCTCCCACTGGGCTGAAGGGGTTAAAACCCCTTCAGCCACTTACCTTTCTCCAGCGCCGGCACTAGGAACTCTTCTCCCCGATCCTCCTCTCAGCTGCGAATGTGCATGCGCACGCATTCAAAACTATGTTCCGCGTCTTCCCACTGTAATTTTCACAGTGAGAATCGCGGAAGCACCTCTAGCGGCTGTCATAGAAGAAGCTTGATTAACCCTAAGGGAAACATAGCAGTTCTTTTAATTTAAATGCTGAGAAAGAGGTGGAACATATGTGATGTCATGATATGGGCAGATCATCTGATAAGGGGGGGGCGGCAATTTTTATCTTGCCTAGGGCGGCAAAAATCCTTGCACCGGCCCTGCTCCTGATGTGTCTGAATCAAGACTGGGGCGTTCCCAAAAGATTTCTTAAGAGTTTTGAAAGCTTCTATGGCCTCTGCAGGCCAGTTAACAAGATTCGCCCCCTTTTTGGTTAAGTCGGTTAAAGGGTCTAGCAATTACTGAAATTTTTAAAATAAATTTACTATAATAGTTTGAGAACCCAAGGAAATGCTGTAATGATCTAAGGGAAGATGGCCTCACACAGTCTTGAATAGCCTGTAACTTTCCAGGATCCATCTTAAACGAGTGTGGAGTAAGGATATATCCTAGATACAAAATTTCTTGTACCCCAAAAATACATTTTTCTAACTTGGCATATAATAGATTTTTTATTAGAATTTCAAGCACTTGTTTGGTATGAATAACATGGGAATGCCAAGTCGGACAAAAAATCTAAATATCATCAAGATATACAATCATAAATTTGCCGATAAATTCTTTGAATATGTCATTCATAAAATTTTGAAAGACTGCAGGAGCATTACTGAGCCCAAAAGACATGACAGTGTATTCAAAGTGTCCCTCAGGAGTATTACAATCAAGTTTGGAAAACTACGATGCCCCCAGAATCTTATTGAACAGATCGGGGATCAATGGAAGAGAGTATTGATTTTTAATTGGTATTTTGTTCAATTCACGATAATCAATACATGGTCAGAGACCTCCATCCTTCTTTTTGACAAAAAAGAACCCCGCCTCCATAGGAGACACAGAGGGTCTGATGTGTCCTTTATTTAGACTCTCCTTAATATACTCTCTCATAGAATTGCGCTCTGGACCAGATAAATTAAATATCCGACCCTTAGAGAATAGTGTTGAGCGCTAATATTCGATTAGCAAATTTTAATTTTGAATATCAGCACTTCGCTAATTTGCGAATATTTCGAATATAGTGCTATATATATTCGCTAATTCGAATATTCAGTTTTTTTTGTTTGTTTTGTTTTAAGTTGTTTCCACTTCCCTAAAGCAGTTCTTCTTACATGTCTGGGGGACTCCGTGCTCCTTGCCCGCTCCAGTCAGTGCCCGTTGGCGCATCTGCCGAGTGCTGACTTCCCGTGCGCATGGAGCGTCCCCATCACTATGGGAACGCCTCCATACTAGAATGTACTGTCGGATGTGAGAATCACGGTCATCTAGACCATGCTCAAAGTTGGATGCGCAATGCGAGTAAAATTACACATTGAGCATACAACTTAATTTTGTGTATAGGCAACGTTCCAAATTGTTGGCTTGCTAGAATTAACGAATATAGAGAATATAGCACTATATTCGTATTTGTCAAATTCGTTAATTCTAGCAAGCCAACCATTAGGAACGTTGCCTATACACAGAACTAAGTTGGATTCGCAATGCAAGAATATACTGACTGAGTCATTCTATATATTGCAAAAAATAGGCAAAGTTATATTACTCCAACCAGTGTCCTCTTATTTAATTATTTTCACAACTTTTCACGTATTAATCACGATTATGTTTATGATTTTTATCTCATTATCCTGCTATTAAGATCGTTTAACACCATTTATTTATCACTTTTGTGTACTCACCTATTGGTTTCACCATTTTCATCAGGACACTATTGGGTAAATTAATCTATGCTGAATGAGCCCCCTACATTCTATTGTGCCAAGTGAATCAGTGTTTACATACGGTCGACAGTTGAAATTACAATCATACTGTTTTAATTATTGTATTTTATTTGATGTTTGTCATTTTTACTATCGATGCCATCTTAAATAGCAATTTTTAATTATTAAAATCTGAGTGTTGCCATAGAATTGAGTGCTCGCTTCCTTACCTTTTATTCTACTCATTAAATTGAGGTGGGGCGTCCTCAATTATTAGTTTGTAGCACCATACGACCCACTAGCAGCAGTGAGCCACTCCATTCAATTAACCAAGTTATATTTATGCATTGTGAATCCAACTTAGAGCTGTCTACAGCCAACTTTCCTATTGGCTTCTTGCTTGATTTAACGAATATAGAGAATATAGCGCTATATTCGTATTCTTCATATTCGTTAATTCTAGATAGCTAAACAATAGAGAAGTAAGTTGCATATACCCCGCTCTAAGTTGGATGCGCAATGCAAGTAATATTACTTAATCTTCTTCCATTGTGCATCCAACTTAGAGCGGGGTATAGCAAGCCAATATTAAAGTTGCCTATGGACAGCTCTAAGTTAGATTCGCAATGCGAGAATATTACTTTGCCTATTTTTTGCAATAAATAGAATACCGAGTCATTATTCTATTTATTGCAAAAAATAGCTAACTAATAGGAAAGTTGCCTTATATAGTTAAACTCGCAATATGCAAATAATTAAATCGCATATTATTTGCGATAAATAGAATAATGCTGAATATTCGATTTTTGCGAAATATCGCAAAATCGAATATGGCACCTCCCACTCATCACTATGAGGGAACCTGGAACCCACCACTAAATCAATGGCACAGTCATAAGATCTATGGGGGCAGACTCCCTATGTCAGATGAGGAAAACACATCAGCAAATTCCTTGATATATGAAGGTAACTAGAGTTGAGCGAACACCTGGATGTTCGGGTTCGAGAAGTTCGGCCGAACATCCCGGAAATGTTCGGGTTCGGGATCCGAACCCGATCCGAACTTCGTCCCGAACCCGAACCCCATTGAAGTCAATGGGGACCCGAACTTTTCGGCACTAAAAAGGCTGTAAAACAGCCCAGGAAAGAGCTAGAGGGCTGCAAAAGGCAGCAACATGTAGGTAAATCCCCTGCAAACAAATGTGGATAGGGAAATGAATTAAAATAAAAATTAAATAAATAAAAATTAACCAAAATCAATTGGAGAGAGGTTCCATAGCAGAGAATCTGGCTTCCCGTCACCCACCACTGGAACAGTCCATTCTCAGATATTTAGGCCCCGGCACCCAGGCAGAGGAGAGAGGTCCCGTAACAGAGAATCTGTCTTCATGTCAGCAGAGAATTAGTCTGCATGTCATAGCAGAGAATGAGGCTTCACGTCAGCCACCACTGCAACAGTCCATTGGCATATATTTAGGCCCAGCACACACACAGGCAGAGGAGAGAGGTCCCGTAACAGACAATCTGGCTTCATGTCAGCAGAGAATCAGTCTGCATGTCATAGCAGAGAATCAGGCTTCACGTCAGCCACCACTGCAACAGTCCATTGGCATATATTTAGGCCCAGCACACACACAGGCAGAGGAGAGAGGTCCCGTAACAGAGAATCTGGCTTCATGTCAGCAGAGAATCAGTCTGCATGTCATAGCAGAGAATGAGGCTTCACGTCACCCACCACTGCAACAGTCCATTGGCATATATTTAGGCCTAGCACACAGGCAGAGCAGAGAGGTCCCGTAACAGACAATCTGGCTTCATGTCAGCAGAGAATCAGTCTGCATGTCATAGCAGAGAATGAGGCTTCACGTCAGCCACCACTGCAACAGTCCATTGGCATATATTTAGGCCTAGCACACAGGCAGAGCAGAGAGGTCCCGTAACAGACAATCTGGCTTCATGTCAGCAGAGAATCAGTCTGCATGTCATAGCAGAGAATCAGGCTTCACGTCAGCCACCACTGCAACAGTCCATTGTCATAAATTTAGGCCCAGCACCCAGGCAGAGGAGAGAGGTCCCGTAACAGACAATCTGGCTTCATGTCAGCAGAGAATTAGTCTGCATGTCATAGCAGAGAATCAGGCTTCATGTCAGCCACCACTGCAACAGTCCATTGGCATATATTTAGGCCCAGCACCCAGGCAGAGGAGGGAGGTCCCGTAACAGAGAATCTGTCTTCATGTCAGCAGAGAATCAGTCTGCATGTCATAGCAGAGAATGAGGCTTCACGTCACCCACCACTGCAACAGTCCATTGGCATATATTTAGGCCTAGCACACAGGCAGAGCAGAGAGGTCCCGTAACAGACAATCTGGCTTCATGTCAGCAGAGAATCAGTCTGCATGTCATAGCAGAGAATGAGGCTTCACGTCAGCCACCACTGCAACAGTCCATTGGCATATATTTAGGCCTAGCACACAGGCAGAGCAGAGAGGTCCCGTAACAGACAATCTGGCTTCATGTCAGCAGAGAATCAGTCTGCATGTCATAGCAGAGAATCAGGCTTCACGTCAGCCACCACTGCAACAGTCCATTGTCATAAATTTAGGCCCAGCACCCAGGCAGAGGAGAGAGGTCCCGTAACAGACAATCTGGCTTCATGTCAGCAGAGAATTAGTCTGCATGTCATAGCAGAGAATCAGGCTTCATGTCAGCCACCACTGCAACAGTCCATTGGCATATATTTAGGCCCAGCACCCAGGCAGAGGAGGGAGGTCCCGTAACAGAGAATCTGTCTTCATGTCAGCAGAGAATCAGTCTGCATGTCATAGCAGAGAATGAGGCTTCACGTCACCCACCACTGCAACAGTCCATTGGCATATATTTAGGCCTAGCACACAGGCAGAGCAGAGAGGTCCCGTAACAGACAATCTGGCTTCATGTCAGCAGAGAATCAGTCTGCATGTCATAGCAGAGAATCAGGCTTCACGTCAGCCACCACTGCAACAGTCCATTGGCATATATTTAGGCCTAGCACACAGGCAGAGCAGAGAGGTCCCGTAACAGACAATCTGGCTTCATGTCAGCAGAGAATCAGTCTGCATGTCATAGCAGAGAATGAGGCTTCACGTCAGCCACCACTGCAACAGTCCATTGGCATATATTTAGGCCTAGCACACAGGCAGAGCAGAGAGGTCCCGTAACAGAGAATCTGTCTTCATGTCAGCAGAGAATCAGTCTGCATGTCATAGCAGAGAATGAGGCTTCACGTCAGCCACCACTGCAACAGTCCATTGGCATATATTTAGGCCTAGCACACAGGCAGAGGAGAGGTTCATTCAACTTTGGGTAGCCTCGCAATATAATGGTAAAATGAAAATAAAAATAGGATTGAATGAGGAAGTGCCCTGGAGTCCAATAATATATGGTTATGGGGAGGTAGTTAATGTCTAATCTGGACAAGGGACGGACAGGTCCTGTGGGATCCATGCCTGGTTCATTTTTATGAACGTCAGCTTGTCCACATTGGCTGTAGACAGGCGGCTGCGTTTGTCTGTAATGACGCCCCCTGCCGTGCTGAATACACGTTCAGACAAAACGCTGGCTGCCGGGCAGGCCAGCACCTCCAAGGCATAAAAGGCTAGCTCTGGCCACGTGGACAATTTAGAGACCCAGAAGTTGAATGGGGCCGAACCATCAGTCAGTACGTGGAGGGGTGTGCACACGTACTGTTCCACCATGTTAGTGAAATGTTGCCTCCTGCTAACACGTTGCGTATCAGGTGGTGGTGCAGTTAGCTGTGGCGTGTTGACAAAAGTTTTCCACATCTCTGCCATGCTAACCCTGCCCTCAGAGGAGCTGGCCGTGACACAGCTGCCTTGGCGACCTCTTGCTCCTCCTCTGCCTTGGCCTTGGGCTTCCACTTGTTCCCCTGTGACATTTGGGAATGCTCTCAGTAGCGCGTCTACCAACGTGCGCTTGTACTCGCGCATCTTCCTATCACGCTCCAGTGCAGGAAGTAAGGTGGGCACATTGTCTTTGTAGCGTGGATCCAGCAGGGTGGCAACCCAGTAGTCCGCACAGGTTAAAATGTGGGCAACTCTGCTGTCGTTGCGCAGGCACTGCAGCATGTAGTCGCTCATGTGTGCCAGGCTGCCCAGGGGTAAGGACAAGCTGTCCTCTGTGGGAGGCGTATCGTCATCGTCCTGCCTTTCCCCCCAGCCACGCACCAGTGATGGACCCGAGCTGCGTTGGGTGCCACCCCGCTGTGACCATGCTTCATCCTCATCCTCCTCCACCTCCTCCTCATCCTCGTCCTCCTCGTCCTCCAGTAGTGGGCCCTGGCTGGCCACATTTGTACCTGGCCTCTGCTGTTGCCAAAAACCTCCCTCTGAGTCACTTCGAAGAGACTGGCCTGAAAGTGCTAAAAATGACCCCTCTTCCTCCTCCTCCTCCTCCTCCTCCTGGGCCACCTCCTCTTCCATCATCGCCCTAAGTGTTTTCTCAAGGAGACATAGAAGTGGTATTGTAACGCTGATAACGGTGTCATCGCCACTGGCCATGTTGGTGGAGTACTCGAAACAGCGCAACAGGGCACACAGGTCTCGCATGGAGGCCCAGTCATTGGTGGTGAAGTGGTGCTGTTCTGTAGTGCGACTGACCCGTGCGTGCTGCAGCTGAAACTCCACTATGGCCTGCTGCTGCTCGCACAGTCTGTCCAGCATGTGCAAGGTGGAGTTCCACCTGGTGGGCACGTCGCATATGAGGCGGTGAGCGGGAAGGCCGAAGTTACGCTGTAGCGCAGACAGGCGAGCAGCAGCAGGATGTGAACGCCGGAAGCGCGAACAGACGGCCCGCACTTTATGCAGCAGCTCTGACATGTCGGGGTAGTTGTGAATGAACTTCTGCACCACCAAATTCAGCACATGCGCCAAGCAAGGGATGTGCGTCAAATTGGCTAGTCCCAGAGCTGCAACGAGATTTCGCCCATTATCACACACCACCAGGCCGGGCTTGAGGCTCACCGGCAGCAACCACTCGTCGGTCTGTTGTTCTATACCCCGCCACAACTCCTGTGCGGTGTGGGGCCTGTCCCCCAAACATATGAGTTTCAGAATGGCCTGCTGACGTTTACCCCGGGCTGTGCTGAAGTTGGTGGTGAAGGTGTGTGGCTGACTGGATGAGCAGGTGGAAGAAGAGGAGGAGGAAGCCGAGAAGGAGGAGGTGGCAACAGGAGGCAAAGAATGTTGCCCTGCGATCCTTGGCGGCGGAAGGACGTGCGCCAAACAGCTCTCCGCCTGGGGCCCAGCTGCCACTACATTTACCCAGTGTGCAGTTAGGGAGATATAGCGTCCCTGGCCGTGCTTACTGGTCCACGTATCTGTGGTTAGGTGGACCTTGCCACAGATGGCGTTGCGCAGTGCACACTTGATTTTATCGGATACTTGGTTGTGCAGGGAAGGCACGGCTCTCTTGGAGAAGTAGTGCCGGCTGGGAACAACATACTGTGGGACAGCAAGCGACATGAGCTGTTTGAAGCTGTCTGTGTCCACCAGCCTAAATGACAGCATTTCATAGGCCAGTAGTTTAGAAATGCTGGCATTCAGGGCCAGGGATCGAGGGTGGCTAGGTGGGAATTTACGCTTTCTATCAAATGTTTGTGAGATGGAGAGCTGAACGCTGGCGTGTGACATGGTTGAGACGCTTGGTGACGGAGGTGGTGGTGGTGGTGTTGGTGGTACATCCCCTGTTTGCTGGGCGGCAGGTGCCAACGTTCCTCCAGAGGCGGAGGAAGAGGCCGAGGCGGCAGCAGCAGAATAGGCCGAGGCGGCAGCAGCAGAAGAGGTAGCAGGGGGAGCCTGAGTGACTTCCTTGGTTTTAAGGTGTTTACTCCACTGCAGTTCATGCTTTGCATGCAGGTGCCTGGTCATGCAGGTTGTGCTCAGGTTCAGAACGTTAATGCCTCGCTTCAGGCTCTGATGGCACAGCGTGCAAACCACTCGGGTCTTGTCGTCAGCACATTGTTTGAAGAAGTGCCATGCCAGGGAACTCCTTGAAGCTGCCTTTGGGGTGCTCGGTCCCAGATGGCGGCGGTCAGTAGCAGGCGGAGTCTCTTGGCGGCGGGTGTTCTGCTTTTGCCCACTGCTCCCTCTTTTGCTACGCTGTTGGCTCGGTCTCACCACTGCCTCTTCCTCCGAACTGTGAAAGTCAGTGGCACGACCTTCATTCCATGTGGGGTCTAGGACCTCATCGTCCCCTGCATCGTCTTCCACCCAGTCTTGATCCCTGACCTCCTGTTCAGTCTGCACACTGCAGAAAGACGCAGCAGTTGGCACCTGTGTTTCGTCATCATCAGAGACATGCTGAGGTGGTATTCCCATGTCCTCATCATCAGGAAACATAAGTGGTTGTGCGTCAGTGCATTCTATGTCTTTCACCGCTGGGGAAGGGCTAGGTGGATGCCCTTGGGAAACCCTGCCAGCGGAGTCTTCAAACAGCATAAGAGACTGCTGCATAACTTGAGGCTGAGACAGTTTCCCTGGTATGCATGGGGGTGATGTGACAGACTGATGGGGTTGGTTTTCAGGCGCCATCTGTGCGCTTTCTGCAGAAGACTGGGTGGGAGATAATGTGAACGTGCTGGATCCACTGTCGGCCACCCAATTGACTAATGCCTGTACCTGCTCAGGCCTTACCATCCTTAGAACGGCATTGGGCCCCACCAAATATCGCTGTAAATTCTGGCGGCTACTGGGACCTGAGGTAGTTGGTACACTAGGACGTGTGGATGTGGCAGAACGGCCACGTCCTCTCCCAGCACCAGAGGGTCCACTAACACCACCACGACCATGTCCACGTCCGCGTCCCTTACTAGATGTTTTTCTCATTGTTATGGTTCACCACAACAACAAATATATTATTTGGCCCAATGTATTGTATTCAAATTCAGCGGGATATAAATTTGAGGCCTAGTATTTAGGCGCTGGGTGACAGGTATGGGTTTAGTGACAGAATTAGATTTGGAAATGCACAGTAGCGGGTGTGTGAAGTTATTCTGAATGACCCTATGTGCACCTTGAATATTATATACCCTTTTAGGGATAGATTTCAAATAGCTCTGATATAGCAGAAACCACTAAATTATGAAATTGCTAAATTGGGAATTGTATTTCAACCCAGAACAAGAAATGTGCTTGAACGGACACTAAATAACTCGCCCAGCTACAGCACTAGGGACAGATTTAGCGGGATATAAATTTGAGGCCTAGTATTTAGGCGCTGGGTGACAGGTATGGGTTTAGTGCCAGAATTAGACTTGGAAATACACAGTAGCGGGTGTGTGTGAAGTTATTCTGAATGACCCAATGTGCACCTTGAATATTATATACCCTTTTAGGGATAGATTTCAAATAGCTCTGATATAGCAGAAACCACTAAATTATGAAATTGCTAAATTGGGAATTGTATTTCAACCCAGAACAAGAAATGTGCTTGAACGGACACTAAATAACTCGCCCAGCTACAGCACTAAGGACAGATTTAGCGGGATATAAATTTGAGGCCTAGTATTTAGGCGCTGGGTGACAGGTATGGGTTTAGTGACAGAATTAGATTTGGAAATGCACAGTAGCGGGTGTGTGAAGTTATTCTGAATGACCCTATGTGCACCTTGAATATTATATACCCTTTTAGGGATAGATTTCAAATAGCTCTGATATAGCAGAAACCACTAAATTATGAAATTGCTAAATTGGGAATTGTATTTCAACCCAGAACAAGAAATGTGCTTGAACGGACACTAAATAACTCGCCCAGCTACAGCACTAGGGACAGATTTAGCGGGATATAAATTTGAGGCCTAGTATTTAGGCGCTGGGTGACAGGTATGGGTTTAGTGCCAGAATTAGACTTGGAAATACACAGTAGCGGGTGTGTGTGAAGTTATTCTGAATGACCCAATGTGCACCTTGAATATTATATACCCTTTTAGGGATAGATTTCAAATAGCTCTGATATAGCAGAAACCACTAAATTATGAAATTGCTAAATTGGGAATTGTATTTCAACCCAGAACAAGAAATGTGCTTGAACGGACACTAAATAACTCGCCCAGCTACAGCACTAGGGACAGATTTAGCGGGATATAAATTTGAGGCCTAGTATTTAGGCGCTGGGTGACAGGTATGGGTTTAGTGCCAGAATTAGACTTGGAAATACACAGTAGCGGGTGTGTGTGAAGTTATTCTGAATGACCCAATGTGCACCTTGAATATTATATACCCTTTTAGGGATAGATTTCAAATAGCTCTGATATAGCAGAAACCACTAAATTATGAAATTGCTAAATTGGGAATTGTATTTCAACCCAGAACAAGAAATGTGCTTGAACGGACACTAAATAACTCGCCCAGCTACAGCACTAAGGACAGATTTAGCGGGATATAAATTTGAGGCCTAGTATTTAGGCGCTGGGTGACCGGTATGGATTTAGTGACAGAATTAGACTGGGATATGGCCAAAAAATAAACAGACTATTGCTGGTTAAATGCACTTGGTGTGACAGCTTCACCCTGATGTAGGCTTTAGCCAAAAAACAACCACACCATTGAGGGTTAAATGCACTTGGTGACAGGCGCAGCTTGCCCCTGATTTAGTATATGGCCAAAAAATGAACAGACTATTGCTGGTTAAATGCACTTGGTGTGACAGCTTCACCCTGATGTAGGCTTTAGCCAAAAAACAACCACACCATTGAGGGTTAAATGCACTTGGTGACAGGCGCAGCTTGCCCCTGATTTTGTATATGGCCAAAAAATGAACAGACTATTGCTGGTTAAATGCACTTGGTGTGACAGCTTCACCCTGATGTAGGCTTTAGCCAAAAAACAACCACACCATTGAGGGTTAAATGCACTTGGTCGCAGCTTGTGCTGGCGCACCACAAGACACAAAATGGCCGCCGATCACCCCAGAAAAATGTGACTGACAAACGGTCTGGGCAGCCTAAAAACAGTGAGCAATTGAGGATCAGCAGCTCAATGATCCACAGCTGCAGATCGATCAGTTAATCAAGTCCTTTGGAGGAGTTAATCTGCCTAATCTCGCCCTACTGTCGCAGCCGCAACCTCTCCCTACGCTAATCAGAGCAGAGTGACGGGCGGCGCTATGTGACTCCAGCTTAAATAGAGGCTGGGTCACATGGTGCTCTGGCCAATCACAGCCATGCCAATAGTAGGCATGGCTGTGATGGCCTCTTGGGGCAAGTAGTATGACGCTTGTTGATTGGCTGCTTTGCAGCCTTTCAAAAAGCGCCAAGAAAGCGTCACAAAAGCGCGAAGAAAGCGACGAACACCGAACCCGAACCCGGACTTTTACGAAAATGTCCGGGTTCGGGTCCGTGTCACGGACACCCCAAAATTCGGTACGAACCCGAACTATACAGTTCGAGTTCGCTCATCCCTAAAGGTAACGTCTTAGATTCTGCACAGACACCCGCCTGTATAATGAGTAAACCAGAGTTACATTTAGGACCCCATTTTTCAACCTCACCTCTGGTCAAATTAATGACAGGGTTGTGTAATTGGAGCCAGGGCATACCTAAAACCATTTCAGTGGGCAAAATTAAATCAATGGTCAGTGTGAGACACCTCTACAGTCAGAGTTATTTCAGTTGTACAAAACTTAAAGGGAACCTGTCACCGGGATTTTGTGTATAGAGCTGAGGACATGGGTTGCTAGATGGCGCTATCACATCCGCAATATCCAGTCCCCATAGCTATGTGTGCTTTTATTGTGTAAAAAAAAACTATTTGATACATATGCAAATTAACCTGAGATGAGTCCTGTTCCTGACTTATCTCACGTACAGGACTCATCTCAGGTTAATTTGCATATGTATCAAATCGTTTTTTTTTTACACAATAAAAGCACACAGAGCTATGGGGACTGGGTATTGCAGATGTGCTAGCAGCCATCTAGCAACCCATGTCCTCAGCTCTATACACAAAATCCCAGTGACAGGTTCCCTTTAACAGTGCCCCCCAGCAAGGGGGTAGAGTCAATGGCTATAATGTAAATAGGGCGGGGAAGGGCTAAAATAGGTATCCACACCTGAAGAGCAAATTTAAGATCAATAAAGTTAGAGGCATTACCTGACCCCCTGTTTAATTCAAATGAAATAGTAAAAGGTGCCAATAACTTCTTTTTTACCACCCCAGGAAGTACCTTGTCTTTAGATCCCTCATGTTTAGGTGATCTTCCGGAAGGAGGGACCTTAGGACATTGCTGGATCCAATGATCGGAGTCACCAACAATGATCGGAGTGATTTTATTGTGTAAAAAAAACTATACATATGGAAAATAACTTGAGATGTGTCCTGTCCCAAAGATGTGTCCAGCGTGAAGGAGCCCAGCACCACCCCGCATCCTCAGAATCTCCTCCTTGCGCCCCAACGTCATAAATCTAGAGCGCTGTAATCTCAAGATGCGCAAGCTAGCGCATGTGCAGTTCTTTCCCTGAGGCTGATGCCAGCACAAGGAAGGAACACTATGAGGACACTGCGCACGCCCTAGCTTTCACATCATGAGATTACGGCGCTCTAGCTTTCTGACGTCTGGGAGCAAGGAGGGCATTCTGGATGCGGGGCGGTGCTGGGCTCCTTCATGCTGGACTCATCTCCGGGACAGGACAGATCTCAGGTTAATTTGCATATGTATCAAATAGTTTTTTTTACACACAAAAAGCACACAGAGCTATGGGGACTGGGTATTGCGGATGTGCTAGTGGCCATCTAGCAACCCATGTCCTCAGCTCTATACACAAAATCCTGGTGACAATTTTCCTTAAACATGTGGTTCCGCCTATAGTGCGGATGAAGAAGAAACAGAGAGGTTTCGGGCAGCTTCCTGTACTTGTAACCTTCCCCTTACTCCTGGACAATCTGGGCAAGGTTTTGGACATGATCCGTTAGAGTTTGCAACGGATCCATTATGCGGTAATAAGGCCTGTGATTCTGTCATGAGAAGGGGATGGTGAATGTGCAAACTGACTCCACCCACAACTCTGACCCAGCCTACTTGCACTCACCCCTCCTAGGCAATAGAGTGCAACTAGGCGGCAATCCCTAACCTGAGTAGGTGTGGAGAGACTAGCAAGGTCAAAACTAGGAGGTCATGGCGGTACTAGGGGACAAGCGGAAGCAGCGTCAAAGTACAAACCGAGGAGAAGCAAGTAGGACACAGGAAGCAGGCGAGGACAAGTCAAAGTCAAACAGAAGTCAAATACCAGGAGAAGCAACATTACAAAAGGAACAAGCAAGGAACGAAGTCAAATAAAAAGCTGAAATACAAGTACCAAATCAAATGTCAAAGTGAATATACACTAGGTATAGGACCTTAATCACAGGCAACCTGTGGCCAGCAGGCTGCCTATTAAATAGGGGAGAGAAGGAGTCATATAACGTGGCCAGTGTCACATAACTCATCCCCCTGCATACTGCTGAGCGCCAAGTGCCCAGTTCGGCACTAAGACTTCTCACCGAAACCACGGGAGCGGAAGACGCCGACCAAGGTGGAGACGAGGACGCGGCACACGTCTTCGCTCCGAAGTTATTGCAGGGCGCAGACGGCACAGAAGGGAAGGAGCGCAAAGCCGGCGGCCACTGTCACTCACAGAGGTCAGACATCCATGCCCACTCCTCACTTGTGAATAGTGGAAGCTGACTGGAAAGGCGACAAACATGTTGCAGCTGGTATTCCACTACTGTACTCTGCTGCTTACAAAGACTAGCCAATATGTGGAACGTCGAGTTCCAGTGTGTGCTCATGTCACAAAACAGTCGGTGAGCTGGCAATTGTAAGCGCTGCTGCAGCGTTGACAGACCAGCGGAAGCAGTCGATGACTTGCGAAAATGGGCACACCCGTGGTGCAACTTCACCAGTAGCTCAGGCAAACTGGGGTAGGTTTTGAGAAAACGCTGAACCACTAAGTTGAAGATGTGAGCTAGGCATGGGATGTGTGTGAGCTTGCCGAGCTCCAAAGCTGCCACCAAGTTACAGCCATTATCAGACACAACCATGCCTAGTTCTAGGTTGAGTGGCAAGAGCCACAGCTCAGTCTGGTCTCTTATCGCCTGCCAAAACTCTGCAGCGATGTGCTGTTTGTCACCTAAGCAGATCAGCTTAAGCACAGCCTGGTAACACTTCCCCATTGCAGTGCTACACTGCTTGCAGCTACCGACTGATGCCTGAGTTGTGCTGCAAGAGGATAATTCTAAGGTGGAAGGGGAGGAAAGGCGGAGTAGTGGGGGTTGGAGCTAATAACGTAGGTGGTGGCGGAAACCCTGATGGAAGTAGGGCCCGCAATCATTGGCGTAGCTAGCACCTGTGCCATCCCAGGGTACGTCTCGCTCCCGGCCTCCACAACGTTCACCCAGTGTGCCATCAGGGAAATGTAGCATCCCTGGCCGAAAGCACTTGTCCATGTGACAGTGGTTAAGTGGACCTTCCCGGTAACTGCGTTGGTCAGGGCACGGGTGATGTTACGGGACACATGCCGGTGAAAGACGGGCATGGCACACCGTGAAAAATAGTGGCGGATGGGGACTGCGTAATGAGGGACGGCCACTGACATGAGGCTGCGAAAGGCCTCAGTGTCCACAAGCCTAAATGGCAACATTTCCAGGTCCAGCAATTTGGAAAGTTGTGCATTTAGTGCGATGGCCTGTGGGTGGGTGGATAGGTATTTGCGCTTGCGCTCAAATGCCTGGGGTAAAGACATTTGTATGCTGCACTAGGACAAGGAAGTGGATGTGGTCGCTCATGGTGCTTGCGAAGGTCCAGGTGCAGTGCGGGAGGCCTGCGCCTTCGACAGGGGATTAGCCTGTACGTAACTCAAAGGAAGAAGAGGCAGTGGGACAGGTTTCAAATTACAATTCTTTTGTCGTCCCCACTTTCCTTAAAAAAGCACCAGACTGCGGAATACCTACCCCTTGGCAAGGGAGATTTCCGCAAGGGTGTGCTCCGGGGAACAGTTGCGGACCTTTTTGGTGTGGCCCGCCTTCTCCCTTTTGCCACCCCACTGTCTCTTCCAGCCTGTTGCGGTGCTGCGGATCCCTCCTCCTCTGTACTGCTTTCCTCGCTCGGCTTGTTACCTTCCCAGGTTGGGTCAGTGACTTCATCGTCCACCACCTTCTCTTCCACTTCCTCACTCTGCAACTCGGCCTCTTTCCATTCCCTTACTGCTTGCCTGCTTCATATGAAATGTTATATATGCTTGAAAGTATGTCACCGGTACAGTAGCGTAGGATTTGTAAGTGTATGCGCAAAAAATTTAAGCAAGGTATTTGGGATATGAAAACGTCATACAGGGGATATAACGCAGATAATGTCGCTGATGTCAGCAGTGGCTAATATAAAATTACAGTAAATGTCACAGGTATTTTAGATGTGGAAACGTTACACAGATATACCCCAGGTAATGTCGCTGTCCGCAGCGGACACCGTCTATGGAAAAAGTACGCTGGATGTCACTGATAATTTTGGGATGCACACATGTTACACAGGAGATGTAGTGCAGATATTGTCGCTGTCTGCAGCGGCCTAACTATTGCACGCTATTTCCCATCTTCAACACAGCTCTCCCTGATTAACACTGAGCCGAACACGTGTCATTGGGTGCTATATAGCACCCAATGAAGCGTTCCGCCCAGCCAATCACTGTATTTCCAGTAACCAACATGGCTACGGCGTTACAGTGAAGGGCAGTACTTACCTGCACGTTTACGTAGCAGCCAACAAATGTGCGTAGCAGCCAACAAATTGGTGTTCGGCCGAGCATGCTCGATCAACACTAGTAATCAGCTATTCAATGAGAGTCTCTTTATAAAGACATTATCCAAAGCTCATATCTCCTTTTAGAAACAAATAAAATATTCACATAATTAAATCTGAACAGTAATCTAATAAATTGTAGGCTGTGAATGGATTGTCTATATAAAAAGTTTTTAGAAAACCTATACTGATAATAAGGGGAATTTATCATTTGAGCAATATTTGTAGACTAGTCAGTCTTGCTTGTCTCTACATTGGAGTACTTTGTGTCATATTTGTCACATTTTTCTAAATTTTGTGACCCTTTCAACCTGACTTTTTTGTCTAGATTTTTTTTTTTTTTATCGCAACTATAACTCTGAAGGGAAACTAATTAACATAGAGATGAGCAAATTATTTCCTTTTTATTTGAATCTGTCTTGAATTTCCCTTAACATTCAGATCCTAGCTAAATTTGTTGTGATGTGTTTGGATAAATATCTCAAAATAGAGGCCACCATTTCACAGATCACAAGACAGAAAAGAAGGCATATGCCACCAAAAGGGATAGTTTGTAGACCAAATCCAAAGTATTATTATATATTTTTTTAAAGGCTGTGCTTACCCACAGCATATATATGTCACTGTTCTTTGATATTACTAATGATGTCTTGGCATTAAAGAGCTTGAAAGAGGTTGGATACAGTCCTAGGAGACCTCAGAACGTCACTGTATGGGAGTCTGCTGTTCCGGTTCCCTTGCGGGCAGATACGGTGTAGCGTCCGCGTGGGTGCCGGAGGGGAGGGCCGTGGGAATCTTGGAGGCAGACTTGCCGGGCTGATGGTAATACGTCTCGGCCGGTCCTGCCTCCGGTGTCTCTTGCAGGTTCTGTTCCGGCATCCTTGGCCACTGGCAGGTAACGAATCTGTGCACAAATTCAAAGTTGATTAGGGTTTTGCTGCACAGGTGCTAATGAGTAGGATCATCGCATGACCTATGAGTTTCTGGCATACAGCACTCTGTGATTAGACAGCAGGTGTTTAAAAGGTGATCTCTCTGGCTGGTCTCTACAACCTGGGAGTATGCTGGTACAGATTCACTAAGTTTGTTCTATGCATGAACTCTGTGTGTCTTCATCTAGTAAATGCCTCTGGAAACCTCGTCTCTGCTCTACAGTTGAACCGTGTGTGGCCTCTGATCGGACCTTGGATACTTCACCATCTCATCCTTAGGTACCTGGTTTCACAGACTCTTCTGTATGAACTTAAGCCTGGTCTGGCTTTTCTCTGACGTTTTCCCACAGAAATTATCATTTGGACTACTTTTTCATGGAGAAAAAAGACAGGGATTGAGCCCCTGCATTGATTTTCGCACCCTCAATCGAATTACGGTGAAAAATCGGTACCCCCTTCCACTTATTGAAGATTTGCTTGCTCACGTGGCAGGGGCCTGGATTTTTACCAAACTCGATTTGAGGGGTACGTACAACTTAGTACGTATTTGTAAGGGTGATGAATGGAAGACCGCATTTAATACTAGAGACAGGCATTATGAGTATCTTGTGATGCCTTTCGGTCTCTGTAATGCTCCCGCAGTCTTCCAGGAGTTCTGCAATAATGTCCTCTTGGATTTCTTGGGTAGATTGGTGGTTGTCTATTTAGGTGACATACTAATCAACTCATCAGACATGCAGACTCACCGGGATCATGTTTGTCAGGATTTTCAGAGGTTGAGAGAGGATCACTTGTACGCCAAACTCGAGAAATGCTTGTTTGAAGTGAAAGAATTCCCTTTTCTAGGATATATTGTCTCTAAACGAGAATTGACGATGGACCCCTCCAAATTCTCAGCTGTCCTGGACTGGCCTCAGCCTAGAGATCTGAAAGGCTTACAGCATTTCCTAGGTTTTGCCAATTTCTTTCGCAAATTTATTAAGAACTTTTCTGCAGTAGTGCTACCTTACTAAGAAGGGGATAAACCCTTCTGAGTGGACGAAAGAGGCTGGCAATGCTTTTGAGATGCTAAAGCAAGTATTTTGCTCAGCTCCAATCCTCACTCATCCAGACACTTCTCAAACTTTTTTCCTTGAGGTTGACGCCTCTGAGGTCCGAGTGGGGGCAGTTCTGTCTCAGTACTCTTGAGAGCCTGAGAGGCTTTATCCTTGTGCCTTTTTCTCTCTGAAGCTCTCTCCAGCCGAGCGTAACTATGATATCGGTAATAGAGACCACAAGAACCTCGAGTATATTGAAGGGGCTAAGAGACTAAACTCTCGCCAAGTCTTTTACCCGCTTTAATTTCCACTTAAACCAGGAACCAAGAATGTCAAAGCGGATGCTCTTTCCCGTTGTTTCTGCAGCGTCCCACTAAGTGTGTGTGGGCACTGCTTAAAAGCACTTTTCGGTCTTAACAATGTATTGTGCGGTATTGTATGATTTTGTATTAATGTATCTGCAAAATCCCTGTTACCAGGCAGATTAGGTGTAATTTATACATCCCACCACTAGATGGGGATAGAGTTCAGGTCTTATATATACCTAGGTCAGGCTTAGTGAGTCAGATAAGAAAATGTAGTCAGAGAAGAGAGCAGATCTGAGTAGGTCAGATTAGATTAGTGGGAGAAAATGTACAGTAAAGACTCCATGACACAGATTAGTGAGTGGAGCCAACTTCGCTAGATGGTGATACTAAGATGTGAAGCGCAGAAGAGCGTTTTCCTTCTGTGGCCGGACTATATACTTGCATCCCTGACCAGTAGGAGAAGAGTTTGCCTCCCTGGAATAGAAACAAGCTTCCTAAGGAATCATCGGTGATAAAAGCCATTATTGAGGGCCACAGACATCTTTGCATTGTGGAGGATTTATAGCTTCTGGCAGCCACACCATACTTCTGAAAGACAGTTGAGTTTTCCTGTCCAAATGTTCAGCTTGTAGGGAAAGAACAAAGAATAGGATCCAGCACATCAATAGGAACCAGGTACACCTAACCCGCTGCTCCAAACTAAAACCTGAAAAGTAGGGATGAGCGAACTCGAACTGTATAGTTCGGGTTCGTACCGAATTTTGGGGTGTCCGTGACACGGACCCGAACCCGGACATTTTCGTAAAGGTCCGGGTTCGGGTTCGGTGTTCGTCGCTTTCTTGGCGCTTTTGTGACGCTTTCTTGGCGCTTTTTGAAAGGCTGCAAAGCAGCCAATCAACAAGCGTCATACTACTTGCCCCAAGAGGCCATCACAGCCATGCCTACTATTGGCATGGCTGTGATTGGCCAGAGCACCATGTGACCCAGCCTCTATTTAAGCTGGAGTCACATAGCGCCGCCCGTCACTCTGCTCTGATTAGCGTAGGGAGAGGTTGCGGCTGCGACAGTAGGGCGAGATTAGGCAGATTAACTCCTCCAAAGGACTTGATTAACTGATCGATCTGCAGCTGTGGATCATTGAGCTGCTGATCCTCAATTGCTCACTGTTTTTAGGCTGCACAGACCGTTTGTCAGTCTCATTTTTCTGGGGTGATCGGCGGCCATTTTGTGTCTTGTGGTGCGCCAGCACAAGCTGCGACCAAGTGCATTTAACCCTCAATGGTGTGGTTGTTTTTTGGCTAAAGCCTACATCAGGGTGAAGCTGTCACACCAAGTGCATTTAACCAGCAATAGTCTGTTCATTTTTTGGCCATATACAAAATCAGGGGCAAGCTGCGCCTGTCACCAAGTGCATTTAACCCTCAATGGTGTGGTTGTTTTTTGGCTAAAGCCTACATCAGGGTGAAGCTGTCACACCAAGTGCATTTAACCAGCAATAGTCTGTTCATTTTTTGGCCATATACAAAATCAGGGGCAAGCTGCGCCTGTCACCAAGTGCATTTAACCCTCAATGGTGTGGTTGTTATTTGGCTAAAGCCTACATCAGGGTGAAGCTGTCACACCAAGTGCATTTAACCAGCAATAGTCTGTTCATTTTTTGGCCATATCCCAGTCTAATTCTGTCACTAAATCCATACCGGTCACCCAGCGCCTAAATACTAGGCCTCAAATTTATATCCAGCTAAATCTGTCCCTAGTGCTGTAGCTGGGCGAGTTATTTAGTGTCCGTTCAAGCACATTTCTTGTTCTGGGTTGAAATACAATTCTCAATTTAGCAATTTCATAATTTAGTGGTTCCTGCTATATCAGAGCTCTTTGAAATCTATCCCAAAAAGGGTATATAATATTGAAGGTGCACATAGGGTCATTCAGAGTAACTTCACACACACCCGCTACTGTGTATTTCCAAGTCTAATTCTGTCACTAAATCCATACCGGTGACCCAGCGCCTAAATACTAGGCCTCAAATTTAATTCCCTCTAAATCTCTCGTTACCCACCGCTGTACTGTTGTTGCTGGGCAAGATATTTAGTGTCCGTCAAAGCACATTTTTTGTTCTGGGTTGAAGTACAATTCCCAATTTAGCAATTTCATAATTTAGTGGTTTCTGCTATATCAGAGCTATTTGAAATCTATCCCAAAAAGGGTATATAATATTGAAGGTGCACATAGGGTCATTCAGAATAACTTCACACACACCCGCTACTGTGTATTTCCAAGTCTAATTCTGTCACTAAACCCATACCTGTCACCCAGCGCCTAAATACTAGGCCTCAAATTTAAATCCCTCTAAATCTCTCGTTACCGTTGTCCTGTTGTAGCTGGGAAAGTTATTTAGTGCCCGTCAAAGCACATTTTTTGTTCTGGGTTGAAGTACAATTCCCAATTTAGCAATTTCATAATTTAGTGGTTCCTGCTATATCAGAGCTATTTGAAATCTATCCCAAAAAGGGTATATAATATTGAAGGTGCACATAGGGTCATTCAGAATAACTTCACACACACCCGCTACTGTGTATTTCCAAGTCTAATTCTGTCACTAAATCCATACCGGTGACCCAGCGCCTAAATACTAGGCCTCAAATTTAATTCCCTCTAAATCTCTCGTTACCCACCGCTGTACTGTTGTTGCTGGGCAAGATATTTAGTGTCCGTCAAAGCACATTTTTTGTTCTGGGTTGAAGTACAATTCCCAATTTAGCAATTTCATAATTTAGTGGTTTCTGCTATATCAGAGCTATTTGAAATCTATCCCTAAAAGGGTATATAATATTGAAGGTGCACATAGGGTCATTCAGAATAACTTCACACACACCCGCTACTGTGTATTTCCAAGTCTAATTCTGTCACTAAATCCATACCGGTGACCCAGCGCCTAAATACTAGGCCTCAAATTTAATTCCCTCTAAATCTCTCGTTACCCACCGGTGTACTGTTGTTGCTAGGCAAGATATTTAGTGTCCGTCAAAGCACATTTTTTGTTCTGGGTTGAAGTACAATTCCCAATTTAGCAATTTCATAATTTAGTGGTTTCTGCTATATCAGAGCTATTTGAAATCTATCCCTAAAAGGGTATATAATATTGAAGGTGCACATAGGGTCATTCAGAATAACTTCACACACACGCTTCTGTGCATTTCCAAGTCTAATTCTGTCACTAAATCCATACCGGTGACCCAGCGCCTAAATACTAGGCCTCAAATTTAAATCCCTCTAAATCTCTCGTTACCCACCGCTGTACTGTTGTTGCTGGGCAAGATATTTAGTGTCCGTCAAAGCACATTTTTTGTTCTGGGTTGAAGTACAATTCCCAATTTAGCAATTTCATAATTTAGTGGTTTCTGCTATATCAGAGCTATTTGAAATCTATCCCTAAAAGGGTATATAATATTGAAGGTGCACATAGGGTCATTCAGAATAACTTCACACACACCCGCTACTGTGTATTTCCAAGTCTAATTCTGTCACTAAATCCATACCGGTGACCCAGCGCCTAAATACTAGGCCTCAAATTTAATTCCCTCTAAATCTCTCGTTACCCACCGGTGTACTGTTGTTGCTGGGCAAGATATTTAGTGTCCGTCAAAGCACATTTTTTGTTCTGGGTTGAAGTACAATTCCCAATTTAGCAATTTCATAATTTAGTGGTTTCTGCTATATCAGAGCTATTTGAAATCTATCCCTAAAAGGGTATATAATATTGAAGGTGCACATAGGGTCATTCAGAATAACTTCACACACACGCTTCTGTGCATTTCCAAGTCTAATTCTGTCACTAAATCCATACCGGTGACCCAGCGCCTAAATACTAGGCCTCAAATTTAATTCCCTCTAAATCTCTCGTTACCCACCGGTGTACTGTTGTTGCTGGGCAAGATATTTAGTGTCCGTCAAAGCACATTTTTTGTTCTGGGTTGAAGTACAATTCCCAATTTAGCAATTTCATAATTTAGTGGTTTCTGCTATATCAGAGCTATTTGAAATCTATCCCTAAAAGGGTATATAATATTGAAGGTGCACATAGGGTCATTCAGAATAACTTCACACACACCCGCTACTGTGTATTTCCAAGTCTAATTCTGTCACTAAATCCATACCGGTGACCCAGCGCCTAAATACTAGGCCTCAAATTTAATTCCCTCTAAATCTCTCGTTACCCACCGGTGTACTGTTGTTGCTGGGCAAGATATTTAGTGTCCGTCAAAGCACATTTTTTGTTCTGGGTTGAAGTACAATTCCCAATTTAGCAATTTCATAATTTAGTGGTTTCTGCTATATCAGAGCTATTTGAAATCTATCCCTAAAAGGGTATATAATATTGAAGGTGCACATAGGGTCATTCAGAATAACTTCACACACACGCTTCTGTGCATTTCCAAGTCTAATTCTGTCACTAAATCCATACCGGTCACCCAGCGCCTAAATACTAGGCCTCAAATTTAAATCCCTCTAAATCTCTCGTTACCCACCGCTGTACTGTTGTTGCTGGGCAAGATATTTAGTGTCCGTCAAAGCACATTTTTTGTTCTGGGTTGAAGTACAATTCCCAATTTAGCAATTTCATAATTTAGTGGTTTCTGCTATATCAGAGCTATTTGAAATCTATCCCTAAAAGGGTATATAATATTGAAGGTGCACATAGGGTCATTCAGAATAACTTCACACACACGCTTCTGTGCATTTCCAAGTCTAATTCTGTCACTAAATCCATACCGGTCACCCAGCGCCTAAATACTAGGCCTCAAATTTATATCCCGCTGATTTTGAATACAATACATTGGGCCAAATAATATATTTGTTGTTGTGGTGAACCATAACAATGAGAAAAACATCTAGTAAGGGACGCGGACGTGGACATGGTCGTGGTGGTGTTAGTGGACCCTCTGGTGCTGGGAGAGGACGTGGCCGTTCTGCCACATCCACACGTCCTAGTGTACCAACTACCTCAGGTCCCAGTAGCCGCCAGAATTTACAGCGATATATGGTGGGGCCCAATGCCGTTCTAAGGATGGTAAGGCCTGAGCAGGTACAGGCATTAGTCAATTGGGTGGCCGACAGTGGATCCAGCACGTTCACATTATCTCCCACCCAGTCTTCTGCAGAAAGCGCACAGATGGCGCCTGAAAACCAACCCCATCAGTCTGTCACATCACCCCCATGCATACCAGGGAAACTGTCTCAGCCTCAAGTTATGCAGCAGTCTCTTATGCTGTTTGAAGACTCCGCTGGCAGGGTTTCCCAAGGGCATCCACCTAGCCCTTCCCCAGCGGTGAAAGACATAGAATGCACTGACGCACAACCACTTATGTTTCCTGATGATGAGGACATGGGAATACCACCTCAGCATGTCTCTGATGATGACGAAACACAGGTGCCAACTGCTGCGTCTTTCTGCAGTGTGCAGACTGAACAGGAGGTCAGGGATCAAGACTGGGTGGAAGACGATGCAGGGGACGATGAGGTCCTAGACCCCACATGGAATGAAGGTCGTGCCACTGACTTTCACAGTTCGGAGGAAGAGGCAGTGGTGAGACCGAGCCAACAGCGTAGCAAAAGAGGGAGCAGTGGGCAAAAGCAGAACACCCGCCGCCAAGAGACTCCGCCTGCTACTGACCGCCGCCATCTGGGACCGAGCACCCCAAAGGCAGCTTCAAGGAGTTCCCTGGCATGGCACTTCTTCAAACAATGTGCTGACGACAAGACCCGAGTGGTTTGCACGCTGTGCCATCAGAGCCTGAAGCGAGGCATTAACGTTCTGAACCTGAGCACAACCTGCATGACCAGGCACCTGCATGCAAAGCATGAACTGCAGTGGAGTAAACACCTTAAAACCAAGGAAGTCACTCAGGCTCCCCCTGCTACCTCTTCTGCTGCTGCCGCCTCGGCCTATTCTGCTGCTGCCGCCTCGGCCTCTTCCTCCGCCTCTGGAGGAACGTTGGCACCTGCCGCCCAGCAAACAGGGGATGTACCACCAACACCACCACCACCACCTCCGTCACCAAGCGTCTCAACCATGTCACACGCCAGCGTTCAGCTCTCCATCTCACAAACATTTGATAGAAAGCGTAAATTCCCACCTAGCCACCCTCGATCCCTGGCCCTGAATGCCAGCATTTCTAAACTACTGGCCTATGAAATGCTGTCATTTAGGCTGGTGGACACAGACAGCTTCAAACAGCTCATGTCGCTTGCTGTCCCACAGTATGTTGTTCCCAGCCGGCACTACTTCTCCAAGAGAGCCGTGCCTTCCCTGCACAACCAAGTATCCGATAAAATCAAGTGTGCACTGCGCAACGCCATCTGTAGCAAGGTCCACCTAACCACAGATACGTGGACCAGTAAGCACGGCCAGGGACGCTATATCTCCCTAACTGCACACTGGGTAAATGTAGTGGCAGCTGGGCCCCAGGCGGAGAGCTGTTTGGCGCACGTCCTGCCGCCGCCAAGGATCGCAGGGCAACATTCTTTGCCTCCTGTTGCCACCTCCTCCTTCTCGGCTTCCTCCTCCTCTTCTTCCACCTGCTCATCCAGTCAGCCACACACCTTCACCACCAACTTCAGCACAGCCCGGGGTAAACGTCAGCAGGCCATTCTGAAACTCATATGTTTGGGGGACAGGCCCCACACCGCACAGGAGTTGTGGCGGGGTATTGAACAACAGACCGACGAGTGGTTGCTGCCGGTGAGCCTCAAGCCCGGCCTGGTGGTGTGTGATAATGGGCGAAATCTCGTTGCAGCTCTGGGACTAGCCAATTTGACGCACATCCCTTGCTTGGCGCATGTGCTGAATTTGGTGGTGCAGAAGTTCATTCACAACTACCCCGACATGTCAGAGCTGCTGCATAAAGTGCGGGCCGTCTGTTCGCGCTTCCGGCGTTCACATCCTGCCGCTGCTCGCCTGTCTGCGCTACAGCGTAACTTCGGCCTTCCCGCTCACCGCCTCATATGCGACGTGCCCACCAGGTGGAACTCCACCTTGCACATGCTGGACAGACTGTGCGAGCAGCAGCAGGCCATAGTGGAGTTTCAGCTGCAGCACGCACGGGTCAGTCGCACTACAGAACAGCACCACTTCACCACCAATGACTGGGCCTCCATGCGAGACCTGTGTGCCCTGTTGCGCTGTTTCGAGTACTCCACCAACATGGCCAGTGGCGATGACACCGTTATCAGCGTTACAATACCACTTCTATGTCTCCTTGAGAAAACACTTAGGGCGATGATGGAACAGGAGGTGGCCCAGGAGGAGGAGGAGGAGGATGAGGAAGAGGGGTCATTTTTAGCACTTTCAGGCCAGTCTCTTCGAAGTGACTCAGAGGGAGGTTTTTTGCAACAGCAGAGGCCAGGTACAAATGTGGCCAGCCAGGGCCCACTACTGGAGGACGAGGAGGACGAGGATGAGGAGGAGGTGGAGGAGGATGAGGATGAAGCATGGTCACAGCGGGGTGGCACCCAACGCAGCTCGGGTCCATCACTGGTGCGTGGCTGGGGGGAAAGGCAGGACGATGACGATACGCCTCCCACAGAGGACAGCTTGTCCTTACCCCTGGGCAGCCTGGCACACATGAGCGACTACATGCTGCAGTGCCTGCGCAACGACAGCAGAGTTGCCCACATTTTAACCTGTGCGGACTACTGGGTTGCCACCCTGCTGGATCCACGCTACAAAGACAATGTGCCCACCTTACTTCCTGCACTGGAGCGTGATAGGAAGATGCGCGAGTACAAGCGCACGTTGGTAGACGCGCTACTGAGAGCATTCCCAAATGTCACAGGGGAACAAGTGGAAGCCCAAGGCCAAGGCAGAGGAGGAGCAAGAGGTCGCCAAGGCAGCTGTGTCACGGCCAGCTCCTCTGAGGGCAGGGTTAGCATGGCAGAGATGTGGAAAACTTTTGTCAACACGCCACAGCTAACTGCACCACCACCTGATACGCAACGTGTTAGCAGGAGGCAACATTTCACTAACATGGTGGAACAGTACGTGTGCACACCCCTCCACGTACTGACTGATGGTTCGGCCCCATTCAACTTCTGGGTCTCTAAATTGTCCACGTGGCCAGAGCTAGCCTTTTATGCCTTGGAGGTGCTGGCCTGCCCGGCAGCCAGCGTTTTGTCTGAACGTGTATTCAGCACGGCAGGGGGCGTCATTACAGACAAACGCAGCCGCCTGTCTACAGCCAATGTGGACAAGCTGACGTTCATAAAAATGAACCAGGCATGGATCCCACAGGACCTGTCCGTCCCTTGTCCAGATTAGACATTAACTACCTCCCCATAACCATATATTATTGGACTCCAGGGCACTTCCTCATTCAATCCTATTTTTATTTTCATTTTACCATTATATTGCGATGCTACCCAAAGTTGAATGAACCTCTCCTCTGCCTGTGTGCTAGGCCTAAATATATGCCAATGGACTGTTGCAGTGGTGGCTGACATGAAGCCTGATTCTCTGCTATGACATGCAGACTAATTCTCTGCTGACATGAAGCCAGATTGTCTGTTACGGGACCTCTCTCCTCTGCCTGGGTGCTGGGCCTAAATTTATGACAATGGACTGTTGCAGTGGTGGCTGACGTGAAGCCTGATTCTCTGCTATGACATGCAGACTGATTCTCTGCTGTCATGAAGCCAGATTGTCTGTTACGGGACCTCTCTGCTCTGCCTGTGTGCTAGGCCTAAATATATGCCAATGGACTGTTGCAGTGGTGGCTGACGTGAAGCCTCATTCTCTGCTATGACATGCAGACTAATTCTCTGCTGACATGAAGCCAGATTGTCTGTTACGGGACCTCTCTCCTCTGCCTGGGTGCTGGGCCTAAATTTATGACAATGGACTGTTGCAGTGGTGGCTGACGTGAAGCCTGATTCTCTGCTATGACATGCAGACTAATTCTCTGCTGACATGAAGCCAGATTGTCTGTTACGGGACCTCTCTCCTCTGCCTGGGTGCTGGGCCTAAATATATGCCAATGGACTGTTGCAGTGGTGGCTGACGTGAAGCCTCATTCTCTGCTATGACATGCAGACTAATTCTCTGCTGTCATGAAGCCAGATTGTCTGTTACGGGACCTCTCTGCTCTGCCTGTGTGCTAGGCCTAAATATATGCCAATGGACTGTTGCAGTGGTGGGTGACGTGAAGCCTGATTCTCTGCTATGACATGCAGACTGATTCTCTGCTGACATGAAGCCAGATTGTCTGTTACGGGACCTCTCTGCTCTGCCTGTGTGCTAGGCCTAAATATATGCCAATGGACTGTTGCAGTGGTGGGTGACGTGAAGCCTCATTCTCTGCTATGACATGCAGACTGATTCTCTGCTGACATGAAGCCAGATTCTCTGTTACGGGACCTCTCTCCTCTGCCTGTGTGTGTGCTGGGCCTAAATATATGCCAATGGACTGTTGCAGTGGTGGCTGACGTGAAGCCTCATTCTCTGCTATGACATGCAGACTAATTCTCTGCTGACATGAAGACAGATTCTCTGTTACGGGACCTCCCTCCTCTGCCTGGGTGCTGGGCCTAAATATATGCCAATGGACTGTTGCAGTGGTGGCTGACGTGAAGCCTCATTCTCTGCTATGACATGCAGACTGATTCTCTGCTGACATGAAGCCAGATTCTCTGTTACGGGACCTCTCTCCTCTGCCTGTGTGTGTGCTGGGCCTAAATATATGCCAATGGACTGTTGCAGTGGTGGCTGACGTGAAGCCTCATTCTCTGCTATGACATGCAGACTGATTCTCTGCTGACATGAAGCCAGATTCTCTGTTACGGGACCTCTCTCCTCTGCCTGTGTGTGTGCTGGGCCTAAATATATGCCAATGGACTGTTGCAGTGGTGGCTGACGTGAAGCCTCATTCTCTGCTATGACATGCAGACTAATTCTCTGCTGACATGAAGACAGATTCTCTGTTACGGGACCTCCCTCCTCTGCCTGGGTGCTGGGCCTAAATATATGCCAATGGACTGTTGCAGTGGTGGCTGACGTGAAGCCTCATTCTCTGCTATGACATGCAGACTAATTCTCTGCTGACATGAAGACAGATTCTCTGTTACGGGACCTCTCTCCTCTGCCTGGGTGCCGGGGCCTAAATATCTGAGAATGGACTGTTCCAGTGGTGGGTGACGGGAAGCCAGATTCTCTGCTATGGAACCTCTCTCCAATTGATTTTGGTTAATTTTTATTTATTTAATTTTTATTTTAATTCATTTCCCTATCCACATTTGTTTGCAGGGGATTTACCTACATGTTGCTGCCTTTTGCAGCCCTCTAGCTCTTTCCTGGGCTGTTTTACAGCCTTTTTAGTGCCGAAAAGTTCGGGTCCCCATTGACTTCAATGGGGTTCGGGTTCGGGACGAAGTTCGGATCGGGTTCGGATCCCGAACCCGAACATTTCCGGGATGTTCGGCCGAACTTCTCGAACCCGAACATCCAGGTGTTCGCTCAACTCTACTGAAAAGCCTAGAAACAGTGGATTTGCAGAATCAACTCTGTAACATCAAGAGACTGCATTTTTGTACTGTTACAACCAAAGTCATCAACAGTAAAAGTTGTGAATTGCATCTTACCACTGTCTACCTCCTTATTACCACTATTGGTTGTACCACCATTAACGGCACTGGCGTCACGACAAAAACCATCAAGGGACTCAGCCGCAACAAGCACCCTAAACACCCCTAACATCAAGGGCACCTCAACCACCATCTTGGCTGATGCTTCCCTACACAGAGCATGCCCTGGGGCATTTCGTGCTGTCCACCTCAACACTGTGCTGCCAGCCCAGGAAGGCTTTCTGCTAACCGTGAGTAAACTGATGAACTGTGTTATAATTTTACCCCTCATCGGTCCACCGTGCACCTCATGTGTTGCCCCTGCGCTACTGGCTGGCTGCATATCCCTTCTGGACATGACACTGAGCCAGAACCCATTACCCCTGCAAGGTGTTTCGTAGCCGCCTTGGACACCTCAGGGATAATGGAGGGTATGTCTTCACTGCTCTTACCTTTACAGGCGGAGAGCCCTCCTAACAAACCGAAAGGTCAGCTGTTTGTGCCTTTAAACTTCAGACTCAGGTTTTGCAACAATTGCATAATTCTAAGTCGGCCGGGCACACGGGGATTAAGAAAACCATATCCCTTTGTAAACGACATGTCTGGTGGCCCAAGATGCTTTCTGATGTCAAAGCCTATGTCCAAGCATGTAGTGTCTGTGCTCGCTGTAAATTGTCTCGGTCCGCCCCTTCTGATACTTTGCTTCCTCTGTCCATTCCTTTGGCCCCGTGGACCCACGTGTCTATGGATTTCATGACTGATCTGCCTAGGTCTTCCGGCTGTACGGTACTTTGGATAGTGGTGGATCGTTTTAGTAAAATGGCTCATTTTATTCCACTTTCTGGATTGCTGTCAGCTGGAGAGGTGGCAGATCTGTTTGTGAAACACGTCTTCCAATTACACGAGGCACCGGGAGATATTGTTTCAGATAGGAGAGTTAAGTTTATTTCCCGTTTCTGGCATTTCTTCTGCTCCTGTCTAGGGATTAGGCTGTCATTTTCATCTGCTTTTCACCCAGAGACTAACGGACAGACAGAAAGAACAAACCAGACCCTGGAACAGTATCTCCGGTATTTCCTGTCAGACTGCCAGGAGGAATGGGCAGCTAACCTCCCCTTTGAAGAGGTGGCTTATAACAACTCCGAACATGCCTCTACCAAGGTGTCTCCGTTCCGGTGCGTGGTGGGCAGGGTTCCAAGACTCTTCTTTCTGGCAGGGGCCTCCACTGACTGTCCAGTGGTGAATCAATGGTTCCAGGATAGACAGCCCATTTGGTTGTTGACGCGGCAGAATCTTCGCAGGGCAGTGGCGCAACAGAAAGAATTCGCTGACCGCCATCGCACTACGGAGCAAGAGTTTAAGGTAGGAGATCCAGTGTGGGTCTCCACTCAAAACATCCCGTTGCGTCAACCATCTGACAAACTGGGGCCTAGATTCATTGGTCCATACCTGGTTATACAAAAAATTAACCAGGTGACTTACAAGGTTGCTCTTCCTGCGTCAATTCGAGGAGTGAACACCTTTCATGTTTCACTGCTCAAATTGGCGGCCGAATCAGCTCTCTTTATTCGAACTCCATCTCCAGTGGAGGTTCAAGGGGAGCCGGAATTTGAGGTCAATAAGATTTTGGACTCCTGCTTTGTCCAGAGATCTCTCCAGTATTTAGTGGACTGGAAGGGATTTGGTCCAGCGGAGAGATGTTGGGTACCTGCCCGCCAGGTTCATGCAGAGGAATTGGTAGCTACTTTCCACCGTGAGAATCCTGGGATGCCCTGTTTGGAGTCTTCTGAGCCGCCTCCTCGAGGGTGGGGGAGTAATGTAAGGGAGTCTGCGGTTCCCTTGCGGGCAGATACGGTGGAGCGTCCGCATGGGCACTGGAGGGGAGGGCCGCTGGGATCTCGGAGGCAGACTTGCCGGGCTGATGGCAATATGTTGCGGCCGGTCCTGCCTCTGGTGTCTCCTGCGAGTACCGTTCCGGCGTCCATGCTGGTGCGATCCCGTGCCGAGTCAGTTGGTGAGGGGTGATTTGCAAAGGAATGCGCGGCCGAGGGTGCTTGCATCTTATGTGCTACGTCGGCCACTGGCAGGTAAAGCATCTGTGCACAAATTCAAAGTTGATTAGGGTTTTGCTGCACAGGTGCTAATGAGTGGATTATCACATGACCTATGAGGTTCTGACAAGCAGCACTATGTGATTGGACAGCAGGTTTTTAAAAGGTGATCTCCCTGGCTGATCAGTGCTCACTGTTGTCTCTACATCATGAAAGTATGCTGTTTCAGATTCACTAAGTTTGTTCCATTCATGAACTCTGTGTGTCTTCATCTAGTAAATGCCTCTGGAAACCTCGTCTCTGCTCTACAGTTGCACCGTGTGTGGCCTCTGATTGGACATTGGACACTTCACTGTCTCCTCCTTAGGTACCTGGTTTCACGGACTCTTCTGTATGAACTTTAGCCTGGTCTGGCTTTTCTCTGACGTTTTCACATAGAGGTTATTATTTGTACTACTTTATTTCTGTATGATTTCTGGCTTGGACTTTACTGCTGTGTTTTCAATAAATCTACGTTTGTTCAAATCTTTGTCTGGTTGCTTGTGGTTCTGCAGCATTAGGGTACATTCACACGACCTTATAATTTTTCCGCGTCCGGTCCGCATCTGTTCTGCATTTTGCGGAATAGAAGCGGACCCATTCATTCCTATGGGTGAATAAAATGTGCGGACAACATTCAGTATGCTGTCCGCATCCGTCTGTCCGCATTTCTATTCCGCAAAAATATAAAGCATGTCCTACTATTGTCCGTACAGATCGGTCCGCAGCGCTATTCATGTCAATGGATCCGCAAATTGCAGTTGTCATCCGTTTTTTGCAGATCTGTTTCCATATTTTTGAAGGACTAAGGGTCTATTCACACATCCGTGTGTGTTTTGCGGATCCACCAGCAATTGCCGGCACTAAGAGAATATGCCTATTCTTGTCCACTATTGCGTACAAGAATAGGACATGTTCTATTTTTTTCAGGATCGGAATTGCGGACCCTGAAGTGCGGGTTCGCAATTCCAAATCAGGGCTGCACAACAGATCCGCAATTTCATTCCGCAAAATGTGGAATGGAATTGCGGATGTGTGAATGGACCCTTAATCAAATTCTTATTTATTTTTTTCTTTCTCTGTCTTTTTCAATTTTTTTTTTATTTTGCAGACCATAAAAAACTGAAGTTATTTGTCCGCAAAATGCGGACACACGGTTCCGTTATTTGTGGACCGCAAATCAAAAAGGATTACATACGGTCGTGTGAATACACCCCAAGGCTGGGTTCACACAGGCGAGATTTCTCGCAAGTGCAATGCGTGAGATAAACGCATTGCACCAGCACTGAATCCGGACCCATTCACTTCTATAGGGCTGTGCACATGAGCAGTGATTTTCACGCATCACTTGCGTTGTGTGAAAATCGCAGCATGCTCTATATTGTGCGTTTATCACTCAATGCAGGCCCCATAGAAGTAAAAGGGGCTGCATGAAAATCGCAAGCATCCGTAAGCAAGTGCGGATGTGGTGCGATTTTTCATGCATGGTTGCTAAGATGACAGTCTATTCACTGTATTACTTTCCCTTATAACATGGTTAGAAGGGAAAATAATAGCATTCTTTAATAAAGAATGTTTAGTAGAAGGTCAATTGAGGGTTAAAAAATAAATAAAAATAACTCACATCCTCCTCTTGATCACGTAGTTGCCAATCTCTTCTTACTTCTTTAATCATGAGCTGCCGGCTAAAGGACCTGTGGTGACGTCACATCACATGGTCCATCACCATGGTGATGGACCATGTGATTGGACCATGTGATGAGCTTAGTGATGTCACCACACATACTTTTACAGGTCCTGAAGAAACAACAGGAGACCGGCAGCTACGCAATCAATTGGAGGAGGTGAGTTAATTATTTTTTTATTTTTTAACCCTCAATTGACCTTGTACTAACCATTCTGTATTAAAGAATATTATTTTCCCTTATAACTATGTTATAAGGGAAAATAATTACATCTACACAACACCGAACCTGAACTTCAGTGAAGAAGTTCGGGTACCACATTCAGTTTTTTAAACACATTGCACCCGCGCGTTGTAAAAACTGAACAACGGAACGCAATCAGTCAAAACTGACTGCAATTGCTACCTACTCACGCGGGTTTGCCGCTTTGCACCTGGGACGCATCCGGAGCCAAAGCGTGATGCCCGTGTGAACTCAGGCTAACATTCACACTGATCACCTTTGATTCGGGTCAAATTTATTTGTCCCCAAATCTGCCAATGATTTATTAGAATCTGAACAAAAATTTATTTTAAAAAGTTTGGTCATCTCTAATAGCTAACTGTGGTAAAACCAACCTCACCACTGGGTTGTTCGGATATATTGAGCAATCAGATCCAAGCCATCTGGGGATAAGTTGAATCTGGTGGTTCTGTTCAGTTTGATAGGAGTTTGTATTTTTGCGTAGTTTTGCTATTGTTAATAGAGGTATTTTCTGTACCTAGTTGGCTTACCACATCCAGTTAAGCCAATTATCTCACACAGCCTAACTCTGTAAAAACTGGTTTTGGGCAGAAAAGCCATGCTTCTTTTGTTCACAAAGCACTTTTACTAACTTTTGAACCCCTGGTCTAATTCATGCAATGTTAAATGTCTATGTTTTATGCAATAGCTGCACAGTTAAATATTCTTCTGTCTTTTATTGTCTTTTGCTACCATGTGGCTAATGAAGTTTTACCTCTGCCCTTGGAGATAAATTAGAGAAGATTACTTCCCAATTGTCTCCAGGACAGAAGACATTGTGTAACACTGTGTATCCTCATTCCTTGTGTAAGGTAATTGTATCACAGGCAGAGGGGAGGATTTTGCGTGGGAGTGTCTGAGTGTATTGTACGTGTTTACTGGTTGTTTTACAAAACCCTGTGGGTGGTACTAATGTGTAAGAATGTGTATAAAAATAATAAACACACAGCTCTGGCTGTCCACTGCTTTACCCTCAACACGGAGCTTGGTCTTGTTCTTGGGGGGGATTCACTGTATGCTGTTAGAGACTGATTTCTAGGAGTGTAAGCGGCTTGGGTGCGTTTCCTATTTGTCTGCTAGCAGCTATTCGAGAGGTTCCGTTTAGAGTTTGGAGCATTCCCTTGTATGCCGTTCGGAAGTTTGGTGTCTTTAGTAGCTGCCTTTGCATCTGGAAAGGGAAGATCGCCTAAACGGTTTTAACCCCTTTTATGCCCGGGGTGCCGTTACACTAACCATGCCCATTTTCCCACTTACTTTTCAAAACTGGAGTGAGTGGTATAAAATGCAAACAGTAACAACATTTCCAAGCAAGTAAGCCCAAAAAGTTGTAAAGCCCTATTTTGTGACTTTTTCAAGCCAGAATTCGGAAATGTTGGGTGTGATAAATCTCCCTTCCTATAGTTTTAGGATGAAAAAGTCAAAGGGGTTTTGTGAATTTAAAATTAAAACAAAATACAACAAACAATAATACAATAAACCACAACTGGGGCATAGTATGGAAAACATGAGCTGGATAAAGTTGAAATGCAGTCAAAGGTCAAGTGAAAATCAACTAAAAGTGCATTGTATGCAAATAAAGATAGAGCCTATTGTAGGATGGGCAAAGCTTTGCTTGGTTTCTGGGAAAAATATATGCAACAGTATGTTTGGGTTTTGGAAAATATATTCAAAATATATTATTCTAGCTTGTATATTTATACATACCTTCTTGTGCTTCATAGATAATTTTTTCTATATTTTTTTTATCTACTACATTTTTTGGTGGTAGCCTTGAACTGTTCAATCAGGGATTTTTCATTCCCTGTGGTAGTCTCAAACTTTTCAATCAATGCCTTTTCATAATAAAATAATTTATCTATTGCCATGCTTGTGCCCCCATATGATCCTTCTTTGGAAATGAGTAGAGATGAGCGAATCGAAGTTGACAAAGTGGAATTCGATCCAAATCTCATGAAAATTTTTATTTGCACCGAAGCCGAATTTCCTTGCACTTCGTGGTAATGAATCACATTTTTTCCTAAAATGGCTGCTGCACATGTTAGGACATGGAGCAAAAAATGAGGGATCACCCCCAATGCCATACATGTAGCCAGCCAGCCCATGTGATGTGACTTGGGTTGAGCAAACCTGAACTGCAAAGTTCGGGTTCGTATCGAGCTTTGCGAGTTCGGGTACTCTGACCCGAACCTGGACTTTTTCACTGAAGTTCGGGTTCGGTGTTCGTGTGATTTTATTATTTTCCGTTATAACATGGTTATAACAGAAACAAATTGCATTCTTAAGATAGAATGCTGAATAAAATGGCCATTGAGGGGTTAAAAATAATTTAAAAAAACTCACCTCATCTACTTGATTGTGCAGCCGGTATCCTCTTTTTTCTTCAGGAACTGCAAAAGAGGTATCCTCTTCTTTCTTCAGGACCTGCAAAAGAATCTGCAATGACGTGGGTGATTTATTTATTTTAACCCCTCAATGGCCATTTAATTTAGAATTCTATCTTAAGAATGCTATTATTTTCCGTTATAACCATGTTATAATGGAAAATAATAAAGTGAAGTTCAGGTTCCCATTGACTTTAATGGGGTCCAGGTTCGGTGTTTTGGTCAAGTTCGGGTCCCGAACCCGAACTTTGACCTGAAGTTCGGCATAACCCGACGAACCCAAACTTCACCAGGTTCGCTCATCTCTAGGTGTGACAGCCCTATAAATAGCCTCAGCCATCTTGGATTCTGCTATTTTCCAGTGTACTTAGTGCAGGGAGAGATGTCAGCAGGCGCTAGGGACAGTGCTAGAAAAGACTTTATTGTCTGAAAAAAACTATTTACAAGTTCAGGGAAAGATTATTTAAGGTGTAGGGAAAGGATAGGGAGGCATTATATACACTGTAACAGGGTGCAATAGGAGAGTGTACAGCCTGGGTAATAGGAGCGATTCCATTACACCTTGCTGCACTAATTGGGGATCCAAATTGCAGTTATATTGCTGCTTTTAGGTTGTTTGCACTATATGATACATCACTAATTCCAGCAAACCTTGCTTGTGATTGGAGTGCAAGTTCTGTGTGATACAGCCTTTTCCAGGGTGTATTAATAGCATCCTATTAGCTGTTCTGTGGTGAATTTTGATTGTTATACTTTTTTTTTGGGGGGGGGGGGGTCTAATAGTAGAAAGAATATGTCTCAATTGCTATTCTGCGGTAAAGTTACATTGTGCTAAAGTTATTTACGGGGTGTTTTAATAGGAAATATACCTCCATCCTAGTACCTGTTCTGCAGTGAAATTTTAATTTTTGGGGGGTATTAATAGGAAAAAAATATATAATATTGTACTACAGCCATTTACCGGTGTCACGACCCTTGGTGATGGTCGTTACTCCTTGGGAGCCGCATGCAGTTGCCCGCGGTTTGGTGTTCTGTCAACCGCAGCTGGGGGCACTTAGTGGTTTTCCTCAGGTGCGGTTGCCGCGGACAACAGGGATGCGTGCGGATGCCCTTGGCAACGTGTGTTTGTGTGCACTTCCTTTGCCTGTTTGTTGTGCACGAAGTCATGTTTGTATGCACTTAGACACCTCCCTTCACTTGCGGTTGACCGCGGCAACGTCTGGTGTTGTGTGCATGTGGTGGCAGTGTCTCGGCCTGCTGGCTGTTCTTCAGGACACGGTTGCCACGCATGCTGTTGCCGGCGGTAACAGGTGAGTGTGTTTGTGTGCTTTTCCCTTTGTGTGGCTTCACTACCTTCCCTGGTGTTGGAAGGGTTAACTCCCTTTCTGTGTGTGTGAGACACTGGGTGTGTCTGTGTGGGTGTGGCCTCTTAGGCCTATAAAGCCTCAGTGTTTAGCATGTGTCAGGGGGTTGCTTCAGCCATGCTTAGCTGGAGCAGTCTCCTGGGTATATCACCTGCCAGTGGGGGCCACCCTTGTGGTCATAGGTTTATCTGTGAAGTTTATGTCTTGATGTTCAGTTGATGTTTTCCTTTGTCTCTGTTTATTTGCAAATATGATGTCCTGGTTTCCTGTGTGTTATGTGTGCTGTGTCCTCTAGCTGTTCTGTGGACATTAGTAGTGCATGCATGGGTTCCAGTCAGCGTGGCTGTGACAGGTACGTGTGGAACTAGTAGCTCGCCTGTCATATCCGTATGTTGTATGTGTTTCCCCATTCTCTGTAGCTTGGCCAGTGAGACCCCTGTTCCTCCCTGTCCAGAAGGAGGAACAGGTCTTACCTTGACTCCTAGTTCAGGGACCGGTCGGAGGGTGAGTTAGGGCTCTGAGGTTCCTGAGTATGGGCCCTCCTACCTTCAAGGTCGGCCCATGCAGCTAAGAGTTAGGGTCAGGTTAGGGACGCTTTAGGAGGTGACCTGCTCCCTAATCCTGTCGTCCTGGCCGAGCAGCCTAACATCTTCTGGCATCGCACGGCTGGGGGTTATCCCTATCCTCAGCCGTGACAACTGGGTATAGTAATAGGATATATACGTATGTCCTATTAGCCGTTCTGCTTTGATTTAGCTTTCTTTCTTTTTTATTTTTTTTTTATTTTTTTTTAGGGGGTGTATTAATAGGAAAAATGTATATGGCATATTTGACATTCAGAGGTGTAGTTACAGACGTGGACAAAATTGTTGGTACCCTTTGGTCAATGAAAGAAAAAGTCACAATGGTCACAGAAATAACTTTAATCTGACAAAAGTAATAATAAATTAAAATTCTATAAATGTTAACCAATGAAAGTCAGACATTGTTTTTCAACCATGCTTCAACAGAATTATGTAAAAAAATAAACTCATGAAACAGGCATGGACAAAAATGATGGTACCCCTAACTTAATATTTTGTTGCGCAACCTTTTGAGGCAATCACTGCAATCAAACGCTTCCTGTAACTGTCAATGAGACATCTGCACCTCTCAGCAGGTATTTTGGCCCACTCCTCATGAGCAAACTGCTCCAGTTGTGTCCGGTTTGAAGGGTGCCTTTTCCAGACTGCATGTTTCAGCTCCTTCCAAAGATGCTCAATAGGATTGAGGTCAGGGCTCATAGAAGGCCACTTTAGAATAGTCCAATTTTTTCCTCTTAGCCATTCTTGGGTGTTTTTAGCGGTGTGTTTTGGGTCATTGTCCTGTTGCAAGACCCATGACCTGCGACTGAGACCAAGCTTTCTGACACTGGCTAGTACATTTCTCTCTAGAATTCCTTGATAGTCTTGAGATTTCATTGTACCCTGCACAGATTCAAGACACCCTGTGCCAGACGCAGCAAAGCAGCCCCAGAACATAACAGAGCCTCCTCCATGTTTCACAGTAGGGACAGTGTTCTTTTCTTGATATGCTTCATTTTTTCGTCTGTGAACATACAGCTGATGTGCCTTGGCAAAAACTTCGATTTTTGTCTCATCTGTCCACAGGACATTCTCCCAGAAGCTTTGTGGCTTGTCAACATGTAGTTTGGCATATTCCAGTCTTGCTTTTTTATGATTCGTTTTCAACAATGGTGTCCTCCTTGGTCGTCTCCCATGTAGTCCACTTTGGCTCAAACAACGACGGATGGTGCGATCTGACACTGATGTTCCTTGAGCATGAAGTTCACCTTGAATCTCTTTAGAAGTCTTTCTAGGCTCTTTTGTTACCATTCGGATTATCCGTCTCTTAGATTTGTCATCAATTTTCCTCCTGCGGCCACGTCCAGGGAGGTTGGCTACAGTCCCATGGATCTTAAACTTATGAATAATATGTGCAACTGTACTCACAGGAACATCTAGTTGCTTGGAGATGGTCTTATAGCCTTTACCTTTAACATGCTTGTCTATAATTTTCTTTCTGATCTCTTGAGACAGCTCTTTCCTTTGCTTCCTCTGGTCCATGTCGAGTGTGGTACACACCATATCACCAAACAACACAGTGATTACCTGGAGCCATATATATAGGCCCAATGGCTGATTACAAGGTTGTAGACACCTGTGATGCTAATTAGTGGACACACCTTGAATTAACATGTCCCTTTGGTCACATTATGTTCTGTGTTTTCTAGGGGTACCATCATTTTTGTCCATGCCTGTTTCATGAGTTTATTTTTTTACATAATTCTGTTGAAGCATGGTTGAAAAACAATGTCTGACTTTCATTGGTTAACATTTATAGAATTTTAATTTATTATTACTTTTGTCAGATTAAAGTTATTTCTGTGACCATTGTGACTTTTTCTTTCATTGACCAAAGGGTACCAACAATTTTGTCCACGTCTGTACATTGTACCCCAGCCATTTACAGGGTGAATTAATAGGAAAGATACGTACGTCCTATTAGCCTTTCTGCAACAAATTGTTATTGTTTTACTTTTTTGGGGGGTTTATTAATAGTAAAAAGAAAACATCTTAATTACTGTTCTGTGTTGAAGTTACATTGTACTACAGCTACTTATGGGGTGTATTAATAGGAAATATACCTCCTGCTGTCACATCAACACACTGCAGTCTCCTCATGCTGCTGCCACCTCATCACTATGTCACTGGGCCACTCACTGGGCCACTCTGTGGTCTCCTCATGCTGCTGCCACTTCACCACTATCTGGTCTCTTCATGCTGCTGCCACGTCACCACTCTGTGGTCTCCTCATGTTGCTGCCACCTCAGCACTACTGTATGTCACTGGGCCACTCTGTGGTCTCCTCATGCTGCTGCCACCTCACTACTCTGTCATTCGCCCACTCTGTGGACTTCTCATGCTGTAAGGCCTGTATGACATGGTCCCTTTTTTGTATCACAATTGGCTTATGATTTAGTAGCCAAAAGCAGGAGTGGGTACAAAACACAGAATACATGCAAAGATTACATTCATGTGTTATCTCTGTTTTGGATCCACTCCTGTTTTTTTGGGGCTTTAGCAATACTGATGGATTACTGACCAAATGCTGACCGAGTGAAGGCAAATGCTCTCCAGACAGTATAATTTTTTTTTAGGGATTATTGTTCTGATGGATCATTGGAAGGGCAAAATAATCAGTGACGTCAACACAAACTTACTGCTGCCACCCTCTCCACTCTGTCGGGGGCTCTACTTTCATAAGCTTTTAATAAAACAGGTTCTGTAGAAATCTATGTGGAATCAGCTGATGACGGTGTAAAAGGAGTGTGCTCTTTCACACAGTAGTAGTATCTTGGGCCTCTGCACGATTCTTTATACCTGGCGCTAATATTGACCTGTAAGGCTGAGTTCACACTTGAGTTATTTAGTCAGTTTTGGCCCCATAACTGCCCAAATAAGTGAAGTGTGCAGTGATTCCAAGAGCAACACCTGTCATCTGCATGTCATGCTGACTCACAGTATTGTTTTACCACCACAGCAGACCCCTCATGCATGTTTCTGCAAGGGACAGTGTCCTACACCACTTAACAGGCTCTCTGCAGCCAGGAAATAGCTGTTTTTTTATGTGATTTGCCACAAATAAATTTGAATTGAATCAAATCTTTTTTTAAAAATTCAGCGAACTGACCGAATCGATTTTTTTTTAGAAATTCGCTCATCTCTAGAAATGAGACATGCAAAGGAAAGGAAAACTGAGTGTCTTAAACTTATGTCTGGTTAACTACCCTTTAACAGAATGGAGCAAAGTAAATTTACTTGGCTGAGGGGCCTTGGTTGGGTTAGCACACCTGCCATTGGTGGAGAGTTGAAAGGTCACCATACAATTTAGATGGTTGGCAAATTGGCAGATTTGGCTAACACACATCCAGGGCCGGACTGGCCTACCGGGAAAATTCCCGCTAGGCCGGTAGCCTTGACTGCCGCACAGCCGGCTGTGCCGACAGCGGGGAAGCTCCTTGGCTGGTGCAGTATATTACACAGATTGACTGACAGAAAGAGGCATTGCAGCTTTTATGGCTGTGTGGGTAAGTGCTTAGCCTCTGATACAGAAGGTCGTGGGTTCGAATCCCAGCAGAAACTTTTCTGAAATACAGGCTAAATTAGAATACACAAGCACTGACTCCATATATGGACATACAGGGCGGGACACAGGAAGAGGCTACATCGCATCGCTGACATGGAGGTAAGTAAAAGGCCTCTTTCACACGGGCATTGCGGGAAAATGTGCTGGTGCGTTGCGGGAACACGCGCGAGTGCAAAACATTGTAATGCATTTTGCACTCGCGTGAGAAAAATTGTGCGTTTGGTACCCAAACCCGAACTTCTTCACAGAAGTTCGAGCTTGGGATCGGTGTTCTGTAGATTGTATTATTTTCCCTTATAACATGGTAAAATAGCGCTGGAGAGGTTAAAAAAAATCATCTTAGTCAACTTGATCGCGAAGCCGGCATCTCCTTCTGTCTTCATCTTAGCTTTGTGGAGGAACAGGACCTGTGGTGACGTCACTCCGGTCATCACATGATCCATCATATGATCTTTTACCATGGTGATGGATCATGTGATGACCGGAGTGACGTCACCACAGGTCCTGTTCCTCCACACAGCACAGAAGACAGACAGAAGAGATGCCGGGCTGTGCGATCAAGTGGATTAAGGTGAGTTACATTTTTTATTTTTATTTTTTAACCCCTCCAGTGCTATTGTACTATGCATTCTGTATTCAGAATGCTATTATTTTCCCTTATAACCATGTTATAAGGGAAAATAATAATGATCGGGTCTCCATCCCGATCGTCTGCTAGCAACCGTGCGTGAAAATCGCACCGCATCGGCACTTGCTTGCGGATGCTTGCGATTTTCACGCAACCCCATTCATTTCTATGGGGCCTGCGTTACGTGAAAAATGAACAAAATAGAGCATGCTGCGATTTTCACGCAACGCATAAGTGATGCTGGCACATGGGGGTGTGTGAAGGAGAGAGGCACTTGATACTGGCACTTTTGGGGGGGGAGATGCCACTATGATACTGGCACATGGGGGGGGAGGCACTTGATACTGGCACTTTATTTTGGGGGAGGGGAGATGGCACTATGATACTGGGACATGGGGGGGTTTGGCACTATGATACTGGCACATGGGGGTGGGAAGGAGAGAGGCACTTGATACTGGCACTATTTTGCGGGGAGATGGCACTATGATACTGGCACATGGGGGGATGGGAGGCACTTGATACTGGCACTTTTTCTTGGGGTGGGGTTTGGCACTATGATACTGGCACGTAGGGGGTGGGAAGGAGAGAGGCACTTGATACTGGCACATTGGGGGGGTGGCACTATGATACTGGGACATGTGGGGGGGAGCAGAGAGGCACTTGATACTGGCACATGATGGGGGCATCTATGGGGACACTTACTGGCACATTATTGGGGGGCATTATGGGGGACACTAGGCCGGCATCCTATCAGAGGCCGGACACTGAGGGAATCTACTGGGGCATTTTATACTGGTATATTATGGGGGGCACTAGCAGGAAGGGGGGAGAGGAGCACTATGGGGGAATTTACTGGGGGCACTATATAGGGGTATTTTATACTGGGACATTATGGGGGCACTATGGGGACATTAGCTCAACTGTGGGCATTAAAAGGGGGTATTTTTGCACTGTCACATTATAAGGAGAATTATTTCTACTAGGGGGGGGGGGGGGCATTATGGTGGGCTTTATTACTTCCATGGTATGACCCCCTAGTAGCAGCACAGCCTCTCCCTGCTCTGCTATCCCTCTGCCCCTTCTCCAAATCCTTATTATGAAATCTTTCTCATTAGGATAAAACACAACATCAGCTCCACCGAGCCCGCGGCCAAAGTGTTGAAGTGGTGTCCGAGATCCCCAAGGGCCAAGCCAAGTAATTGTAAGTTTTCATATGAAATATGTTTGTTATACACATATAACATACACTGTGCCACACAATATACAGTATACCGCTACACTGTGCCACACAATATACAGTTACACTGTGCCACACAATATACAGTATACCGCTACACTGTGCCACACAATATACAGTATACCGCTACACTGTGCCCCACAATATACAGTATACCTCTACACTGTGCCACACAATATACAGTATACTGCTACAGTCTGTTCTATAAGCACCATTGTTTTGTGGCGGCGGACAGAAAATAATCTGGAAGTGCCCCTCCCGAGAACAGGCTCTGACTGCTAGGGGGGGGGTCGGCTGAGCTAACGGATGCCCATTATGGCAGTAGCACCACCATAGCCCCCATATATGGCTAAAAGATTATTGCTTCGGGGGGAGGGGGGTGTGACACCATTTTCTGCCGTACCGGGTGACAGCAGCCCTAGCAACGCCACTGGACTGCAGAGCTGTCATCGGGCTGTTCAGGGCTGTGTGTCAGGTAGGAGGCTGAGTACAGAAAGGCTGGTGATTTTCAATATCAATAGAAGTTTCATTAGGAGAGCGATTGTTTCAGCAGTAAAGAAAGACTTTGCATACAAAGACAGTTATGTGCGTGGTTTTGGATACATGAGGGGACATTAATAAAGTAATAGGGCCATGAGAGGGGCCAGCATAAAATGCTATATGTGTGTCATTCACACACACAGCATCTTATGCTGCCCCCCCCTCATGGCCCTATGTGTCATAGCACACATCCCCCATAACAGTGCCAACCACAGATCCCCATAACAGTGCCATCCACAGATCCTTCATAGCAGTGCCATCCACAGATCCTTCATAACAGTGCCAACCACAGATACCCATAACAGTGCCAACTACAGATCCCCATAACAGTGCCAACCACAGATCCCCATAACAGTGCCAACCACAGATCCTCATAACAATGCCAACCACAGATCCTCATAACAGTGCCAACCACAGATCCTCATAACAGTGCCAACCACAGATCCTCATAACAGTGCCAACCACAGATCCTCATAACAGTGCCAACCACAGATCCTCATAACAGTGCCAACCACAGATCCTCATAACAGTGCCAACCACAGATCCTCATAACAGTGTCATCCCCAGATCCCCCCCATAACACTGCATATAGACCTCTAGCACAATTCCCTTAAAATATTGCATCGCATATCGTTATCGCATCCTGTTTGGGAAAAGCTGGTCTACTGTGATAATATAAACAATGGGGGTTCTCCAAAAATGCTATCGTGGGGCAAATATTAATATTAGTGTTTACAAACGTGTTTTAAAATGAATGCTTTCGCCTTTTATAAACTATATATAAAGTAAATAATGACGCAATGCTGTGGGGCTGGTATGCAACTTTTTCCAGGGCTGGTTTTTATCCCCAGTCCGGCCCTGCACACATCTAATGTGTAGGTCCCGCTTAATAAGTGTTGTAGAATCTTTTTGGAGCAACTCTCATAGGTGGGAAGTCATCATGCCCTGCACTCCAGAATTCAAAATCAGCTTTCTTTTAAGAGCTAGGGGCTACCCCAACTTGCACAGTTATCAAAGAGCAAAAATTAACCTGTCAATACACTGCAACTTTAACAAACATGCAATATTTGAGTATATAGAGAATATAGAGTAAATTACACCTATGTATGCTCATACAAAAGTGACTTGAAATACTGTATTACCTTCATGATAAATGCCCTCCTAATGATAAGTTCATTGCCTAGCATATAATTTATAAGGAAGAAGCTTCTTCTTTCACAGATCCTCATAGTGGTATAACTTTATGAAACTTTGAGGTGGACTGGACCCTCTTTACATTATCTGTGATTTTGTGTGCCAGTTTAAAAGTGTGCTATAATGATTTAAATTAGTTTTGATTGTACCATACATTACAATTATTTCAGGTAAAGGGCAAACTGAAAGCATAAAAATACAAACAAAAAATGCCCTCAACTAAAGGAAAATACAGCCCCACAGCAAAAGTATTTCATTTTTTCCTGTACTGTATACAGTGCATTATGCCCTTAAAATGAATGAAATATTATGTCCTAATGGACCTAACTGTATGGGGATTACATTTCGGAAACAACACATAATTATGTCTGAGGATAAAAATGTAATTTTGTAGTCAGACAGATATGTTAATTGAAAAGCATAGTTAATGCATTATGAATTATGCTTTTAGGCTCACTGCAAATGTAGTAAGTCCCTAGTCATAAAACTGCTGTAAAACATTGAGGGCAAATCTATCAATATATCTCTATAACTTGAAGATCTCTGGTGTAAAATCTTGATGGCTTAAAAAAAAGGAGATTTAAGGGGGGGTATGCCAAGACAAATGCAAAAAATGAAAATCAGACATCATACAGTACATGACAACCTCTTTTTAGCAAAGCTAGAACCAGCCATGCACCTCACATGGATCCAGAGATCTCCCCATTCATTGCTCTGCTAGATTTATATCAAGCTGAAAGCTCAAGGGAGGAGTCTTTTCTGCTGCAGCTAAGGGGGCGTGTCCATGCTCTCCCTATCACAGCTCAGGAGGCAGTTAAAAGATGAATCTGAGCATGTGCGACCATCTCAGTGAACAGGACAAAGAAATAAGAAAAAACAAACAGTAGGTGGTGCTATTCAGATAAATTGTAATAAATAATTCAGTAGCTCTGCTAAATTTTTAATTACATGCAATTAGAAAAGAATTCAGATCCAGGTGCTGGTTTGAAAACTGTAAAATATTATCATTTTTAACAAAACTTGCACCAGAGAAAAGTGAAGATTATCATAGCAAAATGTTTGATCTTTTGGTCTACCCTGGGCACGTTTGGCTCCTGAACTAACACTGCTGCCACCTTGCTGACTCCCATCCATGCTACCATCTTGCTGGCTCAGCCGATGCCTCACAGGCAAGCTGCCACCCTCTTCTACTGATGATGCCCCTTCTGCACCCAGCTCCCAAGTGCGATTGGCTTCATTATCATCAAGTATTGTCTGCAAGTCACTAATGTCCTCCCCAACGGTCTCTGGGTCAAGAGCCTGACCGCTCGCCACTCTCCTCATCACTACTTGCCCGCCTAGCGAAGGAAGCGGCGGATGTCTCCTCCAGAACTTGGCTGGACAGTAGCTGCTGACTGTCATCTAGTAGCAATTCCTTGCTTTAAAGTGGAGCTGAGCCCACAGCATATAGTACTTCTCGCGGTGAGGGAACAGAAAAGGACAGAGGCAGGTTGAGGACAGGTGAGGGCACAGGGCCTGCTCCAGGGCTATGCCAACTAAGGGCTGTGTCTGACAAACCCACTGACTGTTGACTGGGGGTGTCTGATGTCACTTGGGATGACGTGGATGACCGAGTTAACCAATCAAGAACCGCTGGGTTGCTGGTCAAGAGATGACCAGTAGATGACACCGGGAGCTCAGGCCTCTCGCTGCGACTCTCCTGCTGTCACGCCCCCTTACTCTGCTGCAACCTCTAACATTTAGGCCTCTGACACTCCTCTGTGCATGTCCTGGCACTACTCTGCCTGACATACTTGTAGCTGAACTAAATAAATTAAACGGAAATTAAAACACCTCTAAAAGCGATAAATATATTTTTCTTTTTGTACTGAAATACACCACTATACACTTTTAACAGAAATAACTGCAAAAGTGAACTGAGAATATATTTTTCTTGTTGTTGAACTGAAATAAGCCACTATACTCTTTGACCAGAAATTACTGCAACAGTGCAGTGGGTATATTTTTTTCTTGTAGTACTGAAATACGCCCCTATACGCTTTCACCAGAAATAACTGCAACAGTGCAGTGTGTATATCATTTTTAGTGTTGGGTGAGCATGCTCGGCCGAACACTAGTTTGGCTCGAGCATCATGATTCTCGTCACATCGCAGTGTTCGGTCGAATACCGCGTGTGCTCGAGCGTGATGCTCAAATCTTCTCCCAGCACATTTGTTGGCTTCTATGCAGCCAATAAATGTGCCGGCAAGTGCTGCCATTCACTGTAATGACATAGCCATGTTGGCTGCTGGCATTACAGTGATTGGCAGGCCAGAACGCGTCATCGGGTGCTATATAGCGTCCGATGACACGTGTTCGGCTCAGAATTAGTCAGTGAGAACTGGAGAGCAGAAGGGAGAGATAGTGTAGGGATTGAAATAGCAATATTTTAGTTTTTATACTTGTTATAGACCCAAAAGTCCTTTTAAGGACTATTGTGTGTGGCAGCAATATATATTTTTTAGTGCAACCTGCGCTAACTTGCTAAAACTTGTTAGAGAATCAAAAGTCCTTTTAAGAACTATAGTTGTATCTGGCAGCAAAATATATATTTTTAGCGCAACCTGCGCTAAACAGCGACATTATCTGCGCTACATCTCCTGTCTAATGTGTGCGCAGCCTAAAATATCAGTGTCATCCAGTGTACTTTTTCCGCAAATGGTGTCTGCTGATGACAGTTACATCACCTGCGCTTCATCTCCTGTATAACGTTTGCGTATCCGAAATATCAGTGACATTCAGTCCAATTTTTTTGCTGCTGGTGACAGCGACATTACCTGCGCTACATCTCCTGTATGTTTGCCCATCCGAAATATCAGTGACATTAATTCAGTGTAATTTTTTATTAGCCACTGGTGACAGTGACATTACTTGCGCTATACCTTCTCCATAACGTTTGTGCAGCCTAAATATCAGTGACATTAAGGGAGCATTCACACGACCGTGTTGGTTTTGCAGTCCGTAAATCACGGATCCGTGTGTTCCGTATGTCTTCAGTTATCTTTCCTTTTCCGTTCCGCAAGTCCGTATAATACGGACGTGGTGCTTCCGTGTGTCATCCGTTATTCACGGTCCGCCCAAAAAATGGATGGGTAATGAAATGGTGTTTCCTAGAATGTTTTCAGTCCAAGGGTCCGTTAAAAACGGATGACACACGGATGCATTTTCGTGTGCTATCCGTTTTTCACGGACCCAATGACTTTCTATGGGGCCACGGACCGCGATTTGCGGCCAGGTATAGGACATGTTCTAAAACACACGGAACGGACACACGGAACGGACAGCACACGGATGAGAATAAAAGGCATACCGCAATTTTCACGGACCCATAGAAATGAATGGGTCCGTGCATTGTCCGTCAAAATTGCGGAACGGACACGGAAGAAAAACACGTTCGTGTGAATGCTCCCTAATTCAGTGTAATTTTTTATTAGGAGGTGGTGACAGCGACATTACTTGCGCTATACCTCCTGTTTAACTAATGCGCATCCTAAAAATATCTGTGACATTCTGTGTACTTTATTTGCGCATACACTTAAAAAACCTGCGCTACTGTAGGTGTGACATACTTGCAAGTCTACACACCCCTGTTAAAATGTCAGGTTTCTGTGATGTAAAAAAATGATAAATCATTTCAGAACTTTTTCCACCTTTATTGTGACCTTTCAATTGAAAAACAAACTTAATTTTTTTTTAGGTGGAGGGAAGAAAACAAAACAAAAACTAAAATAATGTGGTTGCATAAGTGTTCACGCCCTCTTATTACTGGGGATGTAGCTGTGTTTAGAATTAGGCAATCACATTCAAAATCATGTTAAATAGGAGTCAGCATACACCTGCCATCATTTAAAGCGCCTCTGATTAAGGCCCCATGCACACGGCCATGTTTCACAGCCGTGTGCGGGCCGTGGAACCGCGGCCTGGATCCCTCCTGAGAGCAGGAGCGCACGGCGTCACTGGTTGCTATGACGCCGTGCGCTCCCTGCTGCCGGCACAGTACAGTAATACACTGGTATGATCTATACCAGTGTATTACTGTACTGTGCCGGCAGCAGGGAGCGCACGGCGTCATAGCAACCAGTGACGCCGTGCGCTCCTGCTCTCAGGAGGGATCCAGGCCGCGGTTCCACGGCCCGCACACGGCTGTGAAACATGGCCGTGTGCATGGGGCCTAAGCCCAAATAAAGTTCAACTGCTCTAGTTGGTCCTTTCTGAAATTTTACCATGTTGATGGACCATGTGATGAGCGCAGTGACGTCACCAAAGGTCCTTTTCCTTCCAAGTCTTCAAAGAAGAAGACAGAAGACGAGCCGGGCTTTACGAACAAGTGGATGAGGTGAGTTAATTAAATTTTATTTTTTTAACCCCTCTATCCCTAATTTACTTAGCATTCTGTATTAGTAATGCTATTATTTTCCCTTATAACCATGTTATAAGGGAAAATTATAATGATCGTCTCCCCATCCCCATCGTCACCTAGCAACCAGGCGTGAAATTCGCATCGCATCAGCACTTGCTTGCGGATGCTTGCAATTTTCACGCAGCCCTATTCACTTATATGGGGCCTGCGTTGCGTGAAAAATATAGAGCACGCAGAGAGAGAAACACAGCAAGTAACTGGTTGGTGCCACCGACTGTGTCCGAGACAACACCTTAGGTGGGGGCCAAGCCGCTGTTCAGGTGGACACTGGAACTAGTAATAGGGCTCCTCTGGATTTCAGTGCTTTAGCAAGCTTGTGGACACAAGGCGCATATCACAACCAGATATATAGGTACAATCAGATTTATTGTAGGACAACGCGCTTCAGGGTTCAAAAGACCCCTTTTTCAAGTCTATACAAATCTCATAAATGGACTTTTGGATGATATTCTAATTTTTCGAGTTTCACCTGTATATCAACAACGAGTGAGTGACGTAGCATGAAGTCACCAAGATATCTATTCATTTGATTAATTAATCATTTATTTATTCATTTATGTATTGACTGGGAAACCATCCACCTTTTTATGTAACAAAGGGCCATTTCTGTCATTTAACCTGTTTTTTATTTGTTTATTCATTTACCCTTTATTTTACCAACTAATAATTTTTTCAATGTATTAATTATCTACACAAATATTTAGCGGTCCTTTTATTATGATATACCCATCACTGTTTTTAATACAGCACTGGTTTTAATACATAACTTATATTATTTATATTTAGATTTGTTATATATATATTTAGTACTGTGTTACCAAGGCCACTGATACGCCCCCTTGACGCTGTATGAGCGAGGCCGTGTCACGTGTCCTTTCCCTCCTCCCACCGCCACAGCGCCTGCGGTGCGCTCCACTGGGTGACGGTGCGTTCCAGGGAGCGTGCATGGTGACGCGGCTGCGTGGGGAGGTGGGTGAGAGACGTCTGGCCCGGCGCATGCGCATGGCAGATGGGGGGACGCCAGCGCTGGCTGACTCGGCGGGTCCATGGGCGGTGAGTTCCATCAGTTTTTAAAGTCTAATATGATGCAGCTGCATCATGAACAAGGAATTTTAACCCTTAATGTACAGAGCACGTTTGCATTACACATATAATTGGGTGTTGTACCTAAGGGACACTGTCTGTGCATATTAAACTGTCTTGTATAAATTAATGGTATATAGACTGTACGATGTACATTGTCGATTTGTTTTATAGATCATGTATAAGGGAATTATTGTTTTGACACTAACATGTAGTATACACAGAATGTCATGTGATGATGTGGTGTTTGATGATCATGTGACCCCATTGTTAACATGTGTTTTCACTGATTGCATGTAATGAATTGTGGGTATATATACCCATTAGTAAGCACTGTTGTATAGCTTGACAAAGGCCTCATTGAGCAGGCCGAAACGTTGCTGGGAATAAAGTTCTGGGGTCGTCACCCTGTCACCAAAAGCTGGAAGTGCTGCCTCGTCATTTGTTGAGTATATATCGTGGAGGAGAAGCCTACCTTTGTGAGGAATTGCACCCAGTGCACGTGGTCTGACTGTGCTGCTGCAATATTTGTGGTATTATATAAGGACTTAGCAGCTCAGCACTGAATATATTGAAGATGCCTGATCCAACTGAATAGGACCTCCCCCCCGATGTATTCTCCTACACAAGGCAGGATGAGGAGAGGATCCTCCATGATTTGCTGAGCGACTGCACATTCCTATCCACTCCATCTGTTACAGAGCTTAAGAAAGGCTATGAGGCTGATGGAAAACGGCTGGCTTCAATGGGGCTGCATCTAGCGACCTTAGCTGAGTACTATAAGTCGCATAGAATCCCAAGGGTGATGCGTTCCCAACTGAAGCCTAGTTTGTTCCCAGCTGACAGTAAATTTGCGCACAAGTCCACGCAGATCTCCAACAAATACGCCCTGGATGTGATATTGCTCAATCTAGAGTTTCTCCAACATGAATTGGGAGCGACACGTGAGCAGTTTGAAAAGGCTGACAACAGGTTGAAGGATGTCCTCCCTGTACAGGACTATGACACTTATTTAACCAGCTGTTCTGCTTACCTGGATAAATTCAGAAAAGAGCAGGAGATGATTAAACGGCGCAAATGACTACGAGATGAAGAAGATTACAGACGGGGTAATGTGTATACATGGCAGGAGCAGAGAAACCAGAGACGTCAACCTTTCTATGGTAATGCCACCAGCACCAAGAAAAACAGCAATAATTTCACAAATAGAATGACACCAGCTGCTGAAGTGGGATCCATGCAAGTCGAGCAACGGCGAGATGATAGTTTTTTAGGCCCAACTCTGGATCCAAAAGGACCAGACGTGGGGGACAAAGACATTACAGATGGAGAAAAAGATCAACGCACAGCAAGGAGCCGGCCCACGAGGAAAATAAATCAGTGGTGGTAAATATATCTTCCCATGTACTGACAGTTGGTCTATCGTATTGCCCCTCAGTTGGTATAGACTGGTTTCAACTTGAAGTTGACCTACAGAAGTTTTTTTAGAAACATCAAATTGAAGGTGTGGTTCTCTGAAGCTAATAAACAGCTGACTAACAGTGATAATGTGCATGGTTGTGAACTCTCCCTTTACAGTGTTGGTTTACATGTGAAGAGCGACTTCACGCCACAGATAAAATGTCCAGCTATAGACACGTACATCAATGCAGTGAGGACTGACATTGAAGGTTTAAAAGGTTCTTTGCAAACCAGTGGCCTTAGACATCCAAATATGACGTCTGCAGAAATACAGGCCTTGGGTGAACTATGCAACAACGGGTCCCTTACAGTGAAGCCCGCTGATAAGGGGGGAGCCGTTGTTGTAATGGACACCGAATTGTACATCTCTGAGATTCAGAGACAGCTGGGGGACGTCTTAGTATATAGATGGCTGAATCATGACCCCAAATTTGAGGTGATAAAAATCATCACCAGGGTATTAGACAGAGCTAAGATGGGAGGTCTGATTGATGGGTCTCTGTACAATTTTTTACTGGTCACACACCCTAAGACACCATTGATGTACGTGTTACCGAAAATTCATAAGAGCATACAGAACCCCCCGGGGAGACCCATTGTCTCCGGGAGGGAGTCTGTATTCTCGAATTTGGCAATTTTTTTTAGATAAGATCCTCCGGCAGTTTGCGATTTCAGCTAAATCTTATATACGGGACACAGGCGACTTTTTTGGGATAAAATTGCATGTGTGGAAGTGACGTCGATGACTATACTAGCATCTTTTGATGTAGTCAGCCTCTACACCTCTATCAATCATGATAGGGGTGTGGAGGCAGTTAGAAGGTGTCTGGTTTCAACGCACTACACAGATGAATGCAAAGAGTTCATAATTGACCTGCTCGGTGTAGTGCACAGATATAACTATTTTGCTTTCCAAAGTGGCTACTACCTTCAATTGAGTGGAACCGCAATGGGGTTGAATATAGCGCCAACTTATGCCAACATTTTTATGTCGGGCCTGGAGGCTGAGCACATCTATGTGTCCCACCACTTCAGCCATGTGCTGGGGTGGTGGAGATACATAGATGACGTGTTCGTCATTTGGGATGGCACTGAGAATGAGTTGGCTGAGTTCCATGAATTTTTTAATACAATGGACCCCGAGATCCAATTCACTGTGACACAATCCACCGAGCAGGTCCAATTTTTGGACACTATGCAAAATTTACAGGGCCAGTAATTTGGAAAGCTATGGCCTGTATGTGGGTTGCTGGGTATTTGCACGTGCGTTCACATGCCTGGGGTAAAGACATTTGTACGCTGCGCTGGGACACGGAAGTGGATGTAGTCACTGATGATACTTGTGAAGGGCCGGCACCTTCAACAGGGGATTGGCCAGCATGTAACACAGGGGAAGAGGAGGCAGTGCTGTGAACCGCAGACACAGATTGTGGACCCACTTGTTCGGCTCACCAATTACGATGCTTTAATGCCATGTGGTGGATCATGCTGGTGGTGGTGAGGTTGCTAGTGTTCACGCCCCTGCTTATTTTTGAATGGTTGCAAATTACAATAATTTTTTGTCATCTGCACTTTCCTCAAAAAAGCACCAGACTGCGGAACACCTACCCCCTTGGCAAGTGAGATTTCCGCAATGGGGTGCTCCGGGGAACAGTTGCGGGCCTGTTTGGTGTGGCCCGCCTTCTCCCTTTAGCCACCTCTTTGCTTCTTTCAGCCTGTTGTGGTGCTGCAGCTCCCCCCCCCCCCCTCTGTACTGCTGTCCTCACTTAGCTTTCCACCTTCCTAGATTGGGTCAGTGACTTCATCGTCCTCCACCTCCTCTTCGACTTCCTCACTCTGCTCATCCTCCTGAATTGTTGACCTAACAACTACCTCAGTGATTGACAACTGTGTCTCATCCACTTCCTCAACCTCTTGAGACAGTAATTGCCGTTGAGTTTTTGGCAATTGTGTCTCATTATCATCCACCTCATTAAACAGTAATTGCCGTTCCCCACAGTCATCGTCTTGTGATTGTGGATGCTCAAGAGTTTGGGAATCAGGGCACAAGATCTGTCCATCTTCAAGTGTGCTTGGCGAGAGGGCCAAATCAAGGAATGGTGCTGAAAAGAGCTCCTCAGAATATCCGAGTGTAGGATCACTTGTTTGCCCAGACTCTCCATGGTGGGAGGAAGGATGATCAGGGGGAGGATTAGGTTCAGTAGACTCTTGGCTACCGAGACTGGACTTGGTGGTGGACAAGGTGGTGCTTAACCGACTGGAAGCATTATCTGCTGCAATCCAACCGACCACCTGGTTGCACTGGTCTGACATAAAGAGTGGTGTCCTGCGCCGCCCTGCAAACTGAGACATGAAGCTAGGTATAGTGGATGATTGTTTTCTTGTGCTCTGGCAATAGGCACATTTTCACCGAGTCTAGGGCCACGGTCTCTGCGTGCACCTTCAGCATCACGGCCACTGCCCCGTCCCTTACTGCTCGCCTTCTTCATATTACATGTTATATGATTGAAAGTCTGTCACACGTACAGTAGTGTAGGATTTAGAAGTGTATGCGCAAACAAATTTAAAAAGGTATTTGGGATGTGGAAACGTCACACAGGAGATATCCCACAGATAATGTCAATGCTGTCACCAGTGGCTAATAAAAAATTACAGGGAATGTCACAGGTATTTGGGATGAGGGAACGTTATACAGGAGCCCCTTTTTAGAATAAGCCCCTTTTTAGAATTTCTGCGAAACACACTGCTTTCTAATGATGTACTGTAGAATATCACTAATATGTAATATTTCTTTCTTTTGAAAGCTTTTTTGGTAATGAACACAGCGATTTTCCAGCCCTGCACTATCTGTTCCTTACTGCAGACGCCAGTCCCTACTACTGCTGAATTTAACCCTTGTTAAAAAATAAAAATAAATGCTGCACTGCTGTCAAACACACACTGTTTTGTCTTTCAAGAAATTTTTGGTAGTTTAATCGTAATTTCACCAAACTGCTATATGTCCCTGCCTACTGTCGGCTCTCCCTGACGCTGAATGATCCGAGCGCGGGACGCCGGCTCCTATATAAACTAGTACCACGTGTACCGCCACGTGCCGAGCATAGCGATGCTCGAGCCGAACCAGTAATCGGCCGAGCATGGTTGCTCATCACTATTTAAGAGTGAGGTGTGTATATATTTTTCTTGTAGTACTGATAGAAGATACTAAAGATACTAACATAAGCCAATAAAGCAGGGGTGCACAACGTTTCCCGATTGGGGGCCACATTGCCAGACTAAACTAATGACGAGGGCCGAAATTAAAATTTAAAGGTGTATTAACAACTGAAATATTGTACTTATGGCATATTGAACACACATTATATACCATTCATGTCTAGTTACACTTCCAGGACTCCCCTCTAATGGGAGAAATACATGAAAAATACATGTGAGCAGCCACAAGACATAGGCATACATGTCTGTTACCAGATGGTTGGGGGCCGCACAGAATGGTATCAAGGGCCGCATGTGGCCCCCGGGCCGCAGGTTGTGCACCCCTGCACTAAAGGCTTTTCAACATAGCACTTACAGCCCAAATAGCTGGAAGGACAGAGCTGTCTAATGGCTATTTGGATCCCCAAATAATTGTTCCCTGCACTTGTAAATTACTTTCCTATCAATGTCCCTAAGCGCCTTATGATGTCTCTCCCTTGCGTAAGATGCTGGGAAATTATTCCTTCCTATTAATTTCCCTGCACTTATAAATCGTTTTTTCTGTCTTTTTTTTCCACAATCAGGTTTTTCCAATTGCTGTCCCTAGCACCTTCACACGTCTGTCCCTTAATTTTGAATGCTGAAAAATGTCTGACTATAAGATGGCCACAGTTTTTTTATGGCTGTGACATCACAGGGCTGGCTGCATGCAGGCATGTCAATCTGGGTGATCCCTCCTTCCCAGAGTTCCTTGCCCCATGTCTTCAGTCCTCACATGTGTAGCTGCCATTTTAAGAAAAATGCGATTCGTTACCATGAAGCGCAATGAAATTTGCATTCGCAAATCAAATTTTTCCTAAAATTAGGATCGAATTGCACTTTGTCAGCTTCGATTCGCTCATCTCTAATTGTAATGACAATTTGTGCTCATGCCCACCTATTAGGCACTCATGTTATGCAAATTGATATCAGAAACTTGCAGACTCGTATTGCATTCTATGCCCTTTGGATTTTATCCAGAGCTGTGTACATAGATTTACATGAAATCTGAAAGAAACATTGTGCCATGTTTAATTGCATGCCATATCATGGAGGTTTTCCCTAACAAGCAATATAACAGATGTCGGCATAAGGATTCCCTAAAGCACCACAATCGGAACTATTGGGACTTTGTATGTCACTATAAAGGCTCCATAGACACGGTGTCTGTATTAAACCTAAATCTGAATCTTCTAGTTAGCGGATGCTGTAGTTATGCAGTATGACATCAGTTAATTACTTTTCAGCAAAGAAAAATTATGAATTCATCTTATTATTCACAAACCCAGGATTTATTATGGTCGGTAAGTAGTTCTCTGGGTTTGGCCTCATGCACACGACTGTTGTGTGCATCCGTGGCCGTTGTGCCGCTTTCCGTTCTTTTTCGCGGACCCATTGACTTTCAATGGGTCCGTGGAAAAATCGGAAAATGCACCGTTTTGCAGCCGCATCCGTGATCCGTGTTTCCTGTCCGTCCAAAAAATATGACCTGTCCTTTTTTTTGACGGACAACGGTTCACGGACCCATTCAAGTCAATGGGTCCGTGAAAAAACACGGATGCACACAAGATTGGCATCGTCCGTGGTCCGTGGCTGTAGGCTACTTTTACACAGACAGATCCGCAGATCCGTCTGCATAAAAGCTTTTTCAGAGCTTTTATGCAGCTCAGATCCGACAGTATATTCTAACACAGAGGCGTTCCCATGGTGATGGGGACCCTTCAGGTTAGAATATACTAAAATAACTGTGTACATGAGCCGGCCGCACTGGCCACCAATGACTTAACTACAGGGGAGGGAGGGGGGGCCCGGCCACACTGGCCACCAATGAGTTAACTACAGGGGAGGGAGGGGGGGCCGGCCACACTGGCCACCAATGAGTTAACTACAGGGGAGGGGGGGCCGGCCGCACTGGCCACCGATGAGTTAACTACAGGGGAGGGAGGGGGGGTCCGGCTGCACTGGCCACCAATGAGTTAACTACAGGGGAGGGAGGGGGGGCCGGCCGCACTGGCCACCAATGAGTTAACTACAGGGGAGGGAGGGGGGGGCGGCTGCACTGGCCACCGATGAGTTAACTACAGGGGAGGGAGGGGGGGGGGCGGCCGCACTGGCCACCAATGAGTTAACTACAGGGGAGGGAGGGGGGGCCGGCCGCACTGGCCACCAATGAGTTAACTACAGGGGAGGGAGGGGGGCCGGCCGCACTGGCCACCGATGAGTTAACTACAGGGGAGGGAGGGGGGGCCGGCTGCACTGGCCACCAATGAGTTAACTACAGGGGAGGGAGGGTGGCCGGCTGCACTGGCCACCGATGAGTTAACTACAGGGGAGGAAGGGGGGGGCCGCACTGGCCACTGATGAGTTAACTACAGGGGAGGGAGGGGGGGCCGGCTGCACTGGCCACCAATGAGTTAACTAGAGGGGAGGGAGAGGGGCCGGCCGCACTGGACACCAATGAGAAAACTCCGATCCGATGGTATAAAAGGGACTCCTGACTTTACATTGAAAGTCAATGGGGGACGGATCCGTTTGCAATTGCACCATATTGTGTCAGCGTCAAACGGATCTGTCCCCATTTACTTGCATTGTAATTCAGGACGGATCCGTTTGGCTCCGCAAGGAATCGTGGATCCTCCAAAAATCAAGGCAGACCCATGGACGAAAAAATGGTCATGGATCACGGACCTACGGACCCGTTTTTGAGGACCTTAAAAAAAACGGTCGTGTGCATGAGGCCTTAAAATGAGGATTTTACCCTTGCCATATATTGCAATGTACGGAATAGAAAACATTTTTACTGGGTGCTTTGATTTTCCTATTCATTTGATAGATTGGTTTTATTTTGCTGTAGAAAGAGATCAAGGTTTTGAAACCTCAAAAAAAATAATAATACATTCTCCGAAAATTATATATATATATATATATATATATATATATATATATGTTGGTAAGGCTGATTAGTCAGCCTGCATTTGTGGGAGGGGCGGAGGCTCTTCATATACTAGCCACACCCTCACTCACAGGTGTGTGTTCTCAGGTGAACAGCTGCCGCTGGGTGTCATTGGCAGACTAGCTTCTCTGGTGGTAGGATTCTTTCTTTGCAGCATGGAGCTTGTTATTTTGCTCTCTGCGACCGTAGCATGCACGCGCCATACTACGTAAGTAGGTTGGGCCGGGGCCGTCTCTCCAGGCCGGTCGGATCCGACTTTGCTAGCGAACGGGAGGCTTCACCTCAGAATCTGCTACCTCAGGTTTGCTCGTTGGGCCTAAATACTTCCATTTGCTTTTCAATTTTGTTTGTTGGTAATAGGAGTTAGTTCCTATAAATCTTTCACTTTGCTTCGTTCGTCTCGTATGAAAAGTTTCTTTACAGCAATCCGGCTTAAGTAAGAGTTACCCGGGCTGCAAGTGACGTCATGTTTGGAGATTGGACGCAACGTTAATTGTTTAGGCCTCTTGCTGTAGCTGTTCCTTGCCATGTGTTTTCATGCTCTGGATGCACCACCCTGGTGTTCCCACCTTGCTCCACTCACAACCAGAGCTGCGTTTATACCAATTTTCATGCTCTGCTTATACCCAAAGTTGTGTTCACACTTCTACTGCTACACCAGGTTGTATACCCCACTCACCAAAGCCGCTTTCCATGTCTGCAGTCACATCAAGTTAATATTCCATTCACATCCAAAGCTGCATCCTCATGTCTGCTTTTCACATCTTGTCCTATACTCCTTTCACTACTAGAGCTGTGTCCACATGTCTGCTTTCGCACAATACTCTGCTCACTTTCAGGTTGCATTTATACGTCTGCTTTATACCATGCTTTTCATGCGCTACCCATACTTAGAGCTGCGCCTTTAACATGTTTTTTAGGTACCACTCACATCCAAAGCTGCATTCACCCATTTGTTGTTACATCATGTATTGTACTCTGCTCCCACTCAAAGCTGCATTCTCCTGTTCATTGCTACATCATGGTTTTGCTCAATCTCACCGAGGCAGTCTGCACCCACCGCTCTGGTACCTCTCTCCTGACAAACATAACTGCGTTCTTTTCAGGCTTGCGTTCCCTTCCTCAGTGGTCTGTTACATTCCATAGGCCTACTTTCTGTTTAATCCTGGTTCATAATCACTCAGACTGGTCTCTTTTTTTACTTCTGGTTCGTATTCACTCAGATTGGTCTCCTGCCCCAGTTCACCAAACAGCTCCTCAGTGGAGGTCAGTGGGCCAGTAAGTTTCCTGCTATGTTTTCACAAGCTGTTCATTTGTTTGTCATGATAAGAGACTTCTCTTAGCGAACTTGCAATGCCCCAGGCATTTCATGTTTACGTTTGTGGTTCGCGATGGTTAGTGTTTTATGTATGCACGTGCTTCGGATTACTAATGTCTATATTTTTAACGCCTGTTGGCAGTCATGTACCTTAGTCCACCTTCTAGCCAATCCAATCATTCAAGTCGCTTCATATGCCATCAGGTCCGGCTTACGTTTTAATTACTTATCGTCACCGCAACGTCACCCCTCTGGCTCCGGGGGCCCCATGACTGATCCGGCCTCATGGCTCTGGGGGCCCCATGACCGTTTTTTCATGTTTTGTTTGTTAAGGGTACGACATGGTTGTAGGCTGGTTAGTGTCCCAGGTTTCTGTTGGAGGGGGTCATGGTTATGCGAGTCCATGTCTTTGTCTTTCTAGGTTATCGAGTCCCGGTTGCTTACTAAACCCGTTGGGTTAAGCCCCAATCTTTTCCCCAGCTGTCCTTAATTCTAAGGTTCGCATCCCGGCGGCTGCCCGGCCCCATGGGCCCCTGGTGGTTGCTTCAGCCCCATTGCATCAGGGGTCTGACCAATGGTTGTCTGTCCACCTGTGCAGCTATGCTTTTAAATGACTCATATCTTTACCTGCTTGCCAGCTTATGTTAGCCCCAATCTTTTCCCCAGCTGTCCTTAATTCTAAGGTTCACATCCCGACGACTGCTTCGGGGGCCCGACGACTGCTTCGGCCCCATGGCTTCGGGGGCCCGACGACTGCTTCGGCCCCATGGCTTCGGGGGCCCGACGACTGCTTCGGCCCCATGGCTTCGGGGGCCCGACGACTGCTTCGGCCCCATGGCTTCGGGGGCCCGACGACTGCTTCGGCCCCATGGCTTCGGGGGCCCGACGACTGCTTCGGCCCCATGGCTTCGGGGGCCCGACGACTGCTTCGGCCCCATGGCTTCGGGGGCCCGACGACTGCTTCGGCCCCATGGCTTCGGGGGCCCGACGACTGCTTCGGCCCCATGGCTTCGGGGGCCCGACGACTGCTTCGGCCCCATGGCTTCGGGGGCCCGACGACTGCTTCGGCCCCATGGCTTCGGGGGCCCGACGACTGCTTCGGCCCCATGGCTTCGGGGGCCCGACGACTGCTTCAGACCCATGGCTTCAGGGGCCCGACGACTGCTTCGGCCCCATGGCTTCAGGGGCCCGACGACTGCTTCGGCCCCATGGCTTCGGGGACCCGACGACTGCTTCGGCCCCATGGCTTTCGGGGGCCCGACGACTGTTTTCAGTCCTGCTGGGCTGATTGCCTGGTTGGTTGTCCATCTGTGCATCTAGGCTGATTTGGCCCCTATGTATCGCATACATACCTGCTTCCCTAATTTCCTAATAATCCATGTTGATCGCTCATTTTATGTTCTGACCGCTAACTGGTCCGGTTCGCCCTACAGCATCATTGTCATGTCTTACGCAGATATTTCGTCTTTCTTTAATTGTTCATGCTTTCGTTCAGGTCCTGCCAGAGGAAGAACAAGTAGGGAAATTCGCTCTAGCATTTCAGTCTCTGATCGTAGTCGATCATATCTTGTCAACCAGGTCCCCGCGCAAAGTCTTTGCCTTTTTACCACGACCAGGAATCCATTTTTCGCCAGTAGCTTCATTGCATTGCATTCCCTCACTCATGGGAGGGCATAGACAGAATCTTGTTTATTATGGCTTCATAGCTTCTTGCCGCAGTAACCTTCGACTCCCTACAACCACGTTGAATCGGATTTTGACAAGGTCCAGCATTTCCTCACGGTAGAAGATTCAGATAGTAGGTCGGTCTTCACGTCTCAAGCATAAAAACAATTCTCAGGGGCGCACAGTAGAACAACGCGCGGATAGCTGTTGTCTGGGGAACTATTCAAGGATTCTCTTCCTATCTACATGGTTCTTTTTGGCCCTCATTCCTGCATAGTCTAGGCAGTTAGGTTTTTGTCCCATGATCTCCTGACGCTAGGGCATTGCCAGTACTCGCACTAGAACCAAACTTTACAAGTTTCAGTTGTTTTTTATGATCCATTTCACAACGTATTCCCGGTCCTCCATTCCGCTTTGGGGCAGTATCCGCAATATTGAGCATCATGTCTCTGGCCTTGTCATCCACAAGATGGGTTGTAGGTTTCCTACTGGTCTTACCTCACATACCCCGAATTTTCGCTCTAGATCCCGGACGCCTTGTAGTTGGCTTGGGGATTAGTTTGTACATGCCATTCAAATTCCTTTTCTACCCTACTTGGCTTGGTTTTTGCCCACTTATAGGCCTACCCACGATCATGGCTTAGGGCACACAACAAGCCATTTAGTCAGGTCAGTTAAGACACGCCTAGCTGGGTTAGGTTGTTCCCGTTGGGGATACCTCTTGGCCGTAGCCATGACCACAAGTTGGTAAGGCTGATTAGTCAGCCTGCATTTGTGGGAGGGGCGGAGGCTCTTCATATACGAGCCACACCTTCACTCACAGGTGTGTGTTTTCAGGTGCCCCACCCTCCCTCCCTTATCTTCTTATTTCCACAGGGTATGCCCACTTATAGGCCTACCCACGATCATGGCTTAGGGCACACAACAAGCCATTTAGTCAGGTCAGTTAAGACACGCCTAGCTAGGTTAGGTTGTTCCCGTTGTTTTCTCCCTAGGGTTCTTCGGATACCTCTTGGCCGTAGCCATGACCACAAATATATATATATATATATATATATATATATATATATATTAGAAAAAAGAAAACCACCGGCGGCACCAGCCTCAAAATAGTAAGAAAAAATGGGTGCAAAATCCAAGTACGGCAGTAGGTGCTTACCCACTAATGGAGATGAAAAAATTGGACTGCACTCCAAGCGTATCTTCAGGAAAATCTGTTTTATTCACCCATAAATGGCAAAGCGACGTTTCGGCTCCAACTGAGCCTTTCTCAAGCATTGGTGAACAGTAAATGGCAGGTATATAAAGGTGTATCCACACATACAATCAATAAAATCACATAATTGATACTTTACAAATAATACCTGTATACAATATACAAATGTGCAAAAATCGCAGATCGATCATAATACATAAGGTGACCTGTGCTTAACATACTAGCAAAATTCCATAATGTGTCGTATTACATATGAAAATACCGAAAGGTACATGATTAGTTACACCTGTAACTTATCACCATATCATTAGTGCATCAACTAGAATGATAACCATGTGCAAATAAAGGAGACTAATGAATTTTAACCTGAGGGAAGGATGCAGCCCACGTATACCATAGCGCCGGTCGGCGCGTCCTAGGGAGTCCAGTGCGCATGCCCCAGCCTCACATCATCATCAACGGGGGACATGTCCAAGCACCATCGTTGCGCCCACTGATGACATCAGCAACACTCTGGTACCTCCCGTCGATGACTATAGACAGCCGCGCCTGCGCAATGTCATCATCGCGATCTAGCCGCCATGTTGGTCAAGGGAATCCACTACGGGAAATAATCATAATAGTAATCTATGTAGCCAGTTTTTGTTCTGCACATTCAGTTGCTGTGGTTGTTTACCACTATATTGCAGGTGGGCTGGGTCACCATCTTTTTCAAAATGATAGACGCAGCTCCAATCATCCTACAAAAGCTCCCGGCACGTCAGTGTCGTCGGCATTGTAGGGTCTTGCTCCGCTTCACTGTGCAACTGTGAGGGTGCTCCTCATTATAATAGAACAATATCCACAATAAAACAATACACAGCTACATAGAAAAATGGTTAAATCGCTCCCCCTTATATTGTAGCTAGATGGGACGTACGCCTGGACTCCACAGACAAAAAAATAACAGAACAGAATAATTTTAATATATATAAATCAAAATTATAATTATATATTACATTTTTTATTTTTACTTTTTGATTTTTTTTTTATAAAACCAATGAATCAGTCTTCCACAGTAAGTAATACAAAGCGCTCATCAATAAAGCATAAGGGCAAACTGGTCTCCTCACATACCCCCACCATATCTGTAATCGATATTTAAGCCAGTGGGATGCAGGCTTTTTAAGATTTGAATCCACTGCATTTCTTTTTTCTTAAGTAAAGCTATCCGATTCCCCCCCCCCCCCTCTCCGTGGCATTGGGACATGGTCTACGATCCAGCATCTGAGATCTTTTTCTTTGTGTTTAAGTAGCCCAAAATGTCTCGGGACTGGTAAGTCTTCACGTCCTTTTCTAATGGTATGACGATGGTTATTTAACCTAGTCTTCAGATCTGTAGATGTTTTGCCTACGTATAATAATTGGCATGGACAAGATAACACATAAATTAGAAATGAAGAGTCACATGTCAAGTGGAATTGAATGGGATATACTTGTCCCGTCTCAGGGTGTATGAATGTTCTTGATCTGTGGATCAGACCACAATTGACACAGTGTAGACACGGGTAACAACCCGTGCCCGATGGTGCCAACGTGGTCTGTATGACCCTAGATTTGGGACCCACATCAGCCCTTACTAATTGATCTCTGATGTTCTGGGATCTACGGTAGGCACATAAGGGAAAAGTTGCAAATTCAGGTACCATTTTTAGGCAATTACCTAATATTGACCAATGCTTTTTCAGAATTTTACTGATCGCATCACTATATTCTGAATAGGTGGACACAAACGTGATTCTTTTCTGTGTCCTCTTATTAGCATTATCCTGCAATAGGAAATCCCTATCTATAGCTAACGCCTTATGTTTCTGTTCAATAAGCAGTTTGTTGGGGTAACCCCGTTGTCTAAATTTAGTGACCATGTTGTCAACCGTGTGCTCAAGAGCGCCACTATCTGCTACAATTCGTCTTGCTTTTAAAAATTGCGAGTATGGGAGATGTTTCACCATACTGCGGGGGTGGCAACTCTCATATCTCAGTATCATGTTCCTATCCGTAGGCTTCGTGTATAGTAGTGTGGATAGCTTACCATTGGAAACCACCACATTAGTGTCAAGGAACTGAACTGAGGTATCAGAGTATGTCACAGTGAATTGTAATTCACTGTCTATCCCATTTAGGTATTGGTGAAAATCCAACAATTGTTCTTCAGTGCAAGTCCAGATGAGGAAGATGTCGTCTATGTATCGCCACCAGCCCAAGACATACTGGGCATGGTGGGACCCATAGACGACATCTTCCTCAAAGCGGCGCATAAATATGTTGGCATACGTTGGGGCCACGTTGGACCCCATCGCCACGCCGCGTTTCTGGACATAAAAAGTATCCTTAAAAAGGAAATAATTGTATTCAAGTACTATCCTCAAAAGTGAGATGATAAAAGAGCACGCCTCAGGCGTCATTGATGACACATCCAACATGTCTTGTACCGCTGCAATGCCCTTGTGATGGTTTATGGAAGTATATAAGGATACGACGTCAAATGACGCCAAAGTGATCTTGTCCACCATATCCAAAATTCACAGTGTTAAGCTTCTTAACCACCTCAGGACCGCCGTACGCAGGATTGCGTCCTGCCGGCGGCCCTGCTCTTCTGGGTGGACGCATATACGCGTCCTCCCGCGAGAGCAGAGAATTCCTGTGAACGCGCGCACACAGGCGCGCGCGCTCACAGGAACGGAAGGTAAGCGAGTGGATCTCCAGCCTGCCAGCGGCGATCGCTCGCTGGCAGGCTGGAGATCCGAATTCTTTAACCCCTAACAGGTATATTAGACGGTGTTTTCATAACAGCGTCTAATATACCTCCTACCTGGTCCTCTGGTGGTCCCTTTTGTTAGGATCGACCACCAGAGGACTCAGGTAGCTCAGTACAGTCGCACCAAACACCACACTACACTACACACCCCCCCCCCCCGTCACTTATTAACCCCTTATAAACCCCTGATCACCCATGATCACCCCATATAAACTCCCTGATCACCCCCCTGTCATTGATCACCGCCCTGTCAGGCTCCGTTCAGACGTCCGTATGATTTTTACAGATCCACGGATACATGGATCGGATCCGCAAAAAGCATACGGACGTCTGAATGGAGCCTTACAGGGGGGTGATCAATGACAGGCGGGTGATCACCCATATACACTCCCTGATCACCCCCTGTCATTGATCACCCCCCTGTCATTGATCACCCCCCTGTAAGGCTCCATTCAGACGCCCGCATGAATTTTATGGATCCATGGATACATGGATCGGATCCGCAAAACACATGCGGACGTCTGAATGGAGCCTTACAGGGGGTGATCAATGACAGGCGGGTGATCACCCATATACACTCCCTGATCACCCCCCTGTCATTGATCACCCCCCTTTAAGGCGCCATTCTGACGTCCGCAGGTGTTTTGTGGATCCGATCCATGTAGCCATGGATCCATAAAAATCATGCGGACGTCTGAATGGAGCCTTACAGGGGGGTGTTCAATGACAGGCGGGTGATCACCCATATACACTCCCTGATCACCCCCTGTCATTGATCACCCCCTTGTAAGGCTCCATTCAGACGTCCGCATGTGTTTTGTGGATCCGATCCATGTATCCATGGATCCGTAAAAAATCATGCGGACGTCTGAATGGAGCCTTACAGGGGGGGGTGATCAGTGACAGGGGGGTGATCACCCTGATCACCCCCTGTCATTGATAACCCCCCTGTAAGGCTCCATTCAGACGTCCGCATGTGTTTTGTGGATCCGATCCATGTATCCATGGATCCGTAAAAAATCATGCGGATGTCTGAATGGAGCCTTACAGGGGGGGTGATCAGTGACAGGGGGGTGATCACCCTGATCACCCCCTGTCATTGATAACCCCCCTGTAAGGCTCCATTCAGACGTCCGCATGTGTTTTGTGGATCCGATCCATGTACCATGGATCCGTAAAAAATCATGCGGATGTCTGAATGGAGCCTTACAGGGGGGTGATCACCCTGATCACCCCCTGTCATTGATAACCCCCCTGTAAGGCTCCATTCAGACGTCCACATGTGTTTTGCGGATCCGATCCATGTATCCATGGATCCGTAAAAAATCATGCGGATGTCTGAATGGAGCCTTACAGGGGGGGTGATTAGTGACAGGGGGGTGATCACCCTGATCACCCTGATCACCCCCTGTCATTGATAACCCCCCTGTAAGGCTCCATTCAGACGTCCGCATGTGTTTTGTGGATCCGATCCATGTACCATGGATCCGTAAAAAATCATGCGGATGTCTGAATGGAGCCTTACAGGGGGGGTGATCAGTGACAGGGGGGTGATCACCCTTATCACCCTGATCACCCCCTGTCATTGATAACCCCCCTGTAAGGCTCCATTCAGACGTCCGCATGTGTTTTGCGGATCCGATCCATGGATCCGTAAAAATTATACGGACGTCTGAATGGAGCCTTACCAGGGGGGTGATCAATGACAGGGGGGTGATCCGGGAGTCTATATGGGTGATCACCCCCCTGTCATTGATCACCCCCCTGTCATTGATCACCCCCCCCCCCGTAAGGCTCCATTCAGACATTTTTTTTGGCACAAGTTAGCGGAAATTTTTTGTTTGTTTTTTGTTTTTTCTTACTAAATCTCACATGAACTCGCCATACCCCTCACGGAATCCAAATGCGTAAACATTTTTGGACATTTATATTCCAGACTTCTTCTCACGCTTTAGGGCCCCTAAAAAGCCAGGGCAGTATAAATACCCCACATGTGACCCCATTTCGGAAAGAAGACACCCCAAGGTATTCGCTGAGGGGCATATTGAGTCCATGAAAGATTGAAATTTTTGTCCTAAGTTAGCGGAAAGTGAGACTTTGTGAGAAAAAAACCAAAAAAATCAATTTCCGCTAACTTATGCAAAAATAAAAAATTTCTTGGAACTCGCCAGGCACCTCATTGAATACCTTGGGGTGTCTTCTTTCCAAAGTGGGGTCACATGTGGGTTATTTATACTGCCCTGGCTTTTTAGGGGCCCGAAAGTGTGAGAAGTCTGGGATCCAAATGTCTAAAAATGCCCTCCTAAAAGGAATTTGGGCCCCTTTGCGCATCTAGGCTGCAAAAAAGTGTCACACATCTGGTATCGCCGTACTCAGGAGAAGTTGGGGAATGTGTTTTGGGGTGTCATTTTACATATACCCATGCTGGGGGAGAAAAATATCTTGGTCAAATGCCAACTTTGTATAAAAAAATGGGAAAAGTTGTCTTTTGCCAAGATATTTCTCTCATCCAGCATGGGTATATGTAAAATGGCAACCCAAAACACATTCCCCAACTTCTCCTGAGTACGGCGATACCAGATGTGTCACACTTTTTACTTCTTACACATTTGGGCCCCTAAATTGCCAGGGCAGTATAACTACGCCACAAGTGACCCCATTTTGGAAAGAAGACACCCCAAGGTATTCCGTGAGGGGCACGGCGAGTTCCTAGAATTTTTTATTTTTTGTCACAAGTTAGCGGAAAATGATGATTTTTCTTTTTTTTTCTTTTTTCCTTACAAAGTCTCATATTCCACTAACTTGCGACAAAAAATAAAAGATTCTAGGAACTCGCCATGCCCCTCACGGAATACCTTGGGGTGTCTTCTTTCCAAAATGGGGTCACTTGTGGCGTAGTTATACTGCCCTGGCAATTTAGGGGCCCAAATGTGTGAGAAGAACTTTGCAATCAAAATGTGTAAAAAATGACCGGTGAAATCCAAAAGGTGCACTTTGGAATATGTGCCCCTTTGCCCACCTTGGCAGCAAAAAAGTGTCACACATCTGGTATCGCCGTACTCAGGAGAAGTTGGGGAATGTGTTTTGGGGTGTCATTTTACATATACCCATGCTGGGTGAGAAAAATATCTTGGTCAAATGCCAACTTTGTATAAAAAAATGGGAAAAGTTGTCTTTTGCCAAGATATTTCTCTCACCCAGCATGGGTATATGTAAAATGACACCCCAAAACACATTCCCCAACTTCTCCTGAGTACGGCGATACCAGATGTGTGACACTTTTTTGCTGCCAAGGTGGGCAAAGGGGCACATATTCCAAAGTGCACCTTTTGGATTTCACCAGTCATTTTTTACACATTTTGATTGCAAAGTTCTTCTCACACATTTGGGCCCCTAAATTGCCAGGGCAGTATAACTACGCCACAAGTGACCCCATTTTGGAAAGAAGACACCCCAAGGTATTCCGTGAGGGGCATGGCGAGTTCCTAGAATTTTTTATTTTTTGTCGCAAGTTAGTGGAATATGAGACTTTGTAAGAAAAAAAATAAAAAATAAAATCATCATCATTTTCCGCTAACTTGTGACAAAAAAGTTCTATGAACTCACTATGCCCATCAGCGAATACCTTAGGGTGTCTACTTTCCGAAATGGGGTCATTTGTGGGGGTTTTCTACTGTTTGGGCATTGTAGAACCTCAGGAATCATGACAGGTGCTCAGAAAGTCAGAGCTGTTTCAAAAAGCGGAAATTCACATTTTTGTACCATAGTTTGTAAATGCTATAACTTTTACCCAAACCATTTTTTTTTTTTGCCCAAACATTTTTTTTTTATCAAAGACATGTAGAACAATAAATTTGGCGAAAAATTTATATATGGATGTCGTTTTTTTTGCAAAATTTTACAGCAGAAAGTGAAAAATATCATTTTTTTGCAAAAAAATCTTTACATTTTGATTAATAACAAAAAAAGTAAAATTGTCAGCATCAATAAAATACCACCAAATGAAATCTCCATTAGTGAGAAGAAAAGGAGGTAAAATTCATTTGGGTGGTAAGTTGCATGACCGAGCGATAAACGGTGAAAGGAGTGTAGTGCCGAAGTGTAAAAAGTGCTCTGGTCATGAAGGGGGTTTCACCTAGCGGGGCTGAAGTGGTTAAAAAAATCAGATGTGTCCCTAATATAGGACTGGCCCCCTGTAGAAAAATTGCGTAACACTTTATCTAGGAAGATAGATACATGACAGAACACTGAATCAGTGCCAGAAACAATGGGGCGCCCAGGTGGGTCCACCATTGTTTTGTGCACTTTTGGCAGCACATAAATCACTGGAGTGATGGGGTGGGAGACTATGAGGTATTCCCTAAGGCCCTCATCTATAATACCTGCTTGTACTGCATCTGTCAAACATTCCTCTATTATAGGCATAATACAGAACTTGGGGTCATATGTTATCACACTATATACATTCTCATCACTGAGTTGCCTTAAGATCTCTTTAGTGTATTTGGAGGTGTCAAGCACTATAACGGCACCGCCTTTATCGGCTGGTTTTATCGTGAGCTCAGTATCCTTCTTCAATTCCATCAATGCCTGTATCTCAGCCGTGGTGAGATTGGGGAACCTGAAGCTCTCAGTACGTTGATTAATATATTCACTGACACTTTGTTTATTGTCTCTTTAGATACATCTACACCGAAGGCACTCTAGAAGACTGATGAACCTGAATGGTGGATGATAAGCCCCCAAAAAATTATTCTGTTCTGTTATTTTTTTGTCTGTGGAGTCCAGGCGTACGTCCCATCTAGCTACAATATAAGGGGGAGCGATTTAACCATTTTTCTATGTAGCTGTGTATTGTTTTATTGTGGATATTGTTCTATTATAATGAGGAGCACCCTCACAGTTGCACAGTGAAGCGGAGCAAGACCCTACAATGCCGACGACACTGACGTGCCGGGAGCTTTTGTAGGATGATTGGAGCTGCGTCTATCATTTTGAAAAAGATGGTGACCCAGCCCACCTGCAATATAGTGGTAAACAACCACAGCAACTGAATGTGAAAAACTGGCTACATAGATTACTATTATGATTATTTCCCGTAGTGGATTCCCTTGACCAACATGGCGGCTAGATCGCGATGATGACATTGCGCAGGCGCGGCTGTCTATAGTCATCGACGGGAGGTACCAGAGTGTTGCTGATGTCATCAGTGGACGGCACGATGGTGCTTGGACATGTCCCCCGTTGATGATGATGTGAGGCTGGGGCATGCACACTGGACTCCCTAGGACGCGCCGACCGGCGCTATGGTATACGTGGGCTGCATCCTTCCCTCAGGTTAAAATTCATTAGTCTCCTTTATTTGCACATGGTTATCATTCTAGTTGATGCACTAATGATATGGTGATAAGTTACAGGTGTAACTAATCATGTACCTTTCGGTATTTTCATATGTAATACGACACATTATGGAATTTTGCTAGTATGTTAAGCACAGGTCACCTTATGTATTATGATCGATCTGCGATTTTTGCACATTTGTATATTGTATACAGGTATTATTTGTAAAGTATCAATTATGTGATTTTATTGATTGTATGTGTGGATACACCTTTATATACCTGCCATTTACTGTTCACCAATGCTTGAGAAAGGCTCAGTTGGAGCCGAAACGTCGCTTTGCCATTTATGGGTGAATAAAACAGATTTTCCTGAAGATACGCTTGGAGTGCAGTCCAATTTTTTCATATCTCTCTCTCTCTCTCTCTCTCTCTCTCTATCTATCTATCTATATAAAAAAGGAAAACAATGGCGGCACTGGAAACACAAAAAGGGTGCTATGTCCAGGGATGTAGCAGCTTACCCCGTCAATAGGAAATGAAAAAAGGACAGCACTCCAAGTAAAAGTAGTGATGATTTAATCACCCATGTGAAGGCAACGTTTCAGCTCATACAAGACTTGAGAAAGGCTCTTGTATGAACTGAAACGTTGCCTTCAAATGGGTGATTAAATCATCACTACTTTTACTTGGAGTGCTGTCCTTTTTTCATTTCCTATCTATATATATATATATATATATATATATTTATTTATATACACAGTGGGATGCGAAAGTTTGGGCAACCTTGTTCATCGTCATGATTTTCCTGTATAAATCATTGGTTGTTACGATAAAAAATGTCAGTTAAATATATCATATAGGAGACACACACAGTGATATTTGAGAAGTGAAATTAAGTTTATTGGATTTACAGAAAGTGTGCTATAATTGTTTAAACAAAATTAGGCAGGTGCATAAATTTGGGCACCACAAAGAAGACATTAAATCAATATTTAGTAGATCCTCCTTTTGCAGAAACTACAGCCTCTAAACGCTTCCTGTAGGTTCCAATGAGAGTCTGGATTCTGGCTGAAGGTATTTTGGACCTTTCCTCTTTACAAAACATCTTTAGTTCATTCAGGTTTGATGGCTTTCGAGCATGGACAGCTCTCTTTAAGTCACGCCACAGATTTTCAATTATATTCAGGTCTGGGGACTGAGATGGCCATTCCAGAACATTGTACGTGTTACTCTGCATAAATGCCTTAGTGGATTTTGAGCAGTGTTTAGGGTCGTTGTCTTGTTGAAAGATCTAACCCCGGCGCAGCTTCAGCTTTCTCAGTGATTCCTGTACATTGGTCTCCAGAATCTGCTGATACTGAGTGGAATCCATGCGTCCCTCAACTTTGACAAGATTCCCAGTCCCTGCATTGGCCACACAGCCCCACAGCATGATGTAACCACCACCATATTTTACTGTAGGTAGCAGGTGTTTTTCTTGGAATGCTGTGTTCTTTTTCCTCCATGCATAACGCCCCTTGTTATGGCCAAATAACTCAATTTTAGTTTCATCAGTCCACAGAAACTTATTCCAAAATTAAACTGGCTTGTCCAAATATGCTTTTTGTGCTGTGGGCGGAGAAAAGGCTTCCTCTGTATGACTCTCGCATACAGCATCTCCTTGTGTAAAGTGCGCCGAATGGTTGAACGATGCACAGTGACTCCATCTGCAGCAAGATGATGTTGTAGGTCTTTGGTGCTGGTCTGTGGGTTGACTCTGACTGATCTCACCATTCGTCGCTTCTGTCTATCCGAGATTTTTCTTGGTCTGCCACTTCGAGCCTTAACTTGAACTGAGCCTGTGGTCTTCCATTTCCTCAATATGTTCCTAACTGTGGAAACAGACAGCTGAAATCTCTGAGACAGCTTTCTGTATCCTTCCCCTAAACCACGATGGTGAACAATCTTTGTCTTCAGGTCATTTGAGAGTTGTTTTGAGACCCCCATGTTGCTACTCTTCAGAGAAAATTAAAAGAGGAGGGAAACTTACAATTGACCCCCTTAAATACTCTTTCCCATAATTGGATTCACCTGTGTATGTAGGTCAGGGGTCACTGAGCTTACCAAGCCAATTTGAGTTCCAATAATTAGTTCTAAAGGTTTTGTAATCAATAAAATGACAACAGTGCCCAAATTTATGCACCTGCCTAATTTAGTTTAAACAATTATAGCACACTTTCTGTAAATCCAGTAAACTTTATTTCACTTCTCAAATATCACTGTGTGTGTCTCCTATATGATATATTTAACTGACATTTTTTATCGTAACAACCAATGATTTATACAGGAAAATCCTGACGATTAACAAGGCTGCCCAAACTTTCGCATCCCACTGTATGTGTATATATATATATATATATATATATATACAGTACAGACCAAAAGTTTGGACACACCTTCTCATTCAAAGAGTTTTCTTTATTTTCATGACTATGAAAATTGTAGATTCACACTGAAGGCATCAAAACTATGAATTAACACATGTGGAATTATATACATGACAAAAAAGTGTGAAACAACAGAAAATATGTCATATTCGAGGTTCTTCAAAGTAGCCACCATTTGCTTTGATTACTGCTTTGCACACTCTTGGCATTCTCTTGGAGCTTCAAGAGGTAGTCACCTGAAATGGTCTTCCAACAGTCTTGAAGGAGTTCCCAGAGATGCTTAGCACTTGTTGGCCCTTTTGCCTTCACTCTGCGGTCCAGCTCACCCCAAACCATCTCGATTGGGTTCAGGTCCAGTGACTGTGGAGGAAAGGTCATCTGGCGCGGCACCCCATCACTCTCCTTCATGGTCAAATAGCCCTTACACAGCCTGGAGGTGTGTTTGGGGTCATTGTCCTGATGGAAAATAAATGATGGTCCAACTAAACGCAAACCGGATGGAATAGCATGCCGCTGCAAGATGCTGTGGTAGCCATGCTGGTTCAGTATGCCTTCAATTTTGAATAAATCCCCAACAGTGTCACCAGCAAAGCACCCCCACACCATCACACCTCCTCCTCCATGCTTCACGGTGGGAACCAGGCATGTAGAGTCCATCCGTTCACCTTTTCTGCGTCGCACAAAGACACGGTGGTTGGAACCAAAGATCTCAAATTTGGACTCTTCAGACCATGGCACAGATTTCCACTGGTCTAATGTCCATTCCTTGTGTTCTTTAGCCCAAACAAGTCACAAACAGTCTATTCAGTAGGACTATCAGCTGTGTATCCGCCTGACTTCTCCACAACGCAACTGATGGTCCCAACCCCATTTATAAGGCAAGAAATCCCACTTATTAAACCTGACAGGGCACCCCTTTGAAGTGAAAACCATTCCAGGTGACTACCTCTTGAAGCTCATCAAGAGAATGCCAAGAGTGTGCAAAGCAGTAATCAAAGCAAAAGGTGGCTACTTTGAAGACCCTCGAATATGACATATTTTCTGTTGTTTCACAGTTTTTTGTTATGTATATAATTCCACATGTGTTAATTCATAGTTTTGATGCCTTCAGTGTGAATCTATAATTTTCATAGTCATGAAAATAAAGAAAACTCTTTGAATGAGAAGGTGTGTCCAAACTTTTGGTCTGTACTGTATGTCACACCTATTGATAGCACACCTATACCAGTCCTTAAAAGGACTTTTGTGGAAGGATCTTCTATCTTCATTCAGAAGGACCTGCGCTGACTAGGGATGAGCGAACTCGAACTGTATAGTTCGGGTTCGTACCGAATTTTGGGGTGTCCGTGACACGGACCCGAACCCGGACATTTTCGTAAAAGTCCGGGTTCGGGTTCGGTGTTCGTCGCTTTCTTCGCGCTTTTGTGACGCTTTCTTGGCGCTTTTTGAAAGGCTGCAAAGCAGCCAATCAACAAGCGTCATACTACTTGCCCCAAGAGGCCATCACAGCCATGCCTACTATTGGCATGGCTGTGATTGGCCAGAGCACCATGTGACCCAGCCTCTATTTAAGCTGGAGTCACATAGCGCCGCCCGTCACTCTGCTCTGATTAGCGTAGGGAGAGGTTGCGGCTGCGACAGTAGGGCGAGATTAGGCAGATTAACTCCTCCAAAGGACTTGATTAACTGATCGATCTGCAGCTGTGGATCATTGAGCTGCTGATCCTCAATTGCTCACTGTTTTTAGGCTGCCCAGACCGTTTGTCAGTCACATTTTTCTGGGGTGATCGGCGGCCATTTTGTGTCTTGTGGTGCGCCAGCACAAGCTGCGACCAAGTGCATTTAACCCTCAATGGTGTGGTTGTTTTTTGGCTAAAGCCTACATCAGGGTGAAGCTGTCACACCAAGTGCATTTAACCAGCAATAGTCTGTTCATTTTTTGGCCATATACAAAATCAGGGGCAAGCTGCGCCTGTCACCAAGTGCATTTAACCCTCAATGGTGTGGTTGTTTTTTGGCTAAAGCCTACATCAGGGTGAAGCTGTCACACCAAGTGCATTTAACCAGCAATAGTCTGTTCATTTTTTGGCCATATACTAAATCAGGGGCAAGCTGCGCCTGTCACCAAGTGCATTTAACCCTCAATGGTGTGGTTGTTTTTTGGCTAAAGCCTACATCAGGGTGAAGCTGTCACACCAAGTGCATTTAACCAGCAATAGTCTGTTTATTTTTTGGCCATATCCCAGTCTAATTCTGTCACTAAATCCATACCGGTCACCCAGCGCCTAAATACTAGGCCTCAAATTTATATCCCGCTAAATCTGTCCTTAGTGCTGTAGCTGGGCGAGTTATTTAGTGTCCGTTCAAGCACATTTCTTGTTCTGGGTTGAAATACAATTCGCAATTTAGCAATTTCATAATTTAGTGGTTTCTGCTATATCAGAGCTATTTGAAATCTATCCCTAAAAGGGTATATAATATTCAAGGTGCACATTGGGTCATTCAGAATAACTTCACACACACCCGCTACTGTGTATTTCCAAGTCTAATTCTGGCACTAAACCCATACCTGTCACCCAGCGCCTAAATACTAGGCCTCAAATTTATATCCCGCTAAATCTGTCCCTAGTGCTGTAGCTGGGCGAGTTATTTAGTGTCCGTTCAAGCACATTTCTTGTTCTGGGTTGAAATACAATTCCCAATTTAGCAATTTCATAATTTAGTGGTTTCTGCTATATCAGAGCTATTTGAAATCTATCCCTAAAAGGGTATATAATATTCAAGGTGCACATTGGGTCATTCAGAATAACTTCACACACACCCGCTACTGTGTATTTCCAAGTCTAATTCTGGCACTAAACCCATACCTGTCACCCAGCGCCTAAATACTAGGCCTCAAATTTATATCCCGCTAAATCTGTCCTTAGTGCTGTAGCTGGGCGAGTTATTTAGTGTCCGTTCAAGCACATTTCTTGTTCTGGGTTGAAATACAATTCCCAATTTAGCAATTTCATAATTTAGTGGTTTCTGCTATATCAGAGCTATTTGAAATCTATCCCTAAAAGGGTATATAATATTCAAGGTGCACATTGGGTCATTCAGAATAACTTCACACACACCCGCTACTGTGTATTTCCAAGTCTAATTCTGGCACTAAACCCATACCTGTCACCCAGCGCCTAAATACTAGGCCTCAAATTTATATCCCGCTAAATCTGTCCCTAGTGCTGTAGCTGGGCGAGTTATTTAGTGTCCGTTCAAGCACATTTCTTGTTCTGGGTTGAAATACAATTCCCAATTTAGCAATTTCATAATTTAGTGGTTTCTGCTATATCAGAGCTATTTGAAATCTATCCCTAAAAGGGTATATAATATTCAAGGTGCACATTGGGTCATTCAGAATAACTTCACACACACCCGCTACTGTGTATTTCCAAGTCTAATTCTGGCACTAAACCCATACCTGTCACCCAGCGCCTAAATACTAGGCCTCAAATTTATATCCCGCTAAATCTGTCCTTAGTGCTGTAGCTGGGCGAGTTATTTAGTGTCCGTTCAAGCACATTTCTGGTTCAGGGTTGAAATACAATTCCCAATTTAGCAATTTCATAATTTAGTGGTTTCTGCTATATCAGAGCTATTTGAAATCTATCCCTAAAAGGGTATATAATATTCAAGGTGCACATTGGGTCATTCAGAATAACTTCACACACACCCGCTACTGTGTATTTCCAAGTCTAATTCTGGCACTAAACCCATACCTGTCACCCAGCGCCTAAATACTAGGCCTCAAATTTATATCCCGCTAAATCTGTCCCTAGTGCTGTAGCTGGGCGAGTTATTTAGTGTCCGTTCAAGCACATTTCTTGTTCTGGGTTGAAATACAATTCCCAATTTAGCAATTTCATAATTTAGTGGTTTCTGCTATATCAGAGCTATTTGAAATCTATCCCTAAAAGGGTATATAATATTCAAGGTGCACATTGGGTCATTCAGAATAACTTCACACACACCCGCTACTGTGTATTTCCAAGTCTAATTCTGGCACTAAACCCATACCTGTCACCCAGCGCCTAAATACTAGGCCTCAAATTTATATCCCGCTAAATCTGTCCCTAGTGCTGTAGCTGGGCGAGTTATTTAGTGTCCGTTCAAGCACATTTCTTGTTCTGGGTTGAAATACAATTCCCAATTTAGCAATTTCATAATTTAGTGGTTTCTGCTATATCAGAGCTATTTGAAATCTATCCCTAAAAGGGTATATAATATTCAAGGTGCACATTGGGTCATTCAGAATAACTTCACACACACCCGCTACTGTGTATTTCCAAGTCTAATTCTGGCACTAAACCCATACCTGTCACCCAGCGCCTAAATACTAGGCCTCAAATTTATATCCCGCTAAATCTGTCCCTAGTGCTGTAGCTGGGCGAGTTATTTAGTGTCCGTTCAAGCACATTTCTTGTTCTGGGTTGAAATACAATTCCCAATTTAGCAATTTCATAATTTAGTGGTTTCTGCTATATCAGAGCTATTTGAAATCTATCCCTAAAAGGGTATATAATATTCAAGGTGCACATTGGGTCATTCAGAATAACTTCACACACACCCGCTACTGTGTATTTCCAAGTCTAATTCTGGCACTAAACCCATACCTGTCACCCAGCGCCTAAATACTAGGCCTCAAATTTATATCCCGCTAAATCTGTCCCTAGTGCTGTAGCTGGGCGAGTTATTTAGTGTCCGTTCAAGCACATTTCTTGTTCTGGGTTGAAATACAATTCCCAATTTAGCAATTTCATAATTTAGTGGTTTCTGCTATATCAGAGCTATTTGAAATCTATCCCTAAAAGGGTATATAATATTCAAGGTGCACATTGGGTCATTCAGAATAACTTCACACACACCCGCTACTGTGTATTTCCAAGTCTAATTCTGGCACTAAACCCATACCTGTCACCCAGCGCCTAAATACTAGGCCTCAAATTTATATCCTGCTAAATCTGTCCCTAGTGCTGTAGCTGGGCGAGTTATTTAGTGTCCGTTAAAGCACATTTCTTGTTCTGGGTTGAAATACAATTCCCAATTTAGCAATTTCATAATTTAGTGGTTTCTGCTATATCAGAGCTATTTGAAATCTATCCCTAAAAGGGTATATAATATTCAAGGTGCACATAGGGTCATTCAGAATAACTTCACACACCCGCTACTGTGCATTTCCAAATCTAATTCTGTCACTAAACCCATACCTGTCACCCAGCGCCTAAATACTAGGCCTCAAATTTATATCCCGCTAAATCTCTCGTTACCGCTGTCCTGTTGTGGCTGGGAAAGTTATTTAGTGTCCGTCAAAGCACATTTTTTGTTCTGGGTTGAAATACAATTCCCAATTTAGCAATTTCATAATTTAGTCGTTTCTGCTATATCAGAGCTATTTGAAATCTATCCCTAAAAGGGTAGATCATATTGAAGGTGCACATAGGGTCATTCAGAATAACTTCACACACACGCTTCTGTGCATTTCCAAGTCTAATTCTGTCACTAAATCCATACCGGTCACCCAGCGCCTAAATACTAGGCCTCAAATTTATATCCCGCTGAATTTGAATACAATACATTGGGCCAAATAATATATTTGTTGTTGTGGTGAACCATAACAATGAGAAAAACATCTAGTAAGGGACGCGGACGTGGACATGGTCGTGGTGGTGTTAGTGGACCCTCTGGTGCTGGGAGAGGACGTGGCCGTTCTGCCACATCCACACGTCCTAGTGTACCAACTACCTCAGGTCCCAGTAGCCGCCAGAATTTACAGCGATATTTGGTGGGGCCCAATGCCGTTCTAAGGATGGTAAGGCCTGAGCAGGTACAGGCATTAGTCAATTGGGTGGCCGACAGTGGATCCAGCACGTTCACATTATCTCCCACCCAGTCTTCTGCAGAAAGCGCACAGATGGCGCCTGAAAACCAACCCCATCAGTCTGTCACATCACCCCCATGCATACCAGGGAAACTGTCTCAGCCTCAAGTTATGCAGCAGTCTCTTATGCTGTTTGAAGACTCCGCTGGCAGGGTTTCCCAAGGGCATCCACCTAGCCCTTCCCCAGCGGTGAAAGACATAGAATGCACTGACGCACAACCACTTATGTTTCCTGATGATGAGGACATGGGAATACCACCTCAGCATGTCTCTGATGATGACGAAACACAGGTGCCAACTGCTGCGTCTTTCTGCAGTGTGCAGACTGAACAGGAGGTCAGGGATCAAGACTGGGTGGAAGACGATGCAGGGGACGATGAGGTCCTAGACCCCACATGGAATGAAGGTCGTGCCACTGACTTTCACAGTTCGGAGGAAGAGGCAGTGGTGAGACCGAGCCAACAGCGTAGCAAAAGAGGGAGCAGTGGGCAAAAGCAGAACACCCGCCGCCAAGAGACTCCGCCTGCTACTGACCGCCGCCATCTGGGACCGAGCACCCCAAAGGCAGCTTCAAGGAGTTCCCTGGCATGGCACTTCTTCAAACAATGTGCTGACGACAAGACCCGAGTGGTTTGCACGCTGTGCCATCAGAGCCTGAAGCGAGGCATTAACGTTCTGAACCTGAGCACAACCTGCATGACCAGGCACCTGCATGCAAAGCATGAACTGCAGTGGAGTAAACACCTTAAAACCAAGGAAGTCACTCAGGCTCCCCCTGCTACCTCTTCTGCTGCTGCCGCCTCGGCCTATTCTGCTGCTGCCGCCTCGGCCTCTTCCTCCGCCTCTGGAGGAACGTTGGCACCTGCCGCCCAGCAAACAGGGGATGTACCACCAACACCACCACCACCACCTCCGTCACCAAGCGTCTCAACCATGTCACACGCCAGCGTTCAGCTCTCCATCTCACAAACATTTGATAGAAAGCGTAAATTCCCACCTAGCCACCCTCGATCCCTGGCCCTGAATGCCAGCATTTCTAAACTACTGGCCTATGAAATGCTGTCATTTAGGCTGGTGGACACAGACAGCTTCAAACAGCTCATGTCGCTTGCTGTCCCACAGTATGTTGTTCCCAGCCGGCACTACTTCTCCAAGAGAGCCGTGCCTTCCCTGCACAACCAAGTATCCGATAAAATCAAGTGTGCACTGCGCAACGCCATCTGTGGCAAGGTCCACCTAACCACAGATACGTGGACCAGTAAGCACGGCCAGGGACGCTATATCTCCCTAACTGCACACTGGGTAAATGTAGTGGCAGCTGGGCCCCAGGCGGAGAGCTGTTTGGCGCACGTCCTTCCGCCGCCAAGGATCGCAGGGCAACATTCTTTGCCTCCTGTTGCCACCTCCTCCTTCTCGGCTTCCTCCTCCTCTTCTTCCACCTGCTCATCCAGTCAGCCACACACCTTCACCACCAACTTCAGCACAGCCCGGGGTAAACGTCAGCAGGCCATTCTGAAACTCATATGTTTGGGGGACAGGCCCCACACCGCACAGGAGTTGTGGCGGGGTATAGAACAACAGACCGACGAGTGGTTGCTGCCGGTGAGCCTCAAGCCCGGCCTGGTGGTGTGTGATAATGGGCGAAATCTCGTTGCAGCTCTGGGACTAGCCAATTTGACGCACATCCCTTGCTTGGCGCATGTGCTGAATTTGGTGGTGCAGAAGTTCATTCACAACTACCCCGACATGTCAGAGCTGCTGCATAAAGTGCGGGCCGTCTGTTCGCGCTTCCGGCGTTCACATCCTGCTGCTGCTCGCCTGTCTGCGCTACAGCGTAACTTCGGCCTTCCCGCTCACCGCCTCATATGCGACGTGCCCACCAGGTGGAACTCCACCTTGCACATGCTGGACAGACTGTGCGAGCAGCAGCAGGCCATAGTGGAGTTTCAGCTGCAGCACGCACGGGTCAGTCGCACTACAGAACAGCACCACTTCACCACCAATGACTGGGCCTCCATGCGAGACCTGTGTGCCCTGTTGCGCTGTTTCGAGTACTCCACCAACATGGCCAGTGGCGATGACACCGTTATCAGCGTTACAATACCACTTCTATGTCTCCTTGAGAAAACACTTAGGGCGATGATGGAAGAGGAGGTGGCCCAGGAGGAGGAGGAGGAGGAGGAGGAAGAGGGGTCATTTTTAGCACTTTCAGGCCAGTCTCTTCGAAGTGACTCAGAGGGAGGTTTTTGGCAACAGCAGAGGCCAGGTACAAATGTGGCCAGCCAGGGCCCACTACTGGAGGACGAGGAGGACGAGGATGAGGAGGAGGTGGAGGAGGATGAGGATGAAGCATGGTCACAGCGGGGTGGCACCCAACGCAGCTCGGGTCCATCACTGGTGCGTGGCTGGGGGGAAAGGCAGGACGATGACGATACGCCTCCCACAGAGGACAGCTTGTCCTTACCCCTGGGCAGCCTGGCACACATGAGCGACTACATGCTGCAGTGCCTGCGCAACGACAGCAGAGTTGCCCACATTTTAACCTGTGCGGACTACTGGGTTGCCACCCTGCTGGATCCACGCTACAAAGACAATGTGCCCACCTTACTTCCTGCACTGGAGCGTGATAGGAAGATGCGCGAGTACAAGCGCACGTTGGTAGACGCGCTACTGAGAGCATTCCCAAATGTCACAGGGGAACAAGTGGAAGCCCAAGGCCAAGGCAGAGGAGGAGCAAGAGGTCGCCAAGGCAGCTGTGTCACGGCCAGCTCCTCTGAGGGCAGGGTTAGCATGGCAGAGATGTGGAAAACTTTTGTCAACACGCCACAGCTAACTGCACCACCACCTGATACGCAACGTGTTAGCAGGAGGCAACATTTCACTAACATGGTGGAACAGTACGTGTGCACACCCCTCCACGTACTGACTGATGGTTCGGCCCCATTCAACTTCTGGGTCTCTAAATTGTCCACGTGGCCAGAGCTAGCCTTTTATGCCTTGGAGGTGCTGGCCTGCCCGGCAGCCAGCGTTTTGTCTGAACGTGTATTCAGCACGGCAGGGGGCGTCATTACAGACAAACGCAGCCGCCTGTCTACAGCCAATGTGGACAAGCTGACGTTCATAAAAATGAACCAGGCATGGATCCCACAGGACCTGTCCGTCCCTTGTCCAGATTAGACATTAACTACCTCCCCATAACCATATATTATTGGACTCCAGGGCACTTCCTCATTCAATCCTATTTTTATTTTCATTTTACCATTATATTGCGAGGCTACCCAAAGTTGAATGAACCTCTCCTCTGCCTGTGTGCTAGGCCTAAATATATGCCAATGGACTGTTGCAGTGGTGGCTGACGTGAAGCCTCATTCTCTGCTATGACATGCAGACTGATTCTCTGCTGACATGAAGACAGATTCTCTGTTACGGGACCTCTCTGCTCTGCCTGTGTGCTAGGCCTAAATATATGCCAATGGACTGTTGCAGTGGTGGCTGACGTGAAGCCTCATTCTCTGCTATGACATGCAGACTGATTCTCTGCTGACATGAAGCCAGATTGTCTGTTACGGGACCTCTCTGCTCTGCCTGTGTGCTAGGCCTAAATATATGCCAATGGACTGTTGCAGTGGTGGCTGACGTGAAGCCTGATTCTCTGCTATGACATGCAGACTGATTCTCTGCTGACATGAAGCCAGATTGTCTGTTACGGGACCTCTCTGCTCTGCCTGTGTGCTAGGCCTAAATATATGCCAATGGACTGTTGCAGTGGTGGGTGACGTGAAGCCTCATTCTCTGCTATGACATGCAGACTGATTCTCTGCTGACATGAAGACAGATTCTCTGTTACGGGACCTCCCTCCTCTGCCTGGGTGCTGGGCCTAAATATATGCCAATGGACTGTTGCAGTGGTGGCTGACATGAAGCCTGATTCTCTGCTATGACATGCAGACTAATTCTCTGCTGACATGAAGCCAGATTGTCTGTTACGGGACCTCTCTGCTCTGCCTGTGTGCTAGGCCTAAATATATGCCAATGGACTGTTGCAGTGGTGGCTGACGTGAAGCCTCATTCTCTGCTATGACATGCAGACTGATTCTCTGCTGACATGAAGCCAGATTGTCTGTTACGGGACCTCTCTGCTCTGCCTGTGTGCTAGGCCTAAATATATGCCAATGGACTGTTGCAGTGGTGGGTGACGTGAAGCCTCATTCTCTGCTATGACATGCAGACTGATTCTCTGCTGACATGAAGACAGATTCTCTGTTACGGGACCTCCCTCCTCTGCCTGGGTGCTGGGCCTAAATATATGCCAATGGACTGTTGCAGTGGTGGCTGACATGAAGCCTGATTCTCTGCTATGACATGCAGACTAATTCTCTGCTGACATGAAGCCAGATTGTCTGTTACGGGACCTCTCTCCTCTGCCTGGGTGCTGGGCCTAAATTTATGACAATGGACTGTTGCAGTGGTGGCTGACGTGAAGCCTGATTCTCTGCTATGACATGCAGACTGATTCTCTGCTGACATGAAGCCAGATTGTCTGTTACGGGACCTCTCTGCTCTGCCTGTGTGCTAGGCCTAAATATATGCCAATGGACTGTTGCAGTGGTGGCTGACGTGAAGCCTCATTCTCTGCTATGACATGCAGACTGATTCTCTGCTGACATGAAGCCAGATTGTCTGTTACGGGACCTCTCTGCTCTGCCTGTGTGCTAGGCCTAAATATATGCCAATGGACTGTTGCAGTGGTGGGTGACGTGAAGCCTCATTCTCTGCTATGACATGCAGACTGATTCTCTGCTGACATGAAGCCAGATTCTCTGTTACGGGACCTCTCTCCTCTGCCTGTGTGTGTGCTGGGCCTAAATATATGCCAATGGACTGTTGCAGTGGTGGCTGACGTGAAGCCTGATTCTCTGCTATGACATGCAGACTGATTCTCTGCTGACATGAAGCCAGATTGTCTGTTACGGGACCTCTCTCCTCTGCCTGTGTGTGTGCTGGGCCTAAATATATGCCAATGGACTGTTGCAGTGGTGGCTGACGTGAAGCCTCATTCTCTGCTATGACATGCAGACTAATTCTCTGCTGACATGAAGACAGATTCTCTGTTACGGGACCTCTCTCCTCTGCCTGGGTGCCGGGGCCTAAATATCTGAGAATGGACTGTTCCAGTGGTGGGTGACGGGAAGCCAGATTCTCTGCTATGGAACCTCTCTCCAATTGATTTTGGTTAATTTTTATTTATTTAATTTTTATTTTAATTCATTTCCCTATCCACATTTGTTTGCAGGGGATTTACCTACATGTTGCTGCCTTTTGCAGCCCTCTAGCTCTTTCCTGGGCTGTTTTACAGCCTTTTTAGTGCCGAAAAGTTCGGGTCCCCATTGACTTCAATGGGGTTCGGGTTCGGGACGAAGTTCGGATCGGGTTCGGATCCCGAACCCGAACATTTCCGGGATGTTCGGCCGAACTTCTCGAACCCGAACATCCAGGTGTTCGCTCAACTCTAGCGCTGACATCACTGCGCTCACTACGTGGTGAGCGCAATTATGTCATCAAAGGTTCTTTTGCAGGTCCTGAAAGAAGAAGAAAAAAGATTATGCAGGCTGCGCGATCAAGTGGATGAGGTGAGTTATTTTTTTTATCTTTTAACCCCTCAAGGCACATTTTACTAAGCATTCTGTATTAAGAATGCTATTATGTTCCCTTATAACAATGTTATAAAGGAAAATAATACAGTGAATAGAGTTTAATGGGGTCAGTGGTTGCTCATCCCTATCATCTCCTAGCAACCATGCGTGAAAATCACACTGCATCCACACTAGCTTGCGATTTTCACGCAGCCCTCTTCATTACTGCATGAAAATGCAGAATATAGAACATGCTGCGATTGTTTTTTTTTTTTTTTTCCACGCAATGCACAAGTGATGCATGAAAATCACCGCTCATCTGCACAGCCCCATTGAAGTGAATGGGTCCGGATTCAGTGCGGGTGCAATGCTTTCAGTTCACGCATTGCACTCGCGTGGAATTCTCGCCCGTGTGAAAGGAGCCTAAGAGAAATAATAGAGGAACGGCTCAAGGCAGAGTTCTAAGAAAAGATGCTCCAAAATTATTTCATGAAGAATGTAAGGCCTCTTTCACACGAGCGTGACGAATTTGCTCCGAATGCATACAGGGTGCGTTCAGTGAAACCCGCACCATTTTGCAAGCAAGTTCAGTCAGTTTTGTCTGTGATTGCGTTCAGTTGTTCAGTTTTTTCCACGTGGGTGCAATGCGTTTTTCACGCGCGTGATAAAAAACTGAAGGTTTTCAAACAACATCTCTTGGCAACCATCAATGAAAAACATATTGCATCTGCACTTGCTTGCGGATGAAATGCGTTTTTCACTGAAGCCCCATTCACTTCTATGGGGCCAGGGCTACGTGAAAAACACAAATGCTGTGTTTTTCACGCAACGCAGAACTGATGCGTGAAAAAAAACGTTCATATACACAGACCCATTGAAATTGATGGGTCAGAATTCAGTGCAGGTGCTATGAATTCAAGTCACGCGTTGCACCGTGCGGAAAATTCGCTCGTGTGAAAGGGGCCTAAGTAATTTATTAAATTAGAAATGCCAGTGGAGCCGACAGATCCTCTTCACCAAATCGTATTAGATCATGGGTAAAGTTAAAAACTGTCATATGATCCCTTATCATCCTTGTAATTAATGTCATCGTAATCCCCTTATGCTTCTCTAATCTTCCTTAAATTATCAGAAAATACCTCCCAAGTGGTTGATATTGATGCATTGCTTTGGATAATCATTCTTGTAGCGTCCAAGTGAATGTATTTTATAGTGAAAATTGGTTGACAGTGCAAGGCTCATTAGGCTTGTTATTCTTAGGGTGGATGTCAATAAATTTACATATATAGATTTATTGGTAAATGTCTGTCACCACATACAAAGTCATCCTTCTAGATATGCAATAGTATAGGAGTGTCTATTAGTAATGAGCTAAGTTTTCAAAAAATTTGATTAGGCTGCTTTGCTAAATTCGACAAGAAATTCATAGTCATTTCAAAGTACTTCGTCATGAATCGTATTCCAATGTATGTGGCGGGCACAATGATGGAGAATGGCGATTACACCTTCTTCCCATCATTGAACCCCTCAGATGCCGCGTTTAACACTAATCGCTGAATCTGAGAGTCACATTGAGGCCTTTCAGGGGTTAATCAGGGATAAAAAAAAAAATATACATACTCACCTTGTGTAGGTCATTGCAACCATCTTGATTGAAGAGAAAGTGCCAAATCTTGCGCATGCTAATGTGATGACATCACCACGTCATCACGCTGGGCGGCCGCAGTGAAGTCATTACACCAAATGTCAGCACGCATGAGATGTGGCGCATTTTTTTCAATCAAGATAGCCGCAACAGCCTCTCCGCAATCAAACAGATGAGGTGAGTATGTTTTTTTTTTTTACTACCATTTTAGTAATAATTGATTCATTACCACGAAGCGTAAGGAAATTCGGATTTATGGAAATTCAGATCAATTCCCTTTTGTTAAAGTCGATTTGCTCAACACTAATGTCTATTACTGTTCATAGCACTAGTGGTTTATTAACTGTGTTTCTTGTGGCAAAGAAGTATTTCTTAGAGGACTGACTGTTGAGCATCAGCTATGTCATGAATGTGTGGCCATAAATTGCAAGATATTTACCATAACTCATTTCTGCATCTGTGTAGATATATGCAAATAGCATTTCTGTTTTCTCATCTTCTAGCATCACCCAGTGGTCGTACGGTATATTATTTCTTTTTCATATTTTTATTATGTCATCTTATAGCACCATCAGGTGTTCAAAACTGGATTATTATCATTATTATATATATTTTCTGCATTGGGTGTATAAAATGAAAATATATACTTAGTTTTGAAGAGAATATATTTCACGGATTTCTAAGAAACACATAGGCAAGTTTTTTTAGTGTAGCTTCCTGAAACCCACCTACTATATGAGCTCATATGGCACCTCCAAACTATGTATAAAAATGGGGTTCAGATGCAAGTTACCATGTCTGCAATGCACAAATGAACAAGGACTACAAGTAGCAGCATACTGTCATGAGCACTGAAAACATGAATACATGTAAATTGCATCACTTCTATACTTACTATATGCAAATTAGAAGCTCTTTGCGCACGTTATTGATCAAAATTGTGATCGGGCCCATCTACCAGCAACAAGGTGGCTTCCAACAGATGGGACCTACGCTAAAAAGACTTGCCTCTCACCATGAGGGAAAGGGAAAGCCACTAGACTCAACGCTATGGACAGGAAAAGGTCACCTCATAACCCTATTCCTGGCCCTGACTCCTTACCGTATGGGCACCCTTTGAAGGTAGAAATGCCTATACCCTTGAACCTGGGACCCTGGAGACCCTAGAGATCCCTAAGAATATTGTCAGGGCTGAGGCAACTCATTCCTTCCCCGATGAAGGAACAGGCGTCTCCCTGAGGCCTAGTAACAACAAGTAAGGAAGGGAAAACAAAACACAAACAAACGCAACACTTAACTTCTGTAGTGATGGACAAACAGGAACACCAGAGACGACTTTACACCAGCTCAGCCAAACCAAAATGAAGGGTTGGGCAACACTAAATAGGGTAGAGTAATGAGTACTAAGCTACACTTGAAACAGGGGGATGAGGTCACAAACAAACACTGATTAAAGAGTAATCAAAGAGGCTGTTATATTCCTCCACACTCCGCCAGTCTCCTTGATCTACTGACATCTGTCACAGAAGGGACAGTGACACTCTTGGGCTTTTGGTCTACAACACTCATGGCAATGTTAATCAGATTAGTTTTGCATTGAATTAATGCTGCCAGTACACTGACAATTCACTTTTTGTATATGGCAAACATGATTTTTTTTATTTGCAAGAGCATTTTTCTTTTAATATGCAACATGTTCCGGTATATCTGTACTCATATAAGGGGAGATTTATCAAACTAGTGTAAAGTAGTTGCCCATAGCAACCAATCAGATTCCACCTTTCATTTTTTTTTACAGCTCCTTTGGAAAACGAAAGGTGGAATCTGATTAGTTGCTATGGGCAACTAAGCCTGTTCTACTTTACACCAGTTCAATAAATCTCCCCCATAGTGTTTAGCTCACAGAAGTTAGTGGGTTTGATTTAAAAACACATGTTCTGTGTGTGCATAGTTCATGTGTGTGTATTGTTCGGTTTCTTTTATCATCTGCATTTCTGCAAAATTACAAAAACAGCAAAAAAAAAGGGCAGTCAGAACTACAAACAAAACAAAAACAGATAAGACGAATAACCCAGAACACAATATGGAGCAAAAACAAATACAAAATGAACACATTTAAAAAAAAAAATGATTCCATATTGCGGATCAGTTTTTGTAGCATTTTTATACGTAAAAGTGCATGAGTGCTTAGACTTAAAGGGAGTCTGTCACCACATTTTAGCATGTTAGACCGTTAAAATAGGGTTATGTGATCCAGCCAGAACATAAAAACGGTACCTTTGTGGTAGAAAACTGACTTTTCTTTTTGCCGAAAATGAAGTTATAAGATTATGTTCTGAGCCCTCTCAAGTGCCCAGGGCGGTCTCTCAATCCTCGGAGCCCCAGGCAGGCACCTCCTAAACGGCTCATAACCCCGCCCTCCGTGCGCCTCTGCCCACCCGTTTACTCCCCTCCCCTGTCCTTTTCCACTGCGGCTGTGCGGTCCAAATCGTAGCGGGCGCATGCGCAATGCGATGCCCGCTCCTGGCAGGGCATCGCAATACCTACTGCGCATCCGCCCGCTACGATTTGGACCGCACAGCCGCAGTGGAAAAGGACAGGGGAGGGGAGTAAACGGGCGGGCAGAGGCGCACGGAGGGCAGGGTTATGAGCCGTTTAGGAGGTGCCTGCCTGGGGCTCCGAGGATTGAGAGACCGCCCTGGGCACTTGAGAGGGCTCAGAACATAATCTTATAACTTCATTTTCGGCAAAAAGAAAAGTCAGTTTTCTACCACAAAGGTACCGTTTTTATGTTCTGGCTGGATCACATAACCCTATTTTAACGGTCTAACATGCTAAAATGTGGTGACAGACTCCCTTTAAGTGATTTGGTCAGCGATTTCCATCAGTGACTGTGAGTCAAAACCAGAAATGGAGGCTACACAGACATAAGGTAAAAGATTTCAACCTGGTTTTGGCTCACAATCACTGATAGTAACAGTTTTATAAAGGCTTAAATAAATTGTGACAAAAAGATCCTATAACTTAATAACAAATATGGCAAAAACTCCCATTGAAAGTCATAAACACTATTATTAGGCTTGAGCAAATTGAGCTTTCGATAATAGATCTGAAGTCGATTCGTTCAGAAACTTTGGTGTTCATGCTGTTTCCGTATAGCATTAAAATGTATTGACTCAGTGGAGCCAAACTTCGTCTTGCCCGAAGTCGCGCGAGACTTTTGTGAATTACTACAGTATTCCTATCTGCGTATTTAAAAACATTTTAGAATAGTAATCCAAAATGGTCTTTGGTACTGGCTGGTACCTCGGTGCCAAGGCCCACTTCGGATTCCTATTTTAAAATATTTTTAAATACGCAAATATGAATACAGTAGCAATTTCCAGAGGTCTTACGCGTCTTCGGTCGAGATGAAGTTTAGCTACACTGGGCCAATACATTCTAATGCTGTACGGAAACAACATTAACATCGAACTACTTGAAAGAATCAACTTCAGATCTATGATCTGAAGCTTGATTTGATCAAGCCTAACTAATATATTACAGATATTTTACATTTATTAATATGTACATCCTCCCATCAAAAGAATTCTGATTCCCAAATGATCATCACCCGCAAACATCTTGAGTTCTTATTAGACATGTCTATAAGATTTAATCTATTTTTTCGTCCTTCCTGCCCCACGACAAAAATGTGACTAGAGTTGAGCGGACACCTGGCTGTTCGGGTTCGAGAAGTTCGGCCGAACTTCCCGGAAATGTTCGGGTTCGGGATCCGAACCCGATCCGAACTTCGTCCCGAACCCGAACCCCATTGAAGTCAATGGGGACCCGAACTTTTCGGCACTAAAACGGCTGTAAAACAGCCCAGGAAAGGGGTAGAGGGCTGCAAAAGAGAGCAACATGTAGGTAAATCCCATGCAAACAAATGTGGATAGCGAAATGAATTAAAATAAAAATAAAATAAATAAAAATTAACCAATATCAATTGGAGAGAGGTCCCATAGCAGAGAATCTGGCTTCACGTCACCCACCACTGGAACAGTCCATTCTCAGATATTTAGGCCCCGACACCCAGGCAGAGGAGAGAGGTCCCGTAACAGAGAATCTGGCTTCATGTCAGCAGAGAATCAGTCTGCATGTCATAGCAGAGAATCAGGCTTCACGTCAGCCACCACTGCAACAGTCCATTGGCATATATTTAGGCCCAGCACCCAGGCAGAGGAGAGAGGTCCCGTAACAGAGGATCTGGCTTCATGTCAGCAGAGAATCAGTCTGCATGTCATAGCAGAGAATCAGGCTTCATGTCAGCCACCACTGCAACAGTCCATTGGCATATATTTAGGCCCAGCACCCAGGCAGAGGAGAGAGGTCCCGTAACAGAGGATCTGGCTTCATGTCAGCAGAGAATCAGTCTGCATGTCATAGCAGAGAATCAGGCTTCACGTCAGCCACCAGTGCAACAGTCCATTGTCATATATTTAGGCCCAGCACCCAGGCAGAGGAGAGAGGTCCCGTAACAGAGAATCTGGCTTCATGTCAGCAGAGAATCAGTCTGCATGTCATAGCAGAGAATCAGGCTTCACGTCAGCCACCAGTGCAACAGTCCATTGTCATATATTTAGGCCCAGCACCCAGGCAGAGGAGAGAGGTCCCGTAACAGAGAATCTGGCTTCATGTCAGCAGAGAATCAGTCTGCATGTCATAGCAGAGAATCAGGCTTCTTGTCAGCCACCACTGCAACAGTCCATTGGCATATATTTAGGCCCAGCACCCAGGCAGAGGAGAGAGGTCCCGTAACAGAGGATCTGGCTTCATGTCAGCAGAGAATCAGTCTGCATGTCATAGCAGAGAATCAGGCTTCATGTCAGCCACCACTGCAACAGTCCATTGGCATATATTTAGGCCCAGCACCCAGGCAGAGGAGAGAGGTCCCGTAACAGAGGATCTGGCTTCATGTCAGCAGAGAATCAGTCTGCATGTCATAGCAGAGAATCAGGCTTCATGTCAGCCACCACTGCAACAGTCCATTGGCATATATTTAGGCCCAGCACCCAGGCAGAGGAGAGAGGTCCCGTAACAGAGAATCTGGCTTCATGTCAGCAGAGAATCAGTCTGCATGTCATAGCAGAGAATCAGGCTTCACGTCAGCCACCAGTGCAACAGTCCATTGTCATATATTTAGGCCCAGCACCCAGGCAGAGAAGAGAGGTCCCGTAACAGAGAATCTGGCTTCATGTCAGCAGAGAATCAGTCTGCATGTCATAGCAGAGAATCAGGCTTCACGTCAGCCACCACTGCAACATTCCATTGGCATATATTTAGGCCCAGCACCCAGGCAGAGGAGAGAGGTCCCGTAACAGAGGATCTGGCTTCATGTCAGCAGAGAATCAGTCTGCATGTCATAGCAGAGAATCAGGCTTCACGTCAGCCACCACTGCAACAGTCCATTGGCATATATTTAGGCCCAGCACACAGGCAGAGGAGAGAGGTCCCGTAACAGAGAATCTGGCTTCATGTCAGCAGAGAATCAGTCTGCATGTCATAGCAGAGAATCAGGCTTCATGTCAGCCACCACTGCAACAGTCCATTGGCATATATTTAGGCCCAGCACCCAGGCAGAGGAGAGAGGTCCCGTAACAGAAGATCTGGCTTCATGTCAGCAGAGAATCAGTCTGCATGTCATAGCAGAGAATCAGGCTTCATGTCAGCCACCACTGCAACAGTCCATTGGCATATATTTAGGCCCAGCACCCAGGCAGAGGAGAGAGGTCCCGTAACAGAGAATCTGGCTTCATGTCAGCAGAGAATCAGTCTGCATGTCATAGCAGAGAATCAGGCTTCACGTCAGCCACCAGTGCAACAGTCCATTGTCATATATTTAGGCCCAGCACCCAGGCAGAGGAGAGAGGTCCCGTAACAGAGAATCTGGCTTCATGTCAGCAGAGAATCAGTCTGCATGTCATAGCAGAGAATCAGGCTTCATGTCAGCCACCACTGCAACAGTCCATTGGCATATATTTAGGCCCAGCACCCAGGCAGAGGAGAGAGGTCCCGTAACAGAAGATCTGGCTTCATGTCAGCAGAGAATCAGTCTGCATGTCATAGCAGAGAATCAGGCTTCATGTCAGCCACCACTGCAACAGTCCATTGGCATATATTTAGGCCCAGCACCCAGGCAGAGGAGAGAGGTCCCGTAACAGAGAATCTGGCTTCATGTCAGCAGAGAATCAGTCTGCATGTCATAGCAGAGAATCAGGCTTCACGTCAGCCACCAGTGCAACAGTCCATTGTCATATATTTAGGCCCAGCACCCAGGCAGAGGAGAGAGGTCCCGTAACAGAGAATCTGGCTTCATGTCAGCAGAGAATCAGTCTGCATGTCATAGCAGAGAATCAGGCTTCACGTCAGCCACCACTGCAACAGTCCATTGGCATATATTTAGGCCCAGCACCCAGGCAGAGGAGAGAGGTCCCGTAACAGAGGATCTGGCTTCATGTCAGCAGAGAATCAGTCTGCATGTCATAGCAGAGAATCAGGCTTCACGTCAGCCACCACTGCAACAGTCCATTGGCATATATTTAGGCCCAGCACCCAGGCAGAGGAGAGAGGTCCCGTAACAGAGGATCTGGCTTCATGTCAGCAGAGAATCAGTCTGCATGTCATAGCAGAGAATCAGGCTTCACGTCAGCCACCACTGCAACAGTCCATTGGCATATATTTAGGCCCAGCACCCAGGCAGAGGAGAGAGGTCCCGTAACAGAGGATCTGGCTTCATGTCAGCAGAGAATCAGTCTGCATGTCATAGCAGAGAATCAGGCTTCATATCAGCCACCACTGCAACAGTCCATTGGCATATATTTAGGCCCAGCACCCAGGCAGAGGAGAGAGGTCCCGTAACAGAGGATCTGGCTTCATGTCAGCAGAGAATCAGTCTGCATGTCATAGCAGAGAATCAGGCTTCATGTCAGCCACCACTGCAACAGTTCATTGGCATATATTTAGGCCCAGCACCCAGACAGAGGAGAGGTTCATTCAACTTTGGGTAGCCTCGCAATATAATGGTAAAATGAAAATAAAAATAGGATTGAATGAGGAATGGCCCTGGAGTACAATAATATATGGTTAAGGGGAGGTAGTTAATGTCTACTCTGCACAAGGGATGGACAGGTCCTGTGGGATCCATGCCTGGTTCATTTTTATGAACGTCAGCTTGTCCACATTGGCTGTAGACAGGCGGCTGCGTTTGTCTGTAATGACGCCCCCTGCCGTGCTGAATACACGTTCAGACAAAACGCTGGCCGCCGGGCAGGCCAGCACCTCCAAGGCATAAAAGGCTAGCTCTGGCCACGTGGACAATTTAGAGACCCAGAAGTTGAATGGGGCCGAACCATCAGTCAGTACGTGGAGGGGTGTGCACATGTACTGTTCCACCATGTTAGTGAAATGTTGCCTCCTGCTAACACGTTGCGTATCAGGTGGTGGTGCAGTTAGCTATGGCGTGTTGACAAAACTTTTCCACATCTCTGCCATGCTAACCCTGCCCTCAGAGGAGCTGGCCGTGACACAGCTGCCTTGGCGACCTCTTGCTCCTCCTCTGCCTTGGCCTTGGGCTTCCACTTGTTCCCCTGTGACATTTGGGAATGCTCTCAGTAGCGCGTCTACCAACGTGCGCTTGTACTCGTGCATCTTCCTATCACGCTCCAGTGCAGGAAGTAAGGTGGGCACATTGTCTTTGTAGCGTGGATCCAGCAGGGTGGCAACCCAGTAGTCCGCACACGTTAAAATGTGGGCAACTCTGCTGTCGTTGCGCAGGCACAGCAGCATGTAGTCGCTCATGTGTGCCAGGCTGCCCAGGGGTAAGGGCAAGCTGTCCTCAATGGGAGGCGTATCGTCATCGTCCTGCCTTTCCCCCCAGCCACGCACCAGTGATGGGCCCGAGCTGCGTTGGGTGCCACCCCGCTGTGACCATGCTTCATCCTCATCCTCCTCCTCCTCATCCTCGTCCTCCTCGTCCTCCAGTAGTGGACCCTGGCTGGACACATTTGTACCTGGCCTCTGCTGTTGCCAAAAACCTCCCTCTGAGTTACTTCGAAGAGACTGGCCTGAAAGTGCAAAAAATGACCCCTCTTCCTCCTCCTGGGCCACCTCCTCTTCCATCATCGCCCTAAGTGTTTTCTCAAGGAGACATAGAAGTGGTATTGTAATGCTTATAACAACGTCATCGCCACTGGCCATGTTGGTGGAGTACTCGAAACAGCGCAACAGGGCACACATGTCTCGCTTGGAGGCCCAGTCATTGGTGGAGAAGTGGTGCTGTTCCGCATTACGACTGACCCGTGCGTGCTGCAGCTGAAACTCCACTATGGCCTGCTGCTGCTCGCACAGTCTGTCCAGCATGTGCAAGGTGGAGTTCCACCTGGTGGGCACGTCGCATATGAGGCGGTGAGCGGGAAGGCCGAAGTTACGCTGTAGCGCAGACAGGAGGTGAACGCCGGAAGCGCGAACAGACGGCCCGAACTTTATGCAGCTGCTCTGACATGTCGGGGTAGTTGTGAATGAACTTCTGCACCACCAAATTCAGCACATGCGCCAAGCAAGGGATGTGGGTCAAACTGGCTAGTCCCAGAGCTGCAACGAGATTTCGCCCATTATCACACACCACCAGGCCGGGCTTGAGGCTCACCGGCAGCAACCACTCGTCGGTCTGTTGTTCTATACCCTGACACAACTCCTGTGCGGTGTGGGGCCTGTCCCCCAAACATATGAGTTTCAGAATGGCCTGCTGACGTTTACCCCGGGCTGTGCTGAAGTTGGTGGTGAAGGTGTGTGGCTGACTGGATGAGCAGGTGGAAGAAGAGGAGGAGGAAGCCGAGTAGGAGGAGGTGGCAACAGGAGGCAAAGAATGTTGCCCTGTGATCCTTGGCGGCGGAAGGACGTGTGCATAACAGCTCTCCGCCTGGGGTCCAGCTGCCACTACATTTACCCAGTGTGCAGTTAGGGAGATATAGCGTCCCTGGCCGTGCTTACTGGTCCACGTATCTGTGGTTAGGTGGACCTTGCCACAGATGGCGTTGCGCAGTGCACACTTGATTTTATCGGATACTTGGTTGTGCAGGGAAGGCACGGCTCTCTTGGAGAAGTAGTGCTGGCTGGGAACAACATACTGTGGGACAGCAAGCGACATGAGCTGTTTGAAGCTGTCTGTGTCCACCAGCCTAAATGACAGCATTTAATAGGCCAGTAGTTTAGAAATGCTGGCATTCAGGGCCAGGGATCGAGGGTGGCTAGGTGGGAATTTACACTTTCTCTCAAATGTTTGTGAGATGGAGAGCTGAACGCTGCTGTGTGACATGGTTGAGATGCTTGGTGACGGAGGTGGTGGTGGTGTTGGTGGTACATCCCCTGTTTGCTGGGTGGCAGGTGCCAACGTTCCTCCAGAGGCGGAGGAAGAGGCCGAGGCGGCAGCAGCAGAAGAGGCCGAGGCGGCAGCAGCAGAAGAGGTAGCAGGGGGAGCCTGAGTGACTTCCTTGGTTTTAAGGTGTTTACTCCACTGCAGTTCATGCTTTGCATGCAGGTGCCTGGTCATGCAGGTTGTGCTAAGGTTCAGAATGTTAATGCCTCGCTTCAGGCTCTGATGGCATAGCGTGCAAACCACTCGGGTCTTGTCGTCAGCACATTGTTTGAAGAAGTGCCATGCCAGGGAACTCCTTGAAGCTGCCTTTGGGGTGCTCGGTCCCAGATGGCGGCGGTCAGTAGCAGGCGGAGTCTCTTGGCGGCGGGTGTTCTGCTTTTGCCCACTGCTCCCTCTTTTGCTACGCTGTTCGCTTGGTCTCACCACTGCCTCTTCCTCCGAACTGTGAAAGTCAGTGGCACGACCTTCTTTCCATGTGGGGTCTAGGACCTCATCGTCCCCTGCATCGTCTTCCACCGAGTCTTGATCCCTGACCTCCTGTTCAGTCTGCACACTGCAGAAAGACGCAGCAGTTGGCACCTGTGTTTCGTCATCATCAGAGACATGCTGAGGTGGTATTCCCATGTCTTCATCGTCAGGAAACATAAGTGGTTGTGCGTCAGTGCATTCTATGTCTTCCACCGCTGGGGAAGGGCTGGGTGGATGCCCTTGGGAAACCCTGCCAGCGGAGTCTTCAAACAGCATAAGAGACTGCTGCATAACTTGAGGCTCAGACAGTTTCCCTGGTATGCATGGGGGTGATGTGACAGACTGATGGGCTTGGTTTTCAGGCGCCATCTGTGCGCTTTCTGCAGAAGACTGGGTGGGAGATAATGTGAACGTGCTGGATCCACTGTCGGCCACCCAATTGACTAATGCCTGTACCTGCTCAGGCCTTACCATCCTTAGAACGGCATTGGGCCCCACCAAATATCACTGTAAATTATGGCGGCTACTGGGACCTGAGGTAGTTAGTACACTAGGACGTGTGGCTGTGGCAGAACGGCCACGTCCTCTCCCAGCACCAGAGGGTCCACTAACACCACCACGACCATGTCCGCGTCCTTTACTTGATATTTTCCTCATTGTTATCGTTCACCACAACAACAAAAATATTATTTGACCCAATGTATTGAATTCAAATTTAGGCCTTTTTTTAAAGACAACTAAAACTATCTGGCTATCTATTTAGGTACCGTATTACAATAATACAGGCACAGCAGTAACCACAGATTTAGCTGACTATAAATTTGAGGCCTATTATTTAGGCTCTGGGTGACAGGTATAGGTTTACTGACAGAATTAGACTTGGAAATGCACAGTAGCGTGTGTGTGAAGTTATTCAGAATCACCCTATGTGCACCTTGAATCTGATATACCCTTTTAGGGATAGATTTCAATTAGCTCTGATACAGCAGAAACCAATAAATTAGGAAATTGCTAAATTGGGAATTGAATTTCAACCCAGAACAAAAAATGTGCTTTGACGGACACTAAATAACTTGACCAGCCACAACAGTACAGCAGTAACGACAGATTTAGCAGGATATAAATTTGAGGCCTAGTATTTAGGCGCTGGGTGACAGGTATACATTTTACAGACAGAATTAGACTTGGAAATGCACAGTAGCGTGTGTGTGAAGTTATTCAGAATGACCCTATGTGCACCTTGAATCTGATATACCCTTTTAGGGATAGATTTTAAATAGCTCTGATACAGCAGAAACCACTAAATTAGGAAATTGCTAAATTGGGAATTGTATTTCAACCCAGAACAAACAATGTGTTTTGACGGACACTAAATAACTTGACCAGCTGCACCAGTAACGACAGACATAGCTGGATATAAATTTGAGGCCTTGTATTTAGGCGCTGGGTGACAGGTATACGTTTTACGGACAGAATTAGACTTGGAAATGCACAGTAGCGTGTATGTGAAGTTATTCAGAATGACCCTATGTGCACCTTGAATCTGATATACCCTTTTAGGGATAGATTTTAAATAGCTCTGATACAGCAGAAACCACTAAATTAGGAAATTGCTAAATTGGGAATTGTATTTCAACCCAGAACAAACAATGTGTTTTGACGGACATTAAATAACTTGACCAGCTGCACCAGTAACGACAGATATAGCTGGATATAAATTTGAGGCCTTGTACTTAGGCGCGCTGGGTGACAGGTATACGTTTTAAGGACAGAATTAGACTTGGAAATGCACAGTAGCGTGTATGTGAAGTTATTCAGAATGACCCTATGTGCACCTTGAATCTGATATACCCTTATAGGGATAGATTTTAAATAGCTCTGATACAGCAGAAACCACTAAATTAGGAAATTGCTAAATTGGGAATTGTATTTCAACCCAGAACAAACAATGTGTTTTGACGGACACTAAATAACTTGACCAGCCGCACCAGTAACGACAGATATAGCTGGATATAAATTTGAGGCCTTGTACTTAGGCGCTGGGTGACAGGTATACGTTTACTGACAGAATTAGACTGGGATATGGCCAAAAAATTACCACACTATTGCTGGTTAAATGCACTTGGTGTGACAGCTTGACCAACCACACTACTGAGGGTTAAATGCACTTGGTGACAGGCGCAGCTTGCCCCTGATGTAGTATATGGCCAAAAAATAAACAGACTATTGCTGGTTAAATGCACTTGGTGTGACAGCTTCACCCTGATGTAGGATTTAGCCAAAAAACAACCACACCATTAAGGGTTAAATGCACTTGGTGACAGCTTGCCCCTGATGTAGTATATCAGACATGGCCAACCTGCGGCTCTCCAGCTGTTGCAAAACTACAACTCCCAGCATGCCTAGAATGCCTACAGCTATCAGCCTACAGCAGGGCATGGTGGGAATTGTAGTTTTACAACAGCTGGAGAGCCGCAGGTTGGCCTGCCCTGTAGTATATGGCCAAAAAATAAACAGACTATTGCTGGTTAAATGCACTTGGTGTGACAGCTTCACCCTGATGTAGGATTTAGCCAAAAAACAACCACACTATTGAGGGTTAAATGCACTTGGTGACAGGCGCAGCTTGCCCCTTATGTAGTATATGGCCAAAAAATAACCAGACTATTGTTGGTTAAATGCACTTGGTGTGACAGCTTCACACTGATGTAGGAATTAGCCAAAAAACAACCACACCATTAAGGGTTAAATGCACTTGGTCGCAGCTTGTGCTGGCACATCACAAGACACAAAATGGCCGCCGATCAACCCAGAAAAAAGTGACTGACAAACGGTCTGGGCAGACTAAAAACAGTGAGCAATTGAGTATCAGCAGCTCAATGATCCACAGCTGCAGATCGATCAATTAATCAAGTCCTTTGGAGGAGTTAATCTGCCTAATCTCGCCCTACTGTCGCAGCCGCAACCTCTCCCTACGCTAATCAGAGCAGAGTGACGGGCGGCGCTATGTGACTCCAGCTTAAATAGAGGCTGGGTCACATGGTGCTCCGGCCAATCACAGCCATGCCAATAGTAGGCATGGATGTGACGGCCTCTTGGGGCAAGTAGTATGATGCTTGTTGATTGGCTGCTTTGCAGCCTTTCAAAAAGCGCCAAAAAAGCGACGAACACCGAACCCGAACCCGGACTTTTACGAAAATGTCCGGGTTCGGGTCCGTGTCACGGACACCCCAAAATTCGGTACGAACCCGAACTATACAGTTCGGGTTCGCTCATCCCTACTTGTGACCAGTGCTGAGGGAAAGCCCACAGAGCCTGAACTGAAAAGAGACAAGTGCTTAAAAAACAGGTATGAGGGGAGGCGCATGCGCGCGGCTCGATAGGAGGACATGCCTGTGTGAGCTCCGCACCGACCACCGTCTTAATCCCATCATAATCGCCGTCATCGCGGCTCCACTACAAAAGTGTTCTCATGCAGGGGTCACAGAAGACATCCAGGGGCAAAGGGAAGACTAAATTGCCGGCTACACCCGCTCCATCCCAGACAATACCGGAGATTTTTAGGTCTACGCACCAATCCATCATGGCGGACCAGGCCGCGCTCCAGGCAAGCCCTGCTTCTTCCACTGATAGTGGACAACGGCCAGCTCCTGAAGAGGTACAGCCAGATCCGACTGACCTCTATAACAACATCGCAGCGCTATTCCGCACCGAGTTGTCACAAGCGGTGGCTGAATTTACTCGGCAAATACATGACCTGGGCAACCGGGTATCGGACATGGAGACTAGAACTGATGAATTAGCAAACGCCATTGGAGCGGACAGAGCGGACATTGATTCGCATTCGGCTCAGCTACGGAACTTGAGCTTAAAATCAAGGACCTAGAAAATAGGTCAAGGAGAGGTAACCTCAGAGTCCAAGGACTATGGGAACTTTTCCAAGACTTGCCTGCATCTATGGGATCCCTGTTCGCGGCATTACTGCCGGACACTGAACCTGACCAACTTAAGATGGACAGAGTCCACCGGTCCTTGGGGAAACCAAGAGTGCCAGACATGCCGAGGGACGTGGTACTCCGTATGCACCACCCTGAAATGAGGGATAGAATTCTACATGCTGCACGGAACCTGCCCAACTTACCTGGGCTTCCCTCCTCGGTTCATCTCTACGCAGACTTGGCTCCGTCCACACTTAGGAAACGGGCGCAGGTGAAGTACAGATGGGGATTCCCCTTTGCCCTCTCCTTTCAGCTGAACGCACGCAGCCATACCATTCACACACCGGCTGAAGGGATGGAGGTCCTGCAGAAAGCCAGCTTTGATTTAGACCGTCCGGAGGGCTCCCCGGCGCGCCCTAGGCCCCAACGTCCGGCGAGGGAATGGACAAAAGTTGTCTCAGCGTCGTCTGCAGGAGCCAGATCACCGATGGTCTGATAACCACATCTTAGATGCCCCCTCTCTCCCGCCTTATTTGCCCTCACCATGGAACCCCTCGCTATCTCCATTAGGAACGACCCCAACGTATCGGGTGTTAAGATTGGGAACACCGACTATAAGTAAAGTTTGTTTGCTGACGACCTCTTGCTCTCCCTGACTAACCCTCTCATCTCGCTCCCAAACCTCCTACGTCTGTTAAATACCTTCTCCTTAGCTTCAGGGCTCAAAATTAATCACAAGAAGTCTGAACTTCTACTATGTAATTCTCCACCATCCCTTCAAGCTTCACTTTCCCAAGATTTTCCCTTCCCCCAACCACCTACTCATATTCAATACCTAGGAACCTCAATACCAGCGAAGTTGTCCTCAGCCGACAAACTCAACTATATCCCACTCTATCGTAGGATTAGAGAAGATTACAAGACTTGGAGCTCACTACCGGTTTCATGGATAGGGAGAATACATATTGTCAGGATGGTGGTCCTACCTCGCATCCTCTATTTATTCCGAACTCTTCCGATTCGGGTTCCCCTTAATGACCTTCGAAATTTACAGGCAGACACCATGAAATTTATATGGGCTGGCAAACGGGCCAGGATCTCCAGGTCCACGATGTGTAGGCATAAATCGCAGGGAGGTCTCTCTGTTCCGGATTTCATTAGGTATTACAAGGCGGCAGGCTTGGCTCAGTTGTTCTTGACCCATTTGAAGCCGGAGGCCCTCCCCCTGTGGGTATCGCTGGAACAGTCCCTTTGTGCTCCCTGGACCTGGAGATCCTTGCTCTGGAACACCACCCCCCTACCCCCGACCATACGTACAGCCTCTCCATTGTCGCACCACTCATTGATCTTATGGCGGTCTGTTAGATTTAAAGCGGGCTTTCAGTCCAAAATTACACCGCTTTTTCACTTATTTGGTAATCCACTGTTCCCCCCAAGCCTCCGGGCGGAGACGTTCCAGTGGTGGATTTTGAACAACTTCACCTCCCTTTCTAAGTTCTTGGTTAGGGGAAAACTTATGTCCATTACCGACTTTAAAAGCAAATACAATCTAACTGACAGTGAGTCATTTAATGCCTTACAAATCTTTTCATGTCTTCAATCCCCGAAGATCAATGATGCGAAGTTGGAGCTTACGCCCTTTGAGAGATTTGTCAGTTATTCGCTATACAAACAGGGGTTACTGTCTAGGATTTATGGATTACTAAACGCTTTACCAGAGGGGCTTAAGTTGCCATATATGTTGGAGTGGGAGGGGGACATCCAGGAGGAACTTACTATTTCAAAATGGCATCAATGTTCACAGACCTTGACTAAGACCTTGTGGCAAATTACTTTGGCGGAAACTTCAATCAAGGTTCTTCATAGGACATATTTAGTTCCTTATAGGCTACACCGCATCTACCCAGAGGTCTCTCCTTTGTGTTTCAGGGGGTGCGGAGTGGATGGCACGGTCTACCACATTTGGTGGTCATGCCCAATGGTACAGAGTTTTTGGAGTAAGATACGCGACCTGATCTCCTCTGTGCTGGACTGTGCCTTCCCTCTGAAGCCCACTTTGTGTCTCCTTGGAGACAAACTCTCACGGATGCCATACTCCAAATTTAAGCTGTCTCAGCATATGTTATTGGCTGCCAGGATCCATATTGCGTATAAATGGCGGTCTGCAGACCTTAGCTTTCAAGCAGTAGTTGACAGAATTAACAAAATTTTGCTTTATGAGAGACTAAACGCCATTCGCCAAGATACATATGAGGCCTTTGAGAAACGGTGGGAACCCTGGATGTCCTCCTCGTATTCAGTGACTCCTCAGCACAGTCTGGCCCAATATTGATTGCATGCCTCAAGGCATATGTCTTGATTGTACCTGTCCGCAAGACAGTGTGTATGTCGCTATATGTTTCGGCACTAAATTGGTCTATTCTGACCCCCAGGTATGATCTCCGTCTGTTCATGATATATTATTTTATTATGTTTTTTTTTGGTTTTTTTATTCTTTTTTCTATTTTTTGTTTTTCATATACTATGTACTTCATCATATTCTGTATGGATGTACTGGTACCTATTCATCTCATTTGATTCATGGTACATTTTATTTCTGTACCATTTCATGTATGCTATATGGTATCCGTGATGATAGTATTAATAAAATACTTTGAAACTAAAAAAAACAGGTATGAGCATTGCTGAGTGCATGAAAAATTGAGCTGAATCCCCAAAAAACCAATTGAGTGCAATTTTATTTTCTACTGCATTTTAGTCAGATATGCATTTATTAATTTTTTATTCACAAATGTTTCCATAGCCTTTAATGCCTACTTTTTTCATATTTTTTTTAAATAATTTTAAGCATTTTTCATAGTGCAGTGTCCCAAGAAGTTGGTTCCTAAATCTTTGATAATATCATTTCATGCTAATGTCTATTTTGTCTGTAATAAGCTGCATATTTCTAACAGGCTGGTCACTACACTACACTTGAGTCACCACTAGATGGTGCCATGACATCTTATATAAGTAACAGGCCTTTTAACAGGAAGTTAGATTGAGGAGTTGAGGAGTGAGGAGTAGGGTTGAGCAAACCCAAACTGTTACATTTCAGTAAAAGTTTGGGTTCGGTGTTCGGCAATTTCTTGGATCTTTTTGAAAGGCTGCAGAGCAGCCAATCAACAAGCGTTTAACTCTGTGCCCTTAGAAGCCATTACAGCCATGCCTACTAATGTCATGGCTGTGATTTGCCAGTGCAGCATGTGACCCAGCCTCTATATAAGCTAGAGTCAAGTGGCGCTGCACGTCACTCTGCTGTTACTAGTGTAGGGAGAGGATAGGAAAGAAACTTTAATCAGAACAACAAGTGAACTCAGCGATCTACATAGATTTAGTTGTGTGGGTACAGTGCACAATCTTTGTACCCTGCCCTGAGGCCAGTGACAGAGAAAAATAACTTTTATCTGTCTGTTAGTTACGTGGGCAGCGGCGGCCAATTTTATGCAAGCTCAGTGCACTAGCACTGAATATGTACTTTTGTGACATTGAAATCCAAGCTTGAAATACTGCAATAATAATCTGGGTTGTAAAAAAACACGAATTTTTGGCAATATCCTACATCTGGTGCCTTTGCAGCAATAGTCAGTGTGCAATGTAACCGCCCCAGGACCACCTAACGCATGGATGCGTCCTGGAGGCGGTCGATTCATTCCTCCTGGACACATCCAGGAGGAATGGGGTCACTTGTGGGGTAGTTATACTGCCCTGGCATTTTAGGGGCCCAAATGCGTGCAAAGTAGTTTGAAATCAAAATCTGTAAAAAATGGCCGGTGAAATCCGAAAGGTGCTCTTTGGAATGTGGGCCCCTTTGCCCACCTAGGCTGCAAAAAAGTGTCACACATGTGGTATCGCCATATTCAGGAGAAGTTGGGGAATATGTTTTGGGGTGTCATTTTACATATACCCATGCTGGGTGAGAGAAATATCTCGGCAAAAGACAACTTTTCCAATTTTTTTATACAAAGTTGGAATTCGACCAAGATATTTAAAATGTAAAATGACACCCCAAAACACATTCCCCAACTTCTCCCGGGTACGGCGATTTCACCGGCCATTTTTTACAGATTTTGATTTCAAACTACTTTGCACGCATTTGGGCCCCTTAAATGCCAGGGCAGTATAACTACCCCACAAGTGACCCCATTTTGGAAAGAAGACATCCCAAGGTATTTCCTGATGGGCACTCACTATGCCCATCAGCGAATACCTTAGGGTGTCTACTTTCCGAAATGGGGTTATTTGTGGGGGTTTTCTACTGTCTGGGCATTGTAGAACCTCAGGAAACATGACAGGTGCTCAGAAAGTCAGAGCTGTTTCAAAAGCAGAAATTCACATTTTTTTTTACCATAGTTTGTAAACGCTATAACTTTTACCCAAACCATTTTTTTTTACCCAAACATTTTCTTTTATCAAAGACATGTAGAACAATAAATTTAGAGAAAAATTTATATATAGATTATATATTATATATATAGTTTTTTTACAAAAAAAACTATATATATATAATATATTTATATTTATATATATAGTTTTTTTACAAAAAATTTTCAACTGAAAGTAAAAGATTTAATTTTTTTGCAAAAATTTCGTTAAATTTCGATTAATAACAAAAAAGTAAAAATGTCAGCAGCAATGAAATACCACCAAATGAAAGCTTTATTAGTGAGAAGAAAAGGAGGTAAAATTAATTTGGGTGGTAAGTTGCATGACCGAGCAATAAACGGTGAAAGTAGTGTAGTGCTGAATTGTAAAAAGTGGTCTGGTCATTAAGGGTGTTTAAGCTAGGGGGGCTGAAGTGGTTAAGCTAGAAATACAGCTATGATTTTCTGGGTTTTACCAAACATCCTTTTTGGGCAAAATACTTAATTTTACAGCCCTTGTTGCATCTGTGTGTGTGAAATTCAAGCATTATATACTGCTGTCATATTCTGTTATTCAAAAAACACCCATTTTGGGCAAAGTACTTAAAATTACAGCCTTTGCTACATCTGTGATTGTTAAAAACAAGCTTGAAATACTTCAATAATTTTTTGGCTTTGAAAAAACAAAAAAATTTGGCAATACCCTCCATCTGGGGCCTCTGCCTCATTAGTCGGTATGCAATTTAAGCTAGAAATACAGATATAATTTTCTGGGTTTTAAAAAACACCCATTTAGGACAAAATACCTAATTTGCGGCCTTGTCTGCATCTGTACACGTGAAATTCAAGCGTTATATACTGCTGTCATATTCTGGTAATAAAAAAACACCTATTTTGGGCAAAAATCTTAATTTGTGGGCCTTGTCTGCATCTGTACGTGTGAGATACACCCTTTAGATACTGTTGTTCTAGTCTGCTATTAAATAAACACCCATTTTGGGTGTCCTCTAGACAGTATGCCTGCTACTCCCCACCGCAGCAAGGGACAGAGCACATCAAAGGCAGCTCCAAGGAGTTCCCTAGTGTGGCAGTTCTTCGGACAATGTGCGGACGTCAAGACACGAGTGGTTTGCACGCTGTGTATTCAGAACCTGTAGCAAGGCATAAACGTTCTCAACCTGAGCACAACCTGCATGACCAGGCATCTAAGGCAAAGCACGAGCTGGCAGTGGAGTAGACACCTCAAAAACCAAGAAAGGTCTCTGGCTCCTCCTGCTTCTTCTTCTGCTGCAATCTTGGCCTCTTCATCCACCTCTGAAGTGACAGTGCCTCCTGCCACCCCGCAAAACAGAGGATCTGCCAGCAACACCACCACCTGGGTCACCAAGTATCTCCACAATGTCCCACGGAAGCGTTCAGCTCTCCATCTCCCAAACACTGGAGCGGAAAAGGAAGTACCCCCCTACCCACCTGTGATCCCTGGCCCTGAATGCCAGCATTTCAAAATGACTGGCCTTTGAAATGCTGTAATTCCGTCTGGTGGAGACGGAGAGTTTTAAAAGCCTTATGGTGGTGGCTATCCCACAGTACGTCGTGCCCAGCCGCCACTACATTTCCAGGCGTGCCATCCCTTCCCTGCACAACCAAGTGGGCGACAAAATCAGGTGTGCACTGCACAACGCCATCTGTGGCAAGGTGCACCTCACTACGGATACGTGGACCAGGGATGTTATATCTCCATAACAGCACACTGAGTAAATGCATTGGCGTCTGGGCCTGAGGCGGATAGCAGTTTGGTGCATGTCCTTCCACCACCGAGGATTGCAGGGCGCTTCAGTTTGCCTCCTTGTTGCTTCCTCCTCCTACTAAGCTTCCTCATCCTCTACCGTCTCCTCATCCGGTCAGCGTAACACCTTCACCATCAACTTCAGCACAGCCAGGGGTAAACAACAGCAGGCAGTTTTAAACTTATCTGTTTGGGGGACAAACCCCACACAGCGCAGGAGCTGTGGACGGGCCTTGAACAACAGACCGATGAGTGGTTGGTGCCAGTCAGCCTCAAGCCCAGGCTGTAGGTGTGCGTTAATGGGCAAAATCTCGTAGCAGCTCTGGGACTAGCCGGTTTGACGCACTTTCCTTGCTTGGCGCATGTGCTGAATTTGGTAGTGCAGAGATTCTTTAAAAATTACCTCGATATGTCAGAGCTGCTGCATAAAGTGTGGGCCATCTGTGCGCATTTTTGCCATTCTCACCCTGCATCTGCTCGCCTGTCAGCGCTGCATTGTTACTTCGACCTTCCCGCTTACCGCCTCATATGCGACGCGCCCACAAGGTGGAACTCCACCTTGCACATGCTGTCCAGACTGTGCGAGCAGCAGCAGGCGATAGTGGAGTTTCAGCTGCAGCATGCACGGGTGAGTCACTCTGCGGAACAGCAACACTTCGCCACCAATGACTGGGCCTCTGTGCGAGACCTGTGTTCCTTGTTGCGCTGTTTCGAGTACTCCACCAACATGGCCAGTGCCGATAACGCTGTTCTCGGCGTTACTATCGGACTTCTATACCCTTTGAAAAAATGCTGTTGGCGATGATGGAAGAGGATGTGGCACAGGAAGAGGAAGAGGGATCATTTCGTAGGGTTTCAGGCCAGTCATTCACAAGTGGCTCCGAGGGTGGGTTCCTGCACCCAAAAACGCCAGGAACAGAATTGTCCAGCCAGAGCACAGTTCTGGAGGATGACAAGGTGGAGGGTGAGAATGAGGAGATGGAGGAGGAGGAACCATGTTCACAGCAGGATGACACCCAGACTAGCTCATGGCCATCACTGGTGCGTGGCTGGGAGGATACAGAGGACACAGACGATACACCTCCCACAGAGGACAGCGATTTGTTGCCTCTGGACAGCCTGACACACATGAGCGATTACATGCTGCAGTGTCTCCGCAACAACCGCCGAGTTGCCCACATACTAACTTGTGCTGATTTCTGGGTGGCCACGCTGCTGGATCCCCGTTACAAGGACAACGTACCGTCCTTAATTCCCTCACTGGAGTGTGATCGTAAGATGTGCACGCTCGTAGACACGCTGCTGGTGGCATTCCCAATTGACAGCGGGGGCACAGTGGAAGCACAAGGAGAAGGCAGAGGAGAAGGATGAGGTCGCCAACGCAGCTGGGGCACTGCCAGCACCCCAGAAGGCAGGGTTAGCAAGGCCGAAATGTGAAAAAGTTTTGTCAGCACGCCACAACAACCAGCACCACCAGCTGATATGGAATGTCTTAGGAGGAAGCAGCATTTCAGCCTACACGTACTGAATGATGGGTCTGCCCCTTCAACTTCTTGGTCTCTAAATTGGGCACATGGCCTGAGCTTGCCCTTTATGCCTTGGAGGTGCTGGCCTGCCCTGCAGCCAGTGTATTGTCTGAACGTGTGTTTAGCACGACTGGAGGGGGTTATCACAGGTTATATTTCCGAATGTTTTGGGTTGTACCCTAATTTAAAAAAATAAAAATGTATTTAAAACTAAATAGCAGTGTAGGCTACCTCCTCCTCCACCGCCGCTTCCACCTACACCGCCACATCCACTGCCTACTCAACCTCCTACTCCATATGGACCTCGTGCTCTTACATCAAGATTATTATTTTTAGTTTTTATGTATTTTATGTTATTTAAAGTCATTTCTCTGTCCACATTTGTTTGTAGAGCACTTGCCATGCTCTTAACCACATTTTGATGCCATTTGCAGCCCTCTAGCCCTTTCCATGACATTTTTGCAGCCATTTTAGTGCTCAAAAGGGTCCCTATTCACTTCAATGGGGTTCGGGGTCAAGTTCGGGTCCCGAACTCAAATTTTTGGGTGAAGTTCGGCCAAACCCCGCCGAACCCGAACATCCAGGTGTCAGCTCAACTCTAGTGAGGAGAGGTGTGAAAGGAACACCATGATATAGCTGATGTGTGTCCCCTTGGCACTAGCCAGCCTGGGGAACAAAATAAGAAAACCAGGACTTAGAATCCAGGATCACATTGCAGTACCACAGTCCAGCAATGGACATACTGTAGTGGACTTGTGTGTAAAGGCAACCTTTCTAAGGATTGGAGCAGAAGATTGATGCCTGCCGCTAGGGAGATCGCCCTGTTGGTTGCAGAATTCTGATATAGATCCAGGTACCTAAAGTCTAGTTTAGTGAAGAGGAACCCCAGCTTAGAAAGACATCTCTTCCACACCATCCAAGCTAAAGCCTGTATGAGCCAGACAAGCCAAGCCTGTTGTGAGGAATGGCAGCTCTTAGGCTACTTTCACACCAGCAAAAACCAGCATTCTGTTACTGATAATACAACCATCTACATCTGTTATGAATGGATCTGATTGTATTATCTTTAACATTGCCAAGACGGATCCATCATGAACTCCACTGAAAGTCAATGGGGGACGGATCAGTTTTCTATTGTGTCAGATTGTATCTCCGCATCCGTGGACAGAAAGCAAACCGCAACATGCTGCGGTTTTCTCTCCGGTATGAGAACGGAATGTAATGCTTTTTGGAGCACCCCGTTCTGTTCAGTTACATTTTATCGCTATTGAAAATGAATGGGGACAAAACGGAAGTAATTTTTTCTGGTATGGATCTCAATACCATAAAATATTAACACTAGTTGTAAAGTAGCCTTACCTCATCACTGTGAACCTGTCACGGAAGGTGTACAGAAAACTCGAAGATACAAAATGAAGATCCGACTGACTGGATCCAAAACTAAGGAACAAAAGGGAGAGCCCTGCATCGGACCTGGCTCTCTCCCTAACTGCTCAGCCTATGCGAAAATCCCAATGGTAGATGATCGCATATCCTCGTACCTCGACTGTATAACACCTGAACACCCTATAATAGGGAGGGGACATGACAACCAGCTCCCTACACTTGATACAGGGGGAGTCAGGGTCATCTGGGATCCAGCAAACAGAAAAACACAAATGTACGAACAAAACTTATCTGTAGAAGACTCAGTAGTAGCATCAGCATGCACACACTCCAGGAAGTAATATAAACCGCAAAGTAATGCAGTATGGGGAGGGATTTAAAGGCATGCAATCAGTGCAACTACATGACAGCTGAGAGAGGCTAATGAGATGAGAAAATGAAAGCAAAACAAAAGGAACCTCAAGGAGGAGGTTCTGAAGGACGTCTGTTAGAGCTTCTCAGATGTCTGGTGGTGACAGTACCCCTCCTTCTACGAGTGGACTCCGGACACTCAGAGCCCACCTTCTCAGGATGGGACCTATGGAAAGCCCTGATGAGATGAGTGGCCTTAATGTCCGTCACTGGGACCCACATCCTCTCCTCAGGACCATAACCCTCCCAATGAACGAGGTACTGGAGAGAACCGCGGACAACACGAGAATCCACAATCCTAGAGACCTGAAATTCAAGATTACCATCAACCACAATCGGAGAAGGAGGCAAAGATGAGGGTACAATGGGTTGGACATAAGGTTTTAATAAGAACTTATGAAAAACATTACGGATCTTCCAAGTCTGAGGAAGATCAAGACGGTAGGCAACAGGATTGATAACGGACAAGATTTTGTAAGGCCCAATAAACTTAGGACCCAACTTCCAGGAGGGAACCTTCAATTTGATATTCTTAGTAGACAACCACACCAGATCACCAACATTCAGGTCCGGACCAGGCACACGTCTCTTATCCGCCACACGCTTATATGTCTCGCTCTTTAGATTATCCTGAATCTTTTGCTAAATAGATGACAAAGACAAGGAGAATCTGTCCTCATCAGGTAAACCAGAAGACCCCCACCAGAGAATGTCCCAAACTGCGGATGAAACCCACATGCACCAAAAAATGGTGACTTATCAGAGGACTCCTGACGACGGTTATTTAAAGCAAACTCAGCAAGGGACAAAAAAGAACACCAATCCTCCTGATTCTCTGCCACAAAACAGCGCAGATATGTCTCCAGATTCTGATTGACGCGCTCTGTCTGACCATTCGACTGCGGGTGGAAAGCAGAAGAGAATGACAACCGAACCCCCAAGCGAGAACAGAAAGCCTTTCAGAATCTGGAAACAAACTGTATGCCCCTATCAGAGACTATGTCTGAAAGAATACCATGCAATTTGACAATGTGATCAACAAATGCCTGCGCCAGCGTCTTAGCATTGGGCAAGCCAGGAAAAGGAATGAAATGCACCATTTTTCTAAAACGGTCCACCACCACCAGAATCACAGTCTTCACCGAGGAACGAGGCAGGTCCGTAATTAAGTCCATGGACAGATGTGTCCAAGGACGGGAAGGAATGGGTAACGGAAGGAGAGGACCTGATGGCCGTGAATGAGGGACTTTGGCATGAGCGCAGGTCTCGCAGGCTGCCACAAAACCCTCAACCGACTTACAAAGCGCAGGCCACCAGAATCTCCGAGCGATGAGATCCACTGTGGCTCTTGCCCCCGGGTGCCCAGCAAGGACAGTATCGTGGTGTTCCTTAAAAATCTTGTGTCTTAAAGCGAGAGGCACAAACAACCTCCCAGGAGGACAAAGATCAGGAGCCTCTGACTGGGCTACCTGAACCTCTGCCTCCAATTCAGGATAAAGAGCAGAGACCACCACACCTTCAGCCAAAATGGGACCCGGGTCTTCAAAATTCCCACCTCCCGGAAAACAACGTGACAGGGCATCCGCCTTCACATTCTTAACCCCAGGGCGGAACGTGACAACAAAATTAAACCTTGAAAAGAACAAAGACCATCTGGCCTGTCTCGGGTTCAGACGCTTGGCTGACTCCAAGTAGGCTAGATTCTTATGGTCAGTAAACACGGTAATAGGGTGTCTGGCTCCCTCTAGCCAATGGCGCCATTCCTCAAAAGCCAACTTGATGGCCAACAACTCCCTATCTCCCACATCGTAATTTCTCTCTGTGGAGGAGTTTCTTCGAGAAAAAGGCACACGGTCGCCAATTGGCAGGAGAGGGACCCTGAGACAAGACCGCACCCACACCCACCTCAGAAGCATCAACCTCAACTATGAAGGGAAGAGAAGTATCAGGTTGTACCAAGATGGGAGCGGAAGCCAAACTCTCCTTGATATTAGAAAAGGCCTTACGCGCCTCTACCGACCAGGAGGAAAAATCTACCCCCTTTCTAGACATATGAGTGAGTGGTTTAACAACAGAGGAATAATTCAAAATAAACTTCCTGTAATAATTGGCAAAACCCAAAAAACGCATCAGCGTCTTCTGATTCTCAGGAAGCTCCCACTCAAGCACAGCGCGGACCTTCTCGGGGTCCATGCGAAAACCAGAAGCGGAGAGAATAAACCCCAGAAATTGAATTTCTGGAACCGCAAACACACATTTTTCCAGTTTAGCGTACAATTTATTCTCCCGCAGGATGAGCAAGACCTGACGTAGGTGGTCCTTATGAGTTTTGAAATCAGGAGAAAAAATCAAAATGTCATCTAGATACAGTAATACAAATTTCCCCATTAAATGATAAAAAATGCTGTTCACAAAATGCTGAAAGACGGCTGGAGCATTCATCAAACCAAAAGGCATAACCAAATTCTCAAAATGGCCCTCAGGGGTATTGAAGGCCGTCTTCCATTCGTCTCCTTCTCTGACCCTGACCAGGTTATATGCCCCTCTTAGATCCAACTTGGAAAAAACTTTGGCCCCAAAAATCTGGTTAAACAGGTCTGGGATCAGAGGAAGCGGATAAGGGTCACGAATTGTGATACTGTTCAGCTCCCTGAAATCCAGACATGGTCTTAAAGAACCATCCTTTTTCTTAACAAATAAAAAACCAGCGGCAACAGGTGACTTTGAGGGTCGTATTTGTCCCTTTCTCAGACTCTCAGAGATATAAGCACGCATAGCGACCCTTTCAGGTTGGGAAAGATTGTATAAACGAGATTTAGGCAGCTTGGTGCCTGGAGTGAGATTAATAGGGCAATCGTACTCCCTGTGCGGGGGCAAGTCCTGAACACCACTCTCAGAGAACAGATCCGAAAATTCAGAAAGAAAAGATGGTACAATCTTAGTAGAAACCTCAGAAACAGATGTCATGAGGCAATTCTCTCTGCAAAAGTCACTCCAACCATTTATTTGCCTCGCTTGCCAATCAATGGTGGGGTTATGTTTAGTGAGCCAGGGTAGCCCCAACACTAGAGGAGTAGGCAAACCGCTTAGGACAAAACATGACACATCCTCAACATGAGTATCACTCACAATCAAACGGATATTGTGAACTATGCCCTTTAACGATTTCTGAGAAAGTGGAACGGAATCAATAGCAAAAACAGGTATATCCTTTCCCAAAGTGCATACCTGGAAACCATGAGTTATAGCAAATTGATTATCAATGAGATTGACAGCTGCTCCACTATCTACAAAAATCTCACAAAAAATGTTCTTGCTCTCTAGCGCCACCCTGGCAGGTAGGACAAAACGGGAACTACAAGCAAACGGAAAACCTTCAATTTCCGCATCAACCTTGCCAATAGTAACAGATGGAACGTTTTTAGAGGATTTTTTTCTTTTTGTTACTTTATTACTCTCAAAAAACTGCCTGAATCTCCTAGAGGGACAAACATTTGCCAAATGATTTATACCCCCACAACAGAAACAAACCTTCCTATGAGGGCTGAATCTTCTATTGTCAGAGGCAATCAAACCCAGCTGCATGGGCTCCTGCTCAGAAGGGATTGAGAGCGACTGAGACCCCTGTGCACTGAATGAGACCGCCGCACTGTCCTTGGACTGAGTATGACAGGAAGGAGTGATCTCTCCTCTCTCTCTAAGATGCCTGTCAATACGAATGGCCCGAGACATGGCAGAGTCCAAGGAGGTAGGTCTCTCATGAAAGGCAAATGAATCTTTTAATCCCTCTGAAAGACCATGGCAAAATTGACTTCGGAGTGCGGCATCATTCCAACCAGTATCAGCTGCCCATCTCCGAAATCCTGAGCAGTATATCTCTGCGGACTGTTTACCCTGGCATAAAAGACGTAGTCTAGACTCAGCCAGAGCAATACGATCCGGATCATCATATATCTGACCCAGGGCTAAAAAAAATTCATCCACTGAATGGAGGGGCCGAGCCCCCACTGGCAGCGAAAAGGACTAAGCGTTATCCCTGAGCAGCAATGATGATCCCCACCCTCCGCTCCTCATCACCAGAGGAATGGGGAAGTAGGCAAAAATGTTTGCAAGCCTCTCTAAAACGAACAAAATTCTCACTACCCCCGGAGAACGTATCCGGGAGCGAGATCTTAGGCTCAGAACAAACTCCATGAACACAAGCTGAATCGGTCACCTGAAATTTAGAAAGAGTCTTACGGAGATCTGCTACCTCCAATAAAAGACCCTGCATGCGTTCAGTCAAAAGTGAAACCGGATCCATGCTTGAGACGGTTTTGGCGGTTTATAATGTCACGGAAGGTGTACAGAAAACTAGAAGACACAAAATGAAGATCCGACTGACTGGATCCAAAACTAAGGAACAAAAGGGAGAGCCCTGCATCAGACATGGCTCTCTCCCTAACTGCTCAGCCTATGCGAAAATCCCAATGATAGATGATCGCATATCCTCGTACCTCGACTGTATAACACCTGAACACCCTATAATAGTGAGGAGACACGACCACCGGCTCCCTACACTTGATACGGAGGAATTCAGGGTCACCTGGGATCCAGCAAACAGAAAAACACAAATGAACGAACAAAACTTATCTGTAGAAGACTCAGTAGTAGCATCTGCATGCACACACTCCAGGAAGTAATATAAACCGCAAAGTGATGCAGTATGGGGAGGGATTTAAAGGCATGCAATCAGTGCAACTACATGACAGCTGAGAGAGGCTAACGAGATGAGAAAATGAAAGCAAAACAAAAGGAACCTCAAGGAGGAGGTTCTGAAGGACGTCTGTCAGAGCTTCTGGTGGTGACAGAACCAAAGCACTTTCTCTGTAATTACAACTACCTCAAGGCAATTGGTGAAGTAAAGTTCTAGTTTTGTTCATCAGCGTGACTCTCCTTATTCTTCATTATCCTCAATTGCACCTTATGATGCTGGCATCACCAACACCAGGGACCCAGCCTCTACAGCACCTTAATAACCACACCAAGGAACAGAGTTTGCCCAGAAGGAACTTGTGCTGTCCTTCCAGTTACTGCACGCTGGTCCAGGGAGCTCTACAGAACAGTGAGTAAATACTACTACCCCCATCGGCCCACCGTAACTCACATATTGCGTCCCTGTGGCCCGGTCGCTGCAATAGTGTGTTTTTGTAGGTGTGTATTTTGTTGCATTTATGACATACTTTTTTCCTAGCATTTTCAAGCTACCATCATGTTTACAAGGGTCTAATCCAGGCATCCTCAAACTGCGGCCCTCCAGCTGTTGCAAAACTACAGCTCCCAGCATGCCCGAACAACCTATAGGTATCAGCCTACAGCAGAGCATTGTGGGAGTTGTAGTTTTGCAACAGCTGGAGGGCCGCAGTTTGAGGATCCCTGGTCTAATCAAAAGAAAGGTCTTTGCTTGTTATGCCTAGTCGTGATCATACAGCAACAGGCCTGAAATGTATTGACCAGTAGACGTGTGACACGTGCATTACACAAGGGATCAAATGATAAATCTTCCTTTATATTAACATGTCTTTATGATACATGGGGTTAACAAATACACTCACCTAAAGAATTATTAGGAACACCTGTTCTATTTCTCATTAATGCGATTATCTAGTCAACCAATCACATGGCAGTTACCTCAATGCATGTAGGGTTGTGGTCCTGGTCAAGACAATCTCCTGAACTCCAAACTGAATGTCAGAATGGGAAAGAAAGGTGGGCTACAACAGCAGAAGACCCCACCGGGTGCCACTCATCTCCACTACGGATAGGAAAAAGAGGCTACAATTTGCACGAGCGCACCAAAATTGGACTGTTGAAGACTGGAAAAATGTTGCCTGGTCTGATGAGTCTTGATTTCTGTTGAGACATTCAAATGGTAGAGTCCGATTTTGGCGTAAAACGAATGAGAACATGTATCCATCATGCCTTGTTACCACTGTGCAGGCTGGTGGTGGTGGTATGGTGTGGGGGATGTTTTCTGGGCACACTTTATTGCCCCTTAGTGCCAATTGGCCATCGTTTAAATGCCACGGGCTACCTGAGCATTGTTTATGACCATGTCCATCCCTTCATGACCACCATGTACCCATCCTCTGATGGCTACTTCCAGCAGGATAATGCACCATGTCACAAAGCTCGAATCATTTAAAATTGGTTTCTTGAACATGACAATGAGTTCACTGTACTAAAATGGCCCCCACAGTCACCAGATCTCAACACAATAGAGCATCTTTGGGATGTGGTGGAACGGGAGCTTCGTGCCCTGGATGTGCATCCCTCAAATCTCCATTAACTGCAAGATGCTATCCTATCAATATGGGCCAACATTTCTAAAGAATGCTATCAGCACCTTGTTGAATCAATGCCACGTAGAATTAAGGCATTTCTGAAGGCAAAAGGGGGTCCAACACCGTATTAGTATGGAGTTCCTAATAATTCTTTAGGTGAGTGTATATTTCTTTAATACAATTTTAAATACTGCTACTTTATTTGCTATTGTAAAGAACCCTATTAATGATTCATCTGCCTTTACCTTCTTATGAGGAAGCTTATGTAGCTCGCCTTTTGATCCTCATTGTGTTCATATTCTACCTGCTTTACACTACTGATAGTTATGAAGTAGGAGCCTTAAAGGGCTTGTCCAGGATTAGAAAAACATGGCTGAATTCTTAAAAAAAAAATATAAAAATAACAGCACCACCCATGTGCCTGGTAAATTGTCATTCAGCTCCATCGGATTCAATGGGGCTCAGCTAAAATACTGCACACAACCTGTGGGCAGGGGTGATGCTGTTTTTGGACACCATGTATGGCAACTAGCCTGTTCCTCGGGAGTGGGCTGGTCCTTCTTCCTGCACAGGGAGGAGAGGGAGAAGACTGCTGAGCGCCTGCTCCTCAGAAGGGTTCACCAAAGAGAATAGCAGCTAAAGACATTCTCAAAGCGCCAAATTTTGCATGCGCTGACCTCACCATGTCATCCTGCTGGTCAGGCAATGTGATGTCATCAATCACGTTTTCTTTAATCAAGATGGCCGCGACAGCATCTCCTCGAGCAAATGGATGAGGGGATTATAAAAATTTTTGTTTTTTACCGCCATTTCAGGAAAAATTGATTCGTTACCACGGATGAAATTCAGCTTCGTGATAAATCAAATTTTTCCTGAAATTCGGATCAAAGTCCACTTAGTTAACTTTGATTCGCTCAACACTGTATGCCACTACACTGTACGCCACTGGCAAACAGTGACATATGCCATTAATTCCCTAATTACCATGATAAAGAAATGCCAGTAAATATTTCCTCTGCATAGAAAAGTGGCATCTACTATAGCATGCTAAAAAGGTATACTTATGTACTGTATACTGACCTGACGGATGCCAAAAGGACACTTGTGGAATCTATAGGGTGGAAAGAGCACTTGAAGGGGTTAACCCATGACTAATGTATAAAAAAAATGAAAATCAGACATCATATAGTACATGACAATCTCTTTCTAACAAAGCTAGAACCAGCCCTGTACCTCACATGAATCCAGAGATCTCCACATTCATTGCTCTGGTAGTTCTATACTAAGCTGGCAGCTCAAAGGGAGTGTCTTTTCTGCTGCAGCTCAGGGGGCGTGTCCATTGTGCTACAGCGGAAAACAGCTCAGGAGACAGTTGAAGGATGAAATGTGCTGTCATCTCAGTGAGCCAAATAAATGAAAAGTTAAAAAAATTTAAAAACAGCATGTGGCACTATACAGAACTATTTGGTTAAATAACTCAGTTGCTATGCTAAATTCTTAATTACATACAATAACAAATGTATTCAGATCCAGGTGCTGGTTTGAAAAATTTAGAATATTTTTTGTGGGAAATCCTCTTTAAGAATATATTTAGCATATACAGTGGGAGCTTTTGGCAAGAAATTAGTAAAAAATAATTAGTTAAAATAATATTCTCATGAGTTCTATCAATCCAATAGATGCTGAAATTGTCTGCAGGGGTTGAAATGTTAATTTTTTGCCTTTCCAGAACACACAACCTAGAGAGAAGAGTGTTTAGTAATCATCGAATTTCCTACCGCATTGCGCCATTGACTATACCCCAGAATGGATAGACCTGGATGGGTAAGATCAGGCGTATTATAACACACTTTTACGTTTATGCTGTCCATACAATATTCTTTAGGCATTAATGTAAATGATTAGTAAAATCTTATGCTGTCCTTTCCAGTTTATTCTATATGAACTCATGACTTCATCCTATTTTCATTTGACTCTTTTAACCTTGCTATCAGTGTCTCCTATTATTATGCTAAACAGTGTGCACTATATTTAATCTGTTAATGTATTCCTGATTATTTTATTCATGCATAGTTACAGTATTGATTTGCATTGCTGATTATGGCAATGCATCAATCATGGATATTTTAGCATTAGGTAGATATTGACCATGCGGTCATTTTAGCACTATATTCTAAAACAAAGTTTGAAATCCTGCCTATAGAAAATGTCAGATTATTGATTTAATATTTGACTGAGGATGACCCTGTATAATTATAATATTAAAATACTGTATAGGACTTGATCTATGCTGTTAAGATACTAGCAGGAATAGAAAAAAGGACTGAAATTACATGAACTTAGATCCATACATTCTTAAAGATTATTTGTCTCCTTCCTTTGCGTGTTTTACTAAGAAAATTTCTAGGGCATCTATTCTTATGATTCTATTTTGCCACATTCCGCTATTAATTCTACTAGACATTTATAAACTGCCAGTAGTTTGTAATAAAAGTTCATCTGTGTCCTACCAACTGGGGATGTGTCCCTACACAGTCTGACACTATCCAATCAGTGCTGTCAGTATCAGACAATGTAGAGACAGACCCCCAACTGCTAATACCCAGATGGACCTTTATTGCAGACTGCTGGTAATTTATTCATAAACATCTACCATCACAAATTAGCTATTGTTTAAATCAAATATTTAGGTTTCAGATTTTATTTTTTAAGAATTTAGTATTTTTATTTTATTTTATTTTTTAAAGGGAACCTGACAACTCATGTATTTGATAGAAACTGCCCACAGTACCTTTTTCATCTGGTTATTGTGCTCCAAAAGTGACTCTTTATTCTTTTGCGTAACATGTAAATTTGTAGAAAATGCACTTTATTCGTGTTCTTGCTGTTTAGTAATTAGCTTATTGAAGTCAAGGAGGCCAGAGCAAACCTCCTGGAAGTCAGGCTTCCCCCGTCTACACCCTTCCCTGTGCAGCTGAATTGACATTCTCCAGTCCAGGGAAAATCTTTCTCCCGTTCCCACAAGATCCTGCGCAAGCTCCTTTCACTTTTTCTTACAGTGTACGCCCGGTGAATAGTGCTGTATGTATCCCAGACCTGCTCATTACACCAGCAATGATAAGGTATGGTTGGCATCAGAAATGAGTCTACCAAGGACCACAGAATTAGCTCAACTGCGAAAAACACTGCTCCGGAGAGACTGAAGGTCCAAGACTGTGGAAATTCTTCAGAGCTACATCACTACAGTCAGTGGGGTGACCAGCAACTAAAGCTTTGCAGATGACATGAGGCAAATCCAGCAGTATGTAGTACAAAGTGCAGCTACTCTGGCACCAGTTAAGGAGGTATGGTTGCTGTTTGGATGGCAATAGTTTGGCATTAGCCAGAACTTATGGATTTAGGTGTCAACTATGATTCAGGCCTAATATTAGTCTGGCCTAACAAGAGTTTGGGTAGGTGATGGTGTCTGAGCTGTTGTCCCTCACCTTGCAGCAGTGTCTGTAGATGCTGATGTAGCAGTTCACTCTACTGTCTTATCTTCTCAAGGACTCTAGCTCTTATTCTTGCAGGGGAAGAATACCTGGTTCCTGAACTTCCCTCAGGGGAAAACAATATATGGCTCATGGGAGTAGGAGACCTGGTTCCTCATTCCCCCACTATTCGAACAGGATCTCTCTGTCTCCTCTCCTCCTGGCTCTGACCCCCTAAACAGGAACTCCCTCTCCTCGAAGGAAATCAGACCAGCCCACTCCTACCATGAGGGGAGAAATAGGGTGATTAGCCCTTTTCCTGCCAACCACTGCCAACCATTACCAGCTCTGCTAAAACACTTGTCCACTACATGTAAAATACATAACATTACATATACAACACAGCAATTGCAGATACCACTGTGTCTGGAATACTGCATATATAGTTTTTCAACTTTTGATCCTTTTTTCTCTGTTATATGGGCATTAACTTACGCCATCCTCAAAGTATGGACCAGGGTAGATGACCTGGTGGGGCACTTCTGTTTATCATGTTTTTTTATGTTTGCATTTGAGTTGTGTTATTTTAACTGATGTCTATCTCCTGACAACACATACTTGTTCATTTATATAGTTATACTTACTGTTCCATGAAAATCTTCAAATTAACCTAATCTTAAAAACGTTGGTAAATCTAATTTTAACTAACACATTCGAATACAAAAAATGAATCATTGTCTATTTAACATCATAGCAGTGACAATACTAAAATCTATGGTTGTGCAGCTGAATAAAACAGATATTTTTAGCATTACAATTTCCAGAACCTCTGAGGCCTGCTATTGTATCTGAAATTTACAAACATGTGTCCTCTATGTAAATGACTATATGTCTATTGACAGATCCAGATCTTAAAAAGAATACCAATGACACTTGAAGGCTGTGAATGTGAATAATGCAACATCCATCTGTCCAGCTAGCCTGTCGCAATAAACCTATTAACTGTAATATCGCTCTAAAAAAATAAAAGATATATAAAATGAGCATGCATAATTTAATCAGAATGAAACAAATAATAGCCTAATAATAATTAGAACAAACTTAAACCGAAAAAGTGTATTGGCTAGCCTGCTTGCTAATGGTGCCCAATAGAGATGAGCGAATCGAAGTTGATGAAGTGGAATTCAATCTGAATTTCAGGAAAAATTAGATTTGCACCGAATCCGAATTTCTTCACGCTTCGTGGTAACGAATCACATTTTTTCCTAAAATGGCTGCTGCACGTGTTAGGACATGGAGCAAGGAACTCTGGAAACGAGGAATCACCTACAAAGCCATGCATGCAGCCAATCAGCAGCCAGCCAGCCCTGTGATATTACAGCCTTATAAATAGCCTTAGCAATCTTGGATTCAGTGGTGGAAAAGAGTTTAAAACTTTTATTTTGCTGTATAGAAGTTCAGAGAAAGGATAGGGAGGAATCATTCCACAGTAGTGAAGCAGAACAGGGTTCAGTAGGAGATTTTACAGCCTGAGTAATAGGAATAATCCTTTTACACCTTGCTGCACGGACTGCGGATCCAAATTGCCATTATACAGCTCTGTAATTCCAGCCAACCATTCTTGTTATTAAGGTGCAAGTGCTGTTTGATACAGCAATTAACAGTGTTTATTACAAAGAAATATTTATACGTCTTATTAGCCCTTGTGCAGTGCAGTTATGTGTTCTAAAGCATTTTTTGGCTTGAATTAGTGGGAAAAAAGGGCTTATTAGCTGTTGTGTGGTGAAGTGACAAAATTAGAGCCATTTTTAGCATGTATTAGTGGCAAAAAATATATATATTTGCCGTTCAGCTGTGCAGTTATATGTTCTAAAGTCCTTTTTCATCATCGGGAGAAGAGGGTGGCAAATTAAGTGGAGAAAAGCAATATTTGGGAAAAAAGATAGGGTAGGTGAACTAGAAAGGGACATATTTAGGTATAAAACTAAGGAAAAAATTGGATAACTAAATAAAGCTCGGGAAGATCATAAAAATATCTTTTTAATAAGGGCCAACAGAGGATCTTTTTTAGTGGCCAGAAATACTTTTACGAAGCTGGGAAACCGAGCCGATTACTTTCCTCTATTATTCAGAACCAACAAAGCAAAAATAAAATTTAAAGTATTAGAGCTAAAAATGGATGGATTCTGACTGACACTGGGGAAGTGGAGAGGGAATTTATTACATTCTTCTCCACTCTATACTCCTCAGGACAGTCTGGGACTGAAAAGGAACTGGACAATTTTTTTGAGAAATTAAATATGGTAACCCTGGTGGAGAATGAAAGGGCTATTCTAAATACCCCAATTCAATTACGTGAGCTACATGAGGCCCTAGGCTCCATTCAGGGTAACTCCGTGCCTGGCTCAGATGGACTACCATTTGAAATCTATAGGAGACACGGGGAGGTTCTCCTTCCGCTTCTTTTACGAGTCCTTAATGAGTCTTATTTAGTGGGCCCTTCCCCTAGTTCACTTTCGGAAGCCATTATTGTCCTTATACCAAAAAAAGATAAAGACTTAAATGACCCAAGTTCTTACCGCCCAATATCTCTATTGAACACAGATTTTAAGATATTCGCAAAAATATTTGCAACCCGACTGAAAAAAGTGATAGGAAAACTAATACACCCAGATCAAACTGGTTTCATACCCAATAGACAGGCCCACACTAATATCCCTTGGGGTCTAACTAATATTCAGGCAGGGGAAGACGAGGACCACTCCATCCTGTCACTGGATGCTGCGAAGGCCTTTGACAGGGTGGAGTGGAACTTCCTATGGAGGGTTCTCTGAAATGAATTTGGGGAAATAATTTACTCGCTGGATAAAGTTAATGTATAACTCCCCTTTTGCGTGAATAAGCATTGTTCATCCGCATTCGGGCTTCAGCGAGGCACCAGGCTGGGATGCCCCCTGTCTCCTCTCCTGTTCGCAATATTTATGGAACCTCTCGCTTGTACGATTAGACAGGATGAACGCATTTTTGGGGCTCCCAGGATAAAATTAGCCTTTATGTTGATGATATTCTTATATTTCTAAAAGAGGGAGGTGCATCTGTGGCCCATGTTATGAAGGTAATTAATGAATTCAGATTCCTTTCTGGCCTTGAGATTAATTGGGGAAAATCTGTCTTTCTCCCAATAGGACTTCGGAAAATAGAAAGAATAGAGGAATATGGAGTTCTGCTTCCTGCCGCAGAGATAAATTATCTTGGATTAGTGCCTCTACGGGTTATTTTAGCCAACTTAATTTAGCTCCATTGGAAGAGAAAATAAAAAAATAAAGTTGGAGTCTGGCAGAGACTGCCACTCGGGCAAGCAGATAGGTGCAATTCTATTAAAATGGTGTTGCTCCCCCAAATTTTATATATTTTATCTGCTTGCCCGATTTGGATTAACGATGCATATTTCAATCATATTGATTGGCTCTTCAATGATCTGATATGGGGCCGGAAGAGAGTCCGAATCAAGTACTTGTTTCACACGTCACTGAAGGTGGGAATATCCAAACTGTTAAGGAAATTCTTTATGGTTCTCAAATAGATAATATGGCCTGGTTCAGGTTCACACAGTTACAACACCTCCTTTAGAATATTAAGAATAAGCACTTCTTAAATGTAGTAGATAACAGTTTTACGGATTTCTATTTCTATCGGAAAGATGTAAAAACCTCTATATCACAGATTTATAAACAAATAAAAGATGGATTAGCTAATATCACACAATTTAAAAGCGAAAAGAAATGGAAACGGGAGATTGTTCTTTTATCCTCCATTCACTGGGTAAGGGTATGCAAAAATATAAATTGGGTTATTACTTCTGCTAATTTTAGACTTATACAATTTAAAATAGTACACCGATTATATCTTTCTCCTCAACAGATTGCGAACATGTATGGGAAAATGAAAGCTAAATGCCCAAAGTGTCGCTCTGATCAGGCCGATTTTTTACATATGATTTGGAGCTGTCCAATGATCCAGCAATTTTGGGCAGAAATACATGAACTACTAACTAATAAACTAGGCACGGGTCCAGAAATGGGTGTTGAGCTTGCTATTTTGGGAATATTGGGACCTGATAATCTTAATAGGCAGGACCTTAAGGCTTGGCTTAAGAGCATGTTACTAGCTAGAGTAATAATTGGGGGATCAACTGGTCCCCCCCTCCCTTGCAGAATGGAAAAACTTGACGGGAGATCCACCTGGGATCTGGAGGCTGCGGGCAAGGAAGGGGAAGAGGGAAAGTCCATTGGGGAGGGGAGGGAATTTTTTTTTTCTTCTTCTTATATATCACCCCAATTGGCCTTACTGGGATCAAATCCTCCCACCTCTAAAGGGACCCCCACTCGGCTTTTCTATTGTATGCTATGTGCCGCTTGTCTCCTAATTCCAAAATTCTGACTATCAACTGACCTCCCTTCCATATCTCAATGGATAGGGGAAATGGATCAGATATACAGATTTGAGGAGATTTCGGCTTGGGAGAACCGTAGGATTCACTCCTTTTGATCCAGCTGGAGTGCCTGGATTACATATAGAAACTTTATATAAACCCCCTCTCATGAAGGCCTTTGCCTTCCAAGGCTAAAAATGCTAAAAAAAATATACTAACAACGTGGAAACTGTGTGAAATATGAAAATATGAAAGTTGCTATGTGTAATGATTATTACCTCTAAGTATCCTATCATTATAACGGGAATATCGCTGTCTAACACTTGTCATACCATACTTCATATGTATGTTTTACATTTTTCTCAATAAAAAAAATAAAGAAAGAAACAGGGTGAGGGAGAATTGCAGTTTCTAGAGATAGACATTACTTTCTCTATTATATACAGTCCTAATCAAAAGTTTAAGACCACTTGAAAAATGGCAAAAAATCATATTTTACCTTGTTCCAAGGTTCCAAGTAGAGCTTCAACATGCAACAAGAAGAAATGAGAGTGAGACTAAACATTTTTTTGAGCATTCAATTAATTGAAAATAACGATTAAACTGAAACAGGCTGTTTTTCAGCTGATCCAAATTTTAGGACCACATGCCTTTAAAAAGGCCAAATCTGTGCAAAGATGTGGATTCATTATCATTTTCTGTCAGGTAGTCACACGTTGTGATGGCAAAGGCAAGAAAACTCTCCCTTTTTGAACGTGGTTGGATTGTTGAACCGCCTAAGCAGGGTCTCTCACAGCGCGCCATCGCTGCTGAGGTGGGACGCAGTAAGACAGTCATTTGGAATTTCTTAAATGATCCTGAGGGTTATAGAACAAAAAAGTCAAGTGAAAGACCCAAAAAAAATGTCATCACCACTGAGCCGGAGGATCCAGTTGGCTGTCCGTCAAGACACTAGACGATCCTAAACCCAAATGAAGGCCCTTACTGGTGCTGACTGCAGCCCCATAACCATCAGACTGCATCTGAGACTGAAGGGCTTCAAAAACAAAAAAACGTCTTCAAAGACCTCGTCTCCTTGAACGCCACAGAACTGCTCGTTTGGACTTTGCAAGAGAGCACCAAACATGGGACATTCAAAGGTGGAAGAAAGTTTTATTCTCTGATGAGAAAAAATGTATCCTTGATGGTCCTGACAATTTTTAACGTTACTGGCATGACAAGCAGATCCCACCTGAGATGTTTTCTATGCACCACAGTGGAGGGGGCGCCATAATGGTCTGGGGTGCTTTTTCCTTCAGTGGAACAATGGAGCTTCAGGAAGTGCAGGGGCGTCAAACGCCCGCTGGCTATGTCCAGATGTTGCAGAGACCATTCCTCATGACTGAGGGCCCTCATCTGTGTGGTAACAACTGGGTTTTTCAACAGGACAACGCTACAGTACACAATGCCCGCAGGACAAGGGACTTCTTCCAGGAGAAGAACATCGCTCTTTTGGCCCATCCTGCGTTTTCCCATGATCTAAATCCAATTGAGAACCTTTGGGGATGGATAACAAGGGAAGTTTACAAAAATGGACAACATTTCCAGACAGTAGATGGCCTTCATGCAGCCGTCTTCACCACTTGGAGAAATGTTCCCACTCACCTCATGGAAACGCTTGCATTAAGCATGCCAAAACGAATTTTTGAAGTAAAAAAAACAATAACGGCAGAGCTACTCATTACTGAGTTCATGTTTGGACTGCCATTGTGCCACCCTGTGGCCTCCTCCTGATGCCGCGAATGTTGCTGCCGCCACACTCTGTCATTGTACTACACTGTGGCTTCCTGATGCTGCTGCCCCCTCCACACTGTCATTGTGCCACTCTGTAGCCTCCTCCTGATGCTGCTGCTGCCACCTCCGCACTCTGTCATTGCGCCACTCTGTGGCCTCCTGATGCTGCTGCCACCACCTCCACACTGTAATTGTGCCACCCTGTGGCCTCCTCCTGATGCTGCTGCACCTCCAGACTCTGACATTGGGCCACTCTGTTGTATCCCCATGCTGCTTCCACCTCACCACTATGTCATAGGGCCACTTTGTGGACTTCTCATGCTGTTCCCACCATCCCCACTTGGCCAATATTTTGCCTTTCGGCCTAGCTGACATCATCATTTATTTGACGCTTCTCCTGATCTGTCAGAAGGAAGGAAAAATGAAACGCACAACGGATCCTGTCTATGTAACAGCTGTAAGGCCTGCATGAAATAGCCCCTATTTTGCATCTGAATTGGCTTATGATTTGGTAGCCAAAAGCAGGAGTGGGTGCAAAGCACTGAAGACATGCAAATATTCCATTCACGTGTCATCTTTGTTTTGGATCCACTCCTGTTTTTTGGGGGCTTTAGCCATACTGATGGATTACTGACCAAATGCTGACCGAATGAAGGCGCATGCTCCACCGACAGGATCCGTTTTTTGGGGGGTTTTGTTCTGATGGATCAGAGGAAGGGCATCAGTGACATCAACACAAACTTACTACTGACACACACTCCACTCTATCGGCAGGGCTCTTCATGTATAATTGTTTAATAGAACAGGTAAAATGTAAGAATGAAACTGGATCGCACATCCTCAATACTATGCAGTGTAAGCAACCAGCACCGATAAAAGAAGACTCGCGTACAGTCTGCTTAGTTTCCAAGAAATTCTGTGTCTCTGTTAACATGTGCTAGACCTTTTACAAGGCTAACCCCGCCCTCCATGGCACATGTCCGCCCAATAATATTACAGATAGACAGGTGCAATCCACCTTAAATCTCCTACTGACCCAAAGTGAACCTCGGTTCCGAAAGGGGGATCAGTCCCTGAGGAAGGTCTTTTAAAACGGGTCGACCAAGAATGGTGATAAAACATTCACATGGATACCAGTCCCACCAACCAATGTTTCGCAGCATGTTGGGGCCCCCATGGTTCAGTGAGACCAGCATAAGCAAGCTATACCCCACCATTGCTAATGATGACCCGCTGTTAGCTTTTACTAAGAACATTGCTCTCAGAGCCAGCAGCCATTAGATCCCCCTCAGCAGGAGGGGGCCCCTTCTTACCGACTGCAGGGGGAGTTGTAATGGGAGCGCTCTGACCGGGCCCAGCATGAAGTACCGTGAGAATGCCGGGCCCAGTCAGAGCGCTCTTCTCTTCAAACAGGTGGCGCAGAGGCAAGGAGGAGGGAGAGGGGGGCACACTCACTCATTCCCAGCAGTTCTCATCACTGGGCTGTTCGTTTCTATAGTGAAGCAGGGAGACCTCTCTGCTCCCTGCTTCACTGATATTCAGAGCTCAGGCGCTCCCCCTGCTGGCCGCACATTGCGCTGCTGGCTGTGGGAGGAGCGCTGAATGCCCGGGAATCTGCCTCCAGCACAGACAGAAGAGCGATGTGAGTGTGGGAGCCTGTCATCAGGGAAGAAGGTAAGTATTGCGGTTTTTTTTCCCCTATAAAGCTGCAAAAAGGGGGGACCACTAAAGTAAGGGGGCGCAAAAGATCTCCTGTGAGGGGCATATATCTGGGTTAAACAACTACTGTGAGGGGGCACATATCTAGCATAACCACTGTGAGGGAGGCACATATCTGGGCATAACGAATGTGAGGGAGGCACATGTCTGGGCATAACGACTGTGAGGGAGGCACAGGTCTGGGCATAACGACTGTGAGAAAGGCACATATCTGGGCATAACGATTGTGAGGGGCACATATCTGGGCATAGCGACTGTGAGGGAGGCACATATCTGGGCATAGCGACTGTGAGGGAGGCACATATCTGGGCATAGCGACTGTGAGGGAGGCACATATCTGGGCATAGCTACTGTGAGGGAGGCACATATCTGGGCATAGCGACTGTGAGGGAGGCACATATCTGGGCATAGCGACTGTGAGGGAGGCACATATCTGGGCATAGCGACTGTGAGGGAGGCACAGGTCTGGGCATAACGACTGTGAGAAAGGCACATATCTGGGCATAACGACTCTGAGGGGCACATATCTGGGCATAGCGACTGTGAGGGAGGCACCTTGTTCTGTATCCAGCGGACATCACGCCGACGCCAGTGACATCCTGGATGAGGTAGGACCAGATTTTATTAGGACTGGGTGAGTGTAGCCATGCATTGGGCTTAGGGCTCTTTCACACAAGCTGATCCTGTGCGGGTAATCCGCTGCGTGAAAAAGCCAAGCCCCGCTCCGGACAGCAGAGACATGGAGCATTAACATGATTGATAATGCTCTTTGCCTCTCTGTGACCTTTTTACTACAAAATCACGGTGACGCTGTATGTTTTGTATTGCTAGGATGGAATCCGGTTCACGGACCCATTCAAGTCAATGGGTCTGTGAAAAATCACGGATGCACACAAGATTGTCATCCGCGTCCATGATCCGTGTCCGTGATCCGTGTCCGTTTTTTCCTATCATTTGAAAGGCAAACTTGACTTAGTTTTTTATTTATTTTTTATATCCGTGGATCCTCCAAAAATCAAGGAAGACCCATGGAAGAAAAAACTGACACAGATCACGGAACAACGGAAACCGTTTTTGCGGACCGCAAAAAAAAAACGTCCGTGTGCATGAGGCCTTATGCAGTCTCCTGCTGATTAAAATCAATTGGGCAGAATGGGGAAGAGTGCTGATTCTACACAACATGTAAAATGTAAGAATGAAACTGGATCGCACATCCTCAATACTATGGGCCAGATTTATCATTAGCTCATGTCAGAATAATGGAGTGGAAAAAGTCCCAAACAAATGTGCCAACGCTAAAACGGCGCCCAAATTTGCAACTTTTTTCTGCTCTGCACTATGCTCGCCAGTTTTCTGAAAGTGGGCGTGTTTTCTTATGTAAATGTATCTCTAGACAGATTTACTATTGGGACTATTTAAAAAGTCGCAAAAAAAATGCGCAATTTCACTCCAGTGAGGACCATGCTTATCTTATGAGACTTTTTAATATAGCATGCAATTTTTTCGTAAAATGTGCGACTTTTTCGTAAAGATGTGCGACTTTTTTAAAGATGCTTACTGACGGATAAACTGCTACCGTCAAACCACATTTATTACAGTCTTAAAGGGCTGATCATAAATCTGACTTGGCTAAAACTGACTTTAGCCATATGTTAAAGTGGAGTGAGCTGTCAGAGTCATGATAAATCTGGCCCTATGATTTTATCTAACTACTTCTCAGCATAATAAACATCGCTTCTCAGTGCAATATATAGTATACCTACCCCTATGTTGCATACTGTACATGAGGCATTGGTATATGTTAGCGGTTTTTCTCAGGCAGGTTTATGATGGTTATATGATGAGGCATCAGACCTCCAACCCTTGAATATTTCCCTGTGCAACGAATATCCGGTTTGCTTCTGATCAGAGAGATAAGACACCCAGACTCAACATAGGTTGTCAAATATCTGAAATCTTTATTTCCCAGCACATAGTTATAGGGTTTATTGGGGGTGAGAACATAGCGTCCCTCAAGATCCAATTGCAACAATCCTGGTAGTTCTCAGCAGGCCTTGGGAAACATGTGTTTGTCAATATACAGTTGAAACTTTGCTAAACAATGCTGACATCTGCTATATACAATACAGGAAAGGGTTATTTTACATTGAACAGGTTTTTCTCTCCATGCTAACAAGTTGAATAGGAAATCACAGGTTCCTGTCAATGTATGTGAGGTGAGATGTTAAATAGCCTTTTGGTCAGGAAGGCTGCTATTGTGTCCAGGACTGGCAGAGGGTGTGAGATATGTTAATGCGAGGTACTGCATTCCACAAGAGATGAGGCTTGTATAACATATGTCTAATCTGTGATGTATCAAAAAATAAAATTATGAAAAATCCCTTTCAATCCAACCAACCATTGATCCCAACTTGGTGTCAGAAGTGGGATCCGCCAAAGCAGTATCGGGTAAGTGATTCTATATTTAAGATATATATTATTACTGCCCTATACTGTAAGAGTGGATTATTTGAACCCGGTAAGCGCTTCTGATAAGCGTCTCCCAGGAATCTGATATTCCTAAAGTAATAGAGGGATCTGAAATCCAAGAGGAATCTGATATTCCTAAAGAAATAGAGGGATCTGAAATCCCGCAGGAATCTGATATTCCTGAAGAAAAAATGGGGTCTGTATTCCCCTAATCTGAAAAAACAGTATTGTGTGCAACGAATATCCTTTGCTAAACCTGTATATAGCTGTATAGTTGCTTAACCTGCTCAGGACCGCCGTATGCAGGATTGCATCTTTGCGGTGGTCCTGTTTCTCTGGGTGGACGCGCCGGTGGGTCCTCTCGCGAGACGCGAGATTTCGGGGAAAGCCGGACCGCACATGCGCATCGCGGGCCGGCAAAATTTAAAAGACAAGTTCATCATCAACCTGCCAGCCAATGATCGTGGCTGGCAGGTTGTTGATTTTCAAAAAAATGAATCAGCAGCCAGATAACAAATCATATTTAGTAAATATGATGTGTTATATGGCTGCTATGCTCCTCTGCTCCTTCTTTTGGTCGGTTGGTTCCAGCAGAGGAGCACACATCACTGTGAGTACCCACCAACACCACACTTAGCCCCCAGATCACCTCCCAGCACCCCAATTAACCCCTTGATCACCCCTTCTTGGCCCTGTCAATCACTAATGAAAAGGAAAAAAGTGATCAGTGTAAACTGTCACTTTTTTTTTCACTGGTATTGACTGATAGGTTTTAGGATAGTTTAGGTCCCTTGGTTAGGTAGTTTAGCGATCGGTTAGCGCCCAGCCCACCGCACCGCAGTCCCTTATTCGCTGATTAGCGTATCGCTAATCAGCATTTGTACTGTTATAGTATCTGGAAGTGATCAAAACTGATCACGGTCAGATCTATAATAGTATTAGTGTCACTTTAGTTTGCCCTCCACCCAAAATGCAGTGTTTGCCCGATCAGGCCTGATCGGTCGGCCACACGTGCGTTCGCCCACACCCGCCCCACCGCAGTGACAGAAAAATATATTTTTTTGATCACTGCACAATCACTTTACACGCACTGCGGCGATAAAAAAAAATCCGTTTTGATATTTTTTATCAACCGCAGCAGCCTCCGGTACTTCGCTAGCCTCCCATTTGTAAGACAGGCTTGCTTTTTTTCTTGGGTAGTCTCAGGGAATACCCCTAAATTTAGTTGCCCAAATGTCAAACAGGGGGTATTCTTCTGAAGAGGCCTACAGGCTTCTGACCCAGTCGGATGAGGAATGGGAACCCATCTAGCGGGTCAGAATACGAACCTGTAGAAAGCAGTGGCTCTCTGACCCAAAGTTCGGACAAGGAGGCTGAGGTCCCTGATAGCACCAGGCGTACCCGGCCCCGTGTCGCTAGACCACAGGTTGCGCAGGATCCGCTTCAAAAGCAGCAGAGTGGGGCTGGTGCTGTCGGATTACGTGGTGAGGCATACACCAGCAGCGCAGCCCTTCCTGGACCTAGTACCAGCACTGCCGTACAACATGGTGAAGTGGCGAGCACCAGAAGGGCAGTTGAAGCTGGTACGGTGGCACGAGCAGTAGTGACCCCGTAGCAGCCACCGCAAAGACGGGCCCGTAGAGCCCCTAGAATCCCTGAGGCGTTGGCAAACCCTGATTGGCAGTCCCCAACTTCAGCCGCACCTGTAGTTCCCCCTTTCACCGCCCAGTCTGGAGTTCGGGTTAAGACAGCTCAGATAGGTTCGGCCCTGGGATTTTTTGAGCTTTTCTTGACTGCGGAGCTCTTGGACTCACAATTTATGCCACACAATTTATATCCACTAACCCGGGAAGCTCTTATGCCCAGTCTTTCCGGTAGAAACCAGTCCAAGTTTCCGAATTTAACATTTTTCTGGGCCTTCTCCTCAACATGGGTCTAACTAAAAAGCATGAATTGCGGTCAAATTGGTCTACAAACCCAATTCATCACATGCCCATGTTCTCTGCTGCTATGTCCAGGACACGATTTGAGACCATCCTGCGTTTCCTGCACTTTAGTGACAATACCACCTCCCGTCCCAGAGGCCACCCAGCTTTTGACCGGCTCCACAAAATTTGGCCCCTCATAGACCATTTCAACCTGAAATTTGCAGATTTGTATACCCCTGAGCAAAACATCTGCGTAGACGAGTCCCTTATACATTTTACCGGGCGCCTTGGCTTCAAACAATACATCCAAAGCAAGCGCACCCGGTATGGGGTCAAATTGTATAAGCTCTGTGAAAGGGCTCCAGGCTATACCCACAAATTTCGGATCTATGAGGGAAAATATCAGACCCTGGAGCCGGTCGGTTGCCCTGACTACCTGGTGAGCAGTGGGAAGACAGTCTGGGACTTGGTGTCACCCTTATTTGGCAAGGGGTACCATCTTTATGTGGACAATTTCTACACAAGTGTGGCCCTCTTTAGGCATTTGTTTCTAGAACAGATTGGCGCCTGTGGCACCGAGCAAACTAGTCGCGCGGGCTTCCCCCAACGGCTCGTTACCACCCGTCTTGCAAGGGGGTAGAGGGCTGCATTGTGTAACGAAGAACTGGTTGCGGTGAAATGGAGAGACAAGTGTGACGTTTACATGCTCTCCTCCATTCACGCAGACACGACAATCCAAATTGAGCGAGCAACCCGTGTCATTGAAAAGCCCCTCTCAGTCCACGACTATAACCTTCACATGTGAGGGGTGGACTTCAATGACCAGATGTTGGCTCCGTATTTAGTGTCCCGCCGCACCAGACACTGGTATAAGAAGGTGTCTGTATATTTAATTCAATTGGCTCTGTATAATAGTTTTGTTCTCTACAGTAAGGCTGGGAGAACTGGATCCTTCCTCAAATTTCAGGAAGAGATCGTCACGAACCTCCTGTACCCAGGAGGTTCCGTGGCCCCATCCACCTAGTGTAGTTAGCCGTCTACACGAGCGACATTTCCCCAGTGTTGTTGCTGGCACCTCAAACAGACCGCCAGCCCGAAAAAAATGTCGTGTCTGTAGCAGGAGTGGAATAAGGCGTGACACCCGCTATTTCTGTCCTGACTGTCCTGACCACCCTGCCCTATGCTTTGGAGAGTGTTTCCGGAAGTAGCACACACAGGTACACTTAGCATAGGGATCACATCTCACCAAGACAGGCACACAGGGCTATTAGGGCCCATTCACATACAGCTGCTGCAAACGTCTCCTTTCACCTGGGACAAAGTGCATAACGCACTTCGCCACATCTTTGGGCGATTTGCGCTTTGCACATTGACCCATGGGGAAGGAGAGGTTTGTTCTATAAAGGTAAAAAAAAAAAAAAAACACCAGTAAGCAAAAAGGTTAATGTTTAGTTCAAAAAGTTTAAGTTTATATGTTCTGTTCCAAAGTCAATAAAATAATTGCGTTGCGGCCTGGTTTTTTCTTTTTTTTTTTTTTACCTTCCAGGTGGACCAACCGATCGACTGGCTGCAGCACTGATGTGCATTCTGACAGAAGCATTGCGCTGCTGTCAGATTACACGCAAGTCGGTGTATGCGGCGCTGCAAGACAAGATTTGTACTCTGCAGTAAAAGATACGTTTGCCAAGGCATACGAGCTGAGGAGGAGGCGGCGTTCCTATGCTTTGGCAAACACTTTGTATATTAAAAAAAAAATCCCGGCAATGATTTATTCATCCACATCGATTGATGTGAATGGAGAAATCTGGTTTGCCAGGGCATACGAGCTAAGTGGGTATGGATGTTAGGTGGAGCTCCTATGTCCTGTCAGACGCCTTTCCCCTTCTTTTTTTTTTTTGGGCAGAGATTTTTTCATCCACATTGATCGATGCGAATGAAGAAATTTGTGCCATTCATTTTTTTCTTTCAGCCCAGAGGCTGAATGGAAAAAAAAAAATCTCATTACCTGTATGCTCAATATAAGGAGAATAGCAGAAACTCCTAATGCTGGCCATACATGTAATGATTGCAGAGACCCTCAAATGCCAGGGCAGTACAAACACCCCACAACTGACCCCATTTTGAAAAGAAGACACCCCAAGGTATTCACTGAGGGGCATATTGAGTCCTTGAAAGATTTAAATTGTTGTCCCAAGTTAGCGGAAAGTGATACTTTGTGAGAAAAAAAACCCGAAAAATCAATTTCCGCTAACTTATGCCAAAAAAAAAAAAATTCTATGAACTTGCCAGGCCCCTCATTGAATACCTTGGGGTGTCTTCTTTCCAAAGTGGGGTCACATGTGGGGTATTTATACTGCCCTGGCTTTTTAGGGGCCCTAAAGCGTGAGAAGAAGTCTGGGATCCAAATGTCTAAAAATGCCCTCCTAAAATGAATTTGGGCACTTTTGCGCATCTAGGCTGCAAAAAAGTGTCACACATTTGGTATCGCCGTACTCAGGAGAAGTTGGGGAATGTGTTTTGGGGTGTCATTTTACATATACCCATGCTGGGCAAGAGAAATATCTTGGTCAAATGCCAACTTTGTATAAAAAATTGGGAAAGTTGTCATTTGCCAAGATATTTCTCTCACCCAGTATGGGTATATGTAAAATGACACCCCAAAACACATTCCCCAAATTCTCCTGAGTACAGCGATACCAGATGTGTGACACTTTTTTCCAGCCAAGGTGGGCAAAGGGGCACATATTCCAAAGTGCACCTTTCGGATTTCACTGGTCATTTTTTACAGATTTTGATTGCAAACTACTTCTCACACATATGGGCCCCTAAATTGCCAGGGCAGTATAACTACGCCACAAGTGACCCCATTTTGGAAAGAAGACACCCCAAGGTATTCCGTGAGGGGCATGGCGAGTTCCTAGAATTTTTTAATTTTTGTCGCAAGTTAGTGGAATATTTGGAGACTTTGTAAGAAAAAAAAATCATCATTTTCCGCTAACTTGTGACAAAAAATAAAAAGTTCTATGAACTCACTATGCCCATCAGCGAATACCTTAGGGTGTCTACTTTCCGAAATGGGGTCATTTGTGGGGGTTTTCTACTGTCTGGGCATTGTAGAACCTCAGGAGACATGACAGGTGCTCAGAAAGTCAGAGCTGCTTCAAAAAGCGGAAATTCACATTTTTGTACCATAGTTTGTAAACGCTATAACTTTTACCCAAACCATTTTTTTTTTTGCCCAAACATTTTTTTTTTTTATCAAAGACATGTAGAACAATAAATTTAGCGAAAAATTTATATATGGATGTCGTTTTTTTTGCAAAATTTTACAGCTGAAAGTGAAAAATGTCATTTTTTTGCAAAAAAATCGTTACATTTCGATTAATAACAAAAAAAGTAAAAAAGTCAGCAGCAATGAAATACCACCAAATGAAAGCTCTATTAGTGAGAAGAAAAGGAGGTAAAATTCATTTGGGTGGTAAGTTGCATGACCGAGCGATAAACGGTGAAAGTAGTGTAGTGCAGAAGTGTAAAAAGTGGCCTGGTCATTAAGGGGGTTTCAGCTAGCGGGGTTGAAGTGGTTAAGCATTTTTTGTCATTATATATATATATATATACAAAGGGAAAAATGGCGGCACTGGCTGCACTAGGAAAAAAAACGGGTGCATGTTCCTGGGGAATCGACCTCTCACCCCAACCAATATATCCAGAAAAAGGACGGCACTCCAGCAGGATGAAAGTGAAAAACTTCTTTTAATCGACCATACGGTGCAACGTTTCGGCTCAACTGAGCCTTTCTCAAGCAAAGGTACAAATCAGGTGATCAAGGCGTTTCTTCCGGATACTCAAGCGATGGTATCCGGAAGAAACGCCTTGATCTACCGGTCTCTAAGCATTTTTCTGAGGCTGGGCACAGGGAAGGTGATCTGAAAGTTTGGATCATCGACCATGTGCCGCAGCCCAGACGTGGCGGGGATAGGTCTAGGATACTTAAGCGTAGGGAACTAGGTTGGATCCATAGGCTCAATAGCCTCAGACCAAATGGATTAAACGTAGAATTCAACTTTGGGGAGGTTGTGTGAGGGCTGGCTTGCCCCCAGTGTCTAGCAGGTTGTGCTGCGATGTCTTCTGTGCACACACTGAGAGTATGTACTCATTTTAATTTCTCTTTTTTTTCTTCTCTTCACAGTTCACTTGCACCCATTATTCTGAGGGATGGAACTTACGGATGAAGCGGAAGCATTGTTCTACACGGGAGGGTGATACTGCCAACAACTATGCGGTTCTTTTTGAGAAAGGTTTTTTTAAACGATGTTGTTTCACATATATAACTTTTTCATTGGACGCGGTGTGCGTTGGGGGATTATTTTGGGCCATTATGGTGCAGGTGCTATTTTTTCTATCCCCATTACAGATTTGCTCCCTGAGACACCTGGGGACCTGCTGGAGGAGAGCCCTCTTGGATATGAGCGCAACCAGACAGTTTTGATCAACACAGTCCTCCACATCGTGGTTTCTATGATGTTGGTGGGCTGTGGTCAATACACAGTATGTAGACGATCTGGTCCCAGGTCTGTCTGTACTGGTCTGAGTCGTGATATCCGAATATAACAGGTCTGGTGTCGGAATACAGGGGAATGGCAATATTCCAGTCTCCAAGATGGCGTCCCGAGACTGGATACATACTGGGCATGCGCCGCAACGCACCAAGGCTGATTCGCGTGACGCTGCAGTGACGCAAGAGCGGAGGCCGTCCCTGATGATGCTTCGGCGTCCTCCAGCTGCCACCGCCCCCTGATTGAAGTCACGCCGCTCCTGTCCAGTGTTATGTGCACAGTGCTCATTGATCGCATAGTTGGGACCCCTCGCCGATAATATGTATCTTCCGGATCATCCCTTCGTTCCTCCCTCGGTTGGTTTTTTTACACTCACTGGACGCATCCACAGACTGTTCACACTCCCTATGTGTCTGTCCTGTGGATCCGCCCGTTCACATATGCAAATGTCATACATGTATGTTGGATTGATGTATTTATAGCCAGATGTGCTAATACCTGATGCATGTAATTTTTTCATTTGCCTTATCTGACACCTGTATTGTGTATTATATTATGTTTGTGCAATTGTCACTTTTGTAACACGCCCACAGGGTGTGGTGAGATCACATGATTTGATTCATTCTTTATATTTGCCTTCACCTGATTTGTACCTTTGCTTGAGAAAGGCTCAGTTGAGCCGAAACATTGCACCGTATGGTCGATTAAAAGAAGTTTTTCACTTTCATCCTGCTGGGGTGCCGTCCTTTTTCTGGATATATATATATATATATATATATATATAGTTGAATTTTACTGTATAGACTGTGTTTAGATTATGTATAGATTGTATGTGAGTTCATGCTGAAATTGAAGGTATAAAATTGGCCATCAATAGTTTAAAATCTGCCATAGATTCAGGAGTAATATGAGCCTGAATTAGAAGTAATACCATCCAGAATAGTTTAAAATCTGCCAATAAAATCAGGAGTAGTTATGAACCTGAGTTAGAAGAAATAGGATTAAAAAAAAACACATAAACTGATAAGCATAAGGTTTATCAGTAAGTATTTTTGCACTGAACACATACATAATCATCCTTTGATAAACCTCCAAATTCAGCTGATCTCACTGTATATTTTACCTAAGTAAAAATGGGCAATTCTTATGGTAAGAAGGATCCCATAAAGAAACAGAATTTTAAATTTGGAACTGAAAATCATGTACCCTGAGTCTGCTGCAGATGTCTATGGTGAAACTGTCTCCTAAAAATGAATTGGGGGAAAGTCCAAAAATATTTGTCCAGAGGTGTTTAGGTCCATTTTATACTGATCCTTGGGTTGATAATATGTGTAAATGGATAGAAGGAATGAAATGTACTGACCCGTTCCCAAAAGAAGGGTCTTTTTCAGACTTTCATATGGCCATGATCAAGGGCCTATGTCTTAATGACATAGACACTTTTCCATGGTGCAAAGGAGACCCTCATTGGAATAAAATGTATATGAATTGGTTTAACTGAATGGAGTGGCTCACTAATGCTGGTGGGTGGCACGGTGCTACAAACTAAAAATTAAGGACGCCCTACCTTAATGTAATGAAAATTGTGGGTAATAATGAAGCGAGCACTCGCTCTATGGCAATACTCAGATTTATTAATTTAAAATGCCTAGTAATTGCACTTAAAATTACAATAAAACACAATGGTTAAAACACTAAATGAAATAAAACTATAATAAGGTCGACCTTGATATGGCACTGAAAATTCACATTTGTTGCATAGGGGGCTCAATTAAGCATATGAAACTTGCTAATACATAAACATCATCCAATGGTGTCCAAATAAGTGATAAGAATAAAGAAAATAAAGTAATAGATTGATAAGGTAGTGAATTTAAATAATGTCCATAATGATAATAAATGGTGATAGCTGGTGAAGTACGTTGATGAAGAGGGCACCTATTGGAGTGCTGCGTATCGATGCACGCTATTAAGTTTGTGTTGCTTCCTATGGCAAACGTCCGGGTCACTCAATGAGCTGTGGACCGCAACAGGCAGTATAGTCCGTTGGAAATATTCGGCTGTTCAAAGTTAGTCTAATTCGACTTATCAGCTAAAGTCTTACCTCTGTCTCGAGGATAATATTTCCTAAGATGCGAGCAATCTTACCTCCGAAAAAAGAGGTTGCTGGTTTCGAACGCTGGAAAAGACTGCTAGACTCACCGCTGCGTCTTCACGGCTTGCAGGAACTAACAATCCAACCCGATATCGCGATAGTACGAGTGAGACTTGCGTCCGGTCTCGGTACTTACTCAGATGGTTAGAGCTGTTTCGCTGATTATCAGGTAGCAGGTTCTTAAATGAATATTTCACTTATGTATTTAAATCACATCATATCACATCATCGATGTAGCGCCGCCATAGGACCAGGTCCCCCCCCCCAGTATGGGGTCTATGGTGGTCATTTCCCAATCTGCCAAAAACAAATTGGCATAACTGGGGGCGAACCTGGTCCCCATGGCGGTGCCACAACGCTGCAGATAATAATCTCCCTCAAAATAAAAATAGTTATGCTGCAAGTCAAGAATACAGAACTGCCAACATTTCATTATTGTCATTTTTATATTTTTTATATTTGTATTAATAATGCTGCTTTTATCACATTATATTATTGTCATAATTTTATCATCATCAAATTTTTATGTTATAAATTTTAATGATATAATCATGGTTTAAATACATGAGTTATAGATATACATTTGTTATTGGGGTTTATTAACTGATTAGGATCATGAGAATATTATGCAAGTGAAAACGCACCTATAAGAGAAAAACCGCAACAAAAACGCACCAGAAACGCAACATGGCAGAAATGGTCAGAATTACTCCAATCCTGGAATATGGAAACCGGGTTTCATAGAGGACCTTATGAACGTATAAAAAGGAGGAGGTAAGGAGTGCAAGATATACCACTGAGGAAGGGATTGGCAATATCCCGAAACGCGTCTGGGCTATCAGACACTCTGTTCACACCTCCTTGTAAAGGACTTTGCATGGCCATGCAATAAAGTGAAATATTCATTTAAGAACCTGCTACCTGATAATCAGCGAAACAGCTCTAACCATCTGAGTAAGTACCGAGACCGGACGCAAGTCTCACTCGTACTATCGCGATATCGGGTTGGATTGTTAGTTCCTGCAAGCCGTGAAGACGCAGCGGTGAGTCTAGCAGTCTTTTCCAGCGTTCGAAACCAGCAACCTCTTTTTTCGGAGGTAAGATTGCTCGCATCTTAGGAAATATTATCCTCGAGACAGAGGTAAGACTTTAGCTGATAAGTCGAATTAGACTAACTTTGAACAGCCGAATATTTCCAACGGACTATACTGCCTGTTGCGGTCCACAGCTCATTGAGTGACCCGGATGTTTGCCATAGGAAGCAACACAAACTTAATAGCGTGCATCGATACGCAGCACTCCAATAGGTGCCCTCTTCATCAATGTACTTCACCAGCTATCACCATTTATTATCATTATGGACATTATTTAAATTCACTACCTTATCAATCTATCACTTTATTTTCTTTATTCTTATCACTTATTTGGACACCATTGGAGGATGTTTATGTACTAGCAAGTTTTATATGCTTAATTGAGCCCCCTATGCAACAAATGTGAATTTTCAGTGCCATATCAAGGTCGACCTTATTATAGTTTTATTTCATTTAGTGTTTTAACCATTGGGTTTTATTGTAATTTTAAGTGCAATTACTAGGCATTTTAAATTAATAAATCTGAGTATTGCCATAGAGCGAGTGCTCGCTTCATTATTATCCAAAATGTATATGAAAACTTGTGGCCAAGCATGGCTATCTGTGCAAAAGTTTTGGACTGACTTGTGCAGTTCAAATACAAGACAGCAAAGTGAAAATCCCCATTGTGACTCCAACTCCTGTCCCACCCCCATATGTGCCATTGTATCCCGTAGTAACAAAATTAACAACAGAATCAGATGATGAGATATGCGCACACTTGACTCTACCACAGGTTCTGGTTTTCCAGAATCTGAGGAACAGGTTTTGTCTGAGCATACTAATCAGCCTATTGTACAGTCTGCACAGCCCTGTAGAACAATATATGCAAGGGCATCAAAGATTCAAGGGATGACCAAAGACGCTAACGGTCTATAGTCAAAGGGAGGAGTAGTATGTGGATGGGGAGACCCACTCTGATACCTAGAGACTTGCAGCAGATACAAGAGGAATATATGACAAAACTGATTGAAAAATAAAAACATTGATTATGATGATATTTCGCTTTTGTTTCCCTTGCCAACAGGTGCACCAACCCAACCCTTATCTTAGAGGAAAAGATGGCTCTGGATTATCTTTTAGCTTCTAAGGGGGGGGGGGGGTTCTGTGAGTTTATAGGAGAGGACTGCAGATACCAGGGATAAAGTCCAGGCCCATATGGATAAGGTCACTGTAATTCAGGGCATAGATAGGGCTATTACTAATGAAAGATAGAATCCTTTCACAGCTTTGGGTGGTTTTGGAGATTTCCTGTTCTCCATAGGTAACGGAAATAGGAGTATATATCCTCATGTTGATGTTTTTCTCTTTATCATATATATCCTGGTGAGATGCTCCTGCTGTTTGATCGATCGGATCGACCAGTCACGTGCAGATAATCACATCCTCATCGCAGCTCCCAGATACACCACGGATCAACCTATGTCTTTGATGGAAAGGATGTCAAACTAAACGTTCATCGCCACGCCACACCTTACCACATCAGGGCTCAGTCAACTCCCTGAAGAATCGAACCGAAGGATGGAGCATCATCATGGAGGCAATAACACCCAAGGAGCACCACAATCGACGAGGGCAAGCTGAGGAAACCGAAGATTCAGCAAGAGACTCAAAGAACACAGGGGACATATTACAGAGAGGAGGGAACTGTCGTGGAAAGTTTTATTAAGCATAGGATGACTATAGTAGACTTTCTTTTTAGCTTAGGAATGGTATGTAGGTCTATAGATCTATAGATCAGCACTCTGGTTCCTACTTCCCATGTGAAAGCCGCTACCGTTGGTTTGAGAGGAATCTAATGGCTGCTGGCTCTGAGAGCAATGTTCTTAGTGAAAGCTACCAGCGGGTCCTCATCAGCAACGGTGGGGTATGGCACGCTGATGCCAGTCTCACTGAATCATGGGCGCCCCAACATGAAACATTGGTTGGTGGGACTGGTGTCCTTGTGAATGCTATATCACCTTTCTTGGTCGACTCTGTTTTAAAAGACCTTCCTCAGGGACTGATCCCCCCTTTCGGAACCATGTCTAACAGAGATTCACTGTGGGTTAGTAGCATCTTTGTACCAGATTAAATAGATGCTGTCTGATTAGGGCCACATTTGTTTAAAAAAAAAGGGCTGATTCATTTGGGAGCATTTGCGCATGTTCTGGGTGTGGTAGTGGATGGTGAGTGTTTGAGCGCCACCCACCGGCACTCTCAGGAAATGTGCGAATGTGTACCTTCCAGGTCTAAAAAGAATTTCTATTGGTCAAGGCATAAGGTGGAATGTACCTGCATATCTGCAACTTTACTGGGCAGCCATGTGCCATAGAGGGCGGGGTTAGCCCAGTAAAAGGTCTAACCCGAATATCCTATCTATGTGCAGAGCTTGCATGCCTTATGTTTTTTCTTACTTTTCTTTCTTCTCTCTTTTCACTATGCAGGAGATTTTTTTCCTACTGTGCGCCAAATTACACAGAAGTTTTTTTTTTTTTTATCTCCTTCATAGTCTTTAGTGTCTTCTTGTGTGTCACACACACACACACATATATATACACACACACACACATATACACACACACAGCCTTAGATGGAGGAAAACATACAGTGATCCCGTTTTTTATATATATATATATATATATATATATATATACATATATATATATATATATATATATATATATACATATATATATATATATATATACATATATATAAGTTGGGATCAATGGTTGGATTGAAAGGGATTTTTCATAATCTTATTTTTTGATACATCACAGATTAGACATATGTTATACAAGCCTCATCTCTTGTGGAATGCAGTACCTTGCATTAACATATCTCACACCCTCTGCCAGTCCTGGACACAATAGCAGCCTTCCTGACCAAAAGGCTATTTAACATCTCACCTCACATACATTGACAGGAACCTGTGATTTCCTATTCAACTTGTTAGCATGGAGAGAAAAACCTGTTCAATGTAAAATAACCCTTTCATGTATTGTATATAGCAGATGTCAGCATTGTTTAGCAAAGTTTCAACTGTATATTGACAAGCGCATGTTTCCCAAGGCCTGCTGAGAACTACCAGGATTGTTGCAATTGGATCTTGAGGGACGCTATGTTCCCACCCCCAAAAAAACCCTATAACTATGTGCTGGGAAATAAAGATTTCAGATATTTGACAACCTATGTTGAGTCTGGGTGTCTTATCTCTCTGATCAGAAGCAAATGGGATATTCGTTGCACAGGGAAATATTCACGGGTTGGAGGTCTGATGCCTCATAATATAACCATCATAAATCTGCCTGAGAAAAACCGCTAACAGTATACAATTCGATCAAAAAGCATAGGCCCACTCACCACGACAAGGTTGCCTCCTACTCTAACTTTGTTGCAGCGCTGCACGACGACCACTGGCGCCGCAGCACCGCACCAATAAGCAGCAGGACCCAGCATCCAAACAACGCCCTCGCTGTCTTGCATAAGCCACCCTGGTATTGGGCCCCACCAACCCACCAGCACAGCACCAAAGCAACAATGGCTGCCGCACAGCACCACACCATGAGAACAGTTGTCAAAGCTCACCTTATCACATTTAATAGAACAGGTTCTGTAGAAATTTATGTGGAATCAGTGAATTTGTGTAATAGGAGTGCGCTCTTTCACGCTATAGTAGGATCTTGGGCCTCTGCACGGTTCTTTATACCTGGCGCTAACATTGACCTGTAGGGCTGAGTTCACACTTGAGCTATTTGGTCCGTTTTGGCCCCGTAACTGCCCAAATAAGTGACGTGTGCAGTGATTCTAAGAGCGACGCCTGTCATCTGCATGTCATATAAAATAATCAGTGACATCAACACAAACTTACTGCTGACACCCTCTCCCCTGTCGGGGGGGGGGGGGCTCTACTTGTATAAGTGTTTAATAGAACAGGTTCTGTAGACATCTATGTGGAATCAGCTGACGACGGTGTAAAAGGAGTGCGCTTCTTCTTGAAGCTAACATCTATTTGAAAGGCTGACTTGATACTTGAGTAATTTGGTCAGTTTTGGCCCCATGACTGCCCAAATAAGTGAAGTGTGCAGTGATTATAATAGCGATGCCTGTCATCTGCATGTCATACTGACTCACAGTATTGTTTCACTAACACAGCACACTCCCTATGCTTGTTACTGCAAAGCACTGTGTTCTACACTATTGATGAGCGGCAGGGGTCATATTCGAATTCGCGATATTTCGTGAATATTTTGTAGAATATTCGTCGAATATTCGCAAATTCGAATATTCGTTATATTCTACGATTCTTTTTACGTATTTCGAATTTTCGTAATTCGAATTTTTTATTGCGAATTTTTCAACTTACAACTATTAGACAAAGAAGATTATAACACTATATTAGATAAATTGCTCTATATTCTATTTTTTTCTTGAATATTCGCTATATTGCTATAACTTAGTTTTTTCGAATATTTGTAATATTCTAAAACAAGAATATATAGCAATATAGCGAATATTCGAAAAAACTAATATAGAGCAATTTAGCTAATATAGTGCTATAATCTTTTTTTTTTATAGTCGAAAAAAATTACAACTATTAGACAAAGAAGATTATCACACTATATTAGCTAATTTGCTCTATATTCGTTTTTTTCGAATATTCGCTATATTGCTATAACTTAGTTTTTTCGAATATTCGTAATATTCGAAAACAAGAATATATAGCAATATAGCGAATATTTAAAAAACAAAAACAAATATAGAGCAAAATTCTCAAACACTACTACTCCTAAAGTCAAGTATATTGCAGCCTTCTTATTGGCCCACAAGCTAGAAGCAGGGAGGGATCATGTGTACTGATAAAAAAAAAGGAAAAAAAAAGGGGAAAAAAAAGTTGAATATTCAAAATTTCGAATATATATAACTATATTTGAAATATTAGCGAATTTTCAAAGTACCTATATTCGCGATAAAAATTTGAAATTCGAATATTCGTGATCAACACTATTCTACACCACTATACAGGCTCTCTGCAGCCCAAAAATATATATATTTTTTTTCTCATGATTTAAACTATGCCAGCATCCTGTCTGGTATAGTTTAAGACCATTTTCCAATTTTAGGGCACAGCCTGATAATTACCTCAGGGAGTACACAGAATTTTGTAAGATGAGGGGTTGTTCAGAGCCATGAACATGGATGCTGTTACATAGTATACGCAAACTTACACAAACACACACACATACCGTATAACACACAAACTCAAATTTCTGAACTCATTGGCTTAACACAACTAGTTTAGTTAATACGTCTAGTTAAACATGTGTATTAACTCTACTACATCTGTACGTCTTTAATATACAGTATATATAATACTAAAGGGAACATGTCATGAGAAATTAGGACCTCATAGGCTCACACTGGGAAAGATAGCTCCTTGATAATGTCTTTAGTTTTTGGTAGGTGCAGCATCGTGAAGAAATTGAACTTTAAATGTTGGAATTAAGAGCCTGTATAAAGTAATGGGATTGGAGTCTATCTCCAAAAACTCAAGCAGGCCATCACAAGCCATATCTGGGGCATGCACGGTAAAGGAACATGCACTGGCCTCGGCTACATCTGCATATTTTGCATGTCATTGTCATTTTTATTTTTCAATCTAGTCAGGAGGAGGAATGGCTTGGGTGAATTCTCGGAGTTCAGCTTCTTCCCCATAACCTTATAGAGGCTCTGGAATCCAGGGTTTAAAGTTTAATTTATTGATGACCTGGTAAAAACTACAAAGACATCCCCTGTTGCTGCCAGAACAGCTCTGATTCATTGAGGCATGAATCTATGAGACCTATGGAACACAAGATACAGTTTGGCTGCTGCATTACAGTGCTGCATTGAATTCAGCTCAATAATGTAATGTTACATAACAACTAAAATGATATGCACCAATAGGATTAATTAACTAAATATAATAAAAAAAGTTTCCAGTATGTTGCATTAAAATGAAGTAGGTTTTGTCGATGCGCCACAACAGAACTTTCATTTTGTGATATCATAAAATGTGGTTTTCCATAAAACTACTACTTAACAAATTATTACTGTGTACAAAAGAAATGAGTGGATGAAAAATTTAGGCTAGTTCTACACTGCTGCACGCATATTACCGGGCAGCGGCTGGATCTCCACCAGATCAATGGGGCCGGTGTGAAGTCAGCGATCTGCAACGTTTTTTGTTTTGGGGGTGAAAAGCAAAATTTTTGTACCCTGCCCTGAGCCCAGTAAGACTGAAAAAAAAGTTTTAATCCGTCTGTTTGTTAGGTGGGCATCAGCGGCCATTTTGTGCAACAGCAGTGCATCAGCACTGCATATGTGCCAGGGTCAATAATTTAATCCTGTTCTTGTAGTTCAGTGGCTGACATATACCCATTTTTAAAGTGTGCCTACACTGCATATGTGCCAGGGGAAGGGAAAATAAAATCGTCTGTGAGTTTAGGGACCCAGGGGGTGACATATCCCCATTTGTTTCTGTTAAGTACCCCAGGCAGGCACATAAATTCTGCAAATCCATTTGTTCCATTGCAGGGATGACATATACACCATTTTTTATGTAAAAAACCACTGTGCTTCATCTGTGAGAGTGAAATAAAATCTCAGTGAAATCCATCTGTTTCATTTATGGTTAAAAAAAAACTTTTTGGGGGGCAATAATGTACCTTTTTGCCCTGTGCTGCATTTCTGACAGTCCAATAAAACCGCCAAATACTGCAGTCACATTTTTGGTAAAAAATTCAAATTTTTGTTGCTATAAAGTACATTTGCGGCCTACGCTGCGTTCCTGTCAGTCAAATAAAACAATTAAATACCGCTGTTATATTTTTGGGCTTCAAATTCCCATTTTTGGGTGTAAAGTTGCATTGACTGTTTCATTCTCTGCAATTTTGCCTGTGCATAACCTTCAGCATGACAGGCAGATGTGCATTAAGGAATTCAATGTATGGCTTGGTGAATGGTATCTGAACCAAGGGTTTGGCTTTGTGTCTCATGTTAGCTCTCATTGGAATGGAAAAGAACTGTACAAGAAAGATGGTTTGCATCTTTCAGTTCAAAGTATTTGCTAAGGAGCATTTAAACTAGGAAAGGCGGGCAAGAGTGATAATCCAGCACTCCCCCCCGGAACAATGGCAGAAGATGCCAGCAGCACTTGAGTCTATAATGGCATCTGAGAATATAGGTTTAGTGGCTATTACTGAGACATGGTTTAAATGGGAGTAATGACTGGGATATAACAATTCCAGGGTTCTCTCTATATAAGAAAAAACAGGGAAGGCATGAAAGGGGGAGGGGTGGCCCTGTAAGTGAAAGATAGCATAAAATCTAATTTAATACAAGTTAGCGAGACCAATTTAGAGTCAGTTTGGGTTACGGTGCAGCTTAAAAATCATAAGGTAACTTGTGTAGGTGTGATATATAGAAGAATTAGATGATCTACTAGTTGAGGAAATAGCTAAAATGACATTGAAAGGGGAAGTTATCATTATAGGAGACTTAGCTACAGTTCTGCCAGGAGTAGAGATATTCTAAATTCCCTACTGGGATTATCTCTACAGCAAGTAGTTGAGGAGCCAACCGGAAGTAGGCCATTTTAGATTTAGTATTCACAAATGGGAATTTGGTATCTGATATTACTGTAGGGGAAAGCTTGGGATCTAGTGATCACCATTCAGTGTGGTTTACTATAAGTACAGTGACTGAGTCACACCACACAAAAACAAAAGTTTTAGATTTTAGAAAAACTGACTTTTCTAAAATTAGATTAGAGGTATACAAGTCCCTATCAGATTAGAACAGTTTCAATGGAGTCCAGGAGAAATGGGACTACTTAAAAGTGGCACTATTGAAGGCAACACATATAATTGCATTAGGCTAGTCAGTAAAAGCAAAAAAAGGAAGAGACCACTGTGGTACGCAGCAGAAGAGGCCAAAATCATTAAAAACAAAAATATAGCATTTAGTAATTAATTTTTTTTTTTTTTTAAACGAGGATGAAAGGGAAATTTATATAATTTGGCAGAGAGAGGCCAAGCAAGTTATAAGAGCTTCTAAAGCACAGGCAGAAGAGAAATTAGCTCAGTCAGTGAAAAAAAAGTGATAAGACATTCTGCAGATACATAAATGAAAAAAGGAAACTAAAACAAAGGAATTATCAAATTAAAAACAATAGAAGGAAGGTATATGAAAGAAGATAAAGAACTAGCTGACTGCCTCAATGAATACTTCTGTTCAGTTTTTACAAAGGAAAATGAAGGAAAAGGACCTCAGTTATGGAGGAAGACTAATGAATCTTTTGCTGCCTGTGTCTTTGCAGAGGAAGAGGTTCGAAGTTAGCTGTCTAAAATTAATACAAATAAGTCACAGGGGCCTGATGGGATACACCCAAAGCTTTTAAAAGAGCTTAGCGGTGAACTAGCAAAACCATTAACAGATTTATTTAACCAATAACTGGTAACAGGAGTAGAGTTGAGCGAACACCTGGGTGTTCGGGTTCGAGAAGTTCGGCCGAACTTCCCGGAAATGTTCGGGTTCGGGATCCGAACTCGACCCGAACTTCGCCCCGAACCCGAACCCCATTGAAGTCAATGGGGACCCGAACTTTTCAGCACTAAAAAGGCTGTAAAACAGCCCAGGAAAGGGCTAGAGGGCTGCAAAAGGCAGCAAAATATAGGTAAATCCCCTGCAAACAAATGTGGATATGGAAATGAATTGAAATAAAAAATAAATAAATAAAAATTAACCAATATCAACTGGAGAGAGGTCCCATAGCAGAGAATCAGGCTTCATGTCAACCACCACTGGAACAGGCCACTGTCAGATATTTTTAGGCCCGGCACCCAGACAGAGGAGAGGGGTCCCATAGCAGAGAGTAAAGCTTCATGTCATAGCAGAGAATCAGGCTTTACGTCACCCACCATTGGAACAGGCCATTGTCAGATATTTAGGCCCCGGCACCCAGACAGAGGAGAGAGGTCCCATTGCAGAGAATCAGGCTTCATGTCATAGCAGAGAATCAGGCTTCACGTCACCCACCATTGGAACAGGCCATTGTCAGATATTTAGGCCCCGGCACCCAGACAGAAGAGAGAGGTCCCATAGCAGAGAATCAGGCTTCATGTCATAGCAGAGAATCAGGCTTCATGTCACCCAACACTAAAACAGGCCACTGTCAGATATTTTTAGGCCCCGGCAACCAGACAGAGAAGAGTTTCATTTAACTTTGGGTTGCCCCGCAATATAATGGTAAAATGAAAATAAAAAGAGGATTGAATGAGGAAGTGCCCTGGAGTACAATAATATATGGTTAAGGGAGGGGGGGGTAGTTATAAATGTCTAATCTGCACAAGGGATGGACAGGTCCTGTGGGATCTATGCCTGGTTCATTTTTATGAACGTCAGCTTGTCCACATTGGCTGTAGACAGGCGGCTGCATTTATCTGTAATGACACCCCCTGCCGTGCTGAACATACGTTCAGACAAAACGCTGGCCGCCGGGCAGGCCAGCACCTCCAAGGCATAAAAGGCTAGCTCTGGCCACGTGGACAATTTGGAGACCCAGAAGTTAAATGGGGCCGAACCATCAGTCAGTACGTGGAGGGGTGTGCACACGTACTGTTCCACCATGTTAGTGAAATGTTGCCTCCTGCTAACACGTTATATCAGGTGGTGGTGCAGTTAGCTGTGGTGTGTTGACAAAACTTTTCCACATCTCTGCCATGCTAACCCTGCCTTCAGAGGAGCTGGCCGTGACACAGCTGCATTGGCGACCTCTTGCTCCTCCTCTGCTTTCGCCTTGGGCTTCCTCTTGTTCCCCTGTGACATTTGGGAATGCTCTCAGTAGCGCCTCTACCAATGTGCGCTTGTACTTGCGCATCTTCCTATCACGCTCCAGTGCAGGAAGTAAGGTGGGCACATTGTCTTTGTACCGGGGATCCAGCAGGGTGGCAACCCAGTAGTCAGCACACGTTAAAATGTGGGCAACTCTGCTGTCGTTGCGCAGACACTGCAGCATGTAGTCGCTCATGTGTGCCAGGCTGCCCAGAGGTAAGGACAAGCTGTCCTCTGTGGGAGGCGTATCGTCATCGTCCTGCGTTTCCCCTCAGCCACGCACCAGTGATGGGCCCGAGCTGCGTTGGGTGCCACCCCGCTGTGAACATGCTTCATCCTCATCCTCCTCCACCTCCTCCTCGCCCTCCAGTAGTGGGCCCTGGCTGGCCACATTTGTACCTGGCCTCTGCTGTTGCAAAAAACCTCCCTCTGAGTCACTTCGAAGAGACTGGCCTGAAAGTGCTAAAAATGACCCCTCTTCCTCCTCCTCCTGGGCCACCTCCTCTTCCATCATCGCCCTAAGTGTTTTCTCAAGGAGACATAGAAGTGGTATTGTAACGCTGATAACGGCGTCATCGCCACTGGCCATGTTGGTGGAGTACTCGAAACAGCGCAACAGGGCACACAGGTCTCGCATGGAGGCCAGTCATTGGTGGTGAAGCGGTGCTGTTCCGCAGTACGACTGACCCATGCGTGCTGCAGCTGAAACTCCACTATGGCCTGCTGCTGCTCGCACAGTCTGTCCAGCATGTGCAAGGTGGAGTTCCACCTGGTGGGCACGTCGCATATGAGGCGGTGAGCGGGAAGGCCGAAGTTACGCTGTAGCGCAGACAGGCGAGCAGCGGCAGGATGTGAACGCCGGAAGCGCGCACAGATGGCCCGCACTTTATGCAGCAGCTCTGACATGTCAGGGGAGTTGTGAATGAACTTCTGCACCACCAAATTCAGCACATGCGCCAGGCAAGGGATGTGCTTCAAACCGGCTAGTCCCAGAGCTGCAATGAGATTTCGCCCATTATCGCACACCACCAGGCCGGGCTTGAGGCTCACCGGCAGCAACCACTCGTCGGTCTGTTGTTCTATACCCCACCACAACTCCTGTGCGGTGTGGGGCCTGTCCCCCAAACATATGAGTTTCAGAATGGCCTGCTGACGTTTACCCCGGGCTGTGAAGATGTGTGGCTGACTGGATGAGCAGGTGGAAGAAGAAGAGGAGGAAGCCGAGTAGGAGGAGGAGGCAACAGGAGGCAAAGAATGTTGCCCTGCGATCCTTGGTGGCGGAAGGACGTGCGCCAAACAGCTCTCCGCCTGGGGCCCAGCTGCCACTACATTTACCCAGTGTGCAGTTAGGGAGATATAGCGTCCCTGGCCGTGCTTACTGGTCCACGTATCTGTGGTTAAGTGGACCTTGCCACAGATGGCGTTGCGCAGTGCACACTTAAATTTAACGGATACTTGGTTGTGCAGGTAAGGCACGGGTCTCTTGGAGAAGTAGTGGAGGCTGGGAACAACATACTGTGGGACAGCAAGCGACATGAGCTGTTTGAAGCTGTCTGTGTCCACCAGCCTGAATGACAGCATTTCATAGGCCAGTAGTTTAGAAATGCTGGCATTCAGGGCCAGGGATCGAGGGTGCCTAGGTGGGAATTTACTCTTTCTCTCAAATTTTTGTGAGATGGAGAGCTGAACGCTGCCGTGTGACATGGTTGAGAGCTTGGTGACGGAGGTAGTGGTGTTGGTGGTACATCCTCTGTTTGTTGGGCGGCAGGTGCCAACGTTCCTCCAGAGGCGGAGGAAGAGGCCGAGGCAGCAGCAGAAGAGGCCGAGGCGGCAGCAGCAGAAGAGGTAGCAGGGGGAGCCTGAGTGAGTTCCTTGTTTTTAAGGTGTTTACTTCACTGCAGTTCATGCTTTGCATGCAGGTGCCTGGTCATGCAGGTTGTGCTAAGGTTCAGAACGTTAATGCCTCGCTTCAGGCTCTGATGGCACAGCGTGCGAACCACTCGGGTCTTGTCGTCAGCACATTGTTTAAAGAAATGCCACGCCAGGGAACTCCTTGAAGCTGCCTTTGGGGTGCTCGGTCACAGATGGCGGTGGCCAGTAGCAGACGGACTCTCTTGGCGGCGGGTGTTCTGCTTTTGCCCACTGCTCCCTCTTTTGCTACGCTGTTGGCTCGGTCTCACCACTGCCTCTTCCTCCGAGGCACGACCTTCATTCCATGTGGGGTCTAGGACCTCATCGTCCCCTGCATCGTCTTCCACCCAGTCTTCCTCCCTGACCTCCTGTTCAGTCTGCACACTGCAGAAAGACGCAGCAGTTGGCACCTGTGTTTCGTCATCATCAGAGACGTGCTGAGGTGGTATTCCCATGTCCTCATCATCAGGAAACATAAGTGGTTGTGCGTCAGTGCATTCTATGTCTTCCACCGCTGGGGAAGGGCTAGGTGGATGCCCTTGGGAAACCCTGCCAGCAGAGTCTTTAAACAGCATAAGAGACTGTTGCATAACTTGAGGCTCAGACAGTTTCCCTGATATGCATGGGGGTGATGTGACAGACTGATAGGCTTGGTTTTCAGGCGCCATCTGTGCGCTTTCTGCAGAAGACTGGGTGGGAGATAATGTGAACGTGCTGGATCCACTGTCGGCCACCCAATTGACTAATGCCTGTACCTGCTCAGGCCTTACCATCCTTAGAACGGCATTGGGCCCCACCAAATATCGCTGTAAATTCTGGCGGCTACTGGGACCTGAGGTAGTTGGTTCACTAGGACATGTGGCTGTGGCAGAACGGCCACGTCCTCTCCCAGCACCAGAGGGTCCACTAACACCACCACGACCATGTCCGCATCCCTTACTAGATGTTTTCCTCATTGTTACCATTCAACACAATAAGAAAAAAATTATTAGGCCCAATGTATTGAATTCAAATTCAGGCCTTTTTTTACAGGCACCTAACACTATCTGGCTATCTATTTAGGTACCATATTACACTAATACAGGCACAGCAGTAACAAAAGATTTATCTGAATATAAATTGTAGGCCTAGTATTTAGGCCCTGGGTGACAGGTATCCCTTTTACGGACAGAATTTGACTTGGAAATGCACGGTAGCGTGTGAAGTTATTGAGGATGACCCTATCCGCACCTTCAATCTAATATACCCTTTTATGGATAGATTTAAACTTGGCCTGATACAGCAGAAACCACTGATTTAGGGAATTGCTAAGTTGGGAATTGTATTTCAACCCAGAACAAAAATATATCCTTTGCCAGACAGCAGACAGTATTACAATTGGCTAGCCACAGCTGAAACACCAGATTTAGGGTACTGCTATTTTGGCAATTGTATTTCACCCCTCAATAAAATAGCATGCACAGCCAAGCACCTGATGTAGGTTATAGCAAAAAAACAACAACACACTATTGATGGTTAAATGTATTTGGTGGCAGCTTGTGCTGGCGCAGCACAAGACACAAAATGGCCGCCGATCACCCCAGAAAAAAGTGACAGAAAAACGCTCTGGGCAGCCTAAAAACAGTGAGCAATTAAATAGCAGAAGTTGAATAATTCACAGCTGTACATCGATCACTTCATTAAGTGTTTTTGCTGAGTAAATCCCTGCCTAATCTCGCCCTAACAGCAGCAGCTGCATCCTCTCCCTACACTGATCAGAGCAGAGTGATGTGCAGCGCTACGTGACTCCAGCTTTAATACAGGCTGGGTCACATACTGCACTGACCAATCACAGCCATGCCAATAGTAGGCATGGCTGTGATGGCTTCTTGGGACAAGTAGTATGACGCTTGTTGATTGGCTGCTTTGCAGCCTTTCAAAAAGCGCCAAGAAAGCGCCGAACTCCCTAAACAGGAGTTGTCCCAAAAGATTGGAAATTAGCAAATGTTACCAGTGGGGTACCTCAGGGATCTGTTCTGGGACCCATATTGTTTAATATCTTTGTCAGCAAAATTGCAGAAGGCCTTGATGGTAAGGTATGTCTTTTTGCTGATGACACAAAGATTTGTAGCAGGGTTGATGTTCCTGGAGAGATACACCGAATGGATAAGGATTTAGGAAAACTAGAGGAATGGTCAAAAATCTGGCAACTAAAATGTAATGTTGATAAGTGCAAGATAATGCACCTCGGGTGCAAAAACCCAAGAGCAGAATATAAAATTAGTGATACAGTCCTAACCTCAGTATCTGAGGAAAGGGATTTAGGGGTCATTATTTCAGAAGACTTAAAGGTAGGCGGACAATGTCATAGAGCAGCAGGAAATGCTAGCAGAATGCTAGGGTGTATAGGGAGAGGCATTGCCAGTAGAAAGAGGGAGGTGCTCATGCCGCTCTACAGAGCACTAGTGAGACCTCATTTGGAGTATTGTGCGCAGTACTGGAGACCATATCTTCAGAAGGATATTGATACTTTGGAGAGAGTTCAGAGAAGAGCTACTAAACTAGTACATGGATTGCAGGATAAAACTTACCAGGAAAGATTAAAGGACCTTAACATGTATAGCTTGGAAGAAAGACGAGACAGAGGGGATATGATATAAACTTTTCAATGCATAAAGGGAATCAACAAGGTAAAAGAGGAGAGAATATTTAAAAGAAGAAAAACTGCTACAAGAGGACATAGTTTTAAATTAGAGGGGCAAAGGTTTAAAAGTAATATCAGGAAGTATTACTTTACTGAGATAGTAGTGGATGCATGGAATAACCTTCCTGCAGAAGTGGTAGCTGCAAATACAGTGAAGGCTTTTAAGCATGCATGGTATACGCATATGGCCATCCTTCATATAAGATAGGGCCAAGGGCTATTCAGCCTATTGGGCAGACTATATGGGCCAAATGCTTCTTATCTGCCAAAACATTTTGTTTCTATGTTTCTAAGTACCTCTGAGGCTTGTACATGTGACAGGCAGGCACATAAATTCAGCAAATCCATCTGTTTCATTGTAGGGGTGACATATCCACCATTTTTTATGTAAAAACCCCTTGTGCTTCATCTGTGAGAGTGAAATATAATCTTAGATCCATTTGTTTCATTTAGGGTTAAAAAAAACTTTTTGGGGGCAATAAAGTAACTTTTTGCCCTGTACTGCATTTCTGGTAGTTAAAGGAATACAGTTAAATCCATCTGTTTCATTGTGTGTGAGAAAAAAACTTTTTGGGGGGGCAATTAAGTGCCTTTGCTGCCAGCACTGCATAGCAGACCAGGCAATAAGTTTAAAAAACTCATCTGTTCCATTGTTGGGTGACATTAACCTATTTTTCCTATCCAAAAACCCCTGCTCTGCCTGTTACAGGGAGAGGACGTGGTCGATCTGTGCCAGCTACACGCCCAAGTGAAACACCTCAGGTGCGAGTAGGCAACAGAACCTTCAGCGTTATTTGGTAGGGCCGAATGTGACTCTACGAATGGTGAGGCCAGAACAAGTACAGGCGATAGTAGATTGGGTGGCTGACAGTGCCTCCAGTTCCTTCGCATTGTCTCCTACCCAGTCCCCTGCTGAAAGATCAGAGTTAGCACCTGCAGCCTATGGCCATCAGTCTTTCACCTCACCCTCTTGCAAATCAGCCAAGCAGTCTGAGCCCCAAGTCATGCAGCAGTCTCTTCTGCTTTTTGATGACTCTGCTGGCAGGTTTTCCCAGGGCCACATAGCCCTGCCCAAGATGTGGAAGAGATTGAGTGCACCGATGCCCAACCACTTATGTTTCAGGATGAGTACATGGGAGGACCACCACAGAACATCTCGGATGATGACGAAACATAGGTGCCGACTGCCGTGGCTTTCTGCAGTCTGCAGACCGATAAGAAGAGCAGGGGTGAAGACTGCGTGGAAGATGATGTTGAGGACGATGAGGTCCTCGACCCCACATGGAATCAAGGTCATGCGAGTGACCTGTGTAGTTTGGAGGAAGAGGTGGTGGTCACACAGAGCCACCAGCACAGCAAGGTACGCCTTCTACTGCCCACTGCACCAAGGGACCAAGCACACCAAAGCCAGCTCCAAGAAGTTCCCTGGCATGGCAGTTCTTCAGACAATGTGCTGACGGCAAGACATGAGTGGTTTGCATGCTGTGCAATCAGAGCCTGAAGTGAGGCATAAACGTTCTAAACCTGAGAACAACCTGCATGACCAGGCATCTAAGTGCAAAGCATGAGCTGCAGTAGAGTAGACACCTCAAAATCCAAGAAAGGTCTCTGGCTCCTCCTGCTTCCTCTTCTGCTGCAATCTCGGCCTCTTCATCCCCCTCTGGAGTGACCGTGGCACCTGCCACCCCACAAACAGAGGATGAGGCAGCAACACCACCACCTCGGTCACCAAGCATCTCCACAATGTCCCATGGAAGCGTTAAACTGTCTATCTCCCAAACACTGGAGCGAAAGAGGAAGTACCCCTCTACCCACCTGCGATCCCTAGCCCTGAATGCCAGCATTTCCAAATTCCTGGCCTTTGAAATGCTGTTATTCTGTCTGGTGGACACAGACAGTTTTAAGAATCTGATGGCGGTGGCTGTCCCACAGTATGTTGTTCCCAGCCACCACTACGTTTCCAGGCGAGCCATCCCTTCCCTGCACAACCAAGTGGGGGACAAAATCAGGTGTGAACTTGCCATCTGTGGCAAGGTCCGCATAACTACGGATACGTGGACCAGTAAGCATGGTCAGGGGTGTTATATCTCCATAACAGCTCACTGGGTAAATGCAGTGGCGGCTCGGCCTGAGGCAGATAGCAGTTTGGCGCATGTCCTTCCACCACCGAGGATTGCAGGGTGTTTCTCTTTGCCTCCTGTTGCTTCCTCCTCCTACTCCGCTTCCTCATCCTCTACCGCCTCCTCGTCCGGTCAGCGTAACACCTTCTCCACCAACTTCAGCACAGCCAGGGGTAAACAACAGCATGCAGTTTTGAAACATCTGTTTGGGGGACAAACCCTACACCGCGCAAGAGCTATGGACAGGCATGGAACAACAGATCGATGAGTGGTTGGTGCCAGTGAGCCTCAAGCCCGGCCTGGTGGTGTGCGATAATGGGCGAAATCTTGTAGCAGCTCTGGGCCTAGCCGGTTTGACGCACATCACTTGCCAGGTGTATGTGCTGAATTTGATGCTGCAGAAATTCCTTAAAAATGACCCCAATATGTCAGAGCTGCTGCAGAAAGTGCAGGCCATCTGTGCGCGCTTTCGGGGGGTTTTCACCCTGCTCGCCTGTCAGCACTGCAGTGTAACTTCGACCTTCTCACTCACCGCCTCATATGCGACGTGCCCACAAGGTGGAACTCCACCTTGCACATTTTGGCCAGACTGTGGGAGCAGCAGCAGGCGATAGTGGAGTTTCAGCTGCAGCACGCACGGGTGAATCGGTTTGCGGAACAGCACCACTTCACCACCAATGACTGGGCCTCCAAGCGAGACCTGTGTGCCTTGTTGCGCTATTTCGAGTACTCCACCAACATGGCAAGTGCTGATGACGCCCTTCTCAACATTACTATCCCACTGTCTCCTTGAAAAAAACGCTTTAGGCAATGATCGAAGAGGATGTGGCATAGGTGGAGGAGGAAGACGGATCATTTACAAGTGTTTCTGGCCAGTCATTTACAAGTGGCTCCGAGGGTGGGTTCCTGCACCAACATACGCTATGCACACAATTGTCCAGCCAGGGCACAGTTCTAAAGGATGACGAGGTGGAGGATGAGGAAGAGGAGATGGAGGAGGAGGAACCGTGTTCACAGCAGGGTGGCACCAAAACTAGCTCATAGGCATCACTGGTACATGGCTGGGCGGATACAGAAGACACAGACGATACACCTCCCACAGAGGACAGCTTGTCGTTGCCTCTGGGCAGCCTGGCACACATGAGCGATTACCGGGTTAGCTCACCTGCAGGCCCGCAACTCATGCTGCCTTGCTTGGAAGCAGTAGCCGTAGCAGTTTATCAGGCTCCCTCTCCGAAATCGAACAGTGATTCCCCGTTAACGGTGGTAACCATGTTAGGAGCATAAAAGAACATAGAAAGTTGATAGGGAAGATAGCCGATTGGATCGTGGACGTCAAGGGGACGTGCGATCAGGCAGAAGTTATCTAGAGTCAACAAAGCAGCAGCAGGGCCTCTCCTGTATAACGTTTCCTTATCAAAAATACTGCAGTGACATTCACTGTAATTTATTTACTTATTCCAATAACAGGGCATCTTAAGAGTCCTGTATTGTTATTTATCGTCACTACCTCCCCGAGTCGGGACTGGGTAATTGCCCTGCGCCTCCTGCCTTCCTTCGATTTTTCTGCTTTAATAACTTGTCCCACCATCTCCACCCAATCAGATTTCGGCCATTGACCTCCCTTGGATGTTGTATCCCTTTCTCAGGCTCCCTCTCCGACATGGAACCTAGATTCCCCGTTACCTGTGATCACCATGGTAAGCGCATAAAAGAACATCGAAAGTTGATAGGGAAGATATCCAATTGGATCGTGGACATCACGGTGACGTGCGACATGGTGGAGCAGTATGTGTGCACATGCCTACAGGTACTGACTGATGGGTCTGCCCCCTTCAACTTCTAGGTTTCCAAATTGGGCACATGGCGTGAGCTTGCCCTTTATGCCTTGGAGGTGCTGGCCTGCCCTGCAGCCAGTGTATTGTCTGAACATTTGTATAGCACAGCAGGAGGGGGTTATCTTCAGACAAGCGCAGCCGCCTGTCCACAGCCAATGTGGACAAGCTCACGTTTATTAAAATGAACAAAGCAAGGATCCCACAGGACTTGTCCGTACCTTGTGCAGAATAGACATGTATACCGGCCTCACCCAGCCATTGTTGTACTCCAACGCACTTTCTCTTTGTTTTATTTTTTATATTTCCCAATGTTTTAGGATCAACCTAAATTTAAACAAAAAATAATAATAAAAAAAAAATAAAAAAATAAAAACTGTGTTGGCTACCTCCACCGTCGTTCCACCTAGACTGCCACATCCGCCGCCTCCTCAACCTCCTATATCAAGCCCTTTCCATTCCTTTTTTAGAGCCATTTTATTGCTCCAAAGTTCGGGTCCCCATTGACTTCGATGGGGTTCGGGGTCGAGTTCGGGTCAAATTCGGGTCCCAAACTCGAACTTTTTTGCGAAGTTCGGCTGAACCCGTTGAACCCGAACTTCCAGGTGTCCACTCAACTCTACTCATCATTAAACCAGACCTGTCAACTAGTCACATAGAAAATTCTGCAATCAATATTTTTATATCCAGCATATCCACACAAGGAGGAAACTATGTTAGATTACCGGATGGATGTGAACACTCCCTTATTCATTTCCTATACCTTTTAAATAAACACCCTAGCACAGGAGCTTAGATACTGACAAGTGTTACTTATTGGCAGCAGCCCAACTCTTAAGGACAAGCATAGTAAATAATTACCATACTATATTATTGGTATTAATGGATCTCAAATAAATTTCCTTTTAAGGTGGTGTCACTTAACATTTTTAAGAAAACACATCAAATTTTTGGCTTTTTTTTTTTTTGTGCATTCACATATAAGCATTACAGCCAGGTGTTTGGTTTAGGCCTCTTTCACACGACCGTATGGCTTGTTCCGTTTTTTGTTTCCGTTGTGTTTCCGTTCCTGTTCTGTTTTTCTGTTCCTTTTTTTCCGTATGGCATATACAGTATACAGTAATTACATATAGAAAATTAGGCTGGGCATAAAATTTTCATAAGATGTTTCTGCAAAAACGGAACGGATACGGAAGACATACGGATGCATTTCCGTATGTGTTACTTTTTTTTGCGGACCCATTGACTTGAATGGCGCCACGGAACGTGATTTGCGGGCAATAGGACATGTTCTATATTTCAACAGAACGGAAATACGGAAACAGTATGCATACGGAGTACATTCCGTTTTTTGCGGAACCATTGAAATGAATGGTTCCGTATACGGACCTTATACGGAATACACAAAATCGGCCCGTAAACGAAAAAATAACCGGCACATTTTTGTGGCATTTTTTACTGACATTTTGTGGCTTTTTTGTACTCACTGGAAAAAACAGGACATAGGGAAAAAAAGCCTGAAAAATATACTCAAAATTCATGATGTTTTTAAAAGCCCCAAATGCATGTGAAACAGTATTGGGGCTCAATTTATACAACCATAATTTACAATAGAAGTAGGAAGGGGTTAATGTTAGTGCAATCAGACACCAAATAAAAGTTGAAAGTTGCAGAGAGATCTATTTCAACTAGTTCAGTATGTGATAGGATGGAAGCTGACCAAGTGAAATAATCCAATCACATTCCAGTTCCTTTGGTCATGACCAACCTGCTGTTTTCAGTTGATTTAGTAGGTCAAAACCAATTGCATCAAATATGATAATTAAATGTTTAATATACATGGATGGCATAGCACCTTCAAAATGGACAAATGGATGGGGGTTTTGCAGTAATATAGAGTGTATAAATACATGTAAGGATGTGAAAAGCAGGGTTCTTATAAAGCTTTCAGGAAATTAGTGGTGGCTAATTTAGCAATCAGAGTGATAGAAGCCTGTCATTTGGATGTGAAAGTAATTTTCTCAGGGAAAAAAAATCATGGTAATATATAACACCATACCTTTTATATTACAAAATCTATCAAAATAATGAAGCAACAAATTACCAGTAATACAAAGATCTCTGATTAAGGTGGTTTCTTACTAACTGAAGGTAGACCGCAAGGATAAGGCATTACTTTCAAATAGCTTCTCTTCTTTTTGGCTAAGATCAAGTACACTATCAGTGGTGTGAGGGTGCCATGGGGATAGAGCAGATACATTATACACAAGGAGATTTAAACCCGTGTTAAAGATGAGCGAACTTCTTGAAACTAATTTGTGTCCAATTTGTTGAATAAAAAAAAAAAAATCTATTTGAGGCCAAATCAATCCTGCACGAATCAAAAGTTCTGTAATTGGCTTCAAAATTGGTCTATGTCACTCCTAGGAATTAGTGTTGAGCGTGAATATTCGTATTGCGAGTGTCGGCACTTTGAGAATTCGTGATTATTTAGAATATAGCGCTATATATTCGTAATCTCGAATATTATTTTTTTTTTTAAAGCATTACACATGATCCCTCCCTGCTTCTAGCTTGTGGGCCAATGAGAAGGCTGCAATATCTTTGTCAGAGCTTAGCAACATCCCTAGCAACCAATAGGAAAGTTGCCTACCCCTTACAATATAAGAACCTCCCAAGCAGCCATTTTGTGCTGTTTCATGCAGTTGTGAGAGAGAGGAGTGTGATTTCTGTACTTTGCTGAATTGCTGTGTCATATTACATTTGATACCTCATATCCAGTCAGGTCCATAAGTATTGGGACATGGACACAATTCTAACATTTATGGCTCTATACACCACCACAATGGATTTGAAATGAAACAAACTAGATGTGCTTTAACTGCAGACTGTCATCTTTAATTTAAGGGTATTTACATCCTAATCAAGTAAACGGTGTAGGAATTACAACAGTTTGCATATGTGCCTTCCACTTAAGGTTAAGTTGAGGGACCAAAAGTAATGGGACATATGGCTTCTCAGCTGTTCCATGGCCAGGTGTGTGTTATTCCCTCATTATCCCAATTACAATGAGCAGATAAAAGGTCCAGAGTTCATTTCAAGTGTGCTATTGCATTTGTAATCTGTTGCTGTCAACTCTTAAGATCCAAAGAGCTGTCACTATCAGTGAAGCAAGCCATCATTAGGCTGAAAAAAACAAAACAAACCCATCAGAGAGATAGCAAAAACAGGCATGACCAAAACAACTGTGTGTAACATTCTTAAAAAGAAGGAACGCACCGGTGAGCTCAGCAACACCAAAAGACCTGGAAGACCACAGAAAACAACTGTGGTGGATGACCTAAGAATTCTTTCCCTGGTGAAGAAAACACCCTTCACAACAGTTGACCAGATCAAGAACACTCTCCAGGAGGTAGGTGTATGTCTGTCAAAGTCAACAATCAAGAGAAGACTTCACCAGAGTGAAAACACAGGGTTCACCACAACATGTAAACCATTGGTGAGCCTCAAAAACAGGAAGGCCAGATCAGAGTTTGCCAAAGGACATCTGAAAAAGCCTTCACATTTCTGGAACAACATCCTATGGACAGATGAGACCAAGATCAACTTGTACCAGAGTGATGGGAAGAGAAGAGTATGGAGAAGGAAAGGAACTGCTCATGATCCTAAGCATACCACCTCATCAGTAAAGCATGGTGGTGGTAGTGTCATGGCGTGGGCATGTATAGCTGCCAATGGAACTGGTTCTCTTGTATTCATTGATGATGTGACTGCTGACAAAAGCAGCAGGATGAATTCTGAAGTGTTTCGGGCAATATTATCTGCTCATATTCAGCCAAATGCTTCAGAACTCATTGGACGGCGCTTTAAAGTGCAGCTGGGCAATGACCCAAAGCATACTGCAAAAGCAACCAAAGAGTTTTTTAAGGGAAATAAGTGTAATGTTATGCAATGGCCAAGTCAATCACCTGACCTGAATCCGATTGATCATGCATTTCACTTGCTGAAGACAAAACTGAAGGGAAAATGCCCCAAGAACAAGCAGGAACTAAAGTCAGTTGAAGTAGAGACCTGGCAGAGCATCACCAGGGATGAAACCCAGCGTCTGGTGATGTCTGTGTGTGCGTTCCAGACTTCAGGCTATAATTGATTGCAAGCGATTTGCAACCAAGTATTAAAAAGTGAAAGTTTGATTGGTTTGATTTGGTTCCTTAACAAGTGGGAGGCACATATGCAAATTGTTGTAATTCTTACACCGTTCACCTGATTTGGATGTAAATACCCTCAAATTAAAACTGACAGTCTGCAGTTAAAGCACATTTTGTTTCATTTCAAATCCATTGTGGTGGTGTATAGAGCCAAAAATGTTAGAATTGTGTCCATGTCCCAATATTTGTGTACCTGACTGTATATAATCCAGATAGTTAGTGGTAGATAGTGTAGGTTAGGGTACTTTCATACTAGCATTTTTCTTTTCCGGCATAGAGTTCCGTCCTAGGGGCTCTATACCGGAAAAGAACTGATCAGTTTTATCTCCATGCATTCTGAATAGAGAGCATTCTGTACAGGATGCATCAGGATGTCTTCAGTTCAGTCTTTTTGACTGATCAGGATGGAGATAATACCGCAGCATGCTACGGTTTTATCTCCGGCCAAACTGCCTGCCGGATTCCTCTGCCGCAAGTGTGAAAGTACCCTTAGTTAGTGAAAAGTGTAGCTGATAGGTTCCAGTGTAGGGTGTTAGGCACATTAGTTAGTTAGCTCAGTCATATATATAATCCAGATAGTTAGTGGGGGATAGTGTAGGTTAATTAGTGAATAGTGTAGCTGATAGATAGAGATATAATATAGTGTAGGCGTTTGCTGTTTGTTTAAAAAAAAAAAGTATTTTGCTGTGTTTTAGGGTTCATGTGCTAGGATTATTGTCAACGTCTTTTGTCTGTAAAAAAAACATATAAAAGAAGATAAAGTCTTTTGCTGTGTTTTAGTGTTATTGTTTTAGGGTTTCGTGTGCTAGGGAGGGATTATTGTCAGCAACTTTTGTCTGCGAAAAAAAAGTCTTGCTGTGTTTTAGTGTTACTGTTTTAGGGTTTCGTGTGCTAGGGAGGGATTATTGTCAGTGTCTTTTGTCTGTTTTTGTGCCATTGTCTTAGGGCTTAGTGTCCATTTTATTTCATTTTTACCCCACTGTCCTTAACCCAATAAAGTTTGCCCAAACTCCCTCATTATTTTGTTTCTATATATTTTTTTCTAGTGTTTAAAAACATTGTGGTCAAATCATGAGTGGATGTGGTCATGCTGGCAGCTGTGGTCGTGGTAGGGGAGTTGGTTCCAGTGCTGAACCACTGCCAGCACAGGACCGCTCCTCTACCCATAGACGGCTGGGCACAAGTGGCAGGGGCGTCCGCCTCATCTGTGATTTTTTTGGCCGTGGCTGCCTCCCCATTTCATCTCAGGACGCCAAGGCAGTTGTGTCATTCGTGACACAAACCAGTGGCACGGAGTCCTCGGCCACTACTATTAACAGCAGCAACTCTCTGCCTCCTGCAGAACCAGCCCTCAAGACTCGTCCCTGATGCTGTTTGACGGACATCTTGGGGGAGGTAATGCAGGAGAGTGAAGTAGAGCTTGGTCCGGATGCTCAGGACCTATTGGAAGGGTTGGAGGAGAAGGAGGGGTTACTGCACGTCAGAACTACTGTTTATCGAGCATGCTCGGCCGAACACCTGTTCGGCTCGAGCATCTCGATGCTCGGCACATGGCGGTACTCGGCCGAGTACCGCATGTGCTTGAGTGCCATGCTCGAGTCTCCTCCCCGCATGTTTCTTGGCTGCTACCCAGCCAAGAAACGTGCAGGTAAGTACTGCCCTCACTGTAATGCCAGTAGCCATGTTGGTTACTGGCATTACAGTGATTGGCTGGCCGAAACTCTTCATTGGATGCTATATAGCACCCGATGATGCATGTTCGGCTCTTTTGTAGTCAGGGAGAGCTGATTATAGGAAGCGACAGAGAGTTTAGGGAGTGTAATTGAATATTTTTTTGGTACCAAAACGTTTTAGAGACCCAAAATTCCTTTTAAGGACTATTGTGTGTGACAGCAACAATATATATTTTTAGCGCATCCTGCGCTAAATACCGTGTAATAGGCCGCTGCGGGCAGTTACATTTTTTGCGCCACATCTCCAGTGTAAAGTGTGCGCATCCCTAAAATATCAGTGACATCTAGTGCACTTTTTCCGTAGACGGTGTCCGCTGTGGACAGTTAAATTATCCGCACCACATTCTCTGTGTAAAGTGTGCGCATCCCTAAAATATCAGTAACATCCAGTGTACTTTTTTCCGTAGACGGTGTCCGCTGAGGACAGTTAAATTATCCGTGCCACATCTCCAGTTTAAAGTGTGCAATTCCCTAAAATATCAGTGACATCCAGTGACATCTTTGTAGACGGTGTCCGCTGCGTACAGTTAAATTATTCACGCCACATCTCCTGTTTTAAGTGTGCGCATCCCTAAACTATAAATGACATCAATTGTACCTTTTTCCGATGTCACTGCGAACAGTGACATTACCTGTGGTACCTGTCCTGTATAAAGTTTCCTAATCGCAAATACTTTTGTAAATTTTTGGTGCATACACTTCCAAATCCTACGCTACTGAACATGTGACATACTTTCAAGCATATATCACATTTAAAATGAAGAAGGCAAGCAGTAAGGGACGGGCCCTGGGCACAGAGAAACTGTGCCTGCTGCCAGAGCACAAGAAAAGCAATAATCCACGAAACCTAGCTTCATGTCCCAGTTTGCAGGACACCACTCTTAAAGTCAGACCAGTGCGATCAGGTGGTCAGTTGGATTGCAGAAGATAATACTTCCAGTCAGTTAAGCACCACCCTGTCTTCCACAAAGTCCAGTCTCAGTAGCCAGGAGTCTGGCCAACACAATCCTCAACCTGATCCTCCTTCCTCCCACCATGTACAGTCTGGCCAAACAAGTGATCCCACACTCAGATATTCCGAGAACCTCTTTTCATCGCCATTACTTGATTTGGCCCTCTCGCCAAGCACAATTGAAGAGGAACATAAAATCTTGTGCCCTGATTCCCAACCTCTTGAGCATCCACAGAAACAAGAACATGATTGTGGGAAATGGCAGTTAGTGTTTAATGAGGTGGATGATGATGAGACACAGTTGCCAATGAGTCACACGCAATTACTGTCTAAAGAGGTTGATGAAATGGATGAGACACAGTTGTCAATCACTGAGGTTGTGGTTAGGTCAACAATTGAGGAGGATGATCAGAGTGAGGAAGTGAAAAACAAGGTGGTGGACGATGAGGTCACTGACCCAACCTTGAAAGGTGGAAAGCCAAGCGAGGAGAGCAGTACAGAGGGGGAGGTATCTGCAGCATCAAAACAGGCTGGAAGAAGCAGTGGGGTGCCAAAAGGGAGAAGGCGGGCGACACCAAACAGGCCCGCAACTGTTCCACGGAGCACCCCCTTGTGGAAATCTCCCTTGCCAAGGGGTAGATGTTTTGCAGTATGGCGTTTTTTTTTTTTTTGAAAGTTCGGACGACAAAAGAATAGTAATTTGCAACCTGTGCCATACAAAAATGTGCCGGGTCGTGAACACTAGCAACCTCACCACCACCAGCATGATCCGCCACATGGCATCCAAGAACTGTAATAAGTTGGACGAACGCCTTGTTACAAAACACACGTCTTTACAGACACTCTTTTAGAGATGAATATTCTCCTAATGAGAAATATACACATATATATATATATATATATATATATATATATATATACTGGATGCATTTTGTCTTCATAACATAAAATAATATAATATAAAGTAATATATACAGTACAGACCAAAAGTTTGGACACACCTCGTTCAAAGAGTTTTCTTTATTTTCATGACTATGAAAATTGTAGATTCACACTGAAGGCATCAAAACTATAAATTAACACATGTGGAATTATATACATAACAAAAAAGTGTGAAACAACTGAAAATATGTCATATTCTAGGTTCTTCAAAGTAGCCACCTTTTGCTTTGATTACTGCTTTGCACACTCTTGGCATTCTCTTGATGAGCTTCAAGAGGTAGTCACCTGAAATGGTCTTCCAACAGTCTTGAAGCAGTTCCCAGAGATGCTTAGCACTTGTTGACCCTTTTGCCTTCACTCTGCGGTCCAGCTCACCCCAAACCATCTTGATTGGGTTCAGGTCCGGTGACTGTGAAGGCCAGGTCATCTGGCGCAGCACCCCATCACTCTCCTTCATGGTCAAATAGCCCTTACACAACCTGGAGGTGTGTTTGGGGTCATTGTCCTGTTGAAAAATAAATGATGGTCCAACTAAACGCAAAGCGGATGGAATAGCATGCCGCTGCAAGATGCTGTGGTAGCCATGCTGGTTCAGTATGCCTTCAATTTTGAATAAATCCCCAACAGTTTCACCAGCAAAGCACCCCCACCATCACACCTCCTCCTCCATGCTTCACAGTGGGTACCAGGCATGTAGAGTCCATCCGTTCACCTTTTCTGCGTCACACAAAGACATGGTGGTTGGAACCAAAGATCTCAAATTTGGACTCATCAGACCAAAGCACAGATTTCCACTGGTCTAATGTTCATTCCTTGTGTTCTTTAGCCCAAACAAGTCACTTCTGCTTGTTGCCTGTCCTTAGCAGTGGTTTCCTAGCAGATATTCTACCATGAAGGCCTGATTCACACAGTCTCCTCTTAACAGTTGTTCTAGAGATGTGTCTGGTGCTAGAACTCTGTGTGGCATTGACCTGGTCTCTAATCTGAGCTGCTGTTAACCTGCGATTTCTGAGGCTGGTGACTCGGATGAACTTATCCTCCGCAGCAGAGGTGACTTTTGGTCTTCCTTTCCTGGGGCGGTCCGCATGTGAGCCAGTTTCTTTGTAGCGCTTGATAGATTTTGTGACTGCACTTGGGGACACTTTCAAAGTTTTCCCAATTTTTCGGACCGACTGACCTTAATTTCTTAAAGTAATGATGGCCACTCGTTTTTCTTTACTTAGCTGCTTTTTTCTTGCCATAATACAAATTCTAATAGTCTATTAGGTAGGACTATCCGCTGTGTATCCACCTGACTTCTCCACAACGCAACTTATGGTCCCAACTCCATTTATAAGGCAAGAAATCCCACTTATTAAACCTGACAGGACACACCTGTGAAGTGAAGACCATTTCAGATGACTACCTCTTGAAGCTCATCAAGAGAATGCCAAGAGTGTGCAAAGCAGTAATCAAAGCAAAAGGTGGCTACTTTGAATAACCTAGAATATGACATATTTTCAGTTGTTTCACACTTTTTTGTTATATATATATAATTCCACATGTGTTAATTCATAGTTTTGATGCATTCAGTGTGAATCTACAATTTTCATAGTCATAAAAATAAAGAAAACTCTTTGAATGAGAAGGTGTGTCCAAACTTTTGGTCTGTACAGTATATATATATATATATATATATATATATATATACTGTACAGACCAAAAGTTTGGACACACCTTCTCATTCAAAGAGTTTTCTTTATTTTTATGACTATGAAAATTGCTACCTTGCCATGAGTGTGTGTGTATGTGTGTATATATATATATATATATATATATACATACTATATATATATATATATATATATATATATAGTATGTATATATATATATATATACACACATACACACACACTCATGGCAAGGTAGAAATTTATGATGTAACCTACTGATTTGCTATGTGTCACACCAGGTAATAAGTAGTCATTTGTAAAGGGATTAAATATTTATCTTCATAACTGTATATATACATTACATAGTGTTGGCAAGAGATACAAAAGTAATGTAAGCATTGTACCTGGGCATATTCTGTCACGGATATCTCTGATCCACTTCGAATTCCACCTCTTCAAATCTGACCATTTCTTAATATGGCCATCCTATGGTGCCTGCCATTAAACTTCCTTAAGAGCTCGAAACTGATCTCCCTTACAATCCTCTGCTTCTTAGCCTTTACCCGGGTCCTGTCATATCCTCGCTCCAAAATGTGCTACAGGATAAAGATGCAAGCATATAATCCCAATTTTTTTAAATACAAGTGTTGAAAATAATGTCCTCAGCAAAACATAAAAAAGTTTTTAAGTCTTTGAAGGGGAAATATTAGATTTAATGTTATCATTATAAGATCGGATTGTTTTGCGATTGTATGTGTGTGGGTCTGAGCAATCGGATATTGGCCAGCTGAGCAGACATGTACCTGTCTAGTGAAGTGACGGTACAGTATTGGGTGTAAAGCTGGTTTGCCTCCCCGTGGTGCACCCTGTGTAACTCTAAATGAACCTGCAAATACTGGCGGTAGGACAAAGAAAGCTTCTCCTGAGTCCTGACAAACAGGTCACAAACTCTAATCTATAGACTGTGTTTGTGTGTGCGTGTAGTATATAGTGTGCGGCAGGAAAATGGGTGTGCAATGTGCATGTGAGAGATATTTCTATGCTGTCCAAACATACATGCTGCAGACATAGTGCTGTGATGTCACAAATATACTTAGTGCACCAATCAGTAATATCTACTTATATTTTACTGATAACATGTGAAGTTGTATGTATTGCGAAAAAACATTTGCATCACAAGTGACGATTTTCACAATTGCGAATATTTTATAGCACTGTATCTGCATATAAAGCAATTGTTCTGACATGCATGTGAAATGCAATCAAATACACTGCTGTAATGTCAAATTACTTACAGTTATCAGTTCTTCCTCACTGTCGTGAAAATTGCTGACAACCATGTTTTCCAATCTCCTGAAACTTAGTAGTTTGAAAACAGTTGCTAAACTAGGCCACGCCCCTTTTTCACATGCGCAGTAAGCAAATTTTACATTGCGATTTTTCCATTGAAAAAAAAAATTAAGAATGGAGATAGCGAATTGTCAATAAATGACGAATATTTGCCAAAATATTTGTAAAATATCGCAAACTCGAATATAGCCCCTACCACTCATCACTACTAGAAATCAGATTTTTTATATCTTGTCGTTCCCTCCCTTTATTTTAATTAATTTTGACTCTTTCTTTCCTCCTACCTAAGCTCTTTCTTTCCTCCTACAGCAACAGTAAATAATGAGTGGCAATGACATCTATAGCTATGTGTAAACACATGGTTGACGGTGTTAACAAACAGTGTGTATAACATCACTCTGTGCCGTCACATGTTTTATGCTTTTTTATATTAGAAACCTTACAAAAATCGACCCTTATTGGGGCAGATGGTGTTCAAACACACACAGTTTATTGGAATAAAAAGGTGGCTTGGTGGGAAAAAGCATCCAAAAAGTATGCCTTAATGGGGGCAAACCCTGCCTCTGTTTATACACACACATGTTAATGTCATAAGAAAGAGTGGCTTATTTTGCAGAAGCATCCAAAAATTGAGTGTTAATAGGGGCAGAATACCTGCCAATATTTATACATACACAAATGTTAATTGTCAGAAGAAACAGTGGCTTGTTCTGAAGTGGAAAAATTATCTCTTTTCTTGGGAGCAGCAGCAGTGCAATATGGATGTGGAAAGGGTAAGATGTGTAGGGGTAATAGTGAAAGCAATAGTAGCGGCAGTAGTAGTAGAAATGAAATGACAAGGCAGTAGATGTGCATGCAGCTGTGTTTGGGTAATGGGGTAGTAGTATTAGTGGCGACTGTTGGAGTAATGGAGTAGTAGCATTGGTGGCTGTGTAGGGATAATGGAAGTAACAATGTGGAGATTATCCATTGGGAATAGTGGCTACAGCAGTGGTGGCAGCAGCAACAGCCATATGGTACAGAACATAATGGTAGGCAGGAAGAAATTGGAAGGGGCATGATAGGCACTGTCAGTAAAGGCAGATCTACTCATTGGCCTCAGTCAGCGGTGTGTATCCATGCCTCCTTCATCTTGGCAAAAGTGATATTTTGTACACTGGTGGAGGACAACTTTGTCCATTTAAGTGTAACAATGCCATCTGCATTGCTGAAAACCCTCTCTGGACAAGACAGATAATAGAGAGAGGACAAACTGGGCCAGTTAGGGCCACTGTTCCAATCTGCCTACTCAGAAGTCCATGGGATCAGGGAATATGGTATGCGCTGGAGAATGGCCACAGTCCAGGGAGGACTGAACCTCCTTGGTCAGGTGGTATGTCTGCTAATTTGTGCTAGCTTGGCATGGTACATGAAAACACTGCGGAACTGGCTGCTACTTCCGCAGCTTGCAGTTGCAGAGACAGTGGGTAATGGAGGAATAGGTGGGGTGGCACAGAGAGGACTCCTGGTCAAACACACAGGCAGCAGGCATCAGTAATCATCCGTTTGCTTGATGGTAATGATAGAGCAGTCAGTATGTTAACAAGCCAACATACAGCATATCAGGCTCATCAGCATGCCAGAAGACCCAGTTTTTTATGGCTCCGCCCCCACTGAGATGATTGGTCATCATGGCCAGTGTTATTGTCGTCATCATCATCAGCCTCGTGCTCCTCCACTACCAATTCCTCCTCCTCCTGCTCTTTGTCCTCCTGCAGTGGACTCTTCATTCTCATCCTCCTCTTCCACTTAATTCTCCATGACACTTTGTGCATGTGGGTCCCAACAGCTACAGGGTGGCTAGCAAGATCTATAAGCTGTTTTTTTCTGCCTTCCCTTGTTTCATCAGCGTGAGCATTTTCTCTTATATAAGTATCAGGGGATAACATTGTTGTTTCCACAATTGTCACTAAGGACAAATCTGGTGGCCTGTTTGAAGAGCCTGAGCATGCAATATGCATCTCTGATAAGCTGCCACTGCCTGACATCAAAACAACACATGCTCCCAAATGTGGTGATCTAGTGCATGGTAAAATCATTCACTGCTTTACACTGTTTGTACAGATGATCCAGCATATGCAAGGTTCAATTCCAGCAATTTGGAATGTTGTGGATCAAGCACTGCAGTGGCAGACCATTATGTCACTGCAAGTACAGGCCATAAGAATGGATGAAATGCAAGCACAGTCTCCTGGACATGGGCAGCACCCTCTGCAAGCCACAGTACTTTATTTTTTTAAGTGTTGCAGCACTAAATGTATCACCCACACCATGCAGGGAGCATGTGTTATTTCCCCCAAATGCACCAAGGCCACCATGTTCCTGCAATTGTTACTGACCGCTTTACTAGTGTTGAGCGCGAATATTCGAATTGCAATTTTTTTTCTCGAATATCGCAATTTCGAGATTTCGCGAATATTTAGAATATCGTTCTATATATTCACGAATTCGAATATTCGTTTTTTTTTTATTATTATTATATTTTTTTCTTTCCCACTTCTCTAAAGTTGTTCTTACCTGTCCTTTGGATTCCTGGCTTCCTGGCTGCTCCAGTCAGTGGCGTTTTTGTCATGGTCTTACCTTCTTGCTGTTCTCCTTCGTTTGACATGTGCTGGCGGCCATCTTGGTTTCTGGGTTTCTTGTAGCCTCCCACCTTGCGGCTTCTCCTTCCCACTGGAAGGAGCTGGATGCCTAGCTCATATATATAGGAGGTCTGTGGCTTCAGTTCCTTGCTTGGTCCTCCTGTGTTCACATGCTTCTAAGACTGCTGCTGCTTCTGGTTCCTGATCCTGGCTTCGTCTGACTACCCTGCTGGTTCCTGATCCAGGCTTCGTCTGACTACCCTGCTGGTTCCTGATCCAGGCTTCGTCTGACTACCCTTCTGGTTCCTGACCTCTGGCTTCGCAAGACCCTGCTTCGGTTTAGCCATCCGTTTGGACTTTTGCCTTACAGCTTGATTTTCAATAAAAGCCTTCTTATTTCCACTTATCTCTTGTTGTACGTCTGGTTCATGGTTCCATGACATTAGGACCAAGCCATGAATTCTGACGGTACAGGGCCATCCTCGCTACCTACGCTGGTTGCCAGACTTGATCAGCAGGATCACCTGTTGGGTCGGTTCGCTGTGGCGTTGCAAACCCTGCTTGAACGCACGGCTCATTTAGCTTCCGTTGCCGATGGGTCGGTTGTCGCTCCTGGGCCCGCTCCTACTGCCGCTCCGGTTGTTGTGCCAGAGTCTACCCCGACACCTGTTGCTGCGCCTGCGGTGTTTCGGGGTATGACCGGTTCTGCCACCCTTCCACAGCGCTTTGGGGGAGAGCCAACTCAGTGCCGAGGTTTCCTTAACCAGGTGGGCATTTATTTAGAGTTGCTGCCACATGCCTTTCCTACTGAGAGATCAAAGGTGGGCTTCTTGATCTCGCTGCTCTCGGACAAGGCCTTGGCCTGGGCCAGCCCTTTATGGGAGAACAACAATCCGGTGGTTGCCGAGTTTTCCGGTTTTGTTGCTTCTCTTCGGAAGGTATTCGATGTGCCGGCTCGTGCTGCCTCTGCTGCGAAGCTCCTTATGTCCATCAGACAGGGTTCACGATCCGTAGCTGAATACGCCATTGAGTTTCGTACCCTGGCAGCAGAGGTGGGCTGGAATAATGAGGCTCTGGTCGCTGCTTTCTCTCATGGTCTCTCGGATGCCTTGAAGGATGAGGTTGCAGCTAAGGACCTACCAGTGGAGCTCGAGTCTCTTATTTCTTTCCTGATTTTGATTGACACCAGACTCAGGGAGAGACCTTCCTTTAAGGAGAGCCTGCGGAGGTCTTCTAACAGATTGGCGCCTACGTTTGCTGTCCCACCCGTGCCTCCCTCTCCTCCCACGCCTCCTGGGGATGACTTGTCTGGGGGTGAACCCATGCAGCTGGGGTTTGCTCGCCTGTCCGAGGGGGAGAGGGTACTCCGGAGACGCGAGGGCCGATGCATGTACTGTGGTCTCGGTGGGCATTTTCGGTTGGCATGCCCGAACCCCCGGGAAACGCTCGCACCTGAGATCCTGTCGGGGGCAGATCTTGGGTGGAGTCTCCTCGTCCCCGGTTTCCCGTGTTGACAAACCACTGATTACTGTTGTCCTCTCCTGGGTCGGGGGCTCGGTGACGACCCAGGCGTTGGTGGACTCTGGTGCTGGTGGTTTGTTCATTGATAGTGTGTTCGCTGCCGCCAATTCCATTCCTCTGCAGCCTCGAGGTTCCCCACTGGCTCTTGAGGCGATAGACGGCAGACCCCTTCTGCCGCCACACGTGACTCAGGAGACCCTTCCAGTGGGGATGGCCATTGGTGCCGTTCACAGAAAGTCGGTCTGTCTCCAGGTTATTTCGTCTCCACACTACTCGGTGGTCTTGGGGTACCCCTGGCTCCAGAAGCATAATCCGACTTTCGATTGGAGATCGGCCGAGATCCTCTCGTGGTCACCGCAGTGTGGGGCTAGTTGCATCCATGGGCCTGTCAAGTTGCTGTGTACTTCCTCGGACTCTCTGTTGCCTCCTGAATACGAGGAGTACCGGGATGTATTCGATAAGGTGCGTGCGGTTGCCCTACCTCCGCACCGCCCATACGATTGTGCCATAGTGTTACAACCTGGTGCCGTTCCTCCTCGTGGCAAAGTCTATCCACTGTCGGTAGCGGAGAATGAGGCCATGGAGGAGTACGTGAGGGAGGCGCTTTCACGCGGACACATTCGCAAATCCTCGTCCCCGGCAGGAGCTGGATTTTTCTTTGTGAAAAAGAAGGGCGGTGAGTTGAGGCCTTGCATCGATTACAGGGGTCTCAATCGCATCACGATCAAGAACGCTTACCCGATACCCTTGATTTCCGAGCTGTTCGATCGCCTCAAAGGGGCCACGGTCTTTACCAAACTCGACCTGAGGGCGGCATATAACCTGGTAAGGATCAAGGCGGGCGATGAGTGGAAGACCGCGTTTAACATCAGGAACGGTCATTATGAATCCTTGGTTATGCCCTTTGGGTTGTGCAATGCGCCCGCAGTCTTCCAGGAATTCATCAACAATGTTTTCCGTGACCTGTTGCAGCAGTGTGTGGTGGTCTATTTGGATGACATCTTGGTATATTCTGAATCCATGGAGGCCCACATTCTGGATGTCAGACGAGTGTTGCAACGGTTACGAGAGAACAAGCTGTTCGGTAAGCTTGAGAAATGCGAATTTCACCGATCCCAGGTAACCTTCTTAGGTTACATCATTTCCGCTGAGGGGTTCTCCATGGATCCTGAGAAGGTTTCGGCTGTCTTACAGTGGCCCCAGCCCAGTGGTCTTCGTGCCCTGCAGCGCTTTTTGGGCTTCGCCATTTATTATCGGAAGTTCATCAGGGACTTTTCCATGCTAGCCAAGCCTCTCACGGATCTGACCAGGAAGGGCAGTAATCCCCAGGTCTGGCCGCTCGAGGCCATCCGAGCTTTTGAGGCTCTAAAGTCCGCCTTTGTGTCGGCTCCGATTCTGTCGCATCCCAACCCTGGGTTGCCTTTTGTTCTCGAGGTGGACGCGTCTGAGACGGGAGTAGGCGCCCTTCTGTCTCAGCGTAGAACACCAGAGGGTCCTCTGCTTCCTTGTGGGTTTTACTCCCGGAAACTGTCTTCCGCGGAGTGCAACTATCAGATTGGTGACAGGGAGTTATTGGCCATCGTGCAGACCCTTAAAGAATGGAGGCACTTGCTCGAGGGCTCGGTGGTTCCGGTTCTCATCCTGACGGACCTACCTCTCTGAGGCCAAGAGATTGACACCACGTCAGGCCAGATGGGCTCTGTTCTTGTCACGTTTTAATTACGTGGTCTCCTACCTACCCGGTTCCAAGAACATCAGAGCGGATGCCTTATCACGGCAGTACTCCGAGCTGTCCGGGGAGGAGTCGATTCCGACTTCGGTCATACCTCCGAATCAGATCCTGGCCGCCATTCGCACCAGCCTGACCTCTCCCCTGGGTGAGCAGATTTTGGCGGCTCAATCTGGTGCTCCCTCTGGGAGACCCAACGGCAGATGTTTTGTGCCTGAGGAGTTGCGCACTCGGTTGTTGCGAACCTACCATAACTCCAAGGCCGCGGGGCATCCTGGAAAGAATCAGCTGTCCTGGGCTGTTTCACGTCTGTTCTGGTGGCCTTCTCTACGTTCCGACATCGCCGCATATGTAGCGGCATGCTCCGTTTGTGCCCAGAGTAAGTACCCTCGGCACCTTCCGTTGGGCCTTTTGCAACCCATAGCCACCGGGGAGCGTCCATGGTCACACCTGGGGATGGATTTCATTGTGGACCTCCCTGCATCCCGAGGCCATACGGTCATTCTCATGATTGTGGATCGGTTTTCCAAAATGTGCCACTGTGTTCCTCTCAAGAACTTACCCTCTGCACAAGAGTTGGCCTCGATTTTTGCCAGGGAGGTCTTCCGGTTGCACGGTTTGCCCAAGGAGATTGTGTCGGATCGGGGGAGTCAGTTTGTGTCCAGGTTCTGGCGCGCCTTTTGCTTCCAGTTGGGGATTCATCTCTCTTTCTCCTCGGCCTACCACCCTCAGTCCAATGGGGCCGCAGAACGATCCAATCAGGCCTTGGAGCAATTCCTTCGTTGCTATGTCTCCGATCACCAAGACAATTGGGTTGACCTCCTGCCTTGGGCTGAGTTTGCCAGGAACACGGCGGTGATCTCTTCCTCTGGGACGTCTCCTTTCATGGCCAATTATGGGTTCCAACCTGCCGTGTTACCGGAGGTATTCTCTCCCCAGGATATTCCGGCTGTGGAGGATCACCTTTCCGTCCTACGTGCTTCTTGGGTACAGATCCAGAGGTCCCTTGAGGTCTCTGCGCAGCGCCAGAGACTCCAGGCTGATCGCAGACGAGCGCCCGCTCCTTCCTACCAGGTCGGAGACCGCGTATGGTTGTCCACCCGCAACCTCAACCTTCGAGTGCCCACTCCCAAGCTGGCGCCTCGCTTTGTTGGTCCCTTCCGAGTGCTTCGCAGGGTAAACCCGGTAGCCTATGCCCCTGCGCTTCCTCCTGGCATGCGGATCTCCAACGTGTTTCATGTCTCCCTGTTGAAGCCACTGGTGTGTAATCGTTTCACTTCCTCGGTTCCTCGGCCTCGTCCGGTCCAAGTGGGCAATCGTGAGGAGTATGAGGTGAGCAATATCCTGGACTCACGCCTGGTCCGCGGTCGGGTGCAGTTTTTGGTCCATTGGCGTGGTTATGGTCCAGAGGAGCATTCCTGGGTTCCCTCCGCAGATGTCCATGCTCCTGCCTTGCTCCGAGCCTTCCACGCATGCTTCCCTCAGAAACCGTTCTTTACTCCGCGGAGGAGGGGCCCTTGAGGGGGAGGTACTGTCATGGTCTTACCTTCTTGCTGTTCTCCTTCGTTTGACATGTGCTGGCGGCCATCTTGGTTTCTGGGTTTCTTGTAGCCTCCCACCTTGCGGCTTCTCCTTCCCACTGGGAGGAGCTGGATGCCTAGCTCATATATATAGGAGGTCTGTGGCTTCAGTTCCTTGCTTGGTCCTCCTGTGTTCACATGCTTCTAAGACTGCTGCTGCTTCTGGTTCCTGATCCTGGCTTCGTCTGACTACCCTGCTGGTTCCTGATCCAGGCTTCGTCTGACTACCCTGCTGGTTCCTGATCCAGGCTTCGTCTGACTACCCTTCTGGTTCCTGACCTCTGGCTTCGCAAGACCCTGCTTCGGTTTAGCCATCCGTTTGGACTTTTGCCTTACAGCTTGATTTTCAATAAAAGCCTTCTTATTTCCACTTATCTCTTGTTGTACGTCTGGTTCATGGTTCCATGACAGTTTTCAACTTACTGCTATATTCCATATTAGCTAAATTACAATCGAATCTATATGTGTATTTTACGAAATTTCGCAATAGTCGAAATTGCGATGCGAGTAATATAATACGAAATAATCGCATGAAGATTTCAACTTAGCACTGCTATATTCCATATTCTAGCCTAATATGGAATATAGCTGTGCTAAGTTAGCACTGCTATATTCCATATTAGGCTAGAATATGGAATATAGCAGTGCAAAGTTGAAATCTTCATGCGATTATTTCGTGTTATATTACTCGCATCGCAATTTCGGCTTTTGCAAATGTTCTTAATATTGCTCTAACTTCGTTTTTTAGAATATTACGAATATTCTAAAAGACGAAGTTAGAGCAATATTACGAAATTTTGTAAAATACACATAGATTGTATTTAAGCTAATATACTGCTATAGTAATATTTTTTAATAGTGTACATATTTTACAAAACTTAAGTTCAGAAGAGGCAAAAAAAAAATAGAGGAAAAAAAAGGGATTATAGCACTATATTAGCTAAGTTACAATCTATATGTGTATTTTACGAAATTTCGTAATATTGCTCTAACTTCTTCTTTTAGAATATTCGTAATATTCTAAGAGATGAAGTTATAGCAATATCACGAAATTTCGTAAAATACACATATTAGCCTAGCCATAGTCAATTAGCATAGGAATGTTGCCTTATACTATCAAGATAAATAATCGCAATACGCAAAAAAATACATCGCATATTATTCGCGATAATTGGAATAATTACGAATATTCGATTTAGACGAATATAACACGAAAATTCATTCGAATATTCGCGAAATATCGCGAAATCGAATATGGCACCTCCCGCTCATCACTACGCTTTACCCAGTTGGAGATGGCAGGGATACAGCCATCAAGATTTTGCTGATTGATGCACTTTAGCAAATTATCTGCTGTGCGGCTACACTCATCCAGGCCAATAAGCTCTAATACAGCATGGCAGCATTTCACTTTAGACATATGATGGCAGAGAGGGGGACTGTATGCAACACTCTGCCCTATTTCTAATGGGTATGGAGGATGTATAATGAGTAGGATGTGGAGGAGGTGGATAAATCCCTGGTGTTGGAACCAAACACCATAGTGGAGGCGTCAATAGGAACTGGCCTTGTTGTTGTGTTGCTGCATCACTGCTGCTGTGAAAAACATTTACCCAGTGGGTAATGAAAGACATGTGCAGTGAGAGTAGTGGCCTCCCCTGGAGTAAGCTCCAGAACGCCAAACATAGTCACTAGAGAGGAGCCAAATTTCCTCATTTTAACCTGAAATGGTGTAAAAAAACAAAACAAAAAAAAACATTCTTACCTCCTCCATTTGCTCGCGACAGGCCGCCAGCCACCATTTTCATTAAAGATCTCAGCCAAAATCCTGTGCTTGTCGACGTATGAAGTCACCACGTCGGCCGCCGTGATAACGTAATCTTGCGCTGCAAATGGAGGCAGTAAGTTTGATTTTATAATTTTTTCAATGTAAATTTTACACTGTTTTTACACTCAGATGCCACAATCATGTATGAACACGGCATCTGAGGGGTACAATGATGGGGGGCGGCTCTATCGAAGCTCCCTGTCATTGTACCCACTACTTCCAAAAAATGCGCTTTGTGACAAAATAATTCATCACAAAGTCAATTTTTGGGTAAAATTCGGCAAATCAGCCGAATCTAACTTTTGAAAAATTCGCTCATCTTTAGCAGCCACTGTAGCTGTTGTAAAAAGTCTGTAGGCCTCTAGGTTCTTCAAAGGCAGAGTAAGGCTGATGGCTGGTTTACTACTGGGTGTTCTAATAATTCAGCTAGAACAGGGAAGACTAGCTGTGCAGGACACCTGATGCCCACAGTACACAGGCCCTGCAGATTTCCAGATTGGGTAACAGTATGTTTACCCAGGATGTCCTCTTAGCATTTTTAATTTAGTTCCTCCAATAGCTATATTTTCTAAGGCAGCAGCACTTTAGGAAGCCCATTTGGCGTTGCTTTGGGCAGAGCGCGCTGTGCCCCTTTGTCTCCTACGGCGAACCACACCGATGGTTACAGGTTTGGGTAGTTTGTCACTGCTGGTCTCTGGGACAGAATGGATTAGTTCTGTTCCTCAGTGTAAGGCTTATTATGCACATGAGTTTTCCATCCAGATGGGATGCATGTAGCAAATCCATCACATCTGGACTGAACCTGGACCGATTCATATCAGTGGGTATGTGCGCATGAGCATCATTTTCATGTGTCACCTTTGAGTCCAGGAAAACGGGCATGTTCTATATTGTCCAATTTTCACGTAGCCCATGTCCCAGTTAAAGGAGTTGTACCATAAAAAATATTGTACAGTTTTCAAACCAGCACTTGGCTCTGAATACTTTTGTAATTGCATGTAATAAAAAATTTAGCATAGTCACTGAGTTATTTAATAAAATGTATCTGTGTAGCGCCACCTGCTGTTAGTTCTTTTCTTATTTCTTTGACCTGTTTACTTAGAAGGCCGCACATGCTCAGTTTCATCCTTCAGCTGCCTCCTGAGCTGTGATTGGGAGAGCTGAGACACGCCCCCTGAGCTAAGGCAGACAAGACACTCCCCTTGAGCTGTAAATCTAGCAGAGCAATGACTGAGGAGATCTGTAGATCCATGTGAAGCACAGGGCTGGTTCTAGCTTTGTTACAAAGAGACTGTCATGTACTATGTGATCTCTGTTTTTAATTTTTTACTTTAGTCATAGGAAAAAAAGTGAATCAGGCTGTGTGAAAAATCCAAGGAATCTGGATACTATGCATTGCGTTATGTTTTTTCAGCAACAGTCATGAAGTAGAGGCAGAGCAGTGTAATTTTAAGTCCCGTGAGGAACTTATATTCCTGGTCCTGGACAGGCGAGAGTTGTGGAACATACGTAGCAGTGGCTATCATGACAGGTTTAACAAGGATGCGGCTTCAGAATTTTTTTTTTTACAAAAATGCTTTTTGGTCAAGTGTGGGATGAAACGTTGTGTTCTGAATGACAAAAAATGGGTAAACCAATTAAACCCTATTGGATCTTTATTTTTTTTATGTTGATGCAATTTCCATAGCATACAATAGTCCGAATGTTGCTGTAATTTGCATAGCACAGGCCTAATATTGCTGTAACTTGCATGGCATATGGCTCATGTTGCTGTTACATAATTTTCCAAGTCCTGATACATCATTTTTGGCCCAAGATAGTATACAGTTGTGTTCAAAATAATAGCAGTGTGTTTAAAAAAGTGAATAAAGCTCAAAATCCTTCTAATAGCTTCTATTTCCATACACACAAATGCATTGGAAACACTACACATTCTATTCCAAATAGAAAAATATATCAAATTTGTGTTGTCCCTCTAAAAAAATAAATAAGAAAAGTGAATATTAGACTGTTTAAAAAAATAGCAGTGTTTGTCTTCTTCTTTACAAACTCAAACATTGACTATATAAACTGAAAAATGCTTGAAGATTTTGCTTTCCTTTGAATCACTTAACTTATATTTAGTTGTATAACCGCTGTTTCTGAGAACTGCTGTGCATCTGTGTTGCATGGAGTCTACCAACTTCTGGCACCTGTGAACAGGTATTCCAGCCCAGGATGATTGGACTACATTCCACAGTTCTTCTCTATTTCTTGGTTTTGCGGCAGAAACTGCATTTTTGATGTCACCCCACAAGTTTTATATTGGATTAAGATCCAGAAATTGAGATGCCACTCCATAACGTCAATCTTGTTGGGCTGGAACCAAGATGTTGCACGTTTACTGGTGTGTTTAGGGTGCTTGTCTTGTTGGAACACTACTTTCAAGGGAATTTCCTCTTCAGCATAAGGCAGCATGACCTCTTCAAGTATGTATTCAAACTGATCCATGATCCCTGGTATGCGATAAATAGGCCCAACACCGTAGTATAAGAAACATCCCCTTATCATGATGCTTGCGACACCATGCTTCACTGTCTTTACAGTGTACTGTGGCTTGAATTCAGTGTTTAAGGGTCGTCTTACAAACTGTCTCCAGGCACTAGACCCAAAAAGAACAATCTTACTTTCATCAGTCCACAAAATGTTGCGCCATTTCTATTTAGGCCAGTCAATGTGCTCTTTGGCAAATTGTAACCTCTTTAGCACATCTTTTTTTCAACAGTGGGACTTTGCGGGGGCTTCTTGCAGATAGCTTGGCTTCACATAGGTGTCTTCTAATTGTAACAGTACTCACAGGTAGGGATGAGCGAACTCGAACTGTATAGTTCGGGTTCGTACCGAATCTTGGGGTGTCCGTGACACGGACCCGAACCCAGACATTTTCGTAAAAGTCTGGGTTCGGGTTCGGTGTTCGTCGCTTTCTTGGCGCTTTTGTGACGCTTTCTTGGCGCTTTTTGAAAGGCTGCAAAGCAGCCAATCAACAAGCGTCATACTACTTGCCCCAAGAGGCCATCACAGCCATGCCTACTATTGGCATGGCTGTGATTGGCCAGAGCACCATGTGACCCAGCCTCTATTTAAGCTGGAGTCACATAGCGCCGCCCGTCACTCTGCTCTGATTAGCGTAGGGAGAGGTTGCGGCTGCGACAGTAGGGCGAGATTAGGCAGATTAACTCCTCGAAAGGACTTGATTAATCGATCGATCTGCAGCTGTGCATCATTGAGCTGCTGAAATTCAATTGCTCACTGTTTTTAGGCTGCCCAGACCGTTTGTCAGTCACTTTTTTCTGGGGTGATCGGCCGCCATTTTGTGTCTTGTGGTGCGCCAGCACAAGCTGCGACCAAGTGCATTTACCCTCAATGGTGTGGTTGTTTTTTGGCTAAAGCCTACATCGGGGTGAAGCTGTCACACCAAGTGCATTTAACCAGCAATAGTCTGTTAATTTTTTGGCCATATACTACATCAGGGGCAAGCTGCGCCCGTCACCAAGTGCATTTAACCCTCAGTAGTGTGGTTGGTCAAGCTGTCACACCAAGTGCATTTAACCAGCAATAGTCTGTTCATTTTTTGGCCATATACTACATCAGGGGCAAGCTGCGCCCGTCACCAAGTGCATTTAACCCTCAGTAGTGTGGTTGGTCAAGCTGTCACACCAAGTGCATTTAACCAGCAATAGTGTGGTTATTTTTTGGCCATATCCCAGTTAGTGATGAGCGGGAGGTGCCATATTCGATTTCGCAATATTTTGCGAATATTCGAATGAATATTCGTGTTATATTCATCGAAATCGAATATTCGTAATTATTCCAATTATCGCGAATAATATACAAATTTTTTTTTTCCGCGTTTTGCGATTATTTATCTTGATAGTATAAGGCAACGTTCCTATGCTAATTGACTATGGCTAGGCTAATATGTGTATTTTACGAAATTTCGTGATTTGTTCTAACTTCGTCTCTTAGAATATTACGAATATTCTAAAAGACGAAGTTAGAGCAATATTACGAAATTTCGTAAAATACACATATAGATTGTAATTTAACTAATATAGTGCTATAATCCCTTTTTTTGCCTCTAATTTTTTTTTGCCTCTTCTGAACTTAAGTTTTGTAAAATATGTACACTATTAAAAAATATTACTATAGCAGTAAATTAGCTTAAATACAATCTATGTGTATTTTACGAAATTTCGTAATATTGCTCTAACTTCGTCTTTTAGAATATTCGTAATATTCTAAAAGACGATATTAGAGCAATATTAAGAACATTTGCAAAAGCCGAAATTGCGATGCGAGTAATATAATACGAAATAATCGCATGAAGATTTCAATTTAGCACTGCTATATTCCATATTCTAGCCTAATATGGAATATAGCTGTGCTAAGTTAGCACTGCTATATTCCATACTAGGCTAGAATATAGAATATAGCAGTGCTAAGTTGAAATCTTCATGCGATTATTTCGTATTATATTACTCGCATCACAATTTCGGCTTTTGCAAATGTTCTTAATATTGCTCTAACTTCGTCTTTTAGAATATTACGAATATTCTAAAAGACGAAGTTAGAGCAATATTACGAAATTTCTAAAAGACGAAGTTAGAGCAATATTACGAAATTTCGTAAAATACACATAGATTGTATTTAAGCTAATTTACTGCTATAGTAATATTTTTTAATAGTGTACATATTTTACAAAACTTAAGTTCAGAAGAGGCAAAAAAAATTAGAGGAAAAAAAAAGGGATTATAGCACTATATAAGCTAAATTACAATCTATATATGTATTTTACGAAATTTCGTAATATTGCTCTAACTTCGTCTTTTAGAATATTCGTAATATTCTAAAAGACGAAGTTAGAGCAATATTAAGAACATTTGCAAAAGCCGAAATTGCGATGCGAGTAATATAATACGAAATAATCGCATGAAGATTTCAACTTAGCACTGCTATATTCCATATTCTAGCCAAGTATGGAATATAGCAGTGCTAACTTAGCACAGCTATATTCCATATTAGGCTAGAATATGGAATATAGCAGTGCTAAATTGAAATATTCATGCGATTATTTCGTGTTATATTACTCGCATTGCAATTTGCGAAATTTCTTAAAATACACATATAGATTAGATTGTAATTTAGCTAATATGGAATATAGCAGTAAGTTGAAAACGCCACTGACTGGAGCAGCCAGGAAGCCAGGAATCCAAAGGACAGGTAAGAACAACTTTAGAGAAGTGGGAAAGAAAAAAATATAATAATAAAAAAAAAAAATATGAATATTCGAATTCGCGAATATATAGAACGATATTCTAAATATTCGCGAAATCTCGAAATTGCGATATTCGAGAAAAAAATTCGCAATTCGAATATTCGCGCTCAACACTAATCCCAGTCTAATTCTCTCACTAAATCCATACCGGTCACCCAGCGCCTAAATACTAGGCCTCAAATTTATATCCCGCTAAATCTGTCGTTACCGCTGTACTGTTGTGGCTGGGAAAGTTATTTAGTGTCCGTCAAAGCACATTTTTTGTTCTGGGTTGAAATACAATTCCCAATTTAGCAATTTCATTATTTAGTGGTTTCTGCTATATCAGAGCTATTTGAAATCTATCCCTAAAAGGGTATATAATATTCAAGGTGCACTTAGGGTCATTCAGAATAACTTCACACACACGCTACTGTGCATTTCCAAGTCTAATTCTGTTAGTAAATCCATACCGGTCACCTAGCGCCTAAATACTAGGCCTCAAATTTATATCCCGCTAAATCTGTCGTTACCGCTGTACTGTTGTGGCTGGGCAAGTTATTTAGTGTCCGTCAAAGCACATTTTTTGTTCTGGGTTGAAATACAATTCCAAATTTAGCAATTTCATAATTTAGTGGATTCTGCTATATCAGAGCTATTTGAAATCTATCCCTAAAAGGGTATATAATATTCAAGGTGCACACAGGGTCATTCAGAATAACTTCACACACACGCTACTGTGATTTGCCAAGTCTAATTCTGTTATTAAATCCATACCGGTCACCCAGCGCCTAAATACTAGGCCTCAAATTTATATCCCGCTAAATCTGTCGTTACCGCTGTACTGTTGTGGCTGGGAAAGTTATTTAGTGTCCGTCAAAGCACATTTTTTGTTCTGGGTTGAAATACAATTCCCAATTTAGAAATTTCATAATTTAGTGGTTTCTGCTATATCAGAGCTATTTGAAATCTTTCCCTAAAAGGGTATATAATATTCAAGGTGCACATAGGGTCATTCAGAATAACTTCACACACACGCTACTGTGCATTTCCAAGTCTAATTCTGTTAGTAAATCCATACCGGTTACACAGCGCCTAAATACTAGGCCTCAAATTTATATCCCGCTAAATCTGTCGTTACCGCTGTACAGTTGTGGCTGGGCAAGTTATTTAGTGTCCGTCAAAGCACATTTTTTGTTCTGGGTTGAAATACAATTCCAAATTTAGCAATTTCATAATTTAGTGGATTCTGCTATATCAGAGCTATTTGAAATCTATCCCTAAAAGGGTATATAATATTCAAGGTGCACATAGGGTCATTCAGAATAACTTCACACACACGCTACTGTGCATTTCCAAGTCTAATTCTGTCACTAAATCCATACCGGTCACCCAGCGCCTAAATACTAGGCCTCAAATTTATATCCCGCTAAATCTGTCGTTACCGCTGTACTGTTGTGGCTGGGCAAGTTATTTAGTGTCCGTCAAAGCACATTTTTTGTTCTGGGTTGAAATACAATTCCCAATTTAGCAATTTCATAATTTAGTGGTTTCTGCTATATCAGAGCTATTTGAAATCTATCCCTAAAAGGGTATATAATATTCAAGGTGCACATAGGGTCATTCAGAATAACTTCACACACACGCTACTGTGCATTTCCAAGTCTAATTCTGTCAGTAAATCAATACCGGTCACCCAGCGCCTAAATACTAGGCCTCAAATTTATATCCCGCTAAATCTGTCGTTACCGCTGTACTGTTCTGGCTGGGCAAGTTATTTAGTGTCCGTCAAAGCACTTTTTTTGTTCTGGGTTGAAATACAATTCCCAATTTAGCAATTTCATAATTTAGTGGTTTCTGCTGTATCAGAGCTATTTGAAATCTATCCCTAAAAGGGTATATAATATTCAAGGTGCACATAGGGTCATTCAGAATAACTTCACACACACGCTACTGTGCATTTCCAAGTCTAATTCTGTCAGTAAATTCATACCGGTCACCCAGCGCCTAAATACTAGGCCTCAAATTTAAATCCCGCTAAATCTGTCGTTACCGCTGTACTGTTGTGGCTGGGCAAGTTATTTAGTGTCCGTCAAAGCACATTTTTTGTTCTGGGTTGAAATACAATTCCCAATTTAGCAATTTCATAATTTAGTGGTTTCTGCTGCATCAGAGCTATTTGAAATCTATCCCTAAAAGGGTATATAATATTCAAGGTGCACATAGGGTCATTCAGAATAACTTCACACACACGCTACTGTGCATTTCCAAGTCTAATTCTGTCACTAAATCCATACCGGTCACCCAGCGCCTAAATACTAGGCTTCAAATGTATATCCCGCTAAATCTGTCGTTACCGCTGTACTGTTGTGGCTGGGCAAGTTATTTAGTGTCCGTCAAAGCACATTTTTTGTTCTGGGTTGAAATACAATTCCCAATTTAGCAATTTCATAATTTAGTGGTTTCTGCTATATCAGAGCTATTTGAAATCTATCCCTAAAAGGGTATATAATATTCAAGGTGCACATAGGATCATTCAGAACAACTTCACACACACGCTACTGTGCATTTCCAAGTCTAATTCTGTCACTAAATCCATACCGGTCACCCAGCGCCTAAATACTAGACCTCAAATTTATATTCAGCTGAATTTGAATACAATACATTGGGCCAAATAATATTTTCGTTGTTGTGGTGAACGATAACAATGAGGAAAACATCTAGTAAGGGACGCGGACGTGGACATGGTCGTGGTGGTGTTAGTGGACCCTCTGGTGCTGGCAGAGGACGTGGCCGTTCTGCCACATCCACACGTCCTAGTGTACCAACTACCTCAGGTCCCAGTAGCCGCCAGAATTTACAGCGATATATAGTGGGGCCCAATGCCGTTCTAAGGATGGTAAGGCCTGAGCAGGTACAGGCATTAGTCAATTGGGTGGCCGACAGTGGATCCAGCACGTTCACATTATCTCCCACCCAGTCTTCTGCAGAAAGCGCACAGATGGCGCCTGAAAACCAACCCCATCAGTCTGTCACATCACCCCCATGGATACCAGGGAAACTGTCTCAGCCTTAAGTTATGCAGCAGTCTCTTATGCTGTTTGAAGACTCCGCTGGCAGGGTTTCCCAAGGGCATCCACCTAGCCCTTCCCCAGCGGTGAAAGACATAGAATGCACTGACGCACAACCACTTATGTTTCCTGATGATGAGGACATGGGAATACCACCTCAGCATGTCTCTGATGATGACGAAACACAGGTGACAACTGCTGCGTCTTTCTGCAGTGTGCAGACTGAACAGGAGGTCAGGGATCAAGACTGGGTGGAAGACGATGCAGGGGACGATGAGGTCCTAGACCCCACATGGAATGAAGGTCGTGCCACTGACTTTCACAGTTCGGAGGAAGAGGCAGTGGTGCGACCGAGCCAACAGCGTAGCAAAAGAGGGAGCAGTGGGCAAAAGCAGAACACCCGCCGCCAAGAGACTCCGCCTGCTACTGACCGCCGCCATCTGGGACCGAGCACCCCAAAGGCAGCTTCAAGGAGTTCCCTGGCATGGCACTTCTTCAAACAATGTGCTGACGACAAGACCCGAGTGGTTTGCACGCTATGCCATCAGAGCCTGAAGCGAGGCATTAACGTTCTGAACCTGAGCACAACCTGCATGACCAGGCACCTGCATGCAAAGCATGAACTGCAGTGGAGTAAACACCTTAAAACCAAGGAATTTACTCAGGCTCCCCCTGCTACCTCTTCTGCTGCTGCCGCCTCGGCCTCATCTGCTGCTGCCGCCTCGGCCTCTTCCTCCGCCTCTGGAGGAACGTTGGCATCTGCCGCCCAACAAACAGGGGATGTACCACCAACACCACCACCACCTCCGTCACCAAGCATCTCAACCATGTCACACGGCAGCGTTCAGCTCTCTGTCTCACAAACATTTGAGAGAAAGCGTAAATTCCCACCTAGCCACCCTCGATCCCTGGCCCTGAATGCCAGCATTTCTAAACTACTGGCCTATGAAATGCTGTCATTTAGGCTGGTGGACACAGACAGCTTCAAACAGCTCATGTCGCTTGCTGTCCCACAGTATGTTGTTCCCAGCCGACACTACTTCTCCAAGAGAGCAGTGCCTTCCCTGCACAACCAAGTATCCGATAAAATCAAGTGTGCACTGCGCAACGCCATCTGTGGCAAGGTCCACCTAACCACAGATACGTGGACCAGTAAGCACGGCCAGGGACGCTATATCTCCCTAACTGCACACTGGGTAAATGTAGTGGCAGCTGGGCCCCAGGCGGAGAGCTGTTTGGCGCACGTCTTTCCGCCGCCAAGGATCACAGGGCAACATTCTTTGCCTCCTGTTGCCACCTCCTCTTACTCGACTTCCTCCTCCTCTTCTTCCACCTGCTCATCTAGTCAGCCACACACCTTCACCACCAACTTCAGCACAGCCCGGGGTAAACGTCAGCAGGCCATTCTGAAACTCATATGTTTGGGGGACAGGCCCCACACCGCACAGGAGTTGTGGCAGGGTATAAAACAACAGATCGACGAGTGGTTGCTGCCGGTGAGCCTCAAGCCCGGCCTGGTGGTGTGTGATAATGGGCGAAATCTCGTTGCAGCTCTGGGACTAGCCAGTTTGACGCAATCCCTTGCTTGGCGCATGTGCTGAATTTGGTGGTGCAGAAGTTCATTCACAACTACCCCGACATGTCAGAGCTGCTGCATAAAGTGCGGGCCGTCTGTTCGCGCTTCCGGCGTTCACATCCTGCTGCTGCTCGCCTGTCTGCGCTACAGCGTAACTTCGGCCTTCCCGCTCACCGCCTCATATGCGACGTGCCCACCAGGTGGAACTCCACCTTGCACATGCTAGACAGACTGTGCGAGCAGCAGCAGGCCATAGTGGAGTTTCAGCTGTAGCACGCACGGGTCAGTCGCACTACAGAACAGCACCACTTCACCACCAATGACTGGGCCTCCATGCGAGACCTGTGTGCCCTGTTGCGCTGTTTTGAGTACTCCACCAACATGGCCAGTGGCGAGGACGCCGTTATCAGCGTTACAATACCACTTCTATGTCTCCTTGAGAAAACACTTAGGGCGATGATGGAAGAGGAGGTGGCCCAGGAGGAGGAGGAGGAGGAGGAAGAGGGGTCATTTTTAGCACTTTCAGGCCAGTCTCTTCGAAGTGACTCAGAGGGAGGTTTTTGGCAACAGCAGAGGCCAGGTACAAATGTGGCCAGCCAGGGCCCACTACTGGAGGACGAGGAGGACGAGGATGAGGAGGAGGTGGAGGAGGATGAGGATGAAGCATGGTCACAGCGGGGTGGCACCCAACGCAGCTCGGGTCCATCACTGGTGCGTGGCTGGGGGGAAAGGCAGGACGATGACGATACGCCTCCCACAGAGGACAGCTACCCCTGGGCAGCCTGGCACACATGAGCGACTACATGCTGCAGTGCCTGCACAACGACAGCAGAGTTGCCCACATTTTAACCTGTGCGGACTACTGGGTTGCCACCCTGCTGGATCCACGGTACAAAGACAATGTGCCCACCTTACTTCCTGCACTGGAGCGTGATAGGAAGATGCGCGAGTACAAGCGCACGTTGGTAGACGCGCTACTGAGAGCATTCCCAAATGTCACAGGGGAACAAGTGGAAGCCCAAGGCCAAGGCAGAGGAGGAGCAAGAGGTCGCCAAGGCAGCTGTGTCACGGCCAGCTCCTCAGAGGGCAGGGTTAGCATGGCAGAGATGTGGAAAACGTTTGTCAACACGCCACAGCTAACTGCACCACCACCTGATACGCAACGTGTTAGCAGGAGGCAACATTTCACTAACATGGTGGAACAGTACGTGTGCACACCCCTCCACGTACTGACTGATGGTTCGGCCCCATTCAACTTCTGGGTCTCTAAATTGTCCACGTGGCCAGAGCTAGCCTTTTATGCCTTGGAGGTGCTGGCCTGCCCGGCGGCCAGCGTTTTTTCTGAACGTGTATTCAGCACGGCAGGGGGCGTCATTACAGACAAACGCAGCCGCCTGTCTACAGCCAATGTGGACAAGCTGACGTTCATAAAAATGAACCAGGCATGGAACCCACAGGACCTGTCCGTCCCTTCTCCAGATTAGACATTAACTACCTCCCCTTAACCACATATTATTGGACTCCAGGGCACTTTCTCATTCAATCCTATTTTTATTTTCATTTTACCATTATATTGAGAGGCTACCCAAAGTTGAATGAACCTCTCCTCTGTCTGGGTTCCGGGGCCTAAATATATGCCAATGGACTGTTCCAATGTTGGGTGACGTGAAGCCTGATTCTCTGCTATGACATGCAGACTAATTCTCTGCTGACATGAAGCCAGATCCTCTGTTACGGGACCTCTCACCTCTGCCTGGGTGCTGGGCCTAAATATCTGACAATGGACTGTTGCAGTGGTGGATGACGTGAAGCCTGATTTTCTGCTATGACATGCAGACTGATTCTCTGCTGACATGAAGCCAGATCCTCTGTTACGGGACCACTCTCCTCTGCCTGTGTGCTGGGCCTAAATATATGCCAATGGACTGTTGCAGTGGTGGCTGACGTGAAGCCTGATTCTCTGCTATGACATGCAGACTAATTCTCTGCTGACATGAAGCCAGATTGTCTGTTACGGGACCTCTCTCCTCTGCCTGGGTGCTGGGCCTAAATTTATGAAAATGGACTCTTACAGTGGTGGGTGACGTGAAGCCTGATTCTCTGCTATGATATGAAGACTGATTCTCTGCTGACATGAAGCCAGATTGTCTGTTACGGGACCTCTCTCCTCTGCCTGGGTGCTGGGCCTAAATTGATGAAAATGGACTCTTACAGTGGTGGGTGACGTGAAGCCTGATTCTCTGCTATGACATGAAGACTGATTCTCTGCTATGACATGAAGACTGATTCTCTGCTGACATGAAGCCAGATTGTCTGTTACGGGACCTCTCTCCTCTGCCTGGGTGCTGGGCCTAAATTTATGAAAATGGACTCTTACAGTGCTGGGTGACGTGAAGCCTGATTTTCTGCTATGACATGCAGACTGATTCTCTGCTGACATGAAGCCAGATCCTCTGTGACGGGACCTCTCTCCTCTGCCTGTGTGCTGGGCCTAAATATATGCCAATGGACTGTTGCAGTGGTGGCTGACGTGAAGCCTCATTCTCTGCTATGACATGCAGACTAATTCTCTGCTGACATGAAGCCAGATTGTCTGTTACGGGACCACTCTCCTCTGCCTGGGTGCTGGGCCTAAATTTATGAAAATGGACTGTTGCAGTGGTGGCTGACGTGAAGCCTGATTTTCTGCTATGACATGCAGACTGATTCTCTGCTGACATGAAGCCAGATCCTCTGTTACGGGACCTATCTCCTCTGCCTGTGTGCTGGGCCTAAATATATGCCAATGGACTGTTGCAGTGGTGGCTGACGTGAAGCCTCATTCTCTGCTATGACATGCAGACTAATTCTCTGCTGACATGAAGCCAGATTGTCTGTTACGGGACCTCTCTCCTCTGCCTGGGTGCTGGGCCTAAATTTATGAAAATGGACTCTTACAGTGGTGGGTGACGTGAAGCCTGATTCTCTGCTATGATATGAAGACTGATTCTCTGCTATGACATGAAGACTAATTCTCTGCTATGACATGAAAACTGATTCTCTGCTGACATGAAGCCAGATTGTCTGTTACGGGACCTCTCTCCTCTGCCTGGGTGCTGGGCCTAAATTTATGACAATGGACTGTTGCAGTGGTGGCTGACGTGAAGCCTGATTCTCTGCTATGACATGCAGACTAATTCTCTGCTGACATGAAGCCAGATTGTCTGTTACGGGACCTCTCTCCTCTGCCTGGGTGCTGGGCCTAAATTTATGACAATGGACTGTTGCAGTGGTGGCTGACGTGAAGCCTGATTCTCTGCTATGACATGCAGACTAATTCTCTGCTGACATGAAGCCAGATTGTCTGTTACGGGACCTCTCTCCTCTGCCTGGGTGCTGGGCCTAAATTTATGAAAATGGACTCTTACAGTGGTGGGTGACGTGAAGCCTGATTCTCTGCTATGATATGAAGACTGATTCTCTGCTGACATGAAGCCAGATTGTCTGTTACGGGACCTCTCTCCTCTGCCTGGGTGCTCGGCCTAAATTTATGACAATGGACTGTTGCAGTGGTGGCTGACGTGAAGCCTGATTTTCTGCTATGACATGCAGACTGATTCTCTGCTGACATGAAGCCAGATTCTCTGTTACGGGACCTCTCTCCTCTGCCTGGGTGCCGGGGCCTAAATATCTGAGAATGGACTGTTCCAGTGGTGGGTGACGTGAAGCCAGATTCTCTGCTATGGGACCTCTGTCCAATTGATTTTGGTTAATTTTTATTTATTAAATTTTTATTTTAATTCATTTCCCTATCCAAATTTGTTTGCAGGGGATTTACCTATATGTGCTGCCCTTTCCTGGGCTGTTTTACAGCCTTTTTAGTGCCGAAAAGTTCGGGTCCCCATTGACTTCAATGGGGTTCGGGTTCGGGATGAAGTTCGGATCGGGTTCGGATCCCGAACCCGAACATTTTCGGGAAGTTCGGCCGAACTTCTCGAACCCGAACATGCAGGTGTCCGCTCAACTCTACTCACAGGTAACTTTAGACCTTCTTTGATCTTCCTGGAGCTGATTGTTGACTGAGTCCTTGCCATTTTGGCTATTCTTCTATCCATTTGAATGGTAGTTTTTCGCTTTCTTTCACGTCTTTCAGGTTTTGGTTGCCTTTTTAAAGCATTTGTGATCATTTTAGCTGAGTAGCCTATCATTTTCTGCACTTCTTTATATGGTTTCCCCTGTCCAATCAACTATTTAATCAAGGTACACTGTTCTTCTGAACAATGTCTGGAACAACCCATTTTCTTCAGAATGTCAGAGAGAAATGCACTGTAACCAGCATGTACAACATTTGCTGCCTTCCTTCCTTAAATAAGGGCAATAATTGCCACCTTTTTTTCAAAGAATAAATAACCTCACTCATTGAACGCCACACTGCTATTATTTTGAGCATGCCCTTTTCAATAATTGATTGAATAACAGAGAATCAGCAGCATGCATGGCATGACTGTTGGGTTTGTTGGGTTTCTATTACTCTACTACACCTGCTATTAAATTATTTGCCATGTAGAGATATCATTTCTACCAAAAACAGTGATTGATCAGGTTAGTGATGTCTGACTGCTATTATTTTTAACACAACTGTATATGCATTGTTTATAGGAATTATTATAAAACAAAAGTTTTTTTGGTAGAAAATGTGAATAATCGCTGACGAGGTAGCAGCTATCAATTCAGGAAGTAAATGACCCATCAGGGCTGTAATTGGTATGATCTCTCTAAGAAGATACCCTATAAGGAGCCACTGATGTTTCTTTGTGATGTTCTGGATTTGTGTCTGTAAATTCATTCGTATTTTAGAACATAAACTTACATGCACTTTCAATCCATTATATCTTGTACTTAAAATGTACAATATGACTGCCAAATTGTGTGGCTGTAAGGCAATGTTCCTCATCCCAGGGCTGTCCTGTTGTTTCAAAATAACTCACAGTATGCTGTAGCAGCATGCACCTCTAACGACGTGATGGGTTTAAGATTTTCTTCAGCCACTGTTTTGGAGAAAATGCATGCAGAGATTTTTCACATAACATACCGGTAAGTCTGCATTTGATTAACCCCTTAGTGATCACCCATACGTCTTTTTACATCAGTCACTAATGAGCCTTAGGTTGGGCTGCCTTTTTACCGCAGCCCGGTCAGCAAGAGTTTGGCTCTCACATGAGAGCCGCGCTCCTGCTCTAACAGGAGTGCCGATCCAGGCGGTTTAACCCCTTACATGCCATGGGCAATGGCGCCTGCCGCAAGTAATCGGTGATAGTGGGAGTAGATTACTTCTGTCTACCATTGGCATCTCACAAATGAGATTGTGGGGTGCCAATGTGTGTATAAGCAGGCTGGGTCCTTTCTGGTACAGCCTGCTGGTCAATGTCAGTATATGTCACGGTGGGGAGTGGGGGAAACCCCCACCGTATAATGGGAACTGATACTATGCCACAAAACAGGGATAGGGAGCAGGTCACCTCCTATAGCTGCCCTAAACCTGACCCTGATCTCCTGACTGTATGAGCGCCCCTGAAGGTGGGAGGGCTCATACACTCGAACCTGGATCCTACTGACTCTAACGGTCCCTTGCATAGGGGTCAGGGATAGGAGACAACCAATTCCTCAAGGAAACAGACAAACCGGAGTCTCCAGCTGCCTAGTAACAGAAGGGAAAAGACCATATGCAGCAACTGGACGGCAGGTAAGTACACAGTGTAACAACAGAACACTAACAACAACCAACACTTACCTGCCGCAGCAGAGATGGAAAGACGGCGCCAAACATCTACCCGGACCTCAGTGCTAACACCAGATGCATGAAAGCTCCAGGCAATGCTGCATACAGGCTAATAGTTCAACAACAGACTGGGGAAAAATATCAATCATCCATGCAGATCACAACACCAAACCGACCTGACATGGAACACCAGACAGGACATAAACCACACCAAACAACATAACAGGTGAGGAGGGGAAAGGAGACAAAGAGAGACAAACGATGTCCAACTAGGATGCCCTCACACAGGTAACATGACACATCCAGAGAGGAGCAGAGCTCCTACACATATACAGGCAAACAACCACCAGCCCTTCAGGCTCACAACACAGTATAAGAAGAGCTAGAGTCCACACCCAGCTCCACCAAGCACACATCTTAACCCCGAACACACCAGGATGGGAAGGGACACACAACTTAAAGGGGAAGTGTCAAAACATGCCAAACAACATGTTGCCACCAGCAATAAGCATGCATGGCAAAAGTGTCATGGTCCACTACACCAGACCATGACACAGCCGTGAAAGTATAGCACTAATATTACAATGCAATTGTCATGTTTGGATATGGGAGGAAAAAACCACACCAAACATTGGAGGGAAAGGGGTGAGGGAATAAGGCCTGGAAAATAGGGAAAGGAGATATACACCACCTAGTAAAACCCTAATCAAAGTCCTGACTAACTACCAGTATGAACAAACCCCAGAGGTAGGCAAGTTCATACACCAAATACCTAGTGTCCTAACTCACCCTAGAGGACTGTGGTACTAATGTCAGGACTGAGACAACCTGTTCCTCCAAAAGGAAGGACAAACAGGAGTTTCTCTCAGGCCTAAATACAAATGACAGAAAAATGCAACACACAAAATAACCCAAACAAAATAAAAAGGGAAATAAAACACTTAAAGGGAGTCTGTCACCACATTTTTACAATATAGACCGCTTACATAGCGCTGTAGCATAACTGTAGGTGATTCAAATGGTACCTTTGTTGTGTTCTTGTGAAGTTCACCCGAGACAAAAACTGACTTTTATTCGTATGTAAATGAGAGCTTGCAAGTGCCCAGGGGCGGCGTTCATTTCATTGGAGCTTAGGCTACTCTGCCTCTTTTGCTCATATCCCCGCCCCAACCTCTGCCAGCCCTTCTCTTCCCGCCCTTCTCTTCCCTTGCATCCTCCTTCTCTCCCAGCGAGATCCCGCGCCTGCACTCTCCCTCGCTGGGCCGGGGCATGCACACTTTGATGCCCATTGTGGGCAAGGCATCACTGTAGCTACTGCGCATTCGCCGGCCAACGGCATGAAACCAGCGGCATGGAGGCGTACCAGAGGCGCCATAGCTACAGTGATGCCATGTTGGACATTGCAGTGTGCATGCCCCGGCCCAGCAAGGGAGAGCTCAGGTGCGGGATCTTGCTGGGAGAGAAGGAGGATGCAATGGAAGAGAAGGGCGGGCAGAGGCAGAGGCTGGGGCGGGGATATGAGTAAAAGAAGCATAGCCGCCTGGGCTCCAACTAAGTAAACACCGCCCCCCTGGGAACTTGCGAGCCCTTATTTACATATGAATAAAGGTCAGTTTTTGCCTTGGGTGAACGTCACAAGAACACAACAAATGTACCAATTGAATCATCTACAGTTATGCTTCAGCGCTATGTAAGCAGTCTAGAACGTCAAAATGTGGTGACAGACTTCCTGGCAATGGCAGCACCAGGAACTCAGTTGAGATCCACACACCAGCTATCCACAACTCCAACAGAAGCTATAAACCGCATAGAGTAGTGGGAGAAACAACAATAAATAGAGAAGGTTAAATCGCCATAATAGCCACACCTGGGGAAAGAAGGTGTGGCAAGCACCAGAAACAACACTGACGTAATTTGATTCAAAAGGAAAACATGTCATATCAAACCACGTTTTGCCACTCTCAACGATCTCCTCCCACCTGTTGCGGGAATGTCCGTGACAGCAATGCACTATAGGGATAGTGCATTGTGTTTTAGAAGCAATCAAAACATTGCATGTTATAGTCTTCTTGTGAGGCTATTAAGTGGTTAAACAACAAAATAAAAATTATTAAATAAAAAACTTCCAATGAAAAATACACTTTTTTCTATTGGAACAACGCTTTTCAATTTTAAAATTTGCAAAAATAAAATCTCCCCCACATCTTTGGTTTCACCACATCTGTAATGACCCACACTACACAAATATCATGTAAATTATCCCCTACATTGACTGTCATAAAAAAAGAGAAACTAAAAAAGCCAGAATTACAAATCTTTACTTAGTCGCCACCCAAAAAAAAAATTACTATCAAGCAATCAAAAGGTGCAATAGCACATGGTCTGTGCTGGACAACAGGAAACTGGATATCCTGCATGGGAAAAGTTAAAAGCAGATTTCAAATATAATACTTTGTATGCAAGTTACCACTAAAAATTGAGATTTCCCATTCATGTGAGCATGCAGAGGGTATTTATATGTGGTTGGAGACACCACATGACAAGAGAAAACCTTTTTTTTTTTTTTTTACAGGAGTGAAAAACACATGCAAAACGGATGTAATCCAGATGGAAAAAATGAAACACAGAAGGTAATTGTAGACAAAACTGATTAATACTGCTTGTAATACTATTAGTATTTCCCTGAGCAGTCCTGTAAGGCTCTGGTTGATCTGGAACGCTCTAAGCCATGATGGCAAAGTCAACTAGAGGTCCAAAGTGCAAGTTAATTTTCTTTTTAAAGTCTCTCAGAACATGGGCTTCCCATTTATACCGTGAGAGCCATGGTGCTCCAAGGCAATATGGCATCATACATAGTGCTGTAGTTGTAAGGAACCGCTACAGCTGCACTACTCAATATCCCCATTGTTAAACATGGCTGCTGTACTTGCTCACAATTATACAGTTCCAATGAAGCAATGGGTTACGGTGAAGGTCCCTTTAAGAAACATGCTTGCAGTGCTTCTGAAAATTCTGTATATTAAAAGCCGTTTTCCTACATGGAGCAGGGTGGTGTCAGAGTCTATGGCACAATAATAATTCACAGTTAATTCCTTGTTTGCTGGTCAACGGCAATTTGTACAGTGCAATAGTCCATTCACTGTAGGCAAAGGTAGTGTGAAATGCCTGCAGCAATTTCTCACTGTTCAGCATACAAGCAACATACTTTTCAGCACCATATGAGCAATAAATTATTTTTGCAGCCTAACGCATCAGAGTTCACAAGTAGGCAGGGCTGCAAAATCCTCTTCGTGGCATCCAAATCAAGATGCAGACAGCCTAAGAGTGGGGAGAAGATAAGAGGAGTGACAGTAATAATTGAGATTGTACAGTGGGATGCGAAAGTTTGGGCAACCTTGTTAATAGTCAGGATTTTCCTGTATAAATCGTTGGTTGTTACGATAAAAAATGTCAGTTAAATATATCATATAGGAGACACACACAGTGATATTTGAGAAGTGAAATGAAGTTTATTGGATTTACTGAAAGTGTGCTATAATTGTTTAAACAAAATTAGGCAGGTGCAAAAATGTGGGCACTGTTGTCATTTTATTGATTCCAAAACCTTTAGAACTAATTATTGGAACTCAAATTGGCTTGGTAAGCTCAGTGACCCATGACCTACATACACAGATGAATCCAATTATGAGAGAGTATTTAAGGGGGTCAATTGTAAGTTTCCCTCCTCTTTTAATTTTCTCTGAAGAGTAGCAACATGGGGATCTCAAAACAACTCTCAAATGACCTGAAGACAAAGATTGTTCACCATAATGGTTTAGGGGAAGGATACAGAAAGCTGTCTCAGAGATTTCAGCTGTCTGTTTCCACAGTTAGGAACATGTTGAGGAAATGGAAGACCACAGGCTCAGTTCAAGTTAAGGATCGAAGTGGTAGACCAAGAAAAATCTCGGATAGACAGAAACGACGAATGGTGAGAACAGTCAGAGTCAACCCACAGACCAGCACCAAAGACCTACAACATCATCTTGCTGCGGATGAGGTCACTGTGCATCATTCAACCATTCGGCGCACTTTAGACAAGGAGATGCTGTATGCGAGAGTGATGCAAAGGAAGCCTTTTCTCCGCCCACAGCACAAAAAGTGCCGCTTGAGGTGGGCTAAAGCACAGTTGGACAAGCCAGCTTCATTTTGGAATAAGGTTCTGTGGACTGATGAAACTAAAATTTAGTTATTTGGCCATAACATGGGGGCGTTATGCATGGAGGAAAAAGAACACAGCATTCCAAGAAAAAAAAACTGCTACCTATAGTAAAATATGGTGGTGGTTCCATCATGCTGTGGGACTGGGAATCTTGTCAAAGTTGAGGGACGCATGGATTCCACTCAGTATCAGCAGATTCTGGAGACCGATGTCCAGGAATCAGTGACAAAGCTGAAGCTGTGCTGGGGCTGGATCTTTCAACAAGACAACGAACCTAAACATTGGAACAAGTACAACGTTCTGGAATGGCTACCTCAGTCCCCAGACCTGAATATAATTGAAAATCTGTGGTGTGACTTAAAGAGAGCTGTCCATGCTCGGAAGACATTAAAACTGAATGAACTAAAGATGTTTTGTAAAGAGGAATGGTCCAAAATACCTTCAACCAGAATCCAGGCTCTCATTGGAACCTACAGGAAGCGTTTAGAGGCTGTAATTTCTGCAAAAGGAGGATCTACTAATTATTGATTTCATTTCTTTTTTGTGGTGCCCAAATTTATGAACCTGCCTCATTTTGTTTAAACAATTATAGCGCACTTTCTGTAAATCCAATGAACTTCCTTTCACTTCTCAAATATCACTGTGTGTGTCTCCTATATGATATATTTAACTTACGATAAAAAATGTAACAACCAACGATTTATACAGGAAAATCATGACGATTAACAAGGTTGCCCAAACTTTCACATCCCACTTTACCCAGCTTGATGCACCGCTGGGCTATGCAGTGATGGAAAGGGCTCACCTTTCTTCCCTTGTGGCACACACTGGTCCTGGTGTTCTCCTGCCTGATGGTGGTCATTCAGGGTTCCTTGATGGTGATGAATTGTAAGGTGCAAGGTAGGGTGCCATGCCGAATTGGAGGAGGCAATTATGAGGCAAGGTTTGGTGCAACAAGTTCACTGAACTTTACTGAGGCAGTTTTGCAGATTCCTCATGTCAGTAAAAACAATAACTATTCTCGCACAAGTCCTCAACAGGGAATCTCTCCTTAGTGTCTTCCAGAGCATATAGGGTTCTGTTGCCTCTTCTTAGGAAAAAAGAAGGCACCCCACTAGGAACTGATGCAACTGAAAGGTTTTTCTGGTGCCACAAGAATGAGAAGCAGAAGGAATGCCGTGATCATTGGCTCCAACGGACAGTGTCAGACTCAGAGGTAATCTCAATATCATCCTGCTGTGATTAAAAGGAGGAGTGAGACACCCACGCCACAATCTCCTCCTCTGTGCCCTGAATAAAAATGTGGTGCCTATGTAGCCTACTACGACTGACCAGACGGCTGGTGCGGCTACTGCAGTTTACACTACTAACCACATTCTAATTGGATGTGAAAACAAAAAAAATCTTTTGTTTTACACTCTTCCAGTTATCATACATTTTTATTATGAGGCCTATAAAGAAAAGGTTTGGTAAACAGATTATTAAACAGTACTAGCAAAATTGCAAGTGTTTTTTTATGTAATTTAAAGTGAATCTGTCACCAGCAACCTCTCTGTCCAGCTGTATATCACCTGATTTAAAGGGAACCTGTCACCCAAAAATCGCCTATTAAGCTGTTTACAGTACCTTATAGTGCTGTATACTCGTTTCTTGATGCACTTTTTGTTCGTTTTCCCGCATGTCTGCTCATTCAGAAATCGATGTTATATTCAGCTGCTGCCCCGTGCTTCAAGTCAGGCTTGAAGTCACGGGGGCAGCGGCCTCGGCGTCTTACATGGCCCTCTCCCCGCCCCCTGCCTCTGTTACTGACAGCCGAACTCCGAATCCGGGACCGCGCTCAACGGCCGCATGCGCAGTAAAGGGCGGCAGGAGCGCGGTCCCGGCTGCCGCGCGTACTACGCGCCGTCTTACTTTCGCCGCACTGCGCATGCGCCCGACATCCTGTATCAAACGCGCCCGCGCCCGGCATCTGGGCGCGGGCGCGTTTGATACAGGATGTCGGGCGCATGCGCAGTGCGGCGAAAGTAAGACGGCGCGTAGTACGCGCGGCAGCCGGGACCGCGCTCCTGCCGCCCTTTACTGCGCATGCGGCCGTTGAGCGCGGTCCCGGATTCGGAGTTCGGCTGTCAGTAACAGAGGCAGGGGGCGGGGAGAGGGCCATGTAAGACGCCGAGGCCGCTGCCCCCGTGACTTCAAGCCTGACTTGAAGCACGGGGCAGCAGCTGAATATAACATCGATTTCTGAATGAGCAGACATGCGGGAAAACGAACAAAAAGTGCATCAAGAAACGAGTATACAGCACTATAAGGTACTGTAAACAGCTTAATAGGCGATTTTTGGGTGACAGGTTCCCTTTAAACCCTGCTTTTCTTTTGTTGATCTGGGGCCCGTTCCCAAGTTATGATACTTTTTCTTAATATGCAAATTAGGCCACAAAGCTGTAACCATTGCTCTTGTTGCACCCAAGGAAAAGTATCATAACTCGGGAATGGAGCCTCAGATTAACAAAAGAAAAACTGTTTAGAAATCAGTGTAATGGATATCTTAAAACAGAATAGAATAGTGGCTCACCCTCTGGTTGTATTGGATCAGGTGTTCTATCTATATGGATTCACCCTATCTCATATAGTTATATATTTGTAGCGTTAGATAGGTACACATCTAGGATCATTCATAGATTTTTTGTATATCATTTATTAGAACACCACTTATATGTGCCTAAGCACAGCTGAGTATGGTACATATTTTTTTTTAAATCCCCCAAAATTTTATCGCAAGAATAACCATTAAAAACAGTGTAACATAAAATAATGAACAATTGATTATAAACAATAAAACAAGATCCTTGCTTTTTTTTACTATTGTGTTTTTTTTACATATTACAGCTCTCATTGCATATCAAAAAAATAAAAATAGAGAGATGTTGTTTATTTATTAAGTAAAGTAAATAAATATATTATAAATGTATATAAAAAAATAAATGAAAATAAAATAAAATCTGATCATCTTGAAAATACTCACATCTTCCAAATTTAGATGAAAAAAATATAAAAAAATCCAAAGAAATTAACTATAGAACAATAAGAAATATATGAGATGACACAGACAGTACAGGTTAACAGTTCAACAATAACTAAATTATTCATGGCGTGGTGGGAGAGAAACTTCCTCCTCATCGACACCCACCCATTCTTTGATTGCGTGCAGTGGTATGGTCGCTACATCGATGACCTGCTGATTGTATGGTTTGGTGATGTGGAGGCCATACCACTGTTTGCAGATTATTTGAATCAATGCGTGGACTCTATTTCCTTTGAAGTTCAGTATGAACTGGAGTCATTTTGCATTTTGGATCATTTTGTGCCTGAGGGGGAATGTCAGTTTGGCCAGTGTTCACACCAGGACACATGGGAAAGATACGGCAGGGTACACAATATTTTACATGCTACTTCTTGCCACCCACCACGAGTCATCCGCAACATCCCGAAAGGTGAGCTCATCAGAGCAAGGAGGAATTGTACTGATAAGGATTCCTTTGATGTAGAATCTAGTTACATATTGGAGAGGCTATCAAATAGGGCGTTTTCTGTCAAAAAGGTAAAGGAGTAACAGTAGGTTGTTTCAAGTATGGATAGAAAAAACACAGTTTTTTCCTGTGAGCAATCACTCACAGGAAAGAATAGAGCAACATCAAAATAAAATTAGTAATAAAAAGAAAAATAATGATAATGTCACCATGTTTGTCACACAATACAGTGAACAATATTCTGAAGTGTGTAAAATTGTAAAGAAACATTTACCTCTTCTGAAAATTGATGAACAATGGTCCGACGTTGTGAGAGGTGGCATCAGATGTGTGGCACGCAGAGTGCCCACCCTCAGTGATATTTTCAGTCCTAGTTTATTCCAGAGGTCAAATAACCCTAAACCAACATGGTTAAATTGCAGGGGTAATTTCAAGTGCGGACATGGCAGATGCATATGTTGTGAGCATATGATAATCAGTAAATGTTTTAGATCTGAGGTTAATAATAAAGAATTTGAGATGAAATCTTATTTAAACTGCAACACTAAACAATTAATTTATTTGACCACCTGTACAATATGTCACCTGCAATATGTCGGCTGTACTTCTAACCAACTCAAATCCAGGGTCCGCAAACACATTTCGGATGTGCCGCATCATGAGAACCGCAACGTGTCTGCGGTCAGCATGCACTTTGCAGACAGCAATAGGCATTTTCTATTAAGTGCCGGCGATGTGTGGTCCGCAAAATGTGGAACGCACATCGCCGATGTCCGTGTTTTGCGGATCCACGGATGTGTTAATGGACCCTTACATGTGATTTTAAACCATGCTGTTTGTGCCCACCCCTACTCCTGTTCCTAATTAGGAGCCTTATTGGTGTGGATGTGGGGGGATGGTATATTTATGTATAGCATGGTCAGTTAGGTTTTGTATTGTCATGAAGGAAGGACCCGCACTAAACTGGTCCGAAACACGTAACAATTTGGCCTGTTATTTTTACAAAGTCGCTGAAATAAAGATACTTTTCTCTACTTTGGCAATTGAAGCTGGACTTTTTCAAGTTGTTGAATAGCTAAATTATTTATGCATACAAAGCTTTCCGGGTTATATATGTGAGGGGCATTTTTATTTTTATTTTTTATGCCCATTTTTATTTTATTCTTATTTCTGATTTTTCAATATACATTTCTAATATATATTTATTTATTTATTTTACTTAAATATTATATATATATATATATATATATATATATACTCTGATATGTAATGAGAGCTGTAATATGTAAAAAAAAACGCAATAGTAATAAAAAAAAGCATGAAAAACGCAACTAAACCGCAATGCATTTCCTATGGACTAATGTATACAGAAAGGAAGTCTAAGACTAACAAACAACAATATGGAGAGATCTCTGATTTAAAAATGAATGGAAAGGTCAACTAAATATATTGAGAGTACAAAAAAAATAAAATAATTCCGGGTCTTCCTATTTGCAAATGTAAATAGGCAGGATAGCATGGATCAATATAGCCACTGATAAAGAAGTAAGAAACACCCTGAAATACGTTTGGTGAAATAAGATCCAAGATCCACAATTTAAGGAATGATCTATTAAAGTCTTCAGCTACACTAAAGGAGAAATTGGAGCGCTCCATAGGACTTTACCACTGTAAGTTAAACCAACCCGATCTGAGTGGCGTGTATAACAAACCACGTGAGACGCTGAGCGCAGAGAACCATGTGGGACGTCAGCGCATAAGATTTAAATGGGTAATCTCCTATTTCCTCACACAAAAGACACAGAGGTAAGATATAACACCGTACCATCCTATCGAGGAAAAATAATTTCTTCTCCACTAAACTGTACCATCAACAGTGAGTAATATATGGACCCAGTAACTGTATACTTCACCACTAGTAATGAATAGAACCTCTAATTGCTGAACAAGCAGTTTTGCAGTTGAATTGCATATGTTTTATTAAAGAATTGCAGTGGCCAGGTACGGGTGGATAATATTTGGTATTTGTCATGACGGCAATTGCAATGCGCGCAGGGTACTATCCCAGGGCCCTTCCAGGGTGTTATAACGCACGTCCCAGATTAGGAATGCTATAGTGGTGTAATGGCCTATAATGTCTCTGTGTATTAACAGCACATTAGAATAATCCATGCATTAAGTTAATTTTTATACAAGCATATTGGACAAATAGGGTTGAATATCCCTCGGAGAATCACATAGAGATTAAAATTACCATAAACAAAGAGAAACATTCCCCCCCCTCCCTCCCTTAAAACTGGTGCTTTTCTGCAGTTGGTAAGGGATTATTAAAACCCCTAACCTGTGATGTCTTCCGAGAGTTTTATGGGATTATTATACCCTCCTCCTGTGACTGCCAGAAGTTTTCGGGAGAAGCATCCCCTCCCCTTTTGTACCTATACCTAAGGCCTAGTGCACCGCCTTAGAGCCATTAAGCTACCCATAGTCACCATAGTGATCGTGCTATAAGCCTTATTTTTCAGACTTTGATGCAGAGAAGGGAATACAGAATAAAGCCACCCTTCTATTTGCGGGCATTTCATTACATAATGGTGGGATTACAGAGTAAAGACACCCCCATGCTTTCTTTGGTACTAGAGCTCAGTATACTAAAAGTTCGTCAGTAATGATTGCTTAGTGCAGACTGTTGGTTCACTGGTTATACCGAGAGGGCAACTGTTAATAAAACACCCTACTCATGCGGGCAGGAACCTTAGGGTAGCCGTTATATGCTTGTCTTTGTATGTCTTTATAGGTACTACATGCAGCAATTTGTTTTTAATTGGGTACCCCAGAGCTTAATCTTATTATCCTAAGCACAAGCAAAGGACGGCTTTACTCAAAGTAAGGGGGAATGCAACACCCCAGAGTTGTGTTAATACACCCCTCTAGCCCGCTACTGTAAATAGTTTGAAAAAACGAATACGTTGCCACAAATCCTTGCCGCTGCAGGTCCCAAATGCAAAGTGGGCTCAATTCACAGTATCCGTATGCGTTTCTGTGGGACTGCGCGATTTCTTGATATTTAGCAAATTAACCTCATAAAGCAGAACCTTCCAATTGTATATATACAGGCAAAACACCAGATTAGATAGAAATCCTTATCCACCTCCAACTCTCACAAGGGCAGGTGGAATACAGGCACATCAAACTAATATACAGTCTTCTATTTCTCTTATTTTCTCTTCCCACACACTTCCTATGGAATATTAGAAACCGCTCCCATAGTGAAGAATCATAATTAAATGTAAAAATGTATTTTATTATACTCACATGCGTAAGTAGTAAAATGTGCAAAATACAACAAATCACAGCCAGGTGCTTCTGCTCGACCCAGGTTACGCTCCAAGCTTCATCAGGGGCGCAGCCATCAACACTGACATGCATCTTTAAATACCCATAAAACACCCTTCCCCTCCACCCCCACTTCCCACCATGTTCACATTAAAATCCTATAACTAAAAATTATGCTAACAAAAAAATCAGAGTGTATCAGCTCTATATTTAATCCTCTTTCCTCAATAAAAAAAACCCTCTATACTCCATAGTTTTCCACTCATCCAGAAACCCATTCATACAAAACTTTTTCTACGGCACTAAGTCCGGGATGCACCACATGTTTCTATTCAGCCAATCCTGCGTCCTGGAGCCAGCCTCTTATATGGACTTGCTCTACTAAGGGTATGTCATCATGGAACTTCATCTATTCTACCAGATATGGTTTCCTGTAAAACCTTAATAAAGATAAGATTTAAAAAAAAAAAAAAAATCCCTTACCAATCCTGGCACATATACCAAACAGGAAGGAGGGGTATATTGCTCCCCTAGCCATTCCTGAAGCAGCGGGGTTACCTGTGTTTATGATGAACCTGCCTGGGACTTACCACTTGGCCCCACCTGGGTACCCAGGTTATGACGTCAGGTGTAGGCCATTAGTATTAAGCGTCCAAAGAGGCAGTCCGTTTAAAGAGCTGTAAAGCAAGGCACACAGAAGAAAGGTGCTACTTATATGGTGTAACGGATCATCTCTTTTCAGGGGGTCTCACTCACAGATATCTTTGCAGACACGGTTATAATGTCCAAACTCTTGCTTTATTTCAGACACTTTAGCAAAGCACAGGTTATGAAGACACAGCTTCAACTTACCACGTGTGACATCCACACAAAATAACAAATCCTTGCCTGGCTAGGCTCTAACTAAACACATACGCGTATCCCTGACTCACCTAGAGAGCCCTGTTCACACATGGAACACAAATGTGGCTTTCCTCAGCGATACAGCACAGCAACCTCCAGGCTCTGACACTTCAATACCTTTTGGGGGATTGTGGCCCAGTAGTCCTCCAGACTCTGGCCTTGTGATCCTTGTTTCACAGGCATCACTGCGTCCCCCAAAGTTTAGGCTATTGCCTAGGCTAGTGGCCCCTCAGCCCACCCAGCTGAGACCACTCACACAGAGCTTTACCAGGACTCTGCTTCACACAAAACACTCCAGAGTCAAACACCCACTTCCAGAAACCAGATTAAATGGAATCCCTGGACGTGAGCATGCCCTAAGACCCAGACTGGAGCATGGGGAACAGGCTCCCACCCAACACATTGCCTGTTCCCAGTAAAAGCCCACCCTAAAATACCTGAACCAGCTACACTATCTATATGGTGTCCCTCAACTACTTTAGTGGACACCTGGACTAGGACTTTTACTCCACCAAGGCCTAGCTTCTTGGTGACATGCTACTGGTGCAAACAACACCTCAATGTTCACATTGCGACAATGGCAAAAGTTAGCTCAAAATCACAAAAAAGTGCACAGATTCACATTGCGGCACCTAGAGAAGAATACACACAATGGGCACAAGTGCTTGAACGTTGCATAACCTGTAAACACGGAAGCAAAATTAGTGCAAAAGTAGAACAGTATAAGTCACAAAGAGCTCAGGTATACTTTAGAGTCTTTTTTTTGGGTGCTGGCTTGTAATGTGGCATAACTGTAACACATAGAAAAAATTAAAATAAATAAGAAATCAATTGTAATCCAACATGAGGTATAGTTGTAATCCTCATGAGGTATGGCTTGCCTGATAGATGGAGTCCATGAAGTCCAAGCACAAAATACAGTATAGATGAAAAAGGCTAAAATGTAAACAATAAACGGTAGGCAATATTTTTTACCAGTCAAAATGTGTCCATGGCTAGGCTCCTACCGTCCAATGGATGGGTTTTCCTCACAGCACGGGGTCTCTTACAGGAAGGGCTGGAAGTCTTCCTCCTGGGTCCCATACTTGAGGGCACAAAAGTAGGGATGAGTGAACTCGAACTGTATAGTTCGGGTTCGTACCGAATTTTGGGGTGTCCGTGACACGGACCCGAACCCGGACATTTTCGTAAAAGTCCGGGTTCGGGTTCGGTGTTCGTCGCTTTCTTCGCGCTTTTGTGACGCTTTCTTGGCGCTTTTTGAAAGGCTGCAAATCAGCCAATCAACAAGCGTCATACTACTTGCCCCAAGAGGCCATCACAGCCATGCCTACTATTGGCATGGCTGTGATTGGCCAGAGCACCATGTGACCCAGCCTCTATTTAAGCTGGAGTCACATAGCGCCGCCCGTCACTCTGCTCTGATTAGCGTAGGGAGAGGTTGCGGCTGCGACAGTAGGGCGAGATTAGGCAGATTAACTCCTCCAAAGGACTTGATTAACTGATCGATCTGCAGCTGTGGATCATTGAGCTGCTGATCCTCAATTGCTCACTGTTTTTAGGCTGCACAGACCGTTTGTCAGTCTCATTTTTCTGGGGTGATCGGCGGCCATTTTGTGTCTTGTGGTGCGCCAGCACAAGCTGCGACCAAGTGCATTTAACCCTCAATGGTGTGGTTGTTTTTTGGCTAAAGCCTACATCAGGGTGAAGCTGTCACACCAAGTGCATTTATCCAGCAATAGTCTGTTCATTTTTTGGCCATATACAAAATCAGGGGCAAGCTGCGCCTGTCACCAAGTGCATTTAACCCTCAATGGTGTGGTTGTTTTTTGGCTAAAGCCTACATCAGGGTGAAGCTGTGACACCAAGTGCATTTAACCAGCAATAGTCTGTTCATTTTTTGGCCATATACAAAATCAGGGGCAAGCTGCGCCTGTCACCAAGTGCATTTAACCCTCAATGGTGTGGTTGTTTTTTGGCTAAAGCCTACATCAGGGTGAAGCTGTCACACCAAGTGCATTTAACCAGCAATAGTCTGTTCATTTTTTGGCCATATACAAAATCAGGGGCAAGCTGCGCCTGTCACCAAGTGCATTTAACCCTCAATGGTGTGGTTGTTTTTTGGCTAAAGCCTACATCAGGGTGAAGCTGTCACACCAAGTGCATTTAACCAGCAATAGTCTGTTTATTTTTTGGCCATATCCCAGTCTAATTCTGTCACTAAATCCATACCGGTCACCCAGCGCCTAAATACTAGGCCTCAAATTTATATCCAGCTAAATCTGTCCCTAGTGCTGTAGCTGGGCGAGTTATTTAGTGTCCGTTCAAGCACATTTCTTGTTCTGGGTTGAAATACAATTCCCAATTTAGCAATTTCATAATTTAGTGGTTCCTGCTATATCAGAGCTATTTGAAATCTATCCCAAAAAGGGTATATAATATTGAAGGTGCACATTGGGTCATTCAGAATAACTTCACACACACCCGCTACTGTGTATTTCCAAGTCTAATTCTGTCACTAAACCCATACCTGTCACCCAGCGCCTAAATACTAGGCCTCAAATTTAAATCCCTCTAAATCTCTCGTTACCCACCGCTGTACTGTTGTTGCTGGGCAAGATATTTAGTGTCCGTCAAAGCACATTTTTTGTTCTGGGTTGAAGTACAATTCCCAATTTAGCAATTTCATAATTTAGTGGTTTCTGCTATATCAGAGCTATTTGAAATCTATCCCTAAAAGGGTATATAATATTGAAGGTGCACATAGGGTCATTCAGAATAACTTCACACACACGCTTCTGTGCATTTCCAAGTCTAATTCTGTCACTAAATCCATACCGGTGACCCAGCGCCTAAATACTAGGCCTCAAATTTAAATCCCTCTAAATCTCTCGTTACCCACCGCTGTACTGTTGTTGCTGGGCAAGATATTTAGTGTCCGTCAAAGCACATTTTTTGTTCTGGGTTGAAGTACAATTCCCAATTTAGCAATTTCATAATTTAGTGGTTTCTGCTATATCAGAGCTATTTGAAATCTATCCCTAAAAGGGTATATAATATTGAAGGTGCACATAGGGTCATTCAGAATAACTTCACACACACGCTTCTGTGCATTTCCAAGTCTAATTCTGTCACTAAATCCATACCGGTGACCCAGCGCCTAAATACTAGGCCTCAAATTTAAATCCCTCTAAATCTCTCGTTACCCACCGCTGTACTGTTGTTGCTGGGCAAGATATTTAGTGTCCGTCAAAGCACATTTTTTGTTCTGGGTTGAAGTACAATTCCCAATTTAGCAATTTCATAATTTAGTGGTTTCTGCTATATCAGAGCTATTTGAAATCTATCCCTAAAAGGGTATATAATATTGAAGGTGCACATTGGGTCATTCAGAATAACTTCACACACACCCGCTACTGTGTATTTCCAAGTCTAATTCTGTCACTAAACCCATACCTGTCACCCAGCGCCTAAATACTAGGCCTCAAATTTAAATCCCTCTAAATCTCTCGTTACCCACCGCTGTACTGTTGTTGCTGGGCAAGATATTTAGTGTCCGTCAAAGCACATTTTTTGTTCTGGGTTGAAGTACAATTCCCAATTTAGCAATTTCATAATTTAGTGGTTTCTGCTATATCAGAGCTATTTGAAATCTATCCCTAAAAGGGTATATAATATTGAAGGTGCACATAGGGTCATTCAGAATAACTTCACACACACGCTTCTGTGCATTTCCAAGTCTAATTCTGTCACTAAATCCATACCGGTGACCCAGCGCCTAAATACTAGGCCTCAAATTTAAATCCCTCTAAATCTCTCGTTACCCACCGCTGTACTGTTGTTGCTGGGCAAGATATTTAGTGTCCGTCAAAGCACATTTTTTGTTCTGGGTTGAAGTACAATTCCCAATTTAGCAATTTCATAATTTAGTGGTTTCTGCTATATCAGAGCTATTTGAAATCTATCCCTAAAAGGGTATATAATATTGAAGGTGCACATTGGGTCATTCAGAATAACTTCACACACACCCGCTACTGTGTATTTCCAAGTCTAATTCTGTCACTAAACCCATACCTGTCACCCAGCGCCTAAATACTAGGCCTCAAATTTAAATCCCTCTAAATCTCTCGTTACCCACCGCTGTACTGTTGTTGCTGGGCAAGATATTTAGTGTCCGTCAAAGCACATTTTTTGTTCTGGGTTGAAGTACAATTCCCAATTTAGCAATTTCATAATTTAGTGGTTTCTGCTATATCAGAGCTATTTGAAATCTATCCCTAAAAGGGTATATAATATTGAAGGTGCACATAGGGTCATTCAGAATAACTTCACACACACGCTTCTGTGCATTTCCAAGTCTAATTCTGTCACTAAATCCATACCGGTCACCCAGCGCCTAAATACTAGGCCTCAAATTTATATCCCGCTGAATTTGAATACAATACATTGGGCCAAATAATATATTTGTTGTTGTGGTGAACCATAACAATGAGAAAAACATCTAGTAAGGGACGCGGACGTGGACATGGTCGTGGTGGTGTTAGTGGACCCTCTGGTGCTGGGAGAGGACGTGGCCGTTCTGCCACATCCACACGTCCTAGTGTACCAACTACCTCAGGTCCCAGTAGCCGCCAGAATTTACAGCGATATATGGTGGGGCCCAATGCCGTTCTAAGGATGGTAAGGCCTGAGCAGGTACAGGCATTAGTCAATTGGGTGGCCGACAGTGGATCCAGCACGTTCACATTATCTCCCACCCAGTCTTCTGCAGAAAGCGCACAGATGGCGCCTGAAAACCAACCCCATCAGTCTGTCACATCACCCCCATGCATACCAGGGAAACTGTCTCAGCCTCAAGTTATGCAGCAGTCTCTTATGCTGTTTGAAGACTCCGCTGGCAGGGTTTCCCAAGGGCATCCACCTAGCCCTTCCCCAGCGGTGAAAGACATAGAATGCACTGACGCACAACCACTTATGTTTCCTGATGATGAGGACATGGGAATACCACCTCAGCATGTCTCTGATGATGACGAAACACAGGTGCCAACTGCTGCGTCTTTCTGCAGTGTGCAGACTGAACAGGAGGTCAGGGATCAAGACTGGGTGGAAGACGATGCAGGGGACGATGAGGTCCTAGACCCCACATGGAATGAAGGTCGTGCCACTGACTTTCACAGTTCGGAGGAAGAGGCAGTGGTGAGACCGAGCCAACAGCGTAGCAAAAGAGGGAGCAGTGGGCAAAAGCAGAACACCCGCCGCCAAGAGACTCCGCCTGCTACTGACCGCCGCCATCTGGGACCGAGCACCCCAAAGGCAGCTTCAAGGAGTTCCCTGGCATGGCACTTCTTCAAACAATGTGCTGACGACAAGACCCGAGTGGTTTGCACGCTGTGCCATCAGAGCCTGAAGCGAGGCATTAACGTTCTGAACCTGAGCACAACCTGCATGACCAGGCACCTGCATGCAAAGCATGAACTGCAGTGGAGTAAACACCTTAAAACCAAGGAAGTCACTCAGGCTCCCCCTGCTACCTCTTCTGCTGCTGCCGCCTCGGCCTATTCTGCTGCTGCCGCCTCGGCCTCTTCCTCCGCCTCTGGAGGAACGTTGGCACCTGCCGCCCAGCAAACAGGGGATGTACCACCAACACCACCACCACCACCTCCGTCACCAAGCGTCTCAACCATGTCACACGCCAGCGTTCAGCTCTCCATCTCACAAACATTTGATAGAAAGCGTAAATTCCCACCTAGCCACCCTCGATCCCTGGCCCTGAATGCCAGCATTTCTAAACTACTGGCCTATGAAATGCTGTCATTTAGGCTGGTGGACACAGACAGCTTCAAACAGCTCATGTCGCTTGCTGTCCCACAGTATGTTGTTCCCAGCCGGCACTACTTCTCCAAGAGAGCCGTGCCTTCCCTGCACAACCAAGTATCCGATAAAATCAAGTGTGCACTGCGCAACGCCATCTGTGGCAAGGTCCACCTAACCACAGATACGTGGACCAGTAAGCACGGCCAGGGACGCTATATCTCCCTAACTGCACACTGGGTAAATGTAGTGGCAGCTGGGCCCCAGGCGGAGAGCTGTTTGGCGCACGTCCTTCCGCCGCCAAGGATCGCAGGGCAACATTCTTTGCCTCCTGTTGCCACCTCCTCCTTCTCGGCTTCCTCCTCCTCTTCTTCCACCTGCTCATCCAGTCAGCCACACACCTTCACCACCAACTTCAGCACAGCCCGGGGTAAACGTCAGCAGGCCATTCTGAAACTCATATGTTTGGGGGACAGGCCCCACACCGCACAGGAGTTGTGGCGGGGTATAGAACAACAGACCGACGAGTGGTTGCTGCCGGTGAGCCTCAAGCCCGGCCTGGTGGTGTGTGATAATGGGCGAAATCTCGTTGCAGCTCTGGGACTAGCCAATTTGACGCACATCCCTTGCTTGGCGCATGTGCTGAATTTGGTGGTGCAGAAGTTCATTCACAACTACCCCGACATGTCAGAGCTGCTGCATAAAGTGCGGGCCGTCTGTTCGCGCTTCCGGCGTTCACATCCTGCCGCTGCTCGCCTGTCTGCGCTACAGCGTAACTTCGGCCTTCCCGCTCACCGCCTCATATGCGACGTGCCCACCAGGTGGAACTCCACCTTGCACATGCTGGACAGACTGTGCGAGCAGCAGCAGGCCATAGTGGAGTTTCAGCTGCAGCACGCACGGGTCAGTCGCACTACAGAACAGCACCACTTCACCACCAATGACTGGGCCTCCATGCGAGACCTGTGTGCCCTGTTGCGCTGTTTCGAGTACTCCACCAACATGGCCAGTGGCGATGACACCGTTATCAGCGTTACAATACCACTTCTATGTCTCCTTGAGAAAACACTTAGGGCGATGATGGAACAGGAGGTGGCCCAGGAGGAGGAGGATGAGGAAGAGGGGTCATTTTTAGCACTTTCAGGCCAGTCTCTTCGAAGTGACTCAGAGGGAGGTTTTTTGCAACAGCAGAGGCCAGGTACAAATGTGGCCAGCCAGGGCCCACTACTGGAGGACAAGGAGGACGAGGATGAGGAGGAGGTGGAGGAGGATGAGGATGAAGCATGGTCACAGCGGGGTGGCACCCAACGCAGCTCGGGTCCATCACTGGTGCGTGGCTGGGGGGAAAGGCAGGACGATGACGATACGCCTCCCACAGAGGACAGCTTGTCCTTACCCCTGGGCAGCCTGGCACACATGAGCGACTACATGCTGCAGTGCCTGCGCAACGACAGCAGAGTTGCCCACATTTTAACCTGTGCGGACTACTGGGTTGCCACCCTGCTGGATCCACGCTACAAAGACAATGTGCCCACCTTACTTCCTGCACTGGAGCGTGATAGGAAGATGCGCGAGTACAAGCGCACGTTGGTAGACGCGCTACTGAGAGCATTCCCAAATGTCACAGGGGAACAAGTGGAAGCCCAAGGCCAAGGCAGAGGAGGAGCAAGAGGTCGCCAAGGCAGCTGTGTCACGGCCAGCTCCTCTGAGGGCAGGGTTAGCATGGCAGAGATGTGGAAAACTTTTGTCAACACGCCACAGCTAACTGCACCACCACCTGATACGCAACGTGTTAGCAGGAGGCAACATTTCACTAACATGGTGGAACAGTACGTGTGCACACCCCTCCACGTACTGACTGATGGTTCGGCCCCATTCAACTTCTGGGTCTCTAAATTGTCCACGTGGCCAGAGCTAGCCTTTTATGCCTTGGAGGTGCTGGCCTGCCCGGCAGCCAGCGTTTTGTCTGAACGTGTATTCAGCACGGCAGGGGGCGTCATTACAGACAAACGCAGCCGCCTGTCTACAGCCAATGTGGACAAGCTGACGTTCATAAAAATGAACCAGGCATGGATCCCACAGGACCTGTCCGTCCCTTGTCCAGATTAGACATTAACTACCTCCCCATAACCATATATTATTGGACTCCAGGGCACTTCCTCATTCAATCCTATTTTTATTTTCATTTTACCATTATATTGCGATGCTACCCAAAGTTGAATGAACCTCTCCTCTGCCTGTGTGCTAGGCCTAAATATATGCCAATGGACTGTTGCAGTGGTGGCTGACATGAAGCCTGATTCTCTGCTATGACATGCAGACTAATTCTCTGCTGACATGAAGCCAGATTGTCTGTTACGGGACCTTTCTCCTCTGCCTGGGTTCTGGGCCTAAATTTATGAAAATTGACTCTTACAGTGGTGGGTGACGTGAAGCCTGATTCTCTGCTATGATATGAAGACTGATTCTCTGCTGACATGAAGCCAGATTGTCTGTTACGGGACCTTTCTCCTCTGCCTGGGTTCTGGGCCTAAATTTATGAAAATTGACTCTTACAGTGGTGGGTGACGTGAAGCCTGATTCTCTGCTATGATATGAAGACTGATTCTCTGCTGACATGAAGCCAGATTGTCTGTTACGGGACCTTTCTCCTCTGCCTGGGTTCTGGGCCTAAATTTATGAAAATTGACTCTTACAGTGGTGGGTGACGTGAAGCCTGATTCTCTGCTATGATATGAAGACTGATTCTCTGCTGACATGAAGCCAGATTGTCTGTTACGGGACCTTTCTCCTCTGCCTGGGTTCTGGGCCTAAATTTATGAAAATTGACTCTTACAGTGGTGGGTGACGTGAAGCCTGATTCTCTGCTATGATATGAAGACTGATTCTCTGCTGACATGAAGCCAGATTGTCTGTTACGGGACCTTTCTCCTCTGCCTGGGTTCTGGGCCTAAATTTATGAAAATTGACTCTTACAGTGGTGGGTGACGTGAAGCCTGATTCTCTGCTATGATATGAAGACTGATTCTCTGCTGACATGAAGCCAGATTGTCTGTTACGGGACCTTTCTCCTCTGCCTGGGTTCTGGGCCTAAATTTATGAAAATTGACTCTTACAGTGGTGGGTGACGTGAAGCCTGATTCTCTGCTATGATATGAAGACTGATTCTCTGCTGACATGAAGCCAGATTGTCTGTTACGGGACCTTTCTCCTCTGCCTGGGTTCTGGGCCTAAATTTATGAAAATTGACTCTTACAGTGGTGGGTGACGTGAAGCCTGATTCTCTGCTATGATATGAAGACTGATTCTCTGCTGACATGAAGCCAGATTGTCTGTTACGGGACCTTTCTCCTCTGCCTGGGTTCTGGGCCTAAATTTATGAAAATTGACTCTTACAGTGGTGGGTGACGTGAAGCCTGATTCTCTGCTATGATATGAAGACTGATTCTCTGCTGACATGAAGCCAGATTGTCTGTTACGGGACCTTTCTCCTCTGCCTGGGTTCTGGGCCTAAATTTATGAAAATTGACTCTTACAGTGGTGGGTGACGTGAAGCCTGATTCTCTGCTATGATATGAAGACTGATTCTCTGCTGACATGAAGCCAGATTGTCTGTTACGGGACCTTTCTCCTCTGCCTGGGTTCTGGGCCTAAATTTATGAAAATTGACTCTTACAGTGGTGGGTGACGTGAAGCCTGATTCTCTGCTATGATATGAAGACTGATTCTCTGCTGACATGAAGACAGATTCTCTGTTACGGGACCTCTCTCCTCTGCCTGTGTGTGTGCTGGGCCTAAATATATGCCAATGGACTGTTGCAGTGGTGGCTGACTGTGAAGCCTCATTCTCTGCTATGACATGCAGACTAATTCTCTGCTGACATGAAGACAGATTCTCTGTTACGGGACCTCTCTCCTCTGCCTGTGTGTGTGCTGGGCCTAAATATATGCCAATGGACTGTTGCAGTGGTGGCTGACGTGAAGCCTCATTCTCTGCTATGACATGCAGACTAATTCTCTGCTGACATGAAGCCAGATTGTCTGTTACGGGACCTCTCTCCTCTGCCTGTGTGTGTGCTGGGCCTAAATATATGCCAATGGACTGTTGCAGTGGTGGCTGACGTGAAGCCTCATTCTCTGCTATGACATGCAGACTAATTCTCTGCTGACATGAAGCCAGATTCTCTGTTACGGGACCTCCCTCCTCTGCCTGGGTGCTGGGCCTAAATATATGCCAATGGACTGTTGCAGTGGTGGCTGACGTGAAGCCTCATTCTCTGCTATGACATGCAGACTAATTCTCTGCTGACATGAAGACAGATTCTCTGTTACGGGACCTCTCTCCTCTGCCTGGGTGCCGGGGCCTAAATATCTGAGAATGGACTGTTCCAGTGGTGGGTGACGGGAAGCCAGATTCTCTGCTATGGAACCTCTCTCCAATTGATTTTGGTTAATTTTTATTTATTTAATTTTTATTTTAATTCATTTCCCTATCCACATTTGTTTGCAGGGGATTTACCTACATGTTGCTGCCTTTTGCAGCCCTCTAGCTCTTTCCTGGGCTGTTTTACAGCCTTTTTAGTGCCGAAAAGTTCGGGTCCCCATTGACTTCAATGGGGTTCGGGTTCGGGACGAAGTTCGGATCGGGTTCGGATCCCGAACCCGAACATTTCCGGGATGTTCGGCCGAACTTCTCGAACCCGAACATCCAGGTGTTCGCTCAACTCTACACAAAAGTCCTTCTTTAAGCTGTGTGACATCCTCATCACTGTCACTGCTAGCTCTGGTGCTCTATGCACCTGTAACTTTGGCAGAAACTTCATCTGCAATCTCCTGGTGACCTTCTGTGGCAGGACGTTTGATTGCAGGACCACCCTCTTTTGGGGGATCCTCTATGAGCCTTGGCCTTTCCCTGGTAGGTGACAGATTCTCTGGACAGCAAGAAAGGATAGACCCTTGGCCTCTCATAGCAAGGAGCTCCGGATTTTTGGGTGGTTCCGGAGTGCATGGATCCGTATCAGTGGATGCCTCCTTATCCTAACACACCTCAGGGCAGTGCTCCTGTTTGGTGGGCTCAGGCTGTACAGCAGCAGTAGTAGGAGGCCTAGAGATTTAAATTCTGTAGTGTCAGTGGCCACAGACTGGCTCTTTTCTGGCTTTGCTACTTTAGTAGTCAGCGGCAACGGTGGTAACCTTCTCCTGGCAGATGGCCCGCTGCTCCCTACCAGAGGGACTGGAAGTCTTCTTCGCTGTTGTTGCAGGGGTTGAAAGTCCCTAGTGGTAATGACAATGGCCACAGAGCAGTCCTTCTCTGACTCCATTAATGTAATAGTTAGAGGCATGTTGCATGTGGCTGCAGCTGCTGCTGATGGATCACTGCAGTGGTGCTATTGGGTGCAATTTTTATTGTCAGACATGACTCTTGATTCCCAGGACCAGACTAAAGGGGTCAGTTTTGGCTAGATAGCAATTTTGGTGCACGTTGCTATGGGCGACCGCAGCAGAATTGGTGCGCAGCTCCTTTCGGGGAGTATGGTGCTCTGGCAGACAGATTATAACCCCTTACAGTCTTTAGCAAGGTTATTTTCACAGCAGTACTCACTCAGATTCACGGATGGTTCTTTTCAGAATTCAGGGCAGAAAGAACTGTGTTTTCCCTTTTCCAGGATGGCCGCCGCTTCACTTCCTGTATGGGCAAATGCAGTGATTTCTTTGTCCTCCTGTGAACTTGTCTTCAGCACTTTAGTTCCTGCTGCTGTAGGAATGATTTCTCTGTGGAGGCGGGCGGTTTGGTTCCCTCCCCTCTGCTGGGTGGATGTATTCCTTCTTCAGAGCTGATGTCCACATCTAAGATGGCCGATTAACCCTTGCTCTGCCACAGTGCTGCAACTGATGCAGACCCACACTATTCAGCAGTAAGTACATACAATAAAGGTCTCTTTTTCTGCGGGTTTAGAGATCACTGTAGTCTATATTATAGGCACAAAGGTAAATCCTGTTCGCTGACGCCACTTTAATGCAGTGGCCAGGCACGGGTGGATAATATTCAGTATTTGTTGTGTCGCCAATTGCAGCGTGCGCAGGGTACTATCCCAGGGCCCTTCCAGGGTGTTATAAAGCATGTCCCAGATTAGGAATGCCAAAGTGGTGTAATGGCCTATAATGTCTCTGTAGTTTGGTGGTAGTTGTGTCACGGTGTCTCCTACCTTGGTACGGCCGGACTCCTGGCTCACTTGCAATAAATTTCAGTGTAGTGATAGTAGGAGTAATAGAGGAACTTTGCAGAATAAATTATGTCCAGACCTTTAGATGAAGTTCAAACTTTGCTTTACTTGAAATATCTTGCATCCAAACAGTATACAGCTTTGGTCTCTTGGTCCCAGCAGGTTTTGGCAATGATTGGCAGGAATGAGTACTTCTGCTTTAAATGTGGAGCTTGCAGGATAAACGTCTGTAACTGTGGCAGGATTAACTTCTGCACTTATCTGTAACTTCTGCTGTGTGGGGACAGACTAGCTGAGGAGGAATAGGCTTCTCCTAGGAACTGGACTTCTCTCACAGATGGATTCTCAGGGGATGCTTTCTTCCTGGAACTCTGGAGTTTGGCTGTAGTTTCTGCTTTCTTCATCCAGCAGAGCTGAAGGTGCTCAGACTGGGTATACAGGGAGTGCAGAATTATTAGGCAAATTAGTATTTTGACCACATCATCCTCTTTATGCATGTTGTCTTACTCCAAGCTGTATAGGCTCGAAAGCCTACTACCAATTAAGCATATTAGGTGATGTGCATCTCTGTAATGAGAAGGGGTGTGGTCTAATGACATCAACACCCTATATCAGGTGTGCATAATTATTAGGCAACTTCCTTTCCTTTGGCAAAATGGGTCAAAAGAAGGACTTGACAGGCTCAGAAAAGTCAAAAATAGTGAGATATCTTGCAGAGGGATGCAGCACTCTTAAAATTGCAAAGCTTCTGAAGCGTGATCATCGAACAGTCAAGCGTTTCATTCAAAATAGTCAACAGGGTCGCAAGAAGCATGTGGAAAAACCAAGGCGCAAAATAACTGCCCATGAACTGAGAAAAGTCAAGCGTGCAGCTGCCAAGATGCCACTTGCCACCAGTTTGGCCATATTTCAGAGCTGCAACATTACTGGAGTGCCCAAAAGCACAAGGTGTGCAATACTCAGAGACATGGCCAAGGTAAGAAAGGCTGAAAGACGACCACCACTGAACAAGACACACAAGCTGAAACGTCAAGACTGGGCCAAGAAATATCTCAAGACTGATTTTTCAAAGGTTTTATGGACTGAAGAAATAATAGTGAGTCTTGATGGGCCAGATGGATGGGCCCGTGGCTGGATTGGTAAAGGACAGAGAGCTCCAGTCCGACTCAGACGCCAGCAAGGTGGAGGTGGAGTACTGGTTTGGGCTGGTATCATCAAAGATGAGCTTGTGGGGCCTTTTCGGGTTGAGAATGGAGTCAAGCTCAACTCCCAGTCCTACTGCCAGTTTCTGGAAGACACCTTCTTCAAGCAGTGGTACAGGAATAAGTCTGAATCCTTCAAGAAAAACATGATTTTCATGCAGGACAATGCTCCATCACACGCGTCCAAATACTCCACAGCGTGGCTGGCAAGAAAGGGTATAAAAGAAGAAAATCTAATGACATGGCCTCCTTGTTCACCTGATCTGAACCCCATTGAGAACCTGTGGTCCATCATCAAATGTGAGATTTACAAGGAGGGAAAACAGTACACCTCTCTGAACAGTGTCTGGGAGGCTGTGGTTGCTGCTGCACGCAATGTTGATGGTGAACAGATCAAAACACTGACAGAATCCATGGATGGCAGGCTTTTGAGTGTCCTTGCAAAGAAAGGTGGCTATATTGGTCACTGATTTGTTTTTGTTTTGTTTTTGAATGTCAGAAATGTATATTTGTGAATGTTGAGATGTTATATTGGTTTCACTGGTAAAAATAAATAATTTAAATGGGTATATATTTGTTTTTTGTTAAGTTGCCTAATAATTATGCACAGTAATAGTCACCTGCACACACAGATATCCCCCTAAAATAGCTAAAACTAAAAACAAACTAAAAACTACTTCCAAAAATATTCAGCTTTGATATTAATGAGTTTTTGGGGTTCATTGAGAACATGGTTGTTGTTCAATAATAAAATTAATCCTCAAAAATACAACTTGCCTAATAATTCTGCACTCCCTGTATGTCCACGTCTCTTGCAGAGACGTGCCCCTACTTTCTTCCCTAAGGAGGGAGTACTACTCAAAACCCTCCTTTCCCCAACAGGGGGTAAACTATATCTGACTCTAACTGTTTTTTCCCTCCCTTGCTGCAGGAAGAAGGACTAGTTCACCTCTCTCCAGAAGGGGGGCAGAATAGAACAGGAATGTTTCACTCTGAAGTGCCATAACATTAAGACTATCTCGCCAATGATGCTGCCATCTGCTGGTAACGAGGCTAATTACTTGAACAATTACATTTAATATAGCTTTATGCACATTTCTGGAAGACATAATATAAATTATATCAGATGACATTATAAGAGGCACTTGGAAGATAGTAGCAGGGTAAAGGTGTGTAGTAACACAACTCTGGGGTGTTATAGAATGAAACACTGATCTTATACTAGTGAAATAGTCAAGGCTATAAATAGACAATTGATCTCTGGACAAAAAACTAATATAAAGACAAAAGGAAACAGATACAAAGATAAACATTATGTATTGAGAAACTTTGGACATTATTAAATGTATTGATGGACTCTTTACAATATTAGGTTGCACTATTGAGATACAATTTAATAGAGTTGCTGCCTTGGTTGTCTGCCATACACACAGCATACCCATTTTGATAAGTTGCAGCAAACTGCATTTGACAGACACCATAACATGAGGATCTCGTTTTATTATTTAAAATCAATTGTATATTGTTTTTATTTTATGTTTTACTGTATTTAATGGTTATTCTTGTAATACAATTTTTGGGGATTTAAAAAAAATATGTACTCAGCTATGTTTAGACATGTATAAGTGAAGTTCTAATAAATTATATACAAAAAATCCAAAAGTCTCTGAATGATCCCAGATGAAGTGTACCTATCTGACACTAGAAGGTTTTAATCAGGTGAACCATAGTATGTGTCAAAGCAAACAGTTGGATAGGGAGGTCGCTGGTGACAGATTCACTTTCAAGACAAACACGAAATGTCCCTACCTCTCTACATACACAGTGCACACTGGTGCTGATGATTTACAATGGTAATAATGCATTTTTTGCAGTAAAATGCTTTTTCTTACTACAGGGTATCTTGAAGTAATCCTACAGGTTCACTAAAATAGGTATATTATTGCAGTTTTTGCAGTAAAACTTATTCACTCAGATAGGTATAATAATGCAGTTTTTATAGTAAAGTGCTTTTGTTGCAACTACACGGAAAATTTCTCAGTGGGCTTTTGCCCAGGGGGACACCTGAGCCCTTTGCACGGCCGTTGGGAAGATATAGTGTGGTGCCCTGGAGCAGGGTTACTTTGAAGTCTTAACATTTGCAGACATTTGCCTGTTTTCCCTACACAAAGTCATCAACTCCTTACTTTATTTAACTTTAAAGGGTCAACTTGCATTGACTTATACTGTTTAATACTGTGTAACTTTATTGCATATGTTTGTTGTGATATATATCCTGTTCATTTGCACATTGTTTGCATAACACGGTGGAAAGGGTTAATGAATACTGAGAGACTTTGGAGACTTTCCAGCTAATAATGAGAAACAGGTAATTTTCCATAGTTACCACATAGTTTAAAGAAGAGCATGTTTTGGAGGGAAAAAGTCAGACTTGTTTACCACCAAAACCAGACAGACTGACCTTTTTAATGCCTTGTGATGCTATGTTATAATGTCTGAAAATCTGTTTTGGGCTGGAAAAACTGTTGTGTCATTTCCATTGAGTATCAGTGAAGCTCTAATGCAAGTCTATGAGAGACAGAAAGTGTAACATTGTATTTGCTTGTGCTGAGTTTTTCCAATTCACCCATTCCACTATAAGATTCTAGTTCAGCTAGAAACGGTATATAAGGAGATAAGTCAGAGCCCCTAGTGTTCTGCAGTTAGGGAACAGTTCTTAGTAGACTCTGACAGACTACTCGATTGACCAGAAGAAGACGCTGAGATGGAGATACTTTGCCACAACAGACCATGGGCCACCAGCCTTTGTCCAGGGTGCCATCCTTCTGAGAGAGAAAGGGCCGTCTAGCTCAGGCCTGTCTTCAGCATCAAACCCTTCTTCTGCCAGGGAGAAGACTGGAGAAGCCATCTCTATGCCTCTCCTATATTGTTTTGCACCTGAATTACTCCAGTAAAGAAGCACACTGTTTTACTGCAGACCCACACTCTTTAAACTTATTTCCCTTTGGGGTGCACCACACCTAATCATCCCTTTTGGAGAGCATCAACACGTGGTGACACCTCGACAGTGTCCGGGGGACCCAGTCTAGCGTTGGGGCCACACCAAACCCAGCCACTGCAATTTGGCATCACAAACAGGATACTGTTTAGCAACAGCAGAGCAAGTCATTGTGGATCCAGCATCAGTGGCTCAAGACAGCCAGTGGTGACTAACGGAATGCCCCAGCCTGCATCTAAGGTGAACCAGTCCCATGAAAGCATTTGAAACTATAAGTGTTAGCCTTGTTGGGTCTGCCACAAGCAAGTGACTGTGCTAGCGAGATTGTATCTTGCATTACTAACTAGAGAATTGCTAGAAAGGGACTTGATTACTTTCTTATTGTGCTACTATACTATATGCCTGCTATTCCTGGGGTCTCTATCCCTTCAAAAACAATACCCTTGTCAGTAACTTATTTTATTTTTTTGGCACATCATGGTTCCCTAAATATGGACTTTAAACGTTAGAGATCAAATGAGTGCCATTTAAAAGATAATTTCTCTCAATGATGAACAGAAAGTTGCTATGTTGATTAATCAATTGGAAGGAGCAGCCCTAAGGGAGAATAAGTCATGGCCTACTACAGAGATGAGTACTGTTAACCACATTTTAGACAGACTTTCCAGCATGTTTGACAAGTGCACATTATCAGAGTTAAAAATGCATCTCTTTAGCAGCAAATAAAACATGGGTGAAAACATGTGAGACTTTGCTCTAAGTCTCTAGAAATCTCTGTGTGTCATCCAGCACAAAGGTCCATATGAGGTACTTACACCAGACCCAGCAAATTGTGCCAAAATAGTGGATTACATGGCCCGCACAAAATATATTTTTAAAGTTTTTAAACCTACCTTGATGCCCAACTTTTCAAGTGTCCAGAACAAAAGATATATAACTAAGGAAAGTCTTTAAAAAAGGCATCAAATTTATCAAAGATTTTTAAAGTTTGGTGCTGAAATCAAGCCTATTTGTAGTGATGCGTGCCACTGCCCTTATTTCAGAACATTTGTTGAAAATAATAACTGTAAGTTACCAACCCATTTCTCAACTATAATTTGCAGGCACGTACATTTGTGCAATTGACAGCATGTATCCATCCAACAGCTTGGAGACGTGTTTTTCACACACATGTTCACTTGATAACCACAGCTCTAATGCAAGTCTATGAGAGACAGAAAGTGTAAGATTGTATTTGCTTGTGCTGAGTTTTTCCAATTTACCCATTCCACTATAAGATTCTAGTTCAGCTAGAAACTGTATATAAGGAGATCAGTCAGAGCCCCTAGTGTTCTGCAGTTCTGCCACAAGCAAGTGACTGTTCTAGTGAGATTGTATCTTGCATTACTAACTAGAGAATAGCTAGAGAGGGACTTGGTTACTTCCTTATTGTGCTGCTATACTTTGTTGCCATGTCAGTAGACAGAGACCATGATATGCCTGCTATTCCTGGAGTCTCTAGCCCTTCAAAAACAATACCCTTGTCAGTACCATAAATTCTTTGGCACATCATGGTTACCTAAATATGGAAGAGAGCCTACAGGCCTCAAAGACTTTAGAGATCAAATGAGTGCCATTTACAAGATAATTTCTCTCAATGATGAACAGAAAGTTGCTATGTTGATTAATCAATTGGAAGGAGCAGCCCTAAGGGAGGTTAAGTCATGGCCTACTACAGAAATGAATACTGTTAACCAAATTTTAGACAGACTTGCCAGCATATTTGACAAGTGCACATTATCAGAGTTAAAAATGCATCTCTTTAGCCGCAAATAAAAGATGGGTGAAAACCTGTGAGATTTTGCTCTAAGTCTCTAGAAAGCTTTTTGTGCCATACAGCACATAGGTCCATATGAGGTACTTACACCAGACCCAGCAAATTGTGCCAAAATAGTGGATTACATGGTCCGCTCAAAATAATAATTATTTTTTTTAAACCTACCTCGATGCCCAACTTTTCAAAAGTGTCCAGAAAAAAAAGATATAACTAAGGAAAGTCTTTAAAAAAAAGGCATCAAATTTATCAAGATTTTTAAAGTTTGGTGCAAATTTTCAGTGTTAATATACATCAGCTGAGAATCAGTAATGTATATATGGGGTAGAGAATCGGTGTGAGGTCAATTTGGATAAATTTGGTGCAATTTATCCAATTTTAACTATGTTTCACAATTCTATTTCCAATACAGTTACTGCTGAAATCAAGCATATTTGTAGTGATGCGCGCCTCTGCCATTATTTCAGAACATTTGTTGAAAATAATAACTGTAAGTTACCAAACAATTTCTCAACTATAATTTGCAGGCACGTACATTTGTGCAATTGACAGCATGTATCCATCCAACAGCTTGGAGATGTGTTTTTCACACAAATCTTCAAATTTTCACTTGATAACCATAGTCTTCAGAAGCCTAATTTGTACTGTTTTCTGCACATAATACAACACATTACTAGGTGATATGACTGCCGGCACTAGTGTGTAGACACTAGACAAATTATACAGATTTTATCATAGCATTGAATTTCTCCAATATTGTTACAAATCACAGGGGATGTAAACTGGATAGTGTTTTAACACCACCCAGCAATAAAATGATGTATTGTCTATAGTTTTCACTGGAACTTCAGATAAATCTGTTGAATCATTCTGTATTTACCCTTTCCCCCTCCCTATTTACAATGCGCGATTTATAACACTAAAGTTGTACCATCACGTTCTGGGTACAACTGCTACAGCTGCTTCCTCTATAGCTACACATATACATGCAGAAGCATTTTTGCTAATTGATAATGGATATATGCAGGGACTCAACTGTGCCCTGTGGTCTCATCTGGCTAAGGATTTATTCACACCCTGCATACACAAATTGGTTTCAGGTACATATTAGGGTAGGACCACACGGTGCGGTCTTGAGCCATTAGGGGCTCAGCTGGTTGCGGTTGAGAATCACGCAGCCAATTAGGCTGCCTCTTATTTGATTAATGAGGATTGCACTATATGGATGGCCGTCATTGTTAATAGCCGTGCAGTACCTTCAATATCACGTGGCCATTATTAGTGAAGAGCGACTATACAGCGCGGTCTTCATTAGTTAAATAAAAGGCAGCTGCAGCCTAATTGGCCGTGTGATTCTCAACTGAAGTCAAATGCTCCCCGAATGGCTCATGGAAAGCAGCAATATAGAATCCCGCAATAGATATGTGCTTATTACTAGAGATGAGCGAATTTCTCAAAAATTTGATTTGGCCGATTCACCAAATTTTCCCCAAAAATTTGGTTTGATTCATATTTATTTGTGGCGAATCGTGTTAAAAAAACTGCTATTTCCTGGCTGCAGAGAGCCTTTGTTGTGGTGTAGAACACTGTGCCTTGCAGTAACACGCATAGGGAGTCTGCTGTGGTAGTGATACAATACTGTGAGTCAGTATGACATGCAGATGACCGGCGTCACTCTTAGAATTACTGCACACTTCACTTATTTGAGCAGTTACGGGGCCAAAACTAACCAAATAACTCAAGTGTGAACTCAGCCTTACAGGCCAATGTTAGTGCAAGGTATAAAGAATCTGTCAGCAGTAAGTTTGTGTTGACGTCAGTGATTATTTTGCCCTTCCTCTGATCCGTCAGAACAATAACCCACAAAAAACAGATCCTGTCTGTGGAGCATCTGCCTTCACTCGGTCAGGATTTGGTCAGTAATCCATCACTATTGCTAAAGCCAAAAAAACAGGAGTGGATCCAAAACAGAGATGACATGTGGCAAGTAGCAGCAGCAGCATCAGGAGGAGGCTACAGAGTAGCACAATGACAGTGTGAAAGTGGCAGCAGCATCAGGATGCCACAGAGTGGCACAATGACAGAGTGTGGAGGTGGCAGCAGCATCAGGAGGAGGCCACAGAGTGGCTCAATGACAGTGTGGAGGTGGTAGCAGCAGCATCAGGAGGCCACAGAGTGGCACAATGACAGAGTGTGGAGGTGGCGGCAGCAGAAGCATCAGGAATAGGCCACAGGGTGGCACAATGACAGTGTGGAGGTGGCAGCAGCAGCATCAGGAGACCTAAGTGGTGAGGTGGAAGCAGCACGAGGAGACCACAGAGTAACCCGTTGACAGAGTAGGGCGGTGGGTGGCAATGCCAGTACCCGATGAAGATGGTGGGTGAAAGGAACACTTGGCATCAGATGTGTGGCATTAGATGGGTGGCAGCATCAGAATAGTAGCTGAGGCAAGTAGCCATAAGTAACCGGTCTCTTCAAAGTGTTGGTGTGGCACCATGGATTATCTAGCCTGATGCATCAGGCATTGGTGGGTGGAAATCCTGGCTGATCCACGCCTGATTCATCTTGACAAAGGTCAGTCTCTTCACATTTTGGGTAGACAGGCGAGTTCTTATTGGGGTAACTATGGCCCCCGCCACACTAAACACCCACTTTGATGCCACACTACTGGCCAGGCAGGACAGCTTTTTCAGGGCAAACTTTGCCAGTTGCGGCCACAAAGTTTGTGGCTGCCCAGTAGTGCAGCGAATCTTTAATGTGGGGTGGCAGGGTGCTGTCCAAGTATGCCACCACCTGCTGGTTCAGGTCCTGCTCCAGGTCTAGCTGTTGCTGCTGCTGGTGACTAGTTTCTTCACTAGGCAGGTGAAGAAAGCTGCTCATCAGCGACTCTAGACACAAGTTGCTGCTGATGGAGCTGGAACTGCTCCTACCCCCCCCCCCCCCCACCCTGCCACAGCAGCCATGGCAGAGGAACATAAGCGCAAAAAATGGACGATGGAGCAGATAGGCAGCGGCCAACTGACTACATAGGATGTCTCTATAGTAGTTCAGTTTTTACCTCCTTCTCAGTCGCTGTAAAAAAGCCCCCCATTTTGGACCGGTAGCAAGGGTCCAACAAGGTGAAGAGCCAGAAGTCCTCCCGCTGACAATTTGGCTGTCACCACGCAAGCAAGTGACTCGGAGGGATTCCCTACCTCCATCTTCACTGCATACTGCCACGGTGTGTCTGGGTCCTCTGCCTCGTGTTCCTCATCGCCCTGTAGCTCCTCTGGCTGCTTTTTCTCCTCCTCTCCTGTCACCTATGTATAAAAATCACCCATTTCACTACACATTGCTTGTCCTCCTCCTCCTCCTCCAGTTCAGCCCTCACAGGGTTCATGTGGCCGTGAGATCTAGGTGCCACATGTCCAGATGGTCGTCTGACCAGCCAAATTTACCAGCATCTGTTCCAGGACATGAAGCAGTGGAATGACATTGTTCATTCTGTAATCCTGGCGACTGACAAATAACCTGGCCTCCTCAAAGGGCCTGAGCAAAGGGCAGGTGCCACGCATGAGCTGCCACTGGCTGACATCGAAGGTACACAGTGGAGTGCTCCTATCCGCTTGCATAATCAGGAACTCGTTGATGGCTGCCATTCTGCAGCTGCAGCTCAAGGAGGGTGTGATTTGCGGTGTACGAGTGGCTGAAGTGCATGCAAAGTTTCCTGCCCATTTTTAGGATGTCTTGGGTGGAAGACTTCAGGAACCGCTTGATAACCAGATTGAACACATGTGCCATGCAGGGCGCATGGCTCAACCCTCCTTGACGCAGTGCCGACAATGTTCTTCCCCTTGTCGGTCACCATGGTTCCAATTTTGAGTTGTCGCAGAGAAAGCCAGGATTTAATTTCTTGATGAAGGACACGGAGCAGTTCCTCCCCTGTGTGACTCCGTTTGCCCAGGCAAACAAGTTGCAGAACAGCGTTACATCGCCGTGCCCTGTAGTGTCGAGCGCGAATATTCGAATATCAATTTTTTTTAGCGAATATCAGCACTTCGCTAATTCGCAAATATTTTGAATATAGTGCTATAAATTCGCTATTTCGAATATTCATTTTTTTTGTTTGTTTTTTTAAATATTTTTTTCTTTCCCACTTCCCAAAAGTAATTCTTACCTGTCCTTAGGATTCCTGGCTTCCTGGCTGCTCCAGTCAGTGCCCGTTGCCGGTTCTGCCGACTTCCGTGCAATTTTTAAAATAAAAAGAATAATTATAATAATTATCAAGTATTATAATTATTCTATTTATTAAAAAAAAAAGCAAAGTAATATAATCGCATAGCGAATTAAACACAGCTGTCTCTATAGTCAACTTTCCTATTTGATTGCTAGAATTAGCGAAGTTGACGAATAGGTAGCTAAAACGAAGATGGAGAATACTTCGTTATCTTCATTTTGAGGACGATGATGAATACATAGTAAACCATAGTAAATCGGATCTAAGTTGAAATCGCAATGCGATTAATTCAAGTTATATTAATCGCATTGCGATTACAACTTAGCAGTGCTATATTCCATATTAGGCTAGAATTAACAAATATGGAATATTGCAGTGCTAAGTTGAAATCGCAATGCGATTAATTCAAGTTATATTAATCGAATTGCGATTTCAACTTAGTACTGCTATATTCCATATTCGTTAACATCGTTAATTCTAGCAAGCTGACCCATTAGAAACCCTGCTCTAAGTTGTAATCGCAATGTGATTAATATAACTTGAATTAATCGCATTGCGATTTCAACTTAGACCTATTTACTATGGTTGGCTTGGTAGAATTAGCGAATATGACGAATGTATTCGTCATATTCCTCAAAACGAAGATAACGAAGTATTCTCCATCTTCGTTTTAGCTACCTATTCGTCAACTTCGCTAATTCTAGCAATCAAATAGGAAAGTTGACTATAGAGACAGCTGTGTTCAATTTGCTATGCGATTATATTACTTTGCTTTTTTTAAAATAAATAGAATAATTATAATACTTGATAAATACATTCGTCATATTCGTCATCTTCGCTAATTTTAGATATCAAACCAATAGGAAAGTAGCCTTAAGTTATAATCGCAATACGCGATTATTTAAATCGCATATTAATCGCGATAACTAGAATAATGACGACTATTCAATTTCGACGAATATGAAATTAATATCTAGCGAATATTTGCAGATTTTGTCGAAATCGAATATGGCACCTTCTGCTCATCACTAGTGCCCTGCACATGTGGTATGGTGGAGGAGCACTGTGAATTGTTCCTGCAGTGGAGGCTGATAAAAATGTGGAGGATGAGAACGCAGAGGCGGACATTGTTGCTGAACCAAAGGCGTGAGAACGTGGAGGCAGAAGAGGCGTCACCTGGCCAAGTTGCCGGTGTGGCTGTACAGGAACTACATTCACCCAGTGGGCCATAAAGAACATGTATTGTCCCTGACCATAGTTACAGCTCCACACGTCGGCGCTACCGTGCACTTTTGCATACACCAACAGGCTCAAGGACTGGCCCACCTTCTGTTCTACATATTTGTGCAGACAAATGACAGCTTGGGACTCTCCACCTCGGCTCGGCACAAGCCATCAGTTTTTTGAAAGGTACAGAGTCCACCACTTGGAAAAGGAGGGACTGCAGCACCAGCAAATTGGCCAGGAGCACATTTAGCTTCTGCACCGTTGGATGAGTACGTGCATACTGTTCTCTCTTGGCAATCGCTTTGGTGATCGATTGCTAATGGAATGACTGACGTGGAGTAGGAGCATCAGGACCAGCAGATGATGGGAAGGACAGACAGCTCCCTTCAGCTGAGGTGGTGGAGCCTTTACTTCCTGAAATCGGGTGCTTACCACTGGGTGATGCAGCTGTTGCTGCGGGAGGCTGGACCACCACATCAGAGCCACGGTTCTCCCAGGTCACTTTATGGTGACGCTGCATATGTTGATGCAGGGCAGTGGTGCCAACATTGGCACCCTGGCCACGCTTTACCTTCTGCCCACTGATTATAAAAATGGCCATGTTCACCTCCTCCAGCGGCTTAACAAAAAACTGCCACAATGAAGAGTAGTCACTCTGCACTGACTGACTGCTACCGCCGCTGCTTCCGTGAACCCCTGCACCACTACTTTCCGGGCAGGTAGGCTCCTGCGAATTGGGTGGTCTACGCCAGGCATATTTGGCTCCTGACCTCCCACTGCTGCCACTCTGCTGACGACCAGCCACACTAGCGACTTGCTGGCTCCGCTGCTTCCTCATAGGCAAGCTGCCACCCTCTTCTCCCGATGATGATGAAGCCCCTAATTGACCCAGCTCCCAAGTGCGATCAGCTACATAAATATCGCTGTGTACTGTCTGCACGCCACTGATGTCCTCTTCAACACGCTTGCAACACCAGCTCCCATGCCACTCTCCTCATCACTACTTGCCCGCCTACCGGAGAAAACAGCGGATGTCTCCTCCACATCTTGGCTGGACAGTAGCTGCTGACTTTCCTCTAGTAGTTCGTCCTCGCTGTATAGTGGAGCTGAGCCCACAGTATACAGGTCCTTCTAAAAAAAATTAGCATATTGTGATAAAGTTCATTATTTTCTGTAATGTACTGATAAACATTAGACTTTCATATATTTTAGATTCATTACACACCAACTGAAGTAGTTCAAGCCTTTTATTGTTTTAATATTGATGATTTTGGCATACAGCTCGTGAAAACCCAAAATTCCTATCTAAAAAAATTAGCATATCATGAAAAGGTTCTCTAAACAAGCTATTAACCTAATCATCTGAATCAACTAATTAACTCTAAACACCTGCAAAAGATTCCTGAGGCTTTTAAAAACTCCCAGCCTGGTTCATTACTCAAAACCGCAATCATGGGTAAGACTGCCGACCTGACTGCTGTCCAGAAGGCCATCATTGACATCCTCAAGCAAGAGGGTAAGACACAGAAAGAAATTTCTGAACGAATAGGCTGTTCCCAGAGTGCTGTATCAAGGCACCTCAGTGGGAAGTCTGTGGGAAGGAAAAAGTGTGGCAGAAAACGCTGCACAACGAGAAGAGGTGACCGGACCCTGAGGAAGATTGTGGAGAAGGACCGATTCCAGACCTTGGGGGACCTGCGGAAGCAGTGGACTGAGTCTGGAGTAGAAACATCCAGAGCCACCGTGTACAGGAGTGTGCAGGAAATGGGCTACAGGTGCCGCATTCCCCAGGTCAAGCCATTTTTGAACCAGAAACAGCGGCAGAAGCGCCTGACCTGGGCTACAGAGAAGCAGCACTGGACTGTTGCATGTCATTCGGAAATCAAGGTGTCAGAGTCTGGAGGAAGACTGGGGAGAGGGAAATGCCAAAATGCCTGAAGTCCAGTGTCAAGTACCCACAGTCAGTGATGGTCTGGGGTGCCATGTCAGCTGCTGGTGTTGGTCCACTGTGTTTTATCAAGGGCAGGGTCAATGCAGCTAGCTATCAGGAGATTTTGGAGCACTTCATGCTTCCATCTGCTGAAACCGCTAGATTACACAGGGAGCTCAGGCCTCTTGCTGCGACTCCTGCTGCCACACACCCTTACTCTGCTGCGACCTGTGCATGCGCCAGAAACATTCAGGCCTCTGCCACTCCCATGTGCAGGCACTTCTCTGTCTGACATACTGTTAGATTAAATAAATAAATAAATAAAAAGGAAATTTAAACACCCCAAAAAAGTCTGTAATTTTCTCACTTCACTACAAAACGGCTTTAGAACATATAACTGCACTGCTGAATGGCAAATAGGCCCTTACTTTTTTCCGCTTATACACTCAACAAAAGGCTTTAGAACATATAACTGCACCACTGAACGGCAAATAGGCCCTTATTTTTTTCCACTTATACATGCCAAAAAGGGCTTTAGAACATATAACTGCACCGCTGAACGGCAAATAATATATATTTTTGTGCCACTAATACACGCCAACAAGGGATGTAATTTTCTCACTTCACCACACAACGGCTAATAAGCTCTTTTTTCCCCACTAATAAAAGCCAAAAAAATGCTTTAGAACACAAGGGCAAATAAGTTGTAGAAATATTTCCTTGTAATAAACCCTGTTAATGGCTGTATCAAACAGCACTTGCACCCTAATAACTAGAACGGTTAGCTGGAATTACAGAGCTGTATAATGGCAATTGTATTTGTCTTATTCTAATAAAGATAATAATAAAATAAAATAAAAATACTGAACTGTGTTCTGCTTCAATACTGTGGAATGATTCCTCCCTATGCCAGTGTTTCCCAACCAGTGTGCCTCCAGCTGTTGCAAAACTACAACTCCCAGCATGCCCGGACAGTCTTTGGCTGTGTGGGCATGCTGGGAGTTGTAGTTTTGCAACAGCTGGAGGCACACTGGTTGGGAAACACTGCCCTATGCTTTCCCTGAACTTCTATACAGCAAAATAAAAGTTTTAAAGTATTTTCTACCACTGTCCCTAGCGCCTGCTGACGTCTCTCCCTGCACTAAGTACACTGGAAAATGGCTTAATCCAAGATGGCTGAGGCTATTTATAGGGCTGTGACATCACAGGGTTGGCTGCTGATTGGCTGCATGCATGGCATTATGGGTGATCCCTTGTTCGCAGAGTTTCTTGCTCCATGTCTTAACACATCAAGCAGCCATTTTAGGAAAAATGTGATTCGTTACCACGAAGTGTGAGGAAATTCGGATTCAATGTGAATCGAATTCTACCTGAAATTTGCTCAACTCTACTTATTACATAAAAGATGAGATATACTGGTTGAATACAGGGAGGATTCATATGTATTTTTATTTTCCTAGAGTGATTAGTATACCGTACCTGTACTATTTTTTCCCGACTTTAGGAAATAGACTGTTCTGCAGTTACTTGAGCTGCCTTATGTGATTTAGCAGTCTATTTGTATTGATACTGTCAGTAGAAACCATGCACTAGCCTGGCCTTGTGGTTAGTGGTAAGGATGCTGGTAATCAATCAGAACTGAGTTCACTGCTTTCAGTATTTGGAGAAAATGTCAGTGCTTTACTATTTGCATTAACTGAGTTAACAGCACCCTCTAGTGGGTGTCTATATTATTTCACTTCAGTCAACATTTACTAATTAGGCCAAGTTCACATCACGGTTTAGTTATCCGCTCTTCTAATGCGTCAGAACAGAAAAATAAACAACATGCTCAGTTATGCACATTTTGCATCCATTTTAGCCATTTCTTTCTGAAATCTGTTATGTTAGATGAAAAAAGTCCTACACAAAGTATTTTCTTTTTCGTCTAAAATAACGGATCTCAGACAAATGGCTAAAATGGATGCAAAATGTACATAACTGAGCAAAAGGGCTTATAGTACAGGAACATTATATTTTTTTGTTTTAGTTTTTTCTGTTCTTCTGACAAAAAAGCTAACTAATGCCACACTTCCATATGAAAACTGAATACATCTTTATTGAAACAGGATTAAAAAGGAAGTCAAAGTCTATAATGTGCAGTAAAACGAGATATGATGTATCACACAAAGAGCTGTTATCCAAGAAATTGGGTCACTATAATAATTAATACTGCCAATCATAGTAAGTAGCAGCTCACCCGGTATAAAACAGGACACAATATGGCACCATTCAGTATTGCATGTATCAGGTGAAGTTACGCCGTAATCCCATCCCTCATACAAATGCATATAAATCCAAAGTAAGGAAGACAAAACCAAAATGGAGATAAAAACAAAGAAATACCCCAATATACGTTTTATCCAGCTTCCTCTTGTGGGTGTGTGGATCAAAAGAGTGAAAAAAGAAATGATGATGTGACCTCAGTCTTACGGTACGTTCCACGCTCACCTTCTGCTTGTACTAAGGCTGTATTCACATTCTGTTTACTGCACTTGTGAATTGTAGTTGGAGCTGCAATGTCCCTACTTACTTTGGCCAAATGTATGTTAGTTAAGCCATTAAAATATATGGCCACATCAGTGAATATACTGTATACTAACAGTGCAACACATAGGGACACATTTATTAAGAGCAGCGTTTTAGATGCCGGTCTTAATAAAGCTCCATGGCTGGTGGTGGATCCGCCGAAGTTATGAAGAGACACAGGTCACTCCATAACCGAGGTGCATCCAGGACCAGTTCTAAGCTTCCAAACTGTCTTACATTTAGACCATTTTCTACACCTAAAACAGGCATAGAAAGTGATGAATGAGATGGCCTTGCCCGCCTGTTCCCTTTCCCACCCGAGTGGGGAGAAGTCGCAGATAGCGTCTGAAATACGCCAAATTTAGACATATTTCAGAATAGCAAATGACCCCTATAGTGTCAATTGAGCCTAAGGATTCATTTACACAACCAAAATGCAGCTGAACTTTATATTAAGGCCCAGGGGCGTAGCTATAGGTTCATGGGCTCTGGTGCAAGAGTTGAATTTGGGCCCCCCCTACCCTCAATACCGTTTCCTAACACCACATCTCTGTTACAATTATACCTATACAATCAATAATAAAGCATCGTATGTACAATTGTACTACATAACGAGACTGATATCACATTTAAAATAACATGCCTCAAGCATCAAAACATATTGGACCATTACATTTATAAAAGATTAACCTGTTACCCTGTAATCATTGTCTAGGTGAAAGAAAAAGTAACCCACATAAAGGCTACAGCTAATTATCCTCCTGACAACAGGAAAAAGCTTCACAACTTCAATAAGCCAATCAAAACAAATCACCTGCTTCAGGCATCATACATATTTTCTAAGGGCTCGTTCCCACGACCATTGGTGTCCCCTTCCCGTATTGCGGACCGCATTAATTTCAAATACTACGGAGGCACTACGGAGTGCTTTCTTGGGTTCCGTTCCGTGCCTCCGCACCGCAAAAAGATAGAACATGCTCTATCTTTTTGTGGACCAGAGGGATCGTGGACCTATTCAAGTGAATGGGTCTGCGATCCCCATGCACCTGCCCCACAGATGGTGCCCGTGCATTGTGGACCGTAATTTGCGGTTCACAGCACGGGCACGGGACACCAATGGTCTAAGGCTATGTTCAAACTGGCGTTTTTCTATCCATTGTAAGATCATAACAATGGACAGAAGAACTGACTGAATAACGGATGCAGTCATGCAGACTTGTCTGCATCCATCATCATAGACTTAATGTTAAAATAAAGATGGAAGCTTTCTTCCGTTACATTTATCTTTAAAAAAATCACGTGCCTATTATACCCATCTCTCCCAGGACAGACGCATTGCAGGTCCCTTTTTCCATGTGATACATACCTTGTAGGTTCCTGAGGACGGGAATGTAGTTGGTACGATAGAGAGATGAACACTTCCCACTCCAGGGTTGCCAACCTGCACTTCAGTAAGTTCTGGACAAGTGATCTAAAAATCACAGATCAGACTAATTTTAAAGCCAATTCCCACCATCCCACCATATAGAGCATAAATGGCTGTTTTAGTATTTATTTTTTTCGGCATTCAACTGAGGGGGTATATCATGTGATAGAGATCAGCTTTCTATGCTCGTCACGCCGCCTCACTCACTTCAGCGCACGACACACAGCTTCACCTCCTTCACATCCGGCCCATACAACTCTACCATACGGGAGCGGGACCACTCCCTCTTCTGGCTGCGCCTGCCTGCACACACACTCTGCCTCCACCCCCACCCTATGTGAACTTACTAAGCCGCCAGCGCCGCACACAGCCGGCAGGTATTGCACCTGCGTATTCATTCATTACATTTTTTCAGTGATTTTTGTTTAGTCTGTAGTATACACTTGAATGCGCTTCTATTTTATCTGGGTAGTAGCATGTTTGTCCACTTTTGCACCACCTATCTCAGCATTTGCATACATTGAGATCTTTTCTTCATGGTTCCCTTATGTAAACCCCACTATCGCATTATCTTGTCTGATCAAGGAAGCAAGAGGTTCCATGACAACAGCAAACAAAAGAGGGGACAAAGTACAACCCTGTTTTACACCTCTCTGAATTTTAAAGGGATCTGTCCTTTCCCCATTTACAAAAATACTAGCCTTTATTTCGGTATTTAAAAGTTTTATCCATGAAATAAAGTTTTCTCCGAACCCCATTTTCTTTAATGTGGCTAACATAATTGGCCATTCTACTGTATCGAAGGCTTTAGATGCATCTATTGAGAGAATTATTCTCTGATCACTAATACTGTAGTTGCTGATGTCTGCATGTTTATAAAACATCTCCTAATATTATCCGCTGTACTTTTCCCAGGCATAAACCCTGTTTGATCTCCATGAATAAGTGTTGTTATAACTAATTTTAATCTGTTCACTAGGACCCTCGCTAGAAGTTTTTTATCAGTGTTTATAAGAGATATAGGACGATAAGAGTCCAATAACTTAGAGTTTTTACCGGGCTTCAATATTATTGTCATCAGTGCTTTGCGTAGTGAATCTGGTAGTATATCACTCTCCCTAGAAGCGTTCCACATCTCAAGCAGCTTAGGGGATATGCACTTCTCTAAACATATTGTATATTTCAAAGGGACTATATCATCCCTTGACTATACCATTAAGGGACCTGTTAATTTCCTGTAAGCTAATTTTGGCATACAGATCTCCATTCCCTCAGATAGTCTACTTCTATAGATATCCTCAAAGTATTCTCTCAATAGCTGCATCTTGCCTGTTTGGTCTGTAATTGCTTGCCCATATCCATTCTCTAGATGAGAGATGTAATTGACACCCTTCTGGCCGAGATAATGGAAGCAAGTCTCTTTCCCGGCAAATGACCCATTATAAATTGTCCCTTTACATTGTCAAACTGTTGTTGTTGGGCTATCAAGTATAGCTTGTTTTTATGTCTAGTTTGTGCATCATACCATTTCTGGTAATTATATTCTATAGGGTTCTCGACTAGAGTTGAGCGGACACCTGGATGTTCAGGTTCGGCAGGTTTAGCCGAACTTGAAAAAAAAATTCGGGTTCGGGACCCGAACTTGAACCCGAACCCTATTGAAGTCAATGGGGACCCGAACTTTTGGACTCTAAAATGGCTCTAAAATATCCCTGGAAAGAGGGCTGCAAAATGCATCAAAATGTGCTTAAGAGAATGGCAAATGCTCTGCAAACAAAGAATGGCAAATGCTCTGCAAACAAATGTGGATAGGGAAATGAATTAAAAAAACATAAAAGACCTACAAAAAAATAATAATAGGAATGATGTAGGAGGAAGAGGTTGAGGAGGCGGTGAATAGGTGGATGTGGCGGTGTAGGCTCACGTGGCGGTCTAGGTGGAAGCGGCGGCGAAGGAGGAATAAGTAGCCAACACAGATGTGTGTTATTTTGCATTTTTACATAGGGGTAGCCCCCAAAATCTTGGGACATGTAAAAAGAAAAAAAAGTAATAAGTGCACTTGAGTACAAGGATGGATGGTTGAGGCTGTTAGAACTGTCTATTCTGCACAAGGTACAGACAAGTCTAGGCCTGGTTCATTTTAATAAATGTGAGCTTGTCCACGTTGGCTGTGGACAGGCGGCTGTGTCTGTCTGTAATGATGCCTCCTGCCGTGCTAAATACATGTTCAGAGAGTACACTGGCTGTAGGGCAGGCCAGCACCTTCAAGGCATACAGGGCAAGCTCTGGCAATGTGGACAATTTGGAGACCCAGAAGTTGAATGGGGAAGAACCATCAGTCAGTACGTGTAGTCATGTGCACAGGTACTGTTCCACCATGTTGTTCAAATGCTGCCTCCTGTTAACACGCTCCATATCAGCAGTTGGGGACGGTTGCTGCAGCGAGGTGACAAAGCTTTTCCACATGTCGGCCATGCTAACCCTGCCTTCTGAGGTACTGGCGCTGACACAGCTGCGTTGGCGACCTCTTCCTCCTCCCCTGCCTTCGCCTTGTGCTTTAACTTTTCCCCCGGCGTCAGTCAGAAATGCTCTCAGGAGTGCGTCTACCAGCGTGCGCCTGTAGTCGGGCCATCTTCCGATCACGCTCCAGTGAGGGAATTAAGGACGGCACATTGTCTTTGTAACGGGGATCCAGCAGGGTGGCCACCCAGTAGTCAGCACACGTTAAAATGTGGGCAATTCTGCTGTCGTTTTGCAGGTACTGCAGCATGTAGTCGCTTATGGCTGCCCAGAGGTAAGGACAAGCTGTTCTCTGTGGGAGGCGTATCGTCTGCGTCCTCCGTATCCCTCCAGCCACGCACCAGTGATGGGCCCGAGCTGTGTTGGGTGCCACCCCGCTGTGAACATGCTTCATCCTCATATTTCTCCTCCTCCTCATCTTCGTCCTCCTCGTCCTCCAGTAGTGGGCCCTGGCTGGCCAAATTTGTACCTGGCCTCTGCTGTTGCAAAAAAACTCCCTCTGAGCCACTTCTAAAAGACTGGCCTGAAAGTGTTAGATTACAAAATTTAATAGTTGTATCTGCGCTATCACAATATGTCCTTTCTCTGTGAACAGCTGTACACAGAGCCGCTGCTGAGTACCTGAAGGATAACGGTTGCCTCGAGCCACAAAATATATATATCAAATACGCCAGGGGACAAGTGGAAGCACAATAGAGTAATGAATACCTGTTCAGCTGGATGTAGGTTCGGAAATGCTCCTAATACAAGTTCAATCTTCATAACACTAAACAATGCGAGATGGGTAGCAGTTCTTCTTGCTCTACTTCAAAAAAAGGCGCGCGCCGCTCCGGCCGGCAGCTGGCGTGCGCACGAAGGAGCGTGTTGGTGAAGGAATCCGGGAGCGTAGCGTGTGACGTGTCAACTGTCGTACGGATACTTCCGAGGACCAAAAGCCAATCCTACGCGTTTCGAAGTCAACGGACTTCTACGTCAGGGATGGTTGCTGTAGTCAGTCCTGTAACATTACATGGTCGCCGCCAGCCTTTTTTGAAGTAGAGCAAGAAGAACTGCTACCCATCTCGCATTGTTTAGTGTTATGAAGATTGAACTTGTATTAGGAGCATTTCCAAACCTACATCCAGCTGAACAGGTATTCATTACTCTATTGTGCCCCATGTCTTTTTTCCAGCGCTGATACCATACTTTTGTATGTGTTAGAGATTACCCCTCTTCCTCCTCCTCCTCCTCCTCGTCCTGGGCCACATCCTCTTCCATTATCGCCCTAAGTGTTTTCTCAAGGAGACATAGAAGTGGTATTGTAACGCTGATAACGGCGTCATCACCACTGGCCATGTTGGTGGAGTACTCGAAACAGCACAACAGGGCACACAGGTCTCGCATGGAGGCCCAGTCATTGGTGGTGAATTGGTGCTGTTCCGCAGTGCTACTCACCCGTGCGTGCTGCAGCTTAAACTCCACTATGGCCTGCTGCTGCTCGCACAGTCTCTCCAGCATGTGCAAGGTGGAGTTCCACCTGGTGGCCACGTCGCATATGAGGCGATGAGCGGGAAGGCCGAAGTTACGCTGTAGAGCAGACAGCCGAGCGGCGGCAGGATGAGAATGCCGGAAGGGAGCACAGACGGCCTGCACTTTATGCAGCAGTTCTGACATGGCGGGGTAGTTGTGAATGAATTTCTGCACCACCAAATTCAACACATTCACCAGGCAAGGGATGTGCGTCAAACCGGCTAGTCCCAGAGCTGCACACCACCAGGCCGGGCTTAAGGCTCACTGGCAGCAACCACTCGTCGGTCTTTTGTTCTATACCCCGCCACAACTCCTGAGTGGTGTGGGGCATGTCCCCCAAACACATCATTTTTAGAACAGCCTGCTGACGTTTACCCCTGGCTGTGCTGAAGTTGGTGGTGAAGGTCTGTCGCTGACCGGATGAGATGGTGGTAGAAGAGGAGTAGGAAGCCGAGTAGGAAGAGGAGGCAACAGAAAGCAAAGAATGATGCCCTGCGATCCTTGGCGGCGGAAGGACATTCACCAAACAGCTCTCCGCCTGGGGCCCAGCCGCCACTACATTTACTCAGTGTGCAGTTACGGAGATATAGCATCCCTGGCCGTGCTTACTGGTCCACGTATCTGTGGTTAGGTGCCACAGATAGCGTTGTGAAGTGCACACTTGATTTTATCCGATACTTGGTTGTGCACACTTGGTTTTATCCGATACTTGGTTATCCATCAAGACTACCAGAAGTTCTTCAGGAGAGTGGTAGAACTAGAGGGAGCTATCAGACATCTGCAATTTCAGGCCCTTCCCTTTGGACTGTCAATGACACTAAGGGAGTTCACAAAGATAATCTCGGAAATTGCAGCTCATATCAGGGAGAAGGATATTCTTTTTATCCCTTATGTAGATGACTTTTAGATAGACAGAGAATCATGGGAGGCCTGCAGAAAATCTGTACAGGAGATGTCGCAGATTCTGGAAAAAATTGGATGGGTCCTGAACAGAGAGGAATCGGGTTTCCTGACAGAAGAGTGTTCACTGGTGCAGACGATGCAGAGAATAATCAGACGTATATGGATGGCTGTAGTTTACTAGGATTCAATCATATTGAACAGATTTACAGCAGAAAGCATGGATGCTCACATTAGCACAGGAGACATAAAGATAACAACAACCATAGAGAGCAGGAAAAATGCTCTAACAGATAGTCAACACACAGAACACTATGATAGAGTATTTGTGTATAGTGACATCTAGTGGTCAAACTCAATACTTCAAATACATAGCATACAGTGAAATAAACCAAGCAATATATAACACAACATGAAACAATGTTCAGTCTCCAACACCCCTTCTCATTGTGAAGTGCTTAATTAGACAAAACGATTCTTCTTGTTAGATTCATATGTCTCTTTGCAGGCAAAGGCTTAGTAAGGATGTCTGCTAACATTTACTCAGTGGGACAGTATCGTAGATCCATCTGTCCTTGCTCTTGCAAGTCTCTTAAGAAGTGATATCTCACGTCTATGTGTCTGGTTCTCGGGTTTATCTGCTCTGTCTGTGCGAGTGCTATACATCCTTTATTGTCCTCATAGATTGACGTGGACTCTGTCTGGTTCTGATCTAGATCTTCCAGCAATTGTCTCAACCAGATTACCTCTTGCCCTGCTTGTGATGCGGCCACATATTCTGCTTCGGTGGAGGACAGTGTCACTGTGGACTGTTTTCTAGTGGTCCAGCTGATCAGCCCGTCTTTGAATAGAAACAAGTGTCCACTGGTGGCTTTCCGATCACTGGGGTCACCTGCCCAGTCTGCATCCACATATCCAGTCAGACCACTTTTCCCTGTTGAAAGTTTCAGTTTAAAGTCTATTGTTCCCTTTAAATAGCGTATGATCCTTTTTGCTGCATTCCAGTCCATCTGGGTTGGCTGGGATACTTTTCTGCATAAGAATCCCACTGCTGTGGCTATGTCAGGCCTTGCCACTGTAGCAATGTATAGTGCCCTTCTGAATTGTGAGTAATTTTGCAAGGGGTTAATTGAGTTGTTTTATTCTTTAAGATAATTTGTCTCCATAGACGAGTTGACTGGTTTGGCATCATTGAGCCCAAAAGTTTCAATTACTTCCTGTATTTTGTGACTCTGGTTAATAAGACAACTACCATCTTCTCTTTCTATCTGCATGCCTAGGAAGTGTTTGACATCGCCTAGATCTTTTGTTTCAAAGTCCATGTTTAAGACCTCCAGCAGTCTGGAACAATCCCCTTCTTGCTCATAACTTACTAACAGATCATCTACATAAATGAGTACAAAAATCCACCTACCATTTAGTTTCTTGGTGTATAGGCAGGGATCGGCCTTGTTTCTCTGAAAGGATTCTCTCAAAAGTGCCTCATTAATCTTCATGTTCCATGTTCTGGCTGCTTGTTTAAGCCCGTAGATCCCCTTCTTAAGTTTACACATCTGTTCTGGCTTTTGTGGGTCTACAAAGCCCCTCTGGTTGCTCCATGTAGATGTCTGCTGTTAAGTCACTGTGTAAGAAAGCGGTTTTTACATCAAAGTGCTTTACTAGCATTTGTTTTGTAGTTGCAACTGTGAGTAGAGCTCTGATTGTGGTATGTTTGACGACTGGGGCAAATGTCTCATCGTAGTCTTCTCCATATTTTTGGGAGTATCCTTTGGCTACGAGTCTCGCTTTATATCTCTCAACTGTACAATCAGTGTTGTACTTGACCTTGAAAGTCCATTTAAAGCCAATTGCCCTCTTTTTGTCCGGCAGTTGCATTAGCATCCAAGCCTGTGTGTCCTGTAGTGAGATGATTTCTTCCTCAGCTGCCTTTATCCATCTCTTGGCTTCCCTCTCCGGGAGTTGTGATATGTCTTTCCAACAAGTAGGTTCTCTTATGCAGGATGTTTCTACTTTGTACGAGAGTCTGTTGGGGGTTTACCTTTGTTTTCCCTCATTCCCTCATTGAGCGTCTTGGTTCCCGCATCATTAGCTGTTTCAGCTTGTTCCAGTCTCTTTTGTGACCCAGTATCACTCTCGGGGGTTTGTTCCATAGGAAAAAAAAAACTGCTCAGCGTTATTTGGTTCTTCTGCTCTTGGCATGGCTGGCTCTGTTACTTCATTTCTCAGGTCTTCGATAAATGTTACGCTGCTGCTGTCACTTTATCAGTTTTTGGGTCTAGGATTCTGTATCCTTTGGCATAACCAACAAAGACTCCTTCAATTGCTCGATTTTGGAGCTTGCTGCGCTTTTCTCCTGGAATGTAAGCAAAAGCTTTGCTTCCAAATATCTTGAGGTGTTCTATGCTTGGTTTTCGACTGTGCCATAGCTCGTATGGAGTTTTGGTTATTGCCTTGGAGTGTAATCTGTTTTGTAAGTAGGTGGCTGTTTGTGCTGCTTCTCCCCAATATTTTTCAGGGAGTCCAGAATCAGTCAACATGCATCTGATCATTTCAGTCAGGGATCTGTTTTTCCTCTCTGCTACCCCGTTCTGCTCTGGAGTATATGGGACAGTCTTTTGATGTTCTATTCCTAGTTCCCTGAGTGTATTCTCTACTTGAAACCTGGTGTACTCGCCACCATTATCACTTCCGAGTACTTTTCTGTGAAATGTATTGCTTACTTTGACAACATATTCCTTCAGCTTGTCAAATACTTCTGACTTATTCTTCATTAGGTATGTCACTGTGAACCTTGAGTAGTCGTCTATGAAAGTTAATATGTATTTATTTACTCCTGGGGTGGTTGTTCTCATAGGCCAACATACATCTGTGTGTATTAGGTCGATCGGTCTTGTTGCTCTGCTTTCACTTGTCTTTGGTGGGGTTACTCTGGTGGCTTTGGCCTTGATGCAGCATTCACACCTTAGCGTGTTTGGGCAGCCCGTTAACTTGAAGCCTTTCGTTAAATCCCGTCTGGCCAGCTCCTGTATGCTGTCAGGGTGCCTGTGGCCCAGACGTCTGTGCCATAAATGAATACAGTTCTTGTGTTCATGTGTGCAGAGCTTTGTTTCTTGCTCAACAACATCAAGTTCATAAAGGTGCTTACCCGCTTTAGCTGTTGCTATCACTCTTTCCCCATCTTGGATAGTGCATTGGTCACCTTTAAACTTTGTGGTTAGTCCTGTGCTTGCCAGTCGCCTGAACATACAATACATCCTAGTCCGGGAACATACAATACATCGGTCATTGGTATTTTTAACACCTGTCCATCCTCATTTTTGCAAGTGACTATTCCATATCCTTTACCTTCAGCAGTTGTGCAACTCCCGTCTGCAAGATATATGGTTTCTTTCTCGTCTCGATTGAGCCCTGTGAAGAATTCTCTATCGTTAGTCATGTGACTTGTTGCTCCGGAATCTATATACCATTTATGGTTGATGACAGCGTCTGTCACTTTAAAAGTTCCGTGCCACTCTGCTTGGTCGTTGCTTTTCATCATGGTTATGAGTGCCTGATTGGGATCTTTCTCCCTCTGCTCATTCCTCCACAATGGACAGTCACACTTGAAATGCCCAGCCCTGTTACACCAGAAACATAGTTTGGCCTTCCAGTTTGGCATCTTAGTGTCTGTCGCTTTAAGTGCTGCTCCTGTATCGCTCTCTTGCCTGTGAGAAGTTTGCTCCTTTCTGCACTTGTATTCATCTGAAAGTCGAGATTTCACCAACAGTAATGTGAGTTCTGTTTCAGATCTTGTCTCTAATGCATTAATCAGAGGGTTGTATGACTCTGGCAGGCTGCATAAAAGTATTGCTGTCACATGGTTATCTTTGATCTCCTCTCCAAGGTCCCTGAGTTGTGCAACGATCTCCAGCACGCTTCTTATATATTCTTGCATATCCCCTTCCGGAGTCAGTTTTGACTGATACAGCTGCCTTAGTAAATATAACTTGTTTTTTAAGCTAGAGCTCTCATGTAATCTACGGAGTGCATTCCACATACCTTTGGTGGTATCTTCCCCTTTTATGTGGATTAGCTGTTCATCTTCTACCAGTAGGTCTATTGTGGTTCTTGCCTGTCTGTTTTTCTTATCCCACTCCTGGTTGTCTACATCCAGCCTGTCTGTGTTGAGGACATCCCATGTGTCATCTTTGCTCAGCAACATCTCCATCTTGAACTTCCACATCTGGTAGTTGTCACTATTTGGCTTAGTGATCCCCAGTTTAAGATCCCTGCTGCTAGCCATGATTAATGTACCTTGCTCGGGTTCCAAGCACCTGGATACCTCAGAGCAGATTTCCTCCGCAGCTTGATCAAAGATGGTGTGCAGATGAAGACTAGGCCTCTGTTCCGACTGTCTGATGATTCACGTTGTCTGGGCCCATAACCTTTGTTGACTGGTGCGGACGATGCAGAGAATAATCAGACGTATATGGATGGCTGTAGTTTACTAGGATTCAATCATATTGAAGAGACTTACAGCAGAGAACATGGATGCTCACATTAGCACAGGAGACATAAAGAGATCAACAACCATAGAGAGCAGGAAAAATGCTATAACAGATAGTCAACACACAGAACACTATGATAGAGTATTTGTGACATCTAGTGGTCAAACTCAATACTTCAAACACATAGCATACAGTGAAATAAACCAAGCAATATATAACACAGCATGAAACAATGTTCAGTCTCCAACAAAGAGAAGATCTGGAAATTAAGAGAAAAGATACAATATCTAGCCCAGAACCCAAGAGTATCCTTTAGAAAAAGGTATATAGATTCTGGGGAGTTTGACTTCATTTATCCAAGCGGTTGTATGGGCTCAGATCCATTCTAAAGGGTTACAGTGGAACCTGTTGACTGCCTGGGAAGGGGTAAGAAACCCTTACAATCTTGTTTAGTTATACCAGACCAGACCCTAGAGGAAATAAGGTGGTGGAGACAATTTAACCCAGGGGGCCCCTTGGATAAGGAAGAATCTTTTATGTTTCGCTACAGATGCAAGCCCTTGGGGTTGGGTGGCTCATATTCTAGAACACTCAATCCAGGGCTTATGGCGAGGTTGTCAGAAGTCAGCTTCCTCAAATATGAAGGAACTTATGGCAGTGAAATTTGCTATGCTAGAAGTTCTTCGGTTAATATCTAACAGACATCTCAAAATCATTTGGACAATAGCTCTGTAGTTTCCTATTTAAACAGACAGGGGGGTACCAGGAGCAAGGCCTTAATGGTAATGACAATCGAGATCCTTCAGTTGGCAGAAGAAAATTGTAGTTTCATCTCTGCAGTTCACATTAAAGGCACATAAAATATTCAGGCAGATTTTCTAAGTCGTCATCTTATCTCCCACGGGGAATGGAGTTTAAACCAGAACATTTTTAATAGGATTTCTGACATTTGGGGGGTTCCTTCAGTAGACCTGTTTGCTGCTAGTCAAAATAGGAAAGTAAATAAATAGTTTTCTCTGTCTCCAGAGGGATCCCCCTGTGGTCTAAATCCTTTACAGTTGGAAATATCCCTTGGGGTATGCCTTCCCTCCCTTTCCCTTGATTCCCAGAGTTTTGCTGATATTGATTTTAGGGACATCCCTTCCCAGGTTCCAGTTTTCCAGGTGTTAGAATTCCTTCAGAAGGGGTTGCAGTTAGGGTTATCTCCTAGCACCTAAAAAGTTCAAGTTTTGGCTCTCTCGGCCTTGTTTAATGAAAATTTAGTAGCTCTGACTTCAGCCCGTAGGATTAGTGAACTCCACAGTATTTTCATTAATCCTCCATATATCACCATACTAGAAGATGATCATTTAACCTGATCCAGCCTTTCCTAAGTTGGCTTCCAAGTTTCATAGGTCTCAAGTGATTGTACTTCCAACCTTCTATCAGTCACCATCTACTGAAGAACAAACAGCTTATCATTGTCTTGATGTTAGAAGGTGTTTAACACAGTTTTTGTCCAGGACTAAAGACTGGAGGAAGTCTTCCTCGAAGTTTGATGTTTTTCAGGGGAAAAGAAAGGGCCATGCAGCATCAAAAAATACCTTGGCCAGATTGATTACTTCAGCAATATCATTGGCTTACTCTTCCTCAGGGAAGTCTCCTCCAGAAGGCCTTAGAGCTCACTCTACTAGGGATATTTCCACTTCTTGGGCTGAGAGGGCTGCTGAATCTATAGAGGATATCTGTAAGACGGCTGTTTGGTCTACGACTACCTACTTCAAACATTACCGTCTACAGTTAGACTCTTCTTCAGATCTAACCTTTGCTACTAAATAGTGTTGAGCGTGAATATTCGTATAGCGAATTTTAATCTCGAATATCAGCACCTTGCTAATTCGTCAATATTTTAAATATAGTGATATATATTCGCTAATTCGAATATTCATTTTTTATTTTTTTTTGGGGAAGTTGTTTCCACTTCCCAAAAGCAGTTCTTACATGTCCGGGGGACTCCATGCTCCTTGCCCGCTCCAGTCAGTGCCCGTTGGCACGTCTGCTGACTTTCCGTGTGCATGGAGCATCCCCATCACCATGGGAACGCCTCCATGCTACAATGTACTGTCGGATGTGAGAATCACGGTCATCTAGACCATGCTCAAAGTTGGATGCGTAATTCGAGTAAAATTATGCATTGAGCATCCAACTTAATTTTGTGTATAGGCAACATTCCTAATGGTTGGCTTGCTAGAATTAACAAATATAACTAATATAGCGCTATATTCTCTATATTCATTAGTTCTAGCAAGTTGGAACAGCTCTAAGTTGGATTCGCAATGCGAGAATATTACATTATTCTATTTATTGCAAAAAATAGGCGATGTAATATTCTCGCATTGCGAATCTAACTTATAGCTGTCCATAGGCAACTTTCCTATTGGCTTGCTAGAATTAACGAATATAGATAATGTGGCGCTATATTCGTTATCTTCGTTAATTATAGATAGCCAACCAATAGGAAAGTTGCCTTATACAGTTAAACTCTCAATATGTGAATAATTAAATCGCATATTATTTGTGATAAATAGAATAATGACGAATATTCGATTTCGACTAATATAAGACGAATATTCAATCAAATATTCGCAAAATATCGCAAAATCGAATATGGTACCTTCCGCTCATCACTACTACTAAGGTGTTTTCGGCTGTCAACCCACCCTAATGGTTTCCTTGGTTCTCACTCTCGTGGTGATGTTGTGGGTGAGTAGAAAAATGAAGATTACTCTTACCGGTAATAGAATTTTCCTGAACCAACGACAGCACTCTTATTTCCCTTCCCTATTTTATTGGTGGTTGGTACACGTGTGGGTTTTGCAAAAAAAAAATAATAAACATTTTTGATGACAAGAGTTGATTATAATAATTGTGGGCAAAGTTTCCTCTCATCTTTGCAAAGAAACATACTGAAGTGGGAGAAGAGCCTCCGCCTTTTTGTACTTCAGGTTTTCATGTCTGTGGGGGCAGAGCCTCTCTCGTGGTGCTGTCGTTGATTCAGAAAAATCAAATTATCGGTAAGAGTAATCTTAATTTTTGACTACAGTGTTGGCTTCTGGCATTTGGTATTGTATCGATCTCCTGGTTATGACTCTTTGGCATAATTTTGTTTTCTCATTTTGCCTCTGACGTTACTTGTCCTGTATTGTCCGACTGGCTTTTCCGCCTTTTTCGTACGATGACTCTCTTGGTTTTTGCCAGTTTTTTTTTTGTCCCTGTTTGTGTTGCCCTTTACGTATTGCAGTATTGCATCCAGTATTGCATCAAGTATTGCATCCAGTTGTGGCGTCACTGTCTAGGGTGACTGTGCAAGTAGGTAGTGATAGTGGATCAGGGCAGTTTTAGGGGTGCACTATCACTAATTGTATGTGACAGTAGTCATTATACTGACCAGATGCATGTTGCCTACTGAAGCCTTTTTTAAGAGGCCACAAAATTAGGGACAACAGCAGCACAAACAATGTCATACCCCTGATATTTTTATTAGAGCAGAAGTTCATGCTGATGCAACACAGGACAGTGGAAGAAGAACTTATTGCATTTTGATGGCCACCCTGTAGCTGATAAGGACACAAATTGAGAAATTCACATGGAAGATGACAATAAGGAGCTGTCATTGGAAGACTTGGTGGTGGAGAAGCAAGAGGATGATGATGTTGAAGGTTATCATGATGACTAACCATCTCAGTAGGGGGTGAAGCCAGAGAGAACTAGATCCTTTGGCACATTGGCCAGAATGGCAAGTTGTATACTTGATTTCCTACGAGCTGACAGGCTTATCATTCACATCATGCAGTCTGATGATTACTGGATAGCCATGCTTTTAGACCCTCGCTATCAAAGCATAATGAGGAATGTTTTCCTCTTATCGAAAGGGAGGCGAAATTACTTTATTACCAAGAAATGCAGTGTATGCAGCTTGCCTCAGCTTTCAGCAAGCAGACACCTGCCACCCATGTCCTCCATGCCCCTTTCCACCCTCTACAGAGTCACCCACCTCCAGTCATTTCTGCTACCACAAGCAGCAGAAGCAGCAGCAGCCAGTTCAGTACTTGGTCTGTATGTGGCACAGAGACAGACCAAGTTGTCCTCTGCCAGTGTGCACTTTTGTCAAAATGAACAGTCTGAGGCCAATGAATAGACCTTCCCCTGCTGACAGTGCCCCATCATGCCACTGCCTCTGTCTGCCTGCCTACCATCCTGTTCCGTACTGTATGGCTTCTCCTGCTGCTAACATCATGCCACTGTCTGCTTACCATCATGTTTTGTACCATATGGCCATGCTGCCACCGCCACAACTGCTGCTACCTGCTACTAATCCTCTTCTGCCACTTCTATTACCCCTACTGCCACTATCATTACCGCTACATAGTCACAACTACTACTACTAGTACTACATGCATAATTTTTGGATGCTGGTGCAGAACAAGCCACTCTTTTTTTCTGACAATTAAAGGGGTTGTCCTCTTTTTTTATAGCAATGACTAGAGGTGAGGAAAGTTCTTGAAAATTCAATTTGGCTGCTTCACTGAATTTTAGAAAACAATTTGCTTTGTAACTAATTACTTCATCACAAAACTAATTTCTTTGCAAATAGCGGGTTCAATAGCGATTGTGCTGTCCCCTGCTATTGAACCCTTCAGATGCCATGTTCATCACTAATCGTGACATCTAAGATCCACCTTAAAGCATTTTAGTGTTTTCATCTATTTGATCACAAAAAAGGCCACCACGGCCATCTTGCTTGAAGATCCAGTGTGAAATCTCGTGTGGAGTGTGATGACATAATCACTTCGGCCGGCTTCATGACATTATATGTCACTGCACGCGAGTTTTCGCATGGGATATTCAAGCAAGATTGCTGCGGCAGTCTCTTCACACTGAAATGGATGAGGTAAGTATGATTTTTTATATTTTTACCGCCATTTCAGGGGAAATTGATTCGTTACCACGAAGAACAAGGAAATTCGACTTTCCTGAACTTTAGATCGAAGTCCACTTTGTGAACTTTGATTCGCTCAACACTATTGATGACCTATTTGCAGGATAGGTCATCAATATCAGATTGGTGAGGGCAAACTGCTGGCACCCTCAACAATCAGCTTATTGAAGAGAACCCAGCACTCATGCAAGTGCTGCCTTCCCTTCAATGTTTGTGCAAGTACTGTGTTCTCTTCTTTGTTTACCTGCTTACTGTTGCGACTGCACTGGCAAGCAGATGTAATTACAACTCCGCCTTCCCAATTCACTTCAATGGGACAGCTCAATTCGTTTCACTTGAATAGGAAGGAGCCACCCTATTGAAGTGAATGGGATGGTAGAAATGTAATTACACCTGCTCGCCACTGCAGTTGCAATGATTAGTAGGTTAACAGAGAAGAGAACATAGTGCTCACACAAGCATTGTTTTATCTTTAAACAGCTGATCAGTAGGGGGGTCTGGGAGTCCCCTTCCCCCGATCTGATATTGATAATCTATCCTGAGTGTTGAGGGAAGTGTTGGATTTAAATATATATTCCCTTATATATATGCATATATATTGGCCCTTTTGCATTGGCCGGTCCAGGTGGTATGGGTGTATACATAGAGATGTATATATGCCCCTTGTCAGCATACATCTCTATGTATAATATATATATATATATATATATATATGCAGGTGGGCTTATTGCTGCCCATTTATGCCCCAGTATTATATTGTGTATATATACATGCATGTAGATGTGCCCCAAACATCTATATGGATGTATATACCTAAATGTGGCCAAATATAGATATGCCCCAAGTATCTTTATATATGTTTACTTAGATATTGCTGGCCGGAGCTGAGGAGAGGCCCGCAACTGGACAATTATGTCCAGTTTCAGCCACTTCAAAGGACAGAAGATCAATAAAGATCCTCTGCCCTTTGTCACCATCTCTGGCAGCGCCGGAGATGGTATGCCTAACAGGGATATGAGAACAAAGAGTTCCCATGCCCCTGTGTGCCGCTTACCTCCGGCACTGTAATTACAGCACCAGAGATATGCGATATCTCCACAGGCGGGAGGATCAAAGGATCCCCCCGCCTGGGAGCACGGGCTGGTGTGGTGACGTCACATCATTGCGCCAGCTCACGCCTGCAGCGCGGGAAAACGGGAGCGAGCTCCGTGGGGTTTAAATACCCCAGTGGCACTGCGCTCGGGACACAGGACCCCCGGCACCCCACCCCCTGAAGGAGAGCGCATCCGGCACTCAAACACTGAACCCCTACCCTTCTCCGAAGCAGAGCACTGTGCTGCGCTCAGGAGCAATCTCTACCCCGACATCCCCTGCAAGAAGAAGAGTGCAGGCAGCGATGTGAGGTGCTCTAAAGACCAGAGTAGATGACCGCCCCCCCACAGAGAGGAGAGAGCGCAGGCAGCGCTGAGAACGAAGGAGCTGTGCTAACCCACACACAGTCCTGCACTTACCCGACCAGCTCAGCCCCAGATAGGAAGGAGGAAGAGGCAGGAAAACGGAGCAGCCACAAGAGAGCTGAGAAGCAGAGTCATGGATGGCTAAGTAACCTTCCCCTGTCCCTGATCCAATGCCCTGCTGCCCTGATCCACTGCCACCATTACCTAACCCTGCATTGCCCTGTACCTCTTTTCCCTGACTATTAACCCCTTCACTGCCTTCTGCCCTTTCCCTGTCTTAACCCTTTCCTGGGTTACCCCTGCAGCCCCAGCCTTCCCCATTTACCACTGCTGCTGTACCCTATGCCTGCCCTGCAGAGCATTGACCCCTTAAATAGCCCAGTATTAACCCTTTACTGGGTTACCCCTGACCCTTGCAGCAGTAACCACTTCACTGCTGCTGCCTTATACCCCTACAGCAATGTATTAACCCCTTTAATGCTGCTCTCCTGCTGAGCCTCTATATTTAACCCATGACTGGACTGATCCTGCCCAGCAGAGTTTGCCTTGAGAACCCCTGCAGTGCCATAATTGTGTTTAACCCCTTGTTGCCCCATAGGGACAGTGAGTAGGCAGGCGGGTGGGTTGCTGATATTTGTGTGTAAGTGTAATAGTAGTTAAATCCTGGGGAGGACTAGGGACTGTGTTAGCGCAGTTATGACCATATTAGTGTGTTGTTACAGTGTGTTTACATATTATATTGCTGTGTGATGCTATAAATATATATCTATTCCATTGATATAGATATATATAATTATAAGCAAATATTAAACTGTAACGTGTAGTGTGTTAATAAATACTTATTATTTAAGCACAGTTTGTAGTCTTTTGTTGTAGTAGGCGCCGCAGCAATAGCCGCAGGTAGTTCAGTATAGAGTAAGGTAATCGGTATTATTTGCTTAATTTGGTATAAATAGGCGTCGGCATAACTAGAAGACTCACGCCTATTTATGAATATTAATTGTTTAGATTTGCATAAATTTCAATATTTAACCACCTCAGCTCCCCTAGCTTAAACCCCCTTAATGACCAGACCACTTTTTACAATTCTGCACTACACTACTTTCACGGTTTATTGCTCGGTCATACAACATACCACCCAAATTAATTTTACCTCCTTTTCTTCTCACTAACAGAGCTTTCATTTGGTGGTATTTCATTGCTGCTGACATTTTAACTTTTTTTGATATTAATCAAAATTTACCGAAATTTTTGCAAAAAAATGAAATTTTTCACTTTCGGTTGTAAATTTTTTCAAATAAAACTACATTTCTATATAAATTTTTCTCTAAATTTATTGTTCTACGTGTCTTTGATAAAAGAAAAATGCAATAAGTGTATATTTATTGGTTTGCACAAAAGTTATAGCGTTTACAAACTATGGTACAAAAATGTGAATTTCCGCATTTTGAAGCAGCTCTGACTTTCTGAGCACCTGTCATGTTTCCTGAGGTTCTACAATGCCCAGACAGTATAAACACCCAACAAATGACCCCATTTTGGAAAGTAGACACCCTAAAGTATTTGCTGATGGGCATAGAGAGTTTATAGAAGTTTTTATTTTTTGTCACAAGTTAGCGGAAAATGATGATTTTATTATTATTATTTTTTTTTCTTACAAAGTCTCATATTCCACTAACTTGTGACAAAAATTTTAAACTTCCATGAACTCACTATGCCCATCACAAAATACCTTGGGGTGTATTCTTTCCAAAATGGGGTCACTTGTGGGGTATTTATACTGCCCTGGCATTTTAGGGGCCCTAATGCGAGAGAAGTAGTTTGAAATCCAAATGTGTCAAAAATGCCCTGTGAAATCCTAAAGGTGCTCTTTAGAATTTGGACCCCTTTGCCCACCTAGGCTGCAAAAAAGTGTCACACATGTGGTATCGCCGTACTCAGAAGTAGGACAATGTGTTTTGGGGTGTATTTTTACATATACCCATGCTGGGTGAGAGAAATATCTCTCTAAAAGACAACTTTTCCAATTTTTTTATACAAAGTTGTCATTTGACAGAGATATTTCTCTCACCCAGCATGGGTATATGTAAAATACACCCCAAAACACATTGCCCTACTTCTCCCGAGTACGGCGATACCACATGTGTGACGCTTTTTTGCAGCCTAGGTGCGCAAAGGAGCCTAAATTCCAATGAGTACTTTTTAGGAGGGCATTTTTAGGCATTTGGATTCCAGACTTCTTCTCACGCTTTAGGGCCCCTAAAATGCCAGGGCAGTATAAATACCCCACATGTGACCCCCTTTTTGGAAAGAAGACACCCCAAGGTATTTTTTTTTTTTTTTGCACAAGTTAACGGAAAATGATTTTGTAAGAGAAAAAAAAATTTTTTTTTACGCATTTGGATTCCGTGAGGGGTATGGTGAGTTCATGTGAGATTTTATTTTTTGTCACAAGTTAGTGGAATATGAGACTACAGTATGTAAGAAAAAATAAAAAAACAAACAATTTCCGCTAACTTGTGCCCCAAAAAAAAAAATTATTCTATGAACTCGCCATGCCCCTCAAAAGTGATCTTTTTATAGCACCATAGTGTTTTTACAGTGTTTTTGCAGTGATCAAAAAATATATATTTCTGTCACTGCGGTAGGGCGGACTGAACGCAAGTGTGCGCACAAGATCAGGCCTGATCGGGCGAACAATGCGTTTTTTGTAGAGCCTATAGAACATGTCCTATTCTTGTCAGCAATTGCGGACAAGAAAAGGCATTTTCTATATAGTTCTGGCAATGTGCGGATCCGCAAAATGCGGAAAGCACATTGCCGATGTCCATATTTTGCAGATCCACGGTGTCCATGTTTTGCGGATCCGTGGATCCGCAAAACACATACGGACGTCTGAATGGAGCCTTACAGGGGGGTGATCAATGACGGGGGTGATCAGGGAGTCTATATGGGGTGAATCTGAACCAGCATACTCCCAGGTTGTAGAGACAACAGTGAGCACTGATCAGCCAGGGAGATCACCTTTTAAACACCTGCTGGCCAATCACAGAGTGCTGCTTGTCAGAACCTCATAGGTCATGCGATGATCCTACTCATTAGCACCTGTGCTGCAAATCCCTAATCAACTTTGAATTTGTGCACAGATGCTTTACCTGCCAGTGGCCGACGTAGCGCTTAAGATGCATGCACACTGGGCCGCGCATTCCTTTGCGAATCACCCCTTGGGCATGCACGCAGACGCCCAACAGACTCGACACAGGCACGGGATTGTGCCAGCATGGACTCCGGAATGGAACCCACAGGAGACACCGGAGGAAGGACCGGCCGCGATGTATTGCCATCAGCCCGGTAATTCTGCCTCAGAGATCCTCACAGCCCTCCCCTCCTGTGCCCATGCGGACGCCCCACCGTATCTGCCCGCAAGGGAACCAAAACCGCAGACTCCCTTACAATAAGTATAAGTGTTTTAAAGTTATTACCACATAAAGTGACACATCTCTGATTAGTAAAAAATGGCCTTGGCACAAAGGAGAAAAATTGCCCGGTCCTTAAAAGGTTTAATAGGAATTGCAAATAATGTTAATATTTTTTTTTTTACGAACAGTAATGAAGACATTGAAGGCCACTGTGGCAAAAATGCTGAAGGAGCACCTCCAGGATATGCGGGCCAGTCAGGAGCGGATGAAGGCCCTGAAGGAGAGGCACCGCCAGGCTATGAAGGGGGAGCAGCAGATGCTCCTGCTATTGGAAAAGTTGCCTTAAAAATTATTTTTTTCTAATATGTTATATAAATAGTTTATACAGTTTTAATGTGTATTTTGGTTTTTGCAATATTGATTGGTTTTAGCGTAACGGGGTAGTAAAAGTCCTACACATAGCTCGAAATCAGCCAGAACTGAGAGCAGCCGGTAAATACATGTCAAATACATATGTTTAATGGTCCTTTCAAACATCCGTTATGGTTTTTCGGATGTGCAAATTGTGGATCCGAAAAACACGGACAACGGCCATGTGCGTTCCGCATTTTGCAGACCACACATAGCCACAACCATATTATAATTGCCTATTGTTAGTAAATGTTCTATTTTTTACCGGAGCCACAGTGCGGACCCATTTATTTTCAAATTAAGGGTCCATTCACACGTCTGTAAAATGGGTCCGCATCCGTTCCGCAATTTAGCAGTACGGTTGCAGACCCATTGATTTTCAATTCCAAACAGCAAAATTAGGCGTTCACAGGATAAATATGTAAGTGTCGGGCAGTACAGGCCCCAAAAATCTTCCAATAGGCTTTCACCTGACAGCAAAGAACTTTGTATTCTGTGGCTGGAGCTACATTAGACGTTCACAGGATAAATATGTAAGTTTCGGCCAGTACAGGCCCCAAAAGTTAGACATGCAACGGACATAAATGGCCGAGATCCATGCCTTATTCATTTTTAGAAATGTGAGGTAGTCCACACATGAGTTAGGCGAGTACGCTTATCGGTCATGATCCCCCCTGCTACACTGAACGTACCTTTCGGACAGGACACTGGACGAGGGGTAAGCCAACAGTTCCATGGCAAATTGTGCCAGCTCTGACCACAGGTGAAGCCTGCCCACCCAGTAGTCCAGGGATTCATCGCTTCTCAGAGCGTCCACATTGGCCATTAACCTAATATAGTCAGACACCTGTCGGTCTAGGCGTTCCCTGAGTCTGGATCTGGAGGACAGCTGTCGATGGGTTGGCTGCAAGAATGATCTCATATCCGAAGTGACCAACACATCTTCAAACCGCCTTTTTCTTGCAAGCGCTGTTGGATTGGTACCCGCAACTGTTTCTCTGTGAGTGAAAATTCCTCTGCCAGAACCCGCAAAAGCAGAATGCAGCATTTCTCGAAGCAAGGCATGGAAGTGCTGTATTCTGACAGCCATCTGTGATGGTGGTAACATTTCCGCCATTTTTTTTATCTAAGTACGTTGCCACCCAGTACTGGTCCTTGCACTTTATGCTTTTTATACGGGGGTCCCTCTTAAAACACTGGAGCATTAAGGCCCCCATTTGCACTAAACTGGAAGCGGTGTAGTGGCCTGGCTCCTGCTCATCATCCAGGATAATGTCGTCCTCGTTCTCCTCCCCCTATCCTCCCCCCATCCCCATCGTTCTCCTCCCCCCATCCACGGACAACACCAGGGATCCCAGAATGGTTTAAAGCATGCTCTTCATGCTCCTCCTCCGCCCCAGCACCATCCTCCTCTGACTCTACTTCAGACTCCTGTTGTTGACTTGACTCAGATGGAGTAGCCCACCCTGGGAATTCATCCAGCATTGCGACTTCCTCATCTTCCAGCTCCTGCTCCTTGACGGCTTGATCAATGACTCGAAGCAATGCACGCTCCAGAAAGAAGGTGTAAGGTACAATGTCACTGATGGCTCGGTGGCTGCGACTGACCAGTTTGGTGATCTCATCAAATGGCCGCAGAAGTCTGAGCAGCCACTGGCGCAATAAAAAAAAAACAAGCCCCCTAGAACCTGTCCTGCTGCCGAGATGGTACAGGTAGTCATTAACTGCACGTTTCTGCTGGAGCATATACAAGGTGGAGTTCCATCGCATCGGGCAGTCACAAATCAGGTGTCTAATGGGCAGATTGTGTCGCCGCTGAATGTCAGCAAGGCGAGGCATGGCCGTGTAGGATCTTCTAAAATGGCCAGAGATTTTTCTGGCCCGCCGCAAGATGTCCTGGACCCCGGGGTATTTGGCAACAAATCGCTGCACGACTAAGTTCAGGATTTGTGCCATGCACAGCATGTGTATCATTTTGCCCTGTTACAACGCGCTCAGCAGATTGGCACCGTTGTCGCACACCACTTTACCAACTGTCAAATTGAGCGGGGTTAGCCACTGATCTGCCTGTGACCGCAAAGCTGAAAGGAGTGCAGGACCTATGTGGCTCTTGGTTTCCAGGCACAACAGACGCAGCACAGCATGGCAACGTCTCACCTGGCATGTCGAATAGGTTCTGGGGATCTTGGGGGGGTGCAGCAGAAGAGACGGTAGCAGCAGATCCGCAAAACACATACGGACGTCTGAATGGAGCCTTACAGGGGGGTGATCAATGACAGGGGGGTGATCGACCCATATAGACTCCCTGATCACCCCCCCTGTCATTGATCACCCCCCTGTAAGGCTCTATTCAGACGTCCGTATGTGTTTTGCGGATCCATGGATCCGCGGATCCACGGATCTGCAAAACACATACGGACGTCTGAATGGAGCCTTCTGTAAAGCATCTGTGCACAAATTCAAAGTTGATTAGGGATTTGCAGAACAGGTGCTAATGAGTAGGATCATCGCATGACCTATGAGGTTCTGACAAGCAGCACTCTGTGATTGGCCAGCAGGTGTTTAAAAGGTTATCTCCCTGGCTGATTAGTGCTCTCTGTTGTCTCTACAACCTGGGAGTATGCTGGTTCAGATTCAATAAGTTTGGTTTATGCATGAACTCTGTGTGTCTCCATCTAGTGAATGCCTCTGGAAACCTCGTCTCTGCTCTACAGTTGCACCGTGTGTGGCCTCTGATCGGACCTTGGATACTTCACCGTCTCATCCTTAGGTATTTGGTTTCATGGACTCTTCTGTATGAACTTTAGCCTGGTCTGGCTTTTCTCAGACGTTTTCCCACAGAGGTTATTATTTGGACTACATTATTTCTGTATGATTTCTGGCTTGGACTTTACTGCTGTGTTTTCGATAAATCCATGTTTTTTCAGATCTTTGCCTGGTTGCTTGGGGTTCGGCAGCATTACACTTATCCAGGCCATTCTGACATTGTTTTCTCGGCACATATTGTACTTCATGACAATGGTAAAATTGAGTCAAAATATTTCATTTAGGTTTATAAACAAATACCAAATTTACCACAAATTTGGAAAAATTTCCAAATTTCAATGTCTCTACTTTTATAATAGATGTTAATACCTCCTACATGTACGGCGCTGGGCGTTAAGTCATGTCCAGTTGTGCTGGGAATATACGGCCCTGGGTGTTAAGGGGTTAAGGATGATAACGTACACTATTGCACTGTTAGTTCAAAGTTTCAGATTCTTGGGAGTTCATATTAGTCAGGACCTGTCATGGATAAAAAATACAACAGAAATTACCAAAAAAGGCCTTCAGAAGCTTTATTTTCTGAGGAGTCTGAAGAAAGCACAACTCCCAAAACAGCTGCTAGTCAATTTTTACAGGTGCACCATAGAATCTGTTATGATATACTGCATTACAGTGTGGTACTCCGGCTGCTCTTCTGAGGACAAGAAGACCCTCAAGCGCATCATCAGAATGGCTGGCAGAATCACTGGTACTCAGTTATCATCACTGAATGACATCTTCACTGCTCGCTGCAGCAACAGGGCAAAAAATATCTGCAGGGATCCAACTGACCCCGGTCACAGCCTTTTCATTCCCCTACCCTCTGGTAGGCGTCTTAGAGCCCTACATGCCCGCACCACTAGGCTGAAGAACAGCTTTTACCCCAAAGCTGCAGACCCAGTGATGGTTCAGTCCGCCACTTGTCCGAAATCAGCTGGTTACATCTGAAATCTCTATCGCGCTGTGTGTTTAAAATATATATATATATATACACAATACAACCACAGCTAGGTTGAGATGTTTGATTTAATTTGGGGCATGTCCCACCAGGTACTAATTAATCAGTTGTAAAGGGGTGAAATACTTATTTGCATTACTGTATATACAGTACCTTCCAAAAGTTTTCACCCCCTTGACTTTTTGCTTATTTTGGTACATTACAGCCTTCTGTTCAATGTTTTGTTAATCTGAATTTTATGTGATGGATCAGAACACAATAGTCCAAGTCTGTGAAGTGAAATAAGAAAAATATATAAATATTAATGTTTAGAAATAGAAAACCGAAAATTGGCATGTGCATATGTATTCAACCCCTTTGTTCGGAAGCCCATAAAAAGCTCTGGTGCTACCTATACCTATTACTTTCAGAAGTCACATAATTAGCTAAATGATGTCCACTTGTGTGCAATCTAAGTGTCACATGATCTGTCATTATATATACACACCTATTTTGAAAGGCCCCAGAGGCTGCAACACCTAAGAAAGAGGCATCACTAACCAAACACTACCATGAAGATCAAGGAGCTCTCCAAACAAGTAAGGGACAATGTTGTTGAGAAGTACAACTCAAGGTTAGGTTATAAAAAAAATATCCAAATCTTTGATGATCCCCAGGAGCACCATCAAATCTATCATAACCAAATGGAAAGAACATGGCACAACAGCAAACCTGCCAAGAGACGGCCACCAGAACTCACGGACCGGGCAAGAAGGGAATTAATCAGCGAGCCAGCACAGAGACCTAAGGTAACCAGCAGAGTTCCACAGCAGAGACTTGAGTATCTGTACATAGGACGACAATAAGCCGTACGCTCCATAGAGTTGGGTTTTATGGCAGAGTGGCCAGAAGAAAGCAATTCAGCTAAAAACAAATAGGTATGTTGTGAGTTTGCGAAAAGGCGTGTGGTATGGGAGACTACCAAAATGTATGGAGGAAGGTGCTCTGGTCTGATGAGACAAAAATTGAAGTTTTCGTCAATCAAAGATAACGCTATGTCTGGCGCCAAGCCAGCACATCACCCAAAGAACACCATCCCCACAGTGAAACATGGTGGTGGCAGCATCATGCTGTGGGGACGTTTTTCAGCAGCCAGGACTGGGAAACTGGTCAGAGTTGAGGGAAAGATAATGCTAAATACAGGGATATTCTTGAGCAAAACCTGTACCACTCTGTGCGTGATCTGAGGCTAGGACGGAGGTTCACCTTCCAACCGGACAATGACCCCAAACACACTGCTAAAGCAACACCTCAAAGCCCAGATCTCAATTCAATAAAAAAATCTGTGGTCAGACTTAAAGATTGCTCTTCACAAGCGCAAAACATCCAACTTGAAGGAGCTGGAGCAGTTTTAAATGATGCAAATCCTCAAACAATCCAGGTTAATTCCAGGTGATGAGGCAACAAAAAAAGAACGAAGTCAAGGGTGGTGAATACTTTTGCTTTGCACTGTATACATTACAGAGTGTTGTCAAAACATACAAAAGTTATTTACGCATCTACCTGGGCATTTTTCGTCCCGGATTCTTCTTATAAAATGGGGGTATCTGCGCTTCATGTCTGACCATTTTTTAATGATAGCCAGACGTCGGTGTTTGACACCTGTTTTGAACCAGAGCTCAAATGACAGCTCTGCTGCTTTTCGGCGTGGGACCGGGTGCGGTCGTATCCCCGCCCCAACATCTGCTGCAAGATAAAAATGCATCCCAATAATCCCAATTTTTTAACATAATAGTATTGAAAATAATTTGCTCAAGTTAACTGCAAAAAGTAATTAAGTCTTTGAAGTGGAAATATTAGATTTAAGCCGCCTGCACATGGGCGTGTTTTTTCACAACTACGGACTGTAAAAGTGTATTACTGTACAGCGGTGGTGGCAAGTAACGCACGGCGTCATAGCAACCAATGACGCCGTGCGCTCGTCCACTCTGCAGGACAGCAGCCCGGGTTTTTTACGGTCCGTAGTTGTGAAAAAACACGCGCGTGTGTATGCAGCCTTATTGTTACGGTTAGAAGATGGGATTGTATTACGACTGTATGTGGGTGGGGTCTGAGCTATCAGATATTGTCCAGCTAAGCAAAGATGTACCTGTCTAGTGAAGTGATGGTACGGTATCGGGTGTACAGCTGGTTTGCCTCCCCGTGGTGCACCCTGGGTAACTCTAAAAGAACCAGCAAATACTGGCGATCTGACAAAGAACGTTTTTCCTGATTCCTGACCAATAGGACTCAAATTATATTCCATAAACTGTGTGTGTGTGCGGTATATAGTGTGTGTGTGGTATATAGTGTGTGTCATGACAATGGATGTGCAATGTGCATGTGAGAGCTATTTCTCTGCTTTCCATACACATAGGTTACTAACATAGTGGGTGTGATGTCACAGGAATACTTAGTGCAACAATCACTAATATCTAGTGTGACCTTATAAAATGTGAAGTTGTGTGCACTTGCAAAAATAAAATCGCAGAAGGTCACACTGGCGATTTTTTTTTTTTATAATACTCTTTATGCATATAAAGCGATTGTTCAGACATGTAGGTGAAATGTAATCAAATGCACTACTTTATTGTAAGATTACTTACAGTCACCAGGAGTTCTTCCTCTTCGTCACTGAACTTGTTCCAACCATCGCATCCATGTGAGTTCTTGTCGGTGCAAACCAGTTGCTGTAGGCCACACCTTCCTAGCGCATGTGCTCTTGCGATTAATACTTTGCCGAAATTTCGCATATAAAAAATAATGCTCGTAGATCGCTGATTCGCTTAAGGCCTCATGCACACGACTGTTGTTGTGTTCCGTTCCGCAAAATGGGGTTCCGTTGTTCCGTGATCCGTTTCCGTTTTTGTTTCCGTGTGTCTTCCTTTATTTTTGGAGGATCTCCAGACATGAGGGAAAGTAAAAAAAAAAAAAATCGAAGTCAAGTTTGCCATGCAAATGATAGGAAAAAAACGGACGCGGGCGACAATCTTGTGTGCCTCTGTGTTTTTTCACTAACCCATTGACTTGAATGGGTTAACGAACTGTTGTCTGTGAAAAAAATAGGACAGGTCTTATTTTTTTCACGGACTGGAAACACGGATCACGGACACGGATGACAAACGGTGCATTAGCAAAGTTTTCCACAAACCCATTGAAAGTCAATGGGTCCGCAGAAAATCACAGAAAACGGAACAACGGACACAGGAAACAAACAACAGTCGTGTGCATGAGGGCTAATACTGCTGGTATGTCAATGTCCATGTTGTGGGACTATGTGTGCACATCTAGTAAGTATTTTGTGGCTGCAAATATGACCTGGAGGTTTTTCAAGTTCGCCCGCCATTCAAGTCTATGGGGTCCGCGGTGAGCTTCCTGTTCGCGAACATTTGCCTGCGAACGTGAATTTGCATGCGCGAACAGTCCCGCCTGATGTTTGTCCATCACTACATGTGACAGCATGGTGTTTTAAACACCTTTAAACATGTCAGTGTCACTATGACATTATTTGCTTTTGCTGTCATTGCATTCAAGAGCTTAAAAGGGAGGAGGGGAGAAAGAAAAAAAAATCATAAAAATAGATGAATCCAAACAAAACTTTTCAAAAAAATCACAGAGTCGTACACAAAATGAATTTCAAGTTCACTCATCTCTACTTTATATTCATATAGAAAAATAAGGGGGGATCAGTGGCAGAAAACTGAGGCTCACCGTTGTATTAATATCTTGGATTTGCATTTTGTCTTACCATGGATAGGTCACAGTTTCCACATGGATTTTGTGTAGATTCCATGTCAAGAAAATGTATGTCAGGGGTCATATGAAATAAAACACAAATTTCCACTGGAAACTATGGGATGCAGATTTGACAAGGTTTTTTCACAGATTTCTCCCCATATGAGATACAACTAGTGGGATGGTGGTTGCTGAAATTTCCAGAGCATCTCCTATCAGTGGTCCATTAAACACTGATGGATCACAGATGCCATCTGTGTGATGTCAGTGGGTTTTCGCAGACTCAGACTTTAATGGGCAAGGACCAAAGTAATACATGTCTCAGTTATTTCGAAAACCACTGATCTGTAAACAAATATATTAGAAAGAAAGGATGCAAATGAGCTCTTAAGAAGCTCTGCCTCCGATGCCACCAGATGTAAGGCAGCTATCCTATAAGTCAATGCTCAACCCTTTAAATAGGCCTTGAGACATGATTGGGATATTAAATAAGCCAGCATCTCATCTGCAGACAGCTGTTTTAGGGTGAGTGCCCCTTATCAGTGCAGAACAGAAAGTACTGGCTTAACTGGGTGGCCTAAGTCAGGATTTGGGGGATACTATCTCTCCTTGGGCCTCTCACCCAGTTAAGCCAGTATTCCCTGCTCTGCACTGATGAGGGGCAATCACCCTGAAACAGCTGTCTGCAGATGAGGTGAATTCCCAGAATTCCAGAGGAGCATGTATGGCCTATAAGTCTCCTCTCGCTGATTAAGACACTCTCTTTCCAAGGAGAGATGGTATCCCCAAAAACAAATGTATTAAAACCAACGGATACATGTCCTGTCTGTGGAAAATGTAGATAGCACACATCTGTCAAAAAGGTAAATGTGGTAAACAAGGCCTTAGAGCATGATGAAAGTTCTAGTTTCATAAAAGCAGGAGGGCCACTGGTTGGAGACCTTTGTCTTAGAAAAATTCCTAATTTCCAAAGCAGTAAGTCAGGTCACACCTCACATTTTATAATCTGAAATGCAGGAATATTTTAAGGTAAGGTAAGTCTATTAGTAGAAACCTCCCACACAACACCATCAGTAGATACTGTATTTTTTAAGGTAAAAAAAAACGAAGGTGTGGGCTTAGCAGCAAACTTATAGTAATGTCAGATATAGTACATCCATAATAATGTACAGTACTTTGTATTAAATGGTGATCACTGGAATAGGAGAAGGGAGAATCCAATGATGTTCACCTCTAGTTCAAACCATCCTCTGCCGGTACCCCCGTAGAACTGCCTATTCTTGTCTGAAATTAGAACATGTTCTATATTTTTCCGAAGATCGGGGCCGTGCTCCGGTAATGCGTATGCGAACAGCACACTGTGTGCTGTCCGCATCTCTTCCGGCCCCATAGAGAATGGATAGGTCCGGATTCGTTCCGCAACATTGCGGAACGGATCCAGACCCATTCTACGGACGTGTGAATGGACCCTTAACATCAGAACCCGGACCGAGGTGTTTCACATTGTATTCAAGTTTTTCACTCATACACAATGCAAAAAAACAGCAGAAAAGAACCTTTGACGTCATTTATCATTTACGGTTGTTGTTATGTCGGTTTTAAGTCTGGCTTTGCTTTGTGCGCCTGCACCAAATTTATGAACTGATGCAACTTAATAATATATGTGGAGTGAACGTAATGTGGATTATACCTTTAGGTGTAAAAGTACACCAGGGGTTGCCAGAGGGAAGGTTACGACTCTTTTTGCAACTTTTGTAAATGAGCCATAATCCAGGTCTAATCTAACTTTTAGCTCTTAAACATAGACCACTGTGAAAAGTAAAAACTGACAAATCTGATTTCCTAAATGACCCAAGTCTCTAATCTGTAATAAAATTATGTTTATCTGAATATAGCAGCTGAAATGATGTTAAGTGACAGTCGTTTGTCCTATGATTTCTCCCAGGTTGACAGATTTCTTTCGACTGTGCTGTCTTGTTTTAAAATGTCCAGCAGATGGCGGTGTTGCAGCACAATATGACAAAAAAGACATTGTTACTGCAAATCTGCTTAATATTTCTATGCACTTAAAGGGGTATTCCTGTTGTGAGAAAGTTATCCCCTTTCCACAGGATATGATAGTGGATAGCTATTAAATTGGTGGGGTCCTACCACTGGAACCCCCACCAATCTCGAGAATGGGGACTGTGCTGTATTTGGCTATCTATGAAACTCCCATAATGATTAACGGAGCAGCAATACGCATTCCCAGCCTGCCGTTACTTCATCACAACGTGAATTTCTTTGTGAAATTCGGTAAAGCAGCCAAATCGAAGTTTTGTAAACTTCGCTCATCTGTAACCAGGAGAGGAAAAAGAGTGACGTTAATGGAGGCCAGTATGGCACCAGCGGAGGCAATATTTAGTGTAGATTCCTGTCCTAGAGAGATTGCCTTGTCGTTGGTGGACTGGCGCAAAACATTTTGTACAAAATGTATTTGCCAAGATTCTCACATTTCTAACGTAGCATTAGTACTTTTTCTGTTGTGAGTATGGCAAACTTGTATTTACTTTGTTATTTGTGTTTGCAGAGTGCTGTTGCATTGTGTTTGGTTTTGCTTTTATCCTTTATAACATCCCACATACAGCTCTGTACAATGATGCTTACAACATGTTAAGTAGGGGCATACAAAGAAATCAATGGAACCCAAAGCAATAATCTAAATTGGGCCTCCATGCCCCATCCATAGCCCCTCCCACTACCCATTGCTGGCCAATATATACAACAGTGTACTGATATATGAGGTATGAAATATAAATTACAGCTTGTACCTCACATATCAGTACAGTGCTGTATATAATATATATGAGCAAATCGAATCCAATGAAGTGGAATTCAATCCAAATTTCAGGATAAATTTGATTCGCCACGAAACCGAATTTCCTCATGCTTCATGGTAGCAAATCAATTTAACCTGAAATAGTGTAAAAAAAAATATATATATCATACTTACCTCATCCATTTGCTTGCGACTGGTGCTGCCATTTTAATTGAAAATCTCGGTCGAAATCCCATGTGCAGTGAAATATGACGTCATCATGCCAGCCAGCATGACGATGTCATCTCGGGCCGCGCAAGTTTTCACGCAAAATCTTCAAGCAAGATGGTGGCAGCTGGCCCATCACGAGCAAATGGTGGAGGTAAGTATGATTTAAAAATTTCTGTTAATTTTACACTGTATTATAACTCTCAGACACCGCGATCATGTATGAACATGGCATCTGAGGGGTGCAATGATGGGAAGCGGCGCTATTGCAGCTCCCTGTCATTGCACTCACTATTTACAAAAAATAAAAATGCGCTTTATGAAGTCATTCTTCACGAAGTGAATTTTTTTAAATAAAATTCTACGAAGTAGCCAAATCAATTTTTCCAAAATCTCGCTTATCTCTAACTATATACCTTAACACACTGCATCTATTATACTTCATACCTCACATGTCAGTTCACTGCTTTATACACTATATATCTTAACACACTGCACTCATTGTACCTTGTACCTCACATATCAGTACACTGTTGTATATAATATATATATCTGTACACTCTGCACCTATTATACTGCATAATAGATGCAGTGTGTGTATAGATATTGTAGGAAAGTGCAAGGGGCCATCCTTGACGGAGGTTCTTGGCCTCGGTGAGGTAAGAGCCGGTAATACAAAGTGTCAGCGGCAGCTAGTGCTGACTGACACTATTAATTATTTTGTGTGGCTGTAAAGCCGATGCGGGCCGGCTCTTACTGGGAGAAGCCAAAGTGCAGGGAGGGTGGCTGTTCCCCACGTTCCAGGCCGGGTTTTGGTTTGGGATAAAAACCCAGCCAGCAGTCTCAGCTGTGCGGATTAGGCTACTTTCACACTAGCGTTGTTTTAATCCGGCGTTCAATTCCGACACTGGAACTGCCCGCCGGATCCGGAAAAACGTGTGAAAACGGATTACATTTGAATCCTGATCAGGCTTTCGATCACAATGGAAAAATGCATTGGAAAAAACGGATCCGCCATTTATGGACTTTAACTTTTTTTTCACATTTTTCGGGTTTAACATGCAAAAGCCGGATCCGTTTTGACTGAACACACGGGGCCGGATCCGGCGTTAATGCAAGTCAATGGAAAAAAAGCCTGATCAGGCGTTCAGTCAAAGTGTTCAGGCTTTTTGGCCGGAGGTAAAAATACTGCATGCTACGTTTTTCTGAAAAGCCTGATCAGTCAAAAAGACTGAACAGAAGACATCCTGATGCATCCTGAAGGACTGACTCTCCATTCAGAATGCATTAGGATAAAACTGATCAGTTCTTTTCCGGATTTGAGCCCCTAGGACGGAACTCAGCGCCGGAAAAGAAAAACGCTAGTGTGAAAGTACCCTTATCCTCCATTTGATACTGGGGCTTTGTCAGTCTGGGTGTTGGAGCCTGAGAGTTTGGGCCGTGACTAAGGCCTGCTATATTGTTTGGGAAAAAGCAGGTGGACTTCTGCTTTACCCAAGGACTTAAGAGCTGCAGCCTGGTGTGAACAAACACCAGACTCAAGGTGACTGTTTTTCCTTGAAACTGCCTTTTTGTTGTCACTTTACTTATGTGTGAATAAAACACTGAACTGTTTAAGTTAAAGACATTGTCATTGCCTCTGTACTGTGTCCGCAAGCCTGTCTACTAGAGCAAATCCCCACAATATATACGTAGATTTATAGATAGAATCAGTTATATATTATGGTTATTGTGTGAGGTACATGAGGTAATAGTTTGCATATGAGATATAAATCGAAATAGGGAATGGGGTGCAAATGAAGAGAACACTCCATTCTAGTCTCAGTGGGGGGCTCAACTTTGCAGTTCTTCTCCATGCTGTTGGGGGACTGAAGGACCTGTGATGATGTGCTATGCAGTTCCTTTCCTAGATGTACAGGACCTGTGATGATGATGATATTACAGATCCTGGCAGATACTACTATCTAATCTGGGAACTACACTATTCTATGTGCAGTTCCTTTACTAGATGTATAAGACCTCTGGTGGTGATGATGGAGAAGATTATGTCCTCATAGGTCCTGGAAGATGCTCCTATTTAACCTCAGAACTACACAACATCATTTCAGGTTCCAGCGGATGCGGTGCAAAAGAGTACAATATTTATTGGAAAATGCGGCTGTGTAAGACATGTGACGTTTCGGCCACAATCCGGCCTTCATCAGACTGGTGCCACTATTCTCATGGAATGTCCTGGGTGACAGGCATCAATGGAAATGTGCAATAGCGCATTCCAAAAATGTTATCTTCTTCTGGCCATTCCTTTGTTGATTTGGATGTATGCTTTGGGTCGTTGTTATGCTGAAAGATGAAGTTCCTCTTCATGTTCAGCTTTCTACTAGAAGCCTGAAGGTTTTGTGCCAATATTGACTGTTTTTTGGAACTGTTCATAATTCCCTCTAGCTTAACTAAGGCCCCAGTTCCAGCTGAAGAAAAACAGCCTCAAAGCATGATGCTGCCACCACCATACTTCATGTATGGTGTTCTTTTGGTGATGTGCAGTGTTGTTTTTGCGCCATACATATCTTTTGGAATTATGGCCAAAAAGTTCAACCTTGGTTTCATCAGACCATAACACCTTTTCCCACATGCTTTTGGGAGACTTCAGATGTGTTTTTGCAAAATGTAGCCTGACTTTGTTGTTTTTCTTCGTAAGAAAAGGCTTTTGTCTTGCCACTCTACCCCATAGCCCAGACATATTAAGAATACGGGAGATTGTTGTCACATGTACCACACGGCCAGTACTTGCAAGCTATTCCTGCAGCTCCTTTAATTCTGCTGTAGGCCTCTTGGTAGCCTCCCAGACCAGTTTTCTTCTCATCTTTTCATCAATTTCGGAGGGATGTCCAGTTCTTGGTAATGACACTGTTGTGCCATATTTTCTCCACTTGATGATGACTTCACTGTGTTCCATGGTATATCTAATGCCTTGGAAATTCTTTTGTACCCTTCTCCTGACTGATACATTTTAACAATGAGATGCCTCTAATGCTTTGGAAGCTCTCTGTGGACCATGGCTTTAGTTGTGGTATGCGACTAAGAAAATTTCAGGAAAGACCAGCTAGAGCAGCTGAACTTTATTTGGGGTTAATCAGAGGCACTTTAAATGTTGGCAGGTGTATGCTGACTCCTATTTAACATGATTTTGAATGTGATTGCTGAACACAGCTACATCCCCAGTTATAAGAGGGTGTTCACATTTTTGCAACCACATTATTTTAGTTTTTGTTTTGTTTTCTTCCCTCCACCTAAAATATTTTTGAGTGGTACAGTTTATAGATCACATTAAAGGTGGAAAAAATTCTGAAATGATTTATCTTTGTCTCATTTTTTTTACATCACAGAAACCTGACATTTTAACAGGGGTGTGTAGACTTTTCATATCCACTGTATATCCCACACCGTTAGGGTTGACAAAGAGCTGTGTTGTTTTTTGTATGTAATAAAAGCCACAGTAATTCCACCACCTAACACCAATACCAAACTTAGAACATAGAGATTATAGGTTGGTAGCAGACTTTACAGATGCAGAAGTCCCTGTCAAACAGACCTCAAGGACAACCCCACTGGTGCCTCTGTTATTAATAAAAGACACCCCAGTGGTCACCTAGAGACTCCTTGCTACCTCAATAGTAGAGCTACCTAAAAGTACCCAGCCCTCGCTTAACGCGTTTCTGGCTACACTGTCAGGCGCCTCGTCAGGAGCGAAAGGCACAGGGACGCTGAGTAAATGGTAAGCTGCCTACTAACTGGCGTAGGATGCTGCACATGTATAGTGCAGCCGTATAGGTGCTGGTATGGCCGTACGCGGGTGCCAGTATGCGCTCAATATGAAGGGATGAGCAGGGGGGACGAGCAGAGAAGCTGTCTCAGGAGGCCAATCAACGGAGAGGGTGTGATCACTAGAAGTGATGTCCCAGGTCCTGATGCGCCGTCTTTACACACAGGTATGCGCCTCTGTTCCCATATGATGTATATACAAACAGGGGACCCTTAGGCAGCTAAAATACTATCAATGGAGAACTAAATGCCAATATCAAGGAACACTGAGAATGGGGATGTCATCAAGGAGTGTGTGTGACAGCAACATGATGCGCTGACATATATACATTGCGCATCATAATCTCTAACGTAATATGAGGGGGGGGGAGTCTTAATAAAGCACGTATAGCTACTCCGATCATTTCAGCCTTTTGGTTCTTCAGTCCTCAAATGAAAAATCCACTTCAATTCCTTCCTCAATAGTCTTTTATCAATGTCAATACCCAGGGCATTTGTAATCAGTATCTGCAATAAGAAAACCCAAGTAATATTGGGAGCAACTGAATCCACTGTCCAATTCATTTTATTTTGATATTTTATTACATGTGCATTTTTACTGTATTTTAACCAGACACAGTTATAATAAATTGTTTAGATTCCGTGTGGCTCCATCTGTATGAGTGTGCCAATCTATTGAAAGCTATGAACTAGCTGGTCCCCCAGATTCTGTCCCCTCCGAAATGTAATGGATGGGGAGTTACCAACCAGGTTACCCACATTTGGATCTATTTTGAGAATGCCCCCATGTCTATTGAGTATTGCCCTCACTTAGTGGTGGCCCGTATCAAAGGTGCCTATGATCCTTGTGACCTCATCTTTGTTGTCTTTTTGTTTTAGGATCAGCAATGTTTTCCTGTCACAGCATCGGGCGTGATGGTATGCATTTTTTAGGGCGGTATCCGGGTAGCCTCTGGATCTGAATTTTTGTCTCAGATCGTCATACGCAGTTTTAAAGTGAATTGCATCAGAGCAGTTACATTTTGCTCTAAGGTACTGGCCCTTGGGGATACCTTTCCGTAATGCCCAAGGGTGCCAGCTCTCCCACTGCAAAAGATTATTAGTCGCTGTAGGCTTTCTGAAAATATTTGTCGTAAGACGCCCCTGTCTTCCCCTTGTGATGGTTAAGTCTAGGAAGGTCATGGAGTTACGATCTATCGTGGAAGTGAAAAACAGCCCCATATCATTCATATTCAGTTGTTCAATGAAATTGCAGGGCATCTCCCTTCCACAGAATAAGTAAGTCATCAATGTATCACAGGCTGGATACACGACGACCATTCCTTACACTGGTCCCCAAACACAATATCTTTCGTCCAGCCGAGATAGAGGTTGGCAAAAGTTGGGACACAGGGACTCCCCATTGCCACCCCCCTGAGCTGGCGGTAGATTTTCCCATCAAAAACAAAGATATTGTGTTGTAAGATGAAGTCAAGCAACAGGATGAACTCATTATGCAAGGTGCAATGTGTTCCTCTTTGATTGAGGAAATGGCAAATAGTTTCCAATCACTTATTATGTGGGATGGAGCTGTATAGGGCCTCCACATCCAGACTGGCCAATAGGACATCCTCCTCACAAAACACATCAGTTTGTTTAGGACATCCATTGTGTCACGTATGTGGGATGTAAGGGAAGTAACAAACGGATGCAGGGCCTTGTCCACGTAAACACTAATGTTTTGCCTCAGGCTTCCAATCCCTGACACAATGGGTCTACCCTTAAGGGGATTGTGCCCTTTATGTATTTTAGGTAGGCTGTAAAAACAGGCCATAACTGGATGTGGTGGAAGCAAATATCTTATTTTTATTGATCAGGTTGTTCTGGTTCTGGCCAAGCTGCCAGTTCGGTTGATGTACTGCTCCAAATTAATTAAGATACGTGCACGGAGAGATCAGACAGACAACCCACAGCTCGGAGTTAAACAGTATCTCTGGTTTATTTCTGAAACAGCAGACAATACATAGGTTTCACGACAGGAAGGAGTGGGAGGGGGGTGTAAGATAAAGTATATCTTTTCTATTGGCTATGAACTCTATACTTTTCTGTAACATTGACGACAAGAGGAAATTCCTCCCCCCTCCCCCCTTGCTCGTGGGTGAAACCGTTACTTCTTCTTTCTTTGTAACTGCTTGCTTGAGCTGAACGGAAACCACAAAGAAACACATGATAAAACACAAAGTAAGATTCTAGTTTATAGGTGTTGGCTGAATGCCTGGCCGCCATCTTAGCTAAACATAGTCCTCAACAAGCAAGTATCCATTTTGTATCAATAGTCCATAACAAGGTGATTTGTGTATGCCTCCTTCACTATACTCACCAAGTCTTTCCGATATTGTTCCAGAGGATTTTCTCGCAAAACCTCATAACACTGTTCATTCATCAGGATGTTTTTACACTTGGCTATGTATTCTGGTCTGTCAAGGATAACTATATTCCCTCCTTTATCGGATGGTTTGATGATAATCTGCTTGTCTCTCTCCAATAAAAGGAGTCCCTCTATCTCCTGTTTTTCTAAGTTGGAATAGTATGGGATACATCCATCAAGCTGGCGTATATCCTGAGTGACCACCTCTAGGAATGTATCTAGGGGTGATCAGTCGTTAATTGGTGGGCTCTGTGTCTATGGTAACCTCAGATCTGTGAACGGGCCCTCTCCTGGTTGTCTCTGCCCTTCTACCCTGGGGTCTGCCAGTAATTGTACATCTGGCATGTCCTCCAGAGACACTCCTAGTTCAAGGCATTGACGTTGATCATGGTTCTGGAAGAATTTCCTCCATTTCAGCTTACGGATGTATAGGTTAATGTCTTTCACCCATCCAAAAGCTTTGAATTTATGAGAAGGTACAAAGGATAATCCTCTTTGTAAGAGGGACATTTCACCTTCAGTCAGGGTGCGTTTGGAGAGGTTGATAATTTGTAGGCTATTTACATCAGTCATTTTTGAGCGGCACATTGCTACGGATTTATTCTATCCCCGTAGGAGATAATCTGAGACTGGTGGTATATTGCCTAAAAAAAAAACTCTTTTGCCTCTCCCTTTATGAGTTTTTCCACGTCCCTCATTTGTTTGTGAATTCGGGGATGTCCTACTTGTGTTGGACTCGATTTCACTATCGCCTTCAGACGAAGAATGTTCTGTATCAGTTTCTGGGTTATTATTTTTAGCCCCTCCAAAGTCAAATATTTTTCCCTTACTTGAAGTCACACGTATCCCTAATTTATTGTGCGTGGTTTTTATCCTTGATAAATGCCATAAATTTCTCCACTGACAGTTGAAGGGTATTTTCCTTCCTGCTAAACTTGAGGTTATTACAAAATGTTTTGGTATTTTCAATGCTTTCTTTTAATTCCCTCTCAGTTTTAGGAGTGATTTATTTCTTTTTTTCTTCCTCCAATAGCAGTATCATCAACCGCAGGGAGGAATCAATGGACTCTTTTTCCCACTTAGAAATGAATTCAGGAGACCACACACAACCTGTGAAAGGTGTGTAGAATAAAAGCAGCTTTTTTTTTTCTAATTCTTGACAACCCCTTTAAAAAAAGTCCTAGTGGCGTTGTAGGTTTATACCTTGATTCCTTAACTTAGGCCCCTGTCACACGAGCGAGTTATCCTCGCGGGTGCAATGCGTGATGTGAACGCATAGCACCCGCACTAAATCCTGAACCATTCATTTAAATGATTCTGTGTACATGAGCGTTCTGAACAGCAGAGACACGGAACATTAACATGATTGATAATGCTCTTTGCCTTTTTGTGATCTTTTTACTACATAATCACGGTAACAACTTTATCGCACTGTGATCATGTAAATGCTCCGTGTCTCGGCTGTCCAGAGCGGGGCTTGGCTGTCTTTCGCGCAGCGGATTTTATTGTGTGCCTTGTTTCTTAAGAAATATGAGGTAATTCAGACATGTTCAGGATGAATATATCGAAGATGTTGCTTTGCAGGATCTGTAGCCACTTTGGTAACAGATCAATAATTTGCATCATGGAAGTCTGCAACATCTGCAATAATGAAGAACATACATGCAGAGTGTGTCTGAACTGAAACAAAGCCTTGGGTTGACATACTGTACAGAAGTCCAGTAATTGAGGGACCTAAGATGGTGGTCCTATTGTCCCTGTTCAAGAATGTGCAGAAACCATGGGACTTGAAAAGCAGAAACAGAAAAAATTAAGTCTTCCTGTTTAAAAAAATCTTGCTATTTTTCCCTTTACACCCTGAAATATCCAGGAATATACTGTACCACTTACTCCAGAGGTGTATTCTCTGTATTGTCTAACTACCATTGTTCCTGCAGATGTACAATTGGCAAAAACTGAAGGAAACATGGATCCTCAAAAGACGGAACGAAAATCTGGAAAAGAAAATTAGGCTCCTTTCATACGACCATATTTTTGGTCGCCATCCATTCCACATTTTTTGCAGATTGGATATGGAGCAATTCATCTCAATGGGGCAGCAAAAATGTGGATAGCACACTGTGTCCTGTCAGCATCCGTATGTCAGAGCCGCAGCCCCGCAAAAAAGATAGAACCTGTTCTATTCCTGTCCATTTTGCAGACAAGAATAGGGATTGTTACAATGGGTCCGCACAAAAAAAAAAGATGCAACACAGATGTCAGCTGTATTTTTTTTGCGGATCTATGTCTTGCGGACTGCAAAATACATACTGTTGTGTGAATGCCTTACCATGTGATTGAGCTGTGGCTATTAATATTTATGAACTAAATGTAAGACATTAATTTTTTATCATATTTTTATATCATATACACCATTATATGTATGTGAACCTATTGTTACATTCCCTGGGAGTTTTGGACTATGTTTAGCCTCATGCACTTGTTTAATGGTTCTTTGTCATAATTGGGTAGCAATATTACCAACTACTTTTAATGGTTTTTATACTGATTGTGTATATTATTTATTATATGTACAGTACTAAAAAAGATTGTTTTGTGATATATATTTTGGTCTTTATCCTTTATATTATTTGGGAACTATATGGCATTATGGATTTTTGGGGGGGGATTTATGATTCTGGGTATGTATTTTGTGATATGGAGGTACATTTTTGGTTGGTGTTCAAACTCTAAAATTAGTTCATTTACAGAGATGATATCAGGTTGTGCAATATCTCTAAATGTCAATTATAATATGATTGAGCTGTGGCTATTAATATTTATGAACTTAACGGGAGACATTCAAGCTTTCTTACCTGGGTCATCACCATTAATCTTGGGTGGAGACTTTAATCTTGTTATGCCTGAAGAGGGAAGACTAGAAAGAGCTGCTCAGACATGAGATGACAAGAAAGACAATAAAAGACCTGATCAGTAACTTCAGACTTCAGGCCTCCTGCCATCCCCACTGTGTTACACTACACTAAGCAAATAATCTCTAGAAGTCGAAAAAGTATTTTCTTCTTGTCAATGATTTAGTTCAGAGATAGAATATTTAATTGGAGGATAACATCTCCTCTGATCACAAATTAGTGGAGGTTTGTCTGAAGCAGCCCTCAATCTGCAACGCAAAAGGAATTAGTGTCAGAACGACATGCCTTGGGCCCACCAGTAAGATTTATTCTGGGGGCCCACTATAACACTGCCTGCAAATATTATCTACTCGCACAGTGGCAGACAGCAGCATGACTCTGTAAGATGACTGATTATGGGGCCCCCTGCAGCAACTTCTAGAACATGGGTTCCTGATGAAAGAGGATACAGGCTGGCCTACCCCTGTACCTACAAGTCATCTCAGCCACCTGATGCACCTGTAATAATAAACTGGGTAGTTTCTTTCATAATGTACCCAGCTTTTTATATAAAATGGTTCAGATGCTGTATACTGCCTATCTGTATGTAGCACAGTCTCTCTTCTGTGCCATATGTCACTTGTGCAGGTGGTGGAGGACTAGGTGCCCTGTGGGTCAGTCCAAGCCTGGGGGGGATTTTATTATTATCTTTGCACCAGAAATCTGGTAGCAAAAGATGCAAACCCTGATGTTCAACATTATTTGTGCAAAATGTGCACTATTTTGTGATCTTATGCTGCTTTCATCACTTTTAAAAAGTGGATGAAAAAGTGTGTGGTTAGTAGGCATGAGCGAACCTGATTTTTGCAGGTTCGGGTTCGGTGTTTGGGTGGTGTAGGAATTACGTTATGGATTACATTATAACGGAATATAATGGAATTCGTAGACGGAATGCAAAACTGAAACCTTTAAGAGGCATTCCGTTTTGATCCGTCAAAATAGAAGTTTATGGCCAAGCATAACAGATCCGTCTGGTTCCTCTTATGCAGGACTTTTTCTTCTGTCCTGCACAACGGAAAGCAGACGCATCCGTTATGCTTGGCTATAGACTTCTATTATGATGGATCAAACAGAATACCTTTTAAAGGCTTCCGTTTTGCTTTCCGTCTATGAATTCCGTTATAACGGAATCCATAACTGAATTCCAACACCACCCGGACACCGAACCCGTAAAGTTCGGATTTGTTCATCCCTAGTGGTTAGCAGTGTTAATTTGGTGTATGCCAGATTTAGCCACTGCAACTTGAGTAGTATTTTTAGACAGAAGTGTTTTGTTCAATCAACATGTGACATTTGATAAATTTGATGCAAAATACAGCACAAAGAAACCTTGCAAGAAAATTTTTATTTTGCTCATGATTAATTCCTTCCGAATGCCATCTCTGTATTTGGAAAAAGGAATAGAAAATAAGTAAAGATTGTTTTTCACTTTAAGTGAGTCTATTGCTAGAAATCTCCCTATCCAACAGTTTGCATAGAAACATACAGTAGCTGTCGTTCACCTGATTAAAACACTGTTTTTCTTTTGATGATCCGAGGCTCCGTTTGCAGTGTACTGGAGTTAGGGTTGATGGTGTTCCTGGGTGTTGTAGTGCAATGGGTAATGTTTGTGACGCCAGTGCCAAGTAACGGTGGCACGCCTTTTGCTGATAGCAGGAATAACTGAGGAACCACGTAATAATAAAACAGAACTTGAACTTTACTTGTTCTTTAGTAGTCATCATGCATGGACATAGTTGGAAGCGCAGTTCCTTTGAAGACAGTTAGTTTCTGTACATTGAAGACAGGCCTTATGTAGCAAGGTGACTTCAGAGGGTTAACCACGGGACTTGCAGTACAGGCGGCTTGCACTCTATTCCCGACTGATCCTGAAACATGGAAACTATTCTCCAAGGCCCGATGCCCTAGTTCTGGCGTATATCCTTGGGTCTGTACTTATCAAGTACCTCCTCTGCTGCTTCGAGCACCTCTCGCTTTATTAGACTTGCCTCTGCTTCTTTCTGTTTCCTCAGGCTGGTTAACTGTGGCGTTCCTGCTTTAGCAAATAAGGACTCAGGAGGGGAACCTTCTCCTTGGATCTGGAACCCGGTTACAGGGATTACAATACCCTCTCCTAGTCTGCAGGCTCCAGGCCTACTCTGCTCTCACAGGCCCATGGCCTGGCCTTAACTCGGACACAGTCTAATCTCCCTCCGTCTATTCTTCTCCCTGACTGGGCCTTATATAACCTAGGGCTCCCTAGCTCCCTCTAGTGACTCAGAGCTGGAATAACACCCCTAGCAGGCCTGCACATGCACATTTCACAGTAACAGGGAAGTACATAGCATTACATTATGAAGATGACTTATACCAACCTCCCCATAAATAAGGGGAAACGACAGCACACAAGTGACCCTTCTGTAGTGACGGGCATTACAGCTCCCGTACACTACACGTTCCTAAGTTATGATACTTTTTCCTTATATGCAAATTAGGCCTTTAGTGCAACAAGACCATCACCGTGGCTCTTGTTGCACCCAAGCTCCCCTCCTTTCCATGGCCAGTCCCTGCTTCACTGCTTTGAGTGACAGGCCCAGGCAGTGGAAAAGCAGCCAGGTAGAGGCTGGCAACAGAAAGGACTAGAGCTTGGGTGCAACAAGAGCAACGGTGACACCTTCATTGCACCAAAGGCCTAATAACTCGGGTACAAAGCCTTGGATCATCAAAAGAAGAACAGTGATTTAAAGTGATACCACAGCTATGTGTCCATGCAAACAGTTGGCTAGGGAGGTCGCTGGTGATAGATTCCCTTTAAATACTGATTACTGAATCTCGGGATACAACATCAATATCTGATAGGGGGAGGATAGAAATCGGGGCAATCGAACTGATTAGCTGTTGGAAGGATTCAAAGAAGATCCAGGCAGCCGTGTTGCATATATCCAAGTCTCTATTTATTTTCCGTTCACAGTAAGGGTTATACCAGGACGCTTTTCGGCTATACAGCCTGTTGACCTGTTGATGAAGGCTGTATAGCCGAAATGCATCCTGGCATAACCTTTACTGTGAACGGAAAATAAAGCGTGGTTCAGTTTGAGTGTCGAACAGATTGGTACATAGCTGTTGGAAGGGGCAGCAGCACTTGGGTGATTGCTGCGTCCTCATCCTCAGTCTGCGTCCATTCAAGTAATAGGGATTGAGCTGCTATACTGAGCACAGTCTCTATGCAATGTACAACGATGTGCTTGGTATATTATGAAAAGGGCCACAGAGCTCCTCCAAGCCTAGTGGATCTTCTACAGTGCAAAAGTCAAAATTATGGGAAAGGGAGAAGTGTTCCTTGAGAAAACTAAAAGGTTAAAGGGGTTGTCCAAGTGATATTTATTGATGACCTATCCTCAGGATAGGTCATCAATATCAGATCGGAGGGGGTCCGACACCCGGCACCCCCTCCGATCAGCTGTTTGAAGAGAAGGTGTGCGCGGTGTCAGCGCTGCCTCCTATTCACTGTTTACCTTCTAGCCGTTGCATCTGCAGTGGTGAGCAGGTGTAATTACACCCAAGCCGTCCCATTTATTTCAATAGGAAAGCTTGGGTGTAATTACACCTGCTCACCACTGCAGATGCAACGGCTAGAAGGTAAACAGTGAAGAGGCGGCAGCGCTGACACCGTGCACACCTTCTTTTCAAACAGCTGATCGGAGGGGGTGCCGGGTGTCGGACCCCCTCCGATCTGATATTGATGACCTATCCTGAGGATAGGTCATCAATAAATATAACTTGGACAACCCCTTTAATGTGAAATGTCTGGAATGATTGAAAAGGTTAAAAGTGGTTGTCTGCACTCAGTATGGGTCATCAATATCTGACTGGTGGTGCTCTGACTCCCAGTATCCCTGTGATGAGATGTTTGAAGGGGCCACGGCACTCAGACGGTCACTGCCATATACCTTATCTGCAAAAAAAAGGGGGTTAGTCAGCACCTCCCAGTGCGCAGGTGCACGCTACCATGGTAAAGACCTAGAAGAAAAAAAGACAATGCAGCAGCACCCTGCAAATCAGTACAACAATGCCATAGTCACAAAAAATGATGATTACAATAATAATGGTGCTAATGCTACGCTTATTTATGAAGTGAAATGCTTGGCCAATGCATTTTGTACAAAACCATCTGAGCCCGTCTGCTGTCCAAGAGTGTGTTTTCCGAGAGTGGTGTCCAGGAGCTGCCCCCTCACCGGGAGTCTGATTGCCCTATTAATCTCATCCCAGACGCCAAGCTGCCAAAATTACGTTTATACAATCTCTCCCAACCTGAAAGAGTCGCTATGCGTATCACTGAGAGCCTGAGAAAGGGACACATCCGACCCTCGAAGTCACCTGTTGCCGCTGTTTTTTTTTTTTTTGTTAAGAAAAAAGATGGTTCTTTAAGACCTTGTCTGGATTTCAGGGAGCTGAACCGTATCACAATTTGTGACCGATATCCACTTCCTCTGATCCCAGACCTGTTTAACCAGATTGTTGGGGCTAAAGATTTTTCTAAGTTGGATTTAAGAGGGGCATACAACCTAGTCAGGGTCAGGGAAGGGGACTAATGGAAGACGGCCTTCAATACCCTCGAGGGTCATTTCGAGAATTTGGTTATGCCCTTTGGTTTGATGAATGCTCCGGTCGTCTTCCAACATTTTGTGAACAGCATTTTTTATCATTTAATGGGGAAATTTGTACTGGTGTATGTAGATGACATTTTGATTTTTTTCTCCTGATTTCAAAACTTATAGGGACCACCTACGTCAGGTCTTGCTCATTTTGCGGGAGAATAAATTGTACGCTAAACTGGAAAAATATGTGTTTGCGGTTCCGGAGATTCAATTTCTTGGTTTTCTTCTCTCCGCTTCTGGTTTTTGCATGGACCCTGAGAAGGTCCGCTGTGCTTGATTGGGAGCTTCCTGAGAATCAGAAGGCGCTGATGCGTTTTTTGGGTTTTGCCAATTATTACAGAAAGTTCATTTTGAATTATTCCTCTGTTGTTAAGCCACTCACTGATATGACTAAAAAGGGGGTAGAATTTTCCTCCTGGTCGGTAGATGCTCTTAAGGCCTTTTCTAGTATCAACGAGAATTTTGCTTCCGCTCCCATTTTGGTACAACCTGATGTCTCTCTACCTTTTATTGTTGAGGTGGACGCTTCTGAGGTGGGTGTGGGTGCGGTTTTATCTCAGGGTCCCTTTCCTGCCAAATGGCGACCGTGTGCCTTTTTTTTAAGGAAACTATCCTCTGCAGAGAGAAATTACGATATGGGAGATATGGAGTTGTTGGCCATCAAATTAGCTTTTGAGGAATGGTGCCAATTGGCTAGAGGGAGCCAGACACCCTATTACCGTCCATAAGAATCTGTCCTACTTGAAATCGGCCAAGCGTCTGAACCCGAAACAGGCCAGATGCTCTTTGTTCTTTTCTAGGTTTAATTTTGTTGTCACGTTCCGCCCTGGGGTTAAAAATGGGAAGGCGGATGCCCTATCACGTTGTTTTCCGGGAGGGGGGAACTTTGAAGACCCTGGTCCCATTTTGGCTGAAGGGGTGGTCGTCTCTGCTCTTTATCCTAAATTGGAGGCAGAGGTTCAGGCAGCCCAGGCAGAGGCTCCTGATCTTTGTCCTCCTGGGAGGTTGTTTGTGCCTCCCGCTTTACGACACAAGGTTTTTAAGGAGCACCACGATACTGTCCTTGCTGGGCACCCAGGGAGTAGAGCCACAGTAAATCTCATTGCTCGGAGATTCTGGTGGCCGGCTCTTCGTAAGACGGTTGAGGGTTTTGTGGCAGCCTGCGAGACCTGCACTCGTGCCAAGGTCCCTCATTCACGGCCATCGGGTTCTCTCCTCCCGTTACCCATTCCTTCCCGTCCTTGGACGCATCTGTCCATGGACTTCATTACGGACCTGCCTCGTTCCTCGGGGAAGACTGTGATTCTCATGGTAGTGGACCGTTTTAGCAAAATGGCGCATTTCATTCCCTTTCCTGGGTTACCCAATGCTAAGACGTTGGCGCAAGCGTTTGTTGATCACATTGTTAAATTGGGTCAGAGCGAACGCGTCAATCAGAATCTGGAGACATATCTGCGCTGTTTTGTGGCAGAGAATCAGGAGGATTGGTATTCTTTTTTGTCCCTTGATGAGTTTGCTTTAAATAATCGTCGCCAGGAGTCCTCTGATAAGTCACCATTTTTTGGTGCATATGGGTTTCATCCACAGCTTGGGACATTCTCTGGAAAGAGGTCTTTTGGTTTACCTGATGAGGAGAGATTTTCCTTGTCTTTGTCATTTATTTGGCAAAAGATTCTGAGTAATCTGAAGAGGATGAGTGAGAGATATAAGCGTGTGCTTATTTTTTCAGAATGCATTGGGGCTAAACTGATCCGTTTGGGACCGCTTGTGAGAGCCTTGAAACGGACCTCACAGGCGGACCCAGAAACACCAGTGTGAAAGTAGCCTTAGGTGTGTTTTAGAGTTTTAGTTTAGTGTCTGTGTAATAAAAAAAAATAAAAAAAAAGTTTATTAGTTTTAGTTTCTTACTGTTTAGTTGGTATAGTGTCTGTGTTGTCTACGTCTTCTGTTATAAAAAAAAAAGAAAATAAAAATGTTATTAGTGTTAGTCTTTTACTGTTTAGTTGTTATAGTATCTGCGTTATTTTCTGCGTCTTCTGTTAGTTAAATAAAAAAAAAATATATAAAATAAAGTTCATTAGTTTTAGTGTTAGTTTTAGTTTTTTGGTTATTTGGTGTCGTGTCTGCGTCAGTCTCTGCGTATATTGTTAGTTAAATAAAAAAAAACTAAAAACCCCCAAAACAAAGTTTTAGTGTTAGTTTTTTACAGTTTAGTTGGTGTATTGTCTGCGTCAGTGTCTGCGTCTTTTGTTAGTTAAATAAAAAAATAAAAAAAGGTTTTACTGTTATTGATTCTATATCATTTTTGTTTTAATTATTGTACCACAGTCCCCATCCCAATAAAGTTTTTCCCTAATTTCCGTATTATAATATTTTTTTAATCTAAAAATATGAAGTCTTCGCATTCAAGCAGCAGGGGTAGGAGAGTAGTTGGTTCCAGAGCTGGACCGCTGCCAGCACGGGGCTGCTCCTCTACCCACTGAGGGGCGGACGCAGGTGTCAGGGGTGTCAGCCTCATTTGTGTTTTTATTTTTTTATTTTTTTGGGGCCATGGCTGCCGGCCCAGTTCCTCTCAGGATGCCAAGGAAATAGGGTTTCTCGTGACACAATCCAGTGCCACAGAGTCCTCTGCCCCAGCTCCGAGCAGCAGCAGTAACAGCAGTTTGTCTCCTGTAGGACCAACACCCAGCCCCCAAGAATCTTCCCTGCTCCTGTTTGACAGCGACAGTGAGAGGGACATCTTGGGGGAGGTAATGCAGGAGGCTGAATTGTAGTTCAGTCCTCAGGGTCAGGACCTTTTGGAAGGGATGGAGGGGGTACCGCCTGTATGTATCCCAGTGACATCCATTCCAACAGGTGCGGGTGGTTTCAGCCAGTGAAACCCCGCACCTAGTCAGATCTAGGCAGAGGAGGGTGACCGAGAATGGGTGCCACCTCCCTTGTCAGACATCAGCAGCACTGATAAGGTGGAAGGTAGGCACCCGAAGCAAATGGTGCAACAGCTTGCCAGGGAGCCCAGCGTCAGGGGCTCCACTGGTAATGGAAGTAGGAGGAGGCAGCAGCAGCCAGCTCCACCTGTGCGCACCGAGCCTAACAGACCCAAGTCAGCAGCACCCCATCTGACAGAAGGTCGGTACTTAAGTCGCCTGTTTGGGCTTGGGCTTACTTCACCCTGTGCCAAGCTGTGCCATGCCAGGGTCAGGAGAGGGAGGTCTGTGGCATGGCTGGGTACCACTGCACTCACCCAGCACATGTGAGTCAACCACTGGCAGGAGTGGGAACAGACGCAGAGTGGTCTTAGCAGCAGTGGCACCAGCAGTGTGCAGGGGACAGCAGCTCCTGCCACTGTCCTGCAGCCACTCCAACCACTTCCAACAAGGCATTCCCACTCCCTCTCCTAGAAGTACTGGTACCGGCAGCCATACCTCTGCCTCCACCGCACCCTCCTCTATGTCCTCCAGTGCCAGCCCTGTGCCATTCGGTTGCCGACTCTTTTGAACATATCGCACCCTACGCCCCCGGGGACCGACGCGTGCATTCACACAATGGGCCCCTGGCAAGGGTTATAGTCCAACATCTGCTGTCATTCAATCTTGTGGACAGCAATCCATTCAGGCAGATGTTGGAGCAGGCACAAACCAGATGGCGTGTCCCCAGCCGCTATTTTTTTGCCAGGACCTGCGTTCCTGCTCTACACCAGCACATTGTGCAGAATGTATTCCTGTCGCTGGATCACGCTGTCAGCGACAGGGTACATCTGACAATGGATGCTTGAACCAGCAGACATGGGCAGGGACGATATATCAGCTTTACTGCCCATCGGGTGTCCCTCCGAGGCGCCGGGGAGGGATCAGTGGCATCTGACTTTGCCACCCCGGGGTTTCCAGGGGAGAACTGCTGCTCTACCCCCACAAGCTACTGTCTCCATGGCAGCTGAGCCCCCCAGCAAGCAACCGTAGCTATGCAAGTGTGGGGCACGTCCACTGCCAGGCCGTGCCCCAGCTTGTGAGCTTAGGGGAATGGAGACACACTGGACCTGATGTTCTGGCCGCACTACAGGCTCAGGTCCAGAAGTGGCTGACACCCCACAGGCTAGAGGCAGGTATAGTTGTCTGCGACAATGCTAGCAACCTACTCGCTGCCCATCATGCTGGCAATCTTACTCAGGTACCCTGCATGGCACATGTCCTCAACCTTGTTGTACAGAAATTCCTACAAACATACCAAGGGTTGAGTGACATTGTGCCAAGGGTACGGAGGATTGCCAGCCTCCACATACTCCAGGGCCATCACACCCACTCCCCTACATCACTACTGTGGAGTGGGGGCAGATACAGCGGGTCTGCCATGTGTTGGCCCCATTTGAGCAGGCGACCAAGATGGTCAGCGGGGAGCATGCCGGTCTCAATGACGTGCTACCCATAGTGTTCCTGCTGGACAGGACACTAGATCGCCTGCTCGAAGGCTGGGGAGAGTGCTTTGGTGGAGCAAGAAGAGACAGCAATGCTCCACCAGGACCAGGCCCAGGAGGAGGCAGAAGAATTTGTAGACATCCAGGAGTCTGAGTCTGGTCAGGAGGGAGAGCTGTGGACAGGCGGCTGCGTCTGTCTGTAATGACGCCTCCTGTCGTGCTTAACACATGTTCAGAGAGTACACTGGCTGCAGGGCAGGCCAGCACCTTCAAGGCATACAGGGCAAGCTCTGGCCATGTGGACAAGTTGGAGACCCAGAAGTTGAATGAGGCAGAACCATCAGTCAGTACGTGTAGTCGTGTGCACAGGTACTGTTCCACCATGTTGTTCAAATGCTGCCTCCTGCTAACATGCTCCATATCAGCAGTTGGGGCCGGTTGTTGCGGCGAGGTGACAAAGCTTTTCCACATGTCAGCCTTGTTAACCCTGCCTTCAGAGGTGCTGGCGCTGACACAGCTGCATTGGCGACATCTTCCTCCTCCCCTGCCTTCGCCTTGTGCTTCCACTTGTCCACCGGCGTCAGTCGGGAATGCTCTCATGAGCGCGTCTACCAGCGTGCATCTGTAGTCGCGCATCTTCCGATCACACTCCAGTGAGGCAATTAAGGACGACACATTGTCTTTGTAACGGGGATCCAGCAGGGTGGCCACCCAGTAGTCAGCACACGTTTAAAATGTGAGCTGTCGTTGCGCAGGCACTGCAGCATGTAGTCACTCATGTGTGCCAGGCTGCCCAGAGGTAAGGACATGCTGTCCTCTGTGGCAGGCGTATCGTCGGTGTCCTCAGTATCCCCCCAGCCACGCACAAGTGATGGGCCCGAGCTGCATTGGATACCACCCAGCTGTGAACATGCTTCATCCCCATCCTCTTCCTCCTCCTCGTCCTCCAGTAGTGGGCCCTGGCTGGCCAAATTTGTACCTGGCCTCTGCTGTTGCAAAAATCCTCTTTCTGAGCCACTTCTAAAAGACTGGCCTGAAAGTGTTAGAGATGATCCCTCTTCCTCCTCCTCGTCCTGGGCCACATCCTCTTCCATCTTCGCCCTAAGTGTTTTCTCAAGGAGACATAGAGGTGGTATTGTAACGCTGATATCGGCGTCATCGCCACTGGCCTTGTTGGTTGAGTACTCGAAACAGAACAACAGGGCACACAGGTCTCGCATGGAGGCCCAGTAATTGGTGGTGAAGTGGTGCTGTTCCGCAGTGCGACTGACCCGTGCGTGCTGCAGCTGAGACTCCACTATGGCCTGCTGCTGCTCGCACAGTCTGTCCAGCATGTGCAAGGTGGAGTTCCACCTGGTGGGCACGTCGCATATGAGGCGGTGAGCGGGAAGGCCAATGTTACGCTGTAGAGCAGACAGCCGAGCTGCGGCAGGATGAGAACGCTGGAAGCGCGCACAGACGGCCTGCACTTTACGCGGCAGCTTTGACATGTCGGGGGAGTTGTGAATGAATTTCTGCACCACCAAATTCAGCACATGCGCCAGGCAAGGGATGTACGTCAAAACGGCTAGTCCCAGAGCTGCAACGAGATTTCGCACATTATCGCACACCACCAGGCCGGGCTTGAGGAACACTGGCAGCAACCACCCGTCAGTCTGTTGTTCTATATCCTGCCACAACTCCTGCGCGGTGTGGGGCCTGTCCCCCAAACACATCAGTTTCAGAATGGCCTGCTGACGTTTACCCCTGGCTGTGCTGAAGTTTGATGGTGAAGGTCTGTCGCTGACCGGATGATGAGGAGGTGGTAGAAGAGGAGGAGGAAGCCGAGTAGGAAGAGGAGGCAACAGGAGGCAAAGAATGATGCCCTGAGATCACTGCACATTGAGTTGTGCAGTGCACACTTGATTTTATCCGATACTTGGTTGTGCAGGGAGGGCACGGCTCTCCTGGAGAATTAGTGGCGGCTAAGAACGACGTACTGTGGGACAGTAAGCGACATGAGCTGTTTGAAGCTGTCCGTCTCCACCAGCCTCAATGACAGCATTTCAAAGGCCAGCAGTTTAGAAATGCTGGCATTCAGGGCCAGGGATTGAGGGTGGCTAGGTGGGAATTTACGCTTTCTCTCAAAGGTTTGTGAGATGGAGAGCTGAACACTTCCGTGTGACATGGTGGAGATGCTTGGTGATGGAGGTGGTGTTGTTGGTGGCACATCCTCTGTTTGCTGGGCGGCAGGTGCCAACGTTCCTCCAGAGGCAGAGGGAGAGGCCGAGGCAGCAGAAGAGGGAGCAGGAGGGGCCTGAGCCCTTTCTTGGTTTTGAAGGTGCTTACTCCACTTCAGCCCGTGTCTCACATGTAGATGCCTGGTCATGCAGGTTATGCTAAGGTTCAGAACGTTAATGTCTCGCTTCAGGCTCTGATGGCACAGTGTGCAAAGCACTCGGGGTCTTGTTGTCAGCACATTGTGTGAAGAAGTGCCATGCCAGGGAACTCCTTGAAACTGCCTTTGGTGTGCTCGGTCCCTGGTGACGGTGGCCAGTAGCAGGTGAACTGTTTTGGCGATGGCTGGTCTGCTTTTGCACCCTGCTCCCACTTTTGCTACGCTGTTGGCTCGGTCTCACCACTGCCTCTTCCTCCGAACTCTGAAAGTCAGTGGCACGACCTTCATTCCATGTGGGGTCTAGGACTTCATCGTCCCCTGCATCGTCTTCCACCCAGTCTTCCTTCCTGACCTCCTTTTCGGTCTGCACACTGCAGAAAGATGCAGCAGTTGGCACCTGTGTTTCGTAATCATCGGAGACATGCTGAGGTGGTATTCCAATGTCCTCATCAGGAAACATAAGTGGTTGTGCGTCAGTGCAATCCATGTCTTCCACCCCTGGGGAAGGGCTAGGTGGATGCCCTTGGGAAACCCTGCCAGCAGAGTCTTCAAACAGCATAAGAGACTGCTGCATGACTTGAGGCTCAGACAGGTTTCCCGATATGCACGGGGGTGATGTGACAGACTGATGGGCATGGGTTTCAGGCGCCACCTGTGCGCTTTCTGCAGAAGACTGGGTGGGAGATAATGTGAACGTGCTGGATCCACTGTCGGCCACCCAATTGACTAGCGCCTGTATTTGCTCAGGCCTTACCATCCTTAGAACAGCATTAGGCCCGACCAAATATCGCTGTCGATTCTGGCGGCTACTGGGACCTGAGGTAGTAGGTTCAGTAGGATGTGTAGCTGTGGCAGAATGGCCACGTCCTCTCCCTGCACCAGAGGCTCCACCAACACAACCACCACAACCATGACCGCGTCCCTTATTAGATGTTTGCCTCATAGTTAGCGTTCACAAAGCAAAGTAAAAAGTGTTTAAGTATGTTAAAAATAATTAACCGCAAATAGAAACCCTGATGTAGGGTATTGCACTCTATATTTTTTTTTTTTACTCTATATGACAGCGGTATTTGTGGCCTAAATGTGACACTCACTTATGCACGTCTTATCCCAGATGTGCAATATATTAGAGGCTTTTTTCACCCTAACCAAAAAGCCGTATTTCTGGCCTAAATGTGACAGTCACTTATGCTTGTCTAATCCCAGATGTGCCGTATATTAGAGGGTTTTTTCACCCTAACCAAAAAGCTGTATTTCTGTCCTTAATGTGACAGTGACTTGTTCATGTGTAATCCCAGATGTGCAGTATATGAGAGGCTTTTTTACCCCAGTATGCCAAAGCCATACTTCTGTCCTAAATGTGACAGTCACTTATGCACGTGTAATCCCAGATGTGCAGTATATTAGAGGGTTTTTTCACCCCAGTAACCAAAAAGCTGTATTTCTGTCCTAAATGTGACAGTCACCTATGCTTGTCTAAGATGTGCAGTATATTAGAGGGGTTTTTCACCCCAGTATGCCAAAGCTGTATTTCTGGACTTGCAGATAGCCTATGCTGGTGCACTATCGTTGCATAAAAAGGCTGGTGATCATGTATGGATATTGACTAACTGAAGAAAAAAAGTTTGTTTTCAGCAGTAGTTGACTCAGGGCAGGCTTAAAAAAATTGTGCACTGCACCCACAAAACACTTTTTCTGCAGATCACTGAGTACATAAACCAGTTCTTGATAAGATTTCTCCCTGATCTCTCCCTCACAGCAGCTGCAGCCTCTCCCTACACTAATCCGAGCAGAGTGACGGGCGGCGCTACGTGACTCCAGCTTAAATAGAGGCTGGGTCACATTCTGCAGTTGGCCAATCACAGCCATGCCAATAGTAGGCATGGCTGTGATGGCCTTTTAGGACAATTAGTTATACGCTTGTTGATTGGCTGCTTTGCAGCCTTTCAAAAAGCGCCATAAAAATCGCTGAACACTGAACCCGAACTTTTACTTAAATGTTCGGGTTCTGGTCCGGGTGCCGAAAACCCTAAAGTTCGGTACGAACCCGAACTTTACAGTTCGGGTTCGCTCAACTCTACTCAGTAATTCAATCCCTTCCACACATAAAACAAAAGATGATCATGTGAAATTGCTTTTATAGTCTATTTTTAATAAGCCTGCTTTTTATGCAGCAAGCACCTAGATAGTGATGTCCCGAACTAATCGCCGGCGAACAGTTCCCGGCGAACATAGCTTGTTCGCGTTCGCCGCGGGCGAACATATGCGATGTTCGGTCCGCCCCCTATACATCATCATTGAGCAAACTTTGACCCTGTACCACAGTCAGCAGACACATTCCAGCCAATCAGCAGCAGACCCTCCCTCCCAGACCCTCCCACCTCCTGGACAGCATCCATTTTAGATTCATTCTGAAGCTGCATTCTTAGTGAGAGGAGGGAGGGTGCTGCTGCTGATCTAATAGGGAAAGCGTTAGCTAGGGCAGTGTTCTGTGTCCACAGACTTATCTGCTGTAAGGACAGCGTCCTGACAGCACCCCAAAAAGCCTTTTTTAGGGCTGGTACATCAGTCTGCTTTTTATATATATATATATATATTGCAGTTGCCTGTGTGTGAGAGGCTGCAGGCTCAGTCACAGACAGTACTGTGTGCACACCATTCATACAGGGTGTCACAGACAATACCTTGCAGATTAAAAAAATTAAATTTATATTATTTATCTGTGATATAATCGCAGTTGCAAGCCAGTGAGAGACTGTGTGGCCTAGAGACAGTACTGTGTGCACACCATTTATACAGGGTGTCACAATACCTTGCAGATAAAAATCAATTTATTATTTTTCTGTGAGATAATCCCAGTTGCAAGCCAGTGTGTGTTTGGCCCACAGACTGTACTGTGGCCACTGGCTAGGCCACCACTCATACCATTACAGGGTGTCACTCACAAATACCTTGCAGATAAAAAAAATTCAATTTAATATTTTTCTGTGATATAATCCCAGTTGCAAGCCAGTGTGTGTCTGGCCCACAGACTGTACTGTGGCCACTGGCTAGGCCACCACTCATACCGTTACTGTGGCCACTGCCCACCACTTATATAGGGTGGCACAGTACCCTGCACGCATAGTACCACTTATCTAAAAAAAAATGACAGGCAGAGGCAGGCCACCCTGAAGGGGCCGTCGTGGTTGTGGTGCTGTGATTTCCACTGGCCCTGGAATAATGCCCAGTGTTCATAGGCCACGTACCCTGAACCACAAAAATTCTGAGAAAATAGTTGACTGGCTTACACAGGACACCTAATCTTCTACAGCTTCCGATAAGAACCTTGACGCACAATCCTCCTCCAGCTCAGCTTTGGTCACCTGCTCTCAAGTTACCACTCTCCCGTCTGCCACCACCACCACCACTACCACCACAGCCACCACAGCAGCTTCACTTGATCGCTCAGAGAAGTTATTTACACATCAGTTGGATGAAATTAGTGATGCGCAACCATTATTGCCTGAGGATGTAGATAACAGGGATATGTCTCAGTCAGGCAGCATTACACACATGGACGTACAGTGTGATGATGATGTTGTACCCGCTGCTGCTTCCTTTGCTGAGGTGTCAGATACAAGTGAAGTGGTTGGTGATGACGATGTGGAGTCAGAGGAGGAATGTGGCTTTGAGGAGGAGGAAGACCAACCACAGCAGGCATCCCAGGGTGCTCGTTGTTGTCGCCTATCTGGGACCCGTGGTGTTGTACGTGGCTGGGGGGAAGAACAGACCGTCAATTACATCAGTGAGGACGAGGAACGGGAAATGAGTAGCTCGGCATCCAACCTTGTGCAAATGGGTTCTTTCATGCTGTCATGTCTGTTGAGGGATCCTCGTATAAAAAGGATGAAGGAGAACGACCTGTACTGGGTGGCCACGCTATTAGACCCCGGTATAAGCAGAAAGGATGCTGCAGTTCAAAACCAAACTAAAAAATATGCTTTACACCGCTTATAAGGGGGATGTCAGAGCACAACGGGAATCTAACTAGGGAAGAGGTGAAAGTAATCCTCCTCCTACTACGACCACGGCGGGAAGGACAGGACGCTTTACAGATGTGTTATTGATGGAGGAGGACATGCAGAGCTTTTTCAGTCCTACACATCGCTACAGCCCTTCGGGATCCAGCCTTAGAGAACGACTCGACCGACAGGTAGCAGACTACCTCGCCTTAAATGCATATATCGACACTGAGGAGCGATGAACCCCTTGACTACTGGGTGTGCAGGCTTGACTTGTGGCCTGAGCTATCCCAGTTTGCGATAGAACTTCTGGCCTGCCCCGCTTCAAGTGTCCTGTCAGAAAGGACCTTCAGTGCAGCAGGAGGCATTGTCACTGACAAAAGAAGTCGCCTCGGTCAAAAGTGTTGATTACCTCACCTTCATTAAGATGAATGAGGCATGGATCCCGAAGGGACTGACAGTGGGGGATACATTTGACTAACAAAAGGCCTGATGACATGCCTTGGCCTCAAAATGGTCCCCGCGCTGCTGTATTTAATGTCTGCATACCGGATGACTTTCGTGAATTCTCCGCCACCAACTAGGGTTCAAGCCTCAATGTTTTAGTCACCTTTCTGCCTTGAAAACATCAATTTTTCCGGCCGCTGCTACAACAGCGGCTGCAACAATAACATCATTTTTCATGCATGTGTACATGCCTAATTTTTCTGGCCTCTGGTGCTGCACTGTGGCTGCTTAAACAAAACAAAAACAAAAAGGCACATACAAGTGTCAATTCCCCTTCATGATCGTTACCTTGTTGTGGTGAAGGGGCTTGCGTATCACAATGAAGCGATCATCACCTCTATGAGTGTGTTGGCAATGTTGCCACACCCCAGATGATAAGGCCGTTGCTTCATTATGATCAGACCAAAAGCGATCGGCTGGATAATTTTTCATAGAAAAAACACAATTTTTTTGTATGGGTTTTTAATACATAAAATAAAAAAAATAATAATAAAGTCTCTTAATAGTTTATTAGAAATAATGCAGACAATTAAAAAAATCCCCATCAATTCCAATACAAAGCAAGTACAAAGCTCAGAACTAAATTATTGCAGGATGTCGTAATGGTTCGTTAATTCGACAATGGTTAATCAATTCGACACATGTCCCTGGATAGGGGACGTAACAGGGATTAAACTGATAGGAATAGTACTAGTTAAGATACCACTCATATAGGGTGTCACAGCACATTGCTCCGTGCACGCGCAGTGCCCCAACTTGGGAGTAAGAGGACCAACCAAGCTGATTTTTCCATCTCCCGGTTCCTAAAATCAATTCAGTTTGGTGTATCAGAGTTTGGTCTGTCACTGTGCAGGCAGTCGAATGTACCCGGCCTAATTTTTTTTTCACAAAAGGCAATCCCTGATATTGGACGTAACAGGGATTAAACTGATGAGAATAGTACTACAGAAAATACCACTCATATCGGTTGTGACAGTAAATTGCACGGCGCAGATGCAGTGACCGTGGATTCAAACAAAGGGGAGGGAGCCAGCGTTTTTTTAACCATCTCCCCATTCGAAAAATCAATTCAATAAATGGACCCCAGATTGGGGACGTAACAGGGATTAAACTGATGAGAAGAGAACTACAGAAAATACCACTCATATCGGTTGTGACAGTAAATTGCACGGCGCAGACGCAGTGACCGTGGATTCAAACAAAGGGGAGGGAGCCAGCGTTTCTTTAACCATCTCCCCGTTCGAAAAATCAATTCAATAAATGGACCCCAGATTGGGGACGTAACAGGGATTAAACTGATGAAAAGAGAACTACAGAAAATACCACTCATATCTGGTGTGACAGTAAATTGCACAGCGCAGACGCAGTGACCGTGGATTCAAACAAAGGGGAGGGAGCCAGCGTTTTTTTAACCCTCGCCCCGTTCGAAAAATCTATTCAATTCACCTTTCGGGGACCCTTAGTGTTGTACGTGGCTGAGTGGAGGAAGAAACCTTCAATGACATCAACGGGACATGGCTAGCTTGGTATCCAACTTTGTGCAAATGGGGAGTTTGCGGTTGGGCAAATGGACTGTTTGCGGTTGTTTGCGGTGCATTAAAAGGGGCGTTTGGTCTGTCAATGTTTGTGAAGCGGGCGTAACCCTTACACTACCTGATCGATACAACATCATACTTGATCGTATGGCCCTTTATGGATTAAAATCCAACTCTGCGTCAACTATGTAATTTTCAATGGGAGTTTTGCCATGGATACCCCTCCGGCATACCACAGTACAGGTGTTAGTCCCCTTGAAACAACTTTTCCATCACTACTGTGGCTAGAAAGAGTCCCTGTGGGTTTTAAAATTCGCCTGCCTATTGAAGTCAATGGCGGTTCGCTCAGTTCGCCCGTTCTCGAACATTTGCAAAAATTCGCGTTCGGCGTTCGCGAACGGAAAATGTTATGTTCGCGACATCTCTTCACCTAGAACACTATGCTAAATCACAAAGAAGCATGTACAGTATATGCCTATATTGTTGTGGCTATTGTGGGGACTAGCTCTGGTAGACGGGATTAGCGGACGCAATATAGAGGCAACAATAAGTTCTTTGGATCAAACAGTTCAGTGTTTTATTCACACTTTAGGGAAGTGACAAAACAAGCAGTTATATTCAAACAAAAAGTCACCTTTTGGTTGTTGGTGGTAATTCACACCATGCAGCAATTCTGCCTCAGAGTCCTTGCTGGTAGCAGCCCCAACCTGTTTTCACGCCAAACAGGTAGCAAGCCTTCATCCAGACACAAGGCTCCCAGATCACAACACAGAGACATGGCTTCTGAGCCCAGCTGTCTATTTAAGGACAGCCAGGTGCTGCCAAAACCCGGACCGGCCTTTAAAATCCGGTCCGGTGTTTAACCTCACCTAGCTGTAAATCAGCCCAGAAGCATATACTGGGAGGAAAATACCTGTTTTCCTAGACCATACCACTCACTGTGTGGCACAATCTTCTACATACTGTAAATACACTTGAAACTCAGTTTCAAGTATGTGATGTTTGATATGTGGGAATAATATTGTGCTTTTCTCAATCAAAAGCAGAATTATATTTTCATTTTTTTAGGTTATTTTATTATTTGTAGACTATTCATGTTTTCAATGAAAAAATAAATATATATATATATATATATATATATACAGACGTGGACAAAATTGTTGGTACCCTTTGGTCAATGAAAGAAAAAGTCACAATGGTCACAGAAATAACTTTAATCTGACAAAAGTAATAATAAATTAAAATTCTATAAATGTTAACCAATGAAAGTCAGACATTGTTTTTCAACCATGCTTCAACAGAATTATGTAAAAAAATAAACTCATGAAACAGGCATGGACAAAAATGATGGTACCCCTAACTTAATATTTTGTTGCGCAACCTTTTGAGGCAATCACTGCAATCAAACGCTTCCTGTAACTGTCAATGAGACATCTGCACCTCTCAGCAGGTATTTTGGCCCACTCCTCATGAGCAAACTGCTCCAGTTGTGTCCGGTTTGAAGGGTGCCTTTTCCAGACTGCATGTTTCAGCTCCTTCCAAAGATGCTCAATAGGATTGAGGTCAGGGCTCATAGAAGGCCACTTTAGAATAGTCCAATTTTTTCCTCTTAGCCATTCTTGGGTGTTTTTAGCGGTGTGTTTTGGGTCATTGTCCTGTTGCAAGACCCATGACCTGCGACTGAGACCAAGCTTTCTGACACTGGCTAGTACATTTCTCTCTAGAATTCCTTGATAGTCTTGAGATTTCATTGTACCCTGCACAGATTCAAGACACCCTGTGCCAGACGCAGCAAAGCAGCCCCAGAACATAACAGAGCCTCCTCCATGTTTCACAGTAGGGACAGTGTTCTTTTCTTGATATGCTTCATTTTTTCGTCTGTGAACATACAGCTGATGTGCCTTGGCAAAAACTTCGATTTTTGTCTCATCTGTCCACAGGACATTCTCCCAGAAGCTTTGTGGCTTGTCAACATGTAGTTTGGCATATTCCAGTCTTGCTTTTTTATGATTCGTTTTCAACAATGGTGTCCTCCTTGGTCGTCTCCCATGTAGTCCACTTTGGCTCAAACAACGACGGATGGTGCGATCTGACACTGATGTTCCTTGAGCATGAAGTTCACCTTGAATCTCTTTAGAAGTCTTTCTAGGCTCTTTTGTTACCATTCGGATTATCCGTCTCTTAGATTTGTCATCAATTTTCCTCCTGCGGCCACGTCCAGGGAGGTTGGCTACAGTCCCATGGATCTTAAACTTATGAATAATATGTGCAACTGTACTCACAGGAACATCTAGTTGCTTGGAGATGGTCTTATAGCCTTTACCTTTAACATGCTTGTCTATAATTTTCTTTCTGATCTCTTGAGACAGCTCTTTCCTTTGCTTCCTCTGGTCCATGTCGAGTGTGGTACACACCATATCACCAAACAACACAGTGATTACCTGGAGCCATATATATAGGCCCAATGGCTGATTACAAGGTTGTAGACACCTGTGATGCTAATTAGTGGACACACCTTGAATTAACATGTCCCTTTGGTCACATTATGTTCTGTGTTTTCTAGGGGTACCATCATTTTTGTCCATGCCTGTTTCATGAGTTTATTTTTTTACATAATTCTGTTGAAGCATGGTTGAAAAACAATGTCTGACTTTCATTGGTTAACATTTATAGAATTTTAATTTATTATTACTTTTGTCAGATTAAAGTTATTTCTGTGACCATTGTGACTTTTTCTTTCATTGACCAAAGGGTACCAACAATTTTGTCCACGTCTGTATATATCGAATATGCTGAACTGACACGTAAATCATTGTAAAAATATTCCTTAATTCAATTTTAGAAACTTTTTTTTTATTATATGATTTCATCAAATACTGTAGATATTAATACAGAATATGTGTTTAATCATCAGTCGTAAATGTACATGACATTTTGAAAGAAAGTTTCATTTTAAAGAAAGATCATCTTTAACTGCATATTGATATCATCTTTGGGAAAAATTGTAAAACTTATAATTGGTGAAAAAGATATAGGGGTACCATAGATCATTGTGTAAAAAAAAGCCCAAGAGGTTTGTACCACGATATATGATAACTGTGACTGTGACCACCAAATTAGAAGATGAACTCAAGAAATAGTTATACCAACCTCTGTCGCCCTGAGAACTGCACATGGCTCCCAGAGGAGACAATCTGGTAAGACAATCAAGAGCAGGTTATAAAATCAGACATGTTTAACAGGGGAGTAAAGAATAAGAATATTTTCATGTAAGTACAAAAGAAACATAAGTTATCTTAAACATTAAAAGAAAGTAAATGAAACTTTAAATATGTAGTATGTATATGATGAGAACAGCTACTACGTTTGCCCACAAGATCCTTTAACCCATTCCGTAGGGTATACAATATACTAAAATTTCAGGATTTCCTATCGTCAGTGGAGAAAGATAAAGAACCTTTGTCATCACAGGGCCTGTAAGGGAACTGCACAGAGTAAAGTGTAGTTCCCGGGTTAGAACAGTGCATTTGCCAGGACCTGTGATTACATCCTCTTCAGCATCATAGGTCCTGGAGGATCTAGCAAAGGAACTGCACCAAGAATGGTGTAGTTCCCAGGTTAGAAAGGTATATTTGCCAGGACCTGTGATGACATCATAACAGGTCATTCAACCCCTAACAGCAAGGACTAGAAGTAAACAATGAGCTCTGCACTGATTCATTGAGACTGGAATGGAGTGGAAAGAGAAAGTCCTGCCATTTTCTCTTCAGTCCCTCCCCCCCCCCCCACATGGCTTGTTTTTACTTATTTATCACTCATGTATAATACTGCAGACAGTTACAATGACCACTACCTCATTTACCTTACACACTGTGACCATAATGTATAACTGACCACATATTTCTATACACACTACATCTATTATACCTTGTATGTCTCATATCAGTGCACTGCTCTCTCTCTCTCTCTCTCTCTCTCTCTCTCGATATATATATATATATATATATATATATATATATATATACACTGCATATATTACACAGTATTAAAGATGCAATATGTACAGATATATAGTATATACAGCAGTGTACTGATATGTGAGCTATGAGGTATAAATTACACCTCATATTCTCTTGAATATATATCTATTCCCACTGCATTTATTATATGTGCGTGTTTATTATATAGGCAATGTGTGTGTGTATATATATATATATATATATATATATATAAATATATATATACAGTAGAAACCAAAAGTTTGGACACACCTCATTCAAAGAGTTTTCTTTATTTTCATGACTGTGAAAATTGTAGATTCACACTTAAGGCATCAAAACTATGAATTAATACATGTGGAATTATATACATAACACAAAAGTGTGAAACAACTGAAAATATGTCATATTCTAGGTTCTTCAAAATAGCCACGTTTTGCTTTGATTACTGCTTTGCACACTCTTGGCATTCTCTTGATGAGCTTCAAGAGGTAGTCACCTGAAATAATTTTCACTTCACAGGTGTGCCCTGTCAAGTCAAGTGGGATTTCTTGCCTTATAAATGGGGTTGGGACCATCAGTTGCGTTGTGGAGAGGTCAGGTGGATACACAGCTGATAGTTCTACTGAATAGACTGAATAGAATTTGTATTATGGCAAGAAAAAAGCAGCTAAGTAAAGAAAAACGAGTGGCCATCATTACTTTAAGAAATGAAGGTCAGTCAGTCCGGAAAATTGGGAAAACTTTGAAAGTGTCCCCCAGTGCAGTCACAAAAACCATCAAGCGCTACAAAGAAACTGGCTCACATGCGGAGCGCCCCAGGAAAGGAAGACCAAGAGTCACCTCTGCTGCGGAGGATAAGTTCATCCGAGTCCCCAGCCTCAGAAATCGCAGGTTAACAGCAGCTCAGATTAGAGACCAGGTCAATGCCACACAGAGTTCTAGCAGCAGACAGATCTCTAGAACAACTGTTAAGAGGAGACTGTGTGAATCAGGACTTCATGGTAGAATATCTGCTAGGAAACCACTGCTAAGGACAGGCAACAAGCAGAAGAGACTTGTTTGGGCTAAAGAACACAAGGAATGGACATTAGACCAGTGGAAACCTGTGCTTTGGTCTGATGAGTCCAAATTTGAGATCTTTGGTTCCAACCACCGTGTCTTTGTGCGACGCAGAAAAGGTGAACGGATGGACTCTACATGCCTGGTTCCCTCCGTGAAGCATGGAGGAGGAGGTGTGATGGTGTGGGGGTGCTTTGCTGGTGAAACTGTTGGGGATTTATTCAAAATTGAAGGCATACTGAACCAGTATGGCTACCACAGCATCTTGCAGCGGCATACTATTCCATGTGGTTTGCGTTTAGTTGGACCATTATTTATTTTTCAACAGGACAATGACCCAAAACACACCTCCAGGCTGTGTAAGAGCTATTTGACCATGAAGGAGAGTGATGGGGTGCTGCGCCAGATGACCTGGCCTCCACAGTCACCGGACCTGAACCCAATCGAGATGGTTTGGGGTGAGCTGGACCGCAGAGTGAAGGTAAAAGTGCCAACAAGTGCTAAGCATCTCTGGGAACTCCTTCAAGACTGTTGGAAGACCATTTCAGGTGACTACCTCTTAAAGCTCATCAAGAGAATGCCAAGAGTGTGCAAAGCAGTAATCAAAGCAAAAGGTGGCTACTTTGAAGAACCTAGAATATGACATATTTTCAGTTGTTTCACACTTTTTTGTTATGTATATAATTCCACGTGTTAATTCATAGTTTTGATGCCTTCAGTGTGCATCTACAATTTTCATAGTCATGAAAATAAAGAAAACTCTTTGAATGAGAAGGTGTGTCCAAACTTTTGGTCTGTACTGTATATATATATATATATATATATATATGGTACAGGTATAACAAACCCAGTTACACAAAATGACCGAGATGCTTACCAATCTATGGACTGGAGCATCGCCCACCAACTATCAATTGATGTTAAAATGTACAAAGCAAGAAAGGAAAAAATGACCAGCTTACAGTCAATTTGCATACACTTTACTAAATCAATAATACTTGCTATCACTGAGGAAGAAAGGTCTTGTTCCGAAACATGTCTGGTAGATACGGACTGTGAGAAATTGAAGACGCACACTATCATTTGAAAATAATCCACACAAGGAAATTCAAGGTGGTTTCGGTGTCCCCGCGATACAAGGGCGCATGCGTGAGAAGATCATCCAAGCCAGCATACAGGAGAGCAGGTGGCCGACTGCGATCCAGCAACACGGTCACATCGCTGTGGGTTCCGTGAGTAACTGATCACTAAACTCATCATATGAAGTTTACTTATACTGAAGTTATTCGATTGGACAAAGCGGGACATAACGGAAAAATTCCATAATAGTTTGTTAGTACTACAAGTCCCAGCCTAAGCGCAGGAGCGCTAGGACATTGAACATCAAATATATCTTATGTGGATATCAAGTCATTTTAAAAATAAGATACAAATACCGATGTAAGGAATTATAAGACTCACAAGGCCGTATAATGTATATAATTTATGAAGGTTTTATGCAAGAGCTCCGCATCTTAAACACTTAAAGGGACCATGAATATGTTTTTGATAATTTTTATAATAGGGATATTGTTTTTATGATATATAGTGTGTGTGTGTGTGTGTGTGTGTGTGTGTGTGTGTGTATATGTATGTGTATATATAAATCCAGTAGCTGGAGCTATTTTATTTATTTATTCCAGACTGGATTTTACTTGGATTGGGATGGTAGGTTTTGGCAGTGGGACCTCCCACAGTCTGGGGCAGGTTTTTCCTAGCAGGAAGGTGATCGCAGGTGAAGCCTACCCTAATCAGGCTAGCATAAATCCACCCTCAGTGTGTCAGTCTGGGGGGAGTGTCTGTGAACCTGGAGCAGAGGCTCTGTATGTGGTCTCAGTCAGGAGGACTGAGGGGCCACAAAGCTATGCGAAACCTGATCTCTCCCCTGTGTGAATCTACTAAGGCTTGGAGCCTGAAACACTGACCCTGAGCGGTACTTAGAGGTGAGTCAGTTTAGGTAGAGTCCAGACGGGCCAGGTGTTTTATTTTGGCTTTGTATATTTTTTGTTATGCCGTGTGCCACAATAAAGAAGCAGTTTGGCCCCTAAATACTGGTGTCGATGAAGAAGTGTGTGGTTTCGACCCCAGTCAAAGAGAGCTACCCCTTACTATATATATATATATATATATATATATATATATTTAGTAAAGTGTATGCAAATTGACTGTGAGCAGGCCATTTTTTCCTTTCTTGCTTTGTACATAATTAATGCAGTGTATAGATATATAGTATATTCAGCAGTGTAGAGATATTTGAGGTGCAAGGTATAATAGATGTAGTGTGTACAGATATATGTAGTATATATAGCAGTATACTGATATGTGAGGTACGAGGTATAATTTATGTAGGTTGTATAGATATATAGTATATAAGGCATTGGACTGATGTGATTTACAAGCTGTAATTTATACACTGCTGTATATACTATATACCTGTACCCACTGCATCTGGTATATCTGTCTTTTGTGTGCCAGGGATGTTTTGTAATCCCATTCTGGCCCTGATGGCATACAGTATAACATGCAGCAGCAAACACAATTAATACAAGCCAATTACTAATGTATTGTGATTATGCATATTGCTTCCTTTGCTCACTGCTCACTTCCATGGTTATGACCACCCTGCAATCAATCAGCGGTGGCCATGCTTGCACACTATAGTGTGGCACTTTTTTCTATAGTGTGATGTTTGGACATTGCGGAAGAAGACTTAGTCCTCTTGGGTGTCACTACACCCCCTAGGGTTGCCACCTTTCCCCAAAAAAAATTCTGGGCAAGTTAAGCCACACCCCAAAGGGGGGTGTGGTTGTGGGGGCAAGGCTTAACACAGGGTGTGAAGTCGCTGTCATACTGTGGCTCCCCAGGAATATTAAAGCCCCCATTAGCGCCCCCCTGTAATAGTAATGCCCCCTTAGTGACAGTAATGCCTCCATTAGTGTGCCCCAGTAAGAGTAATGGCCCTATTAGTGCACCCCAGAATGAATAATGCCCCCTATTACTGCCCCCCAGTAAGAATAATGCCCCCAGTAAGAGTAATGCCTCCATTAGTGCCACCCATCAAGATTAATGCCCCATTAGTGACCCTCAGTTAGAGTAATGTGGCCCTCCTCCCCCGGGAACTGTCACTGTAAAGTGTTGTGTGAGAGTCCGGCAGCTTTCCTTCTGGGGGAGAGGGGAAGTGTCGTGATAGGAAAGGAGCGCAGCAGAAGAGCCGGGAACGGGAGGAGCGCAGGCCTGCTGCTCGTCTCATTGTTATCCAGCCTGATCTGGGAGTGAGAGTAACTCAGTGCCGGCGCGGCCGCCATGCTGTGGGGCGAGCGTTTGCTGCTCTCCTTCTGCAGTGTCTTAGTGCTCCTGCTCCTGACCACCTGCAGCCCCCAGCTCCCCGGCTTCCAATCCATCCTGACTGGCAGTCTTGTCCTCTTCAGGTTCGAGCCGGTCCCGGAGTGACGGACGCTCACAGCTCGCCGCCGCTCACTCACCGCCAGCTGTCAGACAGTCTGCACTGGAGTTTGAAATTAATCCTATGTCCGGGTCTGAGAAAGGCTTGTACCCAGACACAGGATTACAAACCCGAACTGTCCAGGTCAATCCCGTACGGGTGGCAACCCTAACATCCCCCCGCAATGCTGAAAACCGTCTTCAAGATGACACTGGCATCTGAGCAAAAAAGAAGCTATAGAAAGTGCTGTGCCAGTTCAAGCCACTGTTTCAGCCTGCCTTCCCAGAAATCCATGGGGTCAGGGAACAGGGTATGCAAAATAGACTGGCCATAGCTTAGGTAGGCCTGTACCTGGACATTGAGGCGGGAGCTGTCAGCACGTGGAAAAACTGCTCCATAAAGTTGAAGAAAATGAAATGGCTGCTGCTGCAGCTTCTGCTGCTTGTGGTGGCAGGAGGGGGTAATTCTGTGGGGGTGAAGAGTGGCAACCTCCCACTGATATGATTGGGTGTCTTGGCCGGTGCCATCTTCACCATCGTTCTCTTGATCCTCCACCTCCTCCTCCTCTTGCAGTGGGAGCTCCTCATCCTCATCTTCCTCATCTTCATCATCTTCCTCCTCCATGGCACAGTCCTCTAGGGCAGACAGCAAGAGGCAACAGCTGCACTTCTTCCACAGAGATCCACTGCTGCATGAGCTTTAGCGCCTGTTCTAAGATATATATGAAAGGGATGACATTGCTCATGCCGCAATTGTCCCAGGTTACAAACTTTGTGCCCTCTATGAAAGGCTTCAGCACCCGACAGGCGTCTCGGATGAGCTGCCACTGCCTGACCTTTAAACAACACATGCTCCCTGCTGTTGAAGCTGTCTGGTTAATGATGAAATTGTTCATGGTTTTCCGCTGTTTATACACACAATCAAGCATATGCAATCTTGAATTGAGTTGGCAACTGGATGATTAAGTGGTGTATCGTCAGGCTGTTCTGTCGCTGCAGGTCCAGGAGAGCATTCCACGCCACGTAAGAGTGCCTGAAGTGCTTGGACAGTCTCCTGGACTTTGGCAGCACCTTGTGCTAATTGGTATACTTATTTAGAAAGCGCTGCAACACTAAGTTGATTATTAGTGTTGAGTGCGAATATTCGAATTGCAAATTTTTAGAGATTTCGCAAATATTTTGAATATAGTGCTATATATTCGCGAAATCGAATATTCTTTTTTTTTTTTAATGCTCCAGTCAGTGCCCGTTGCTTCCGTGCTCATGGAGCATCCCCATCACCATGGGAACGTCTCCATATACTAGAATGTACTGTCGGATTTGAGAATTACGTTGAAATCGCAATTCGATTAATTCAAGTTATAATAATCGAATTGCGATTTCAACTTAAGCACTGCTATATTCCATATTCGTTAATTCTAGCCTACTATGGAATATTGAAGCCAACCATAGTAAACCAGGTCCAAGTTGAAATCGCGATGCGATTTAATATAGCTCGGAGTAATCACATGGCGATTTCAACTTAGCACTGCTATATTCCATAGTAGGCTAGAATTAACGAATATGGAATATAGCAGTGCTTAAGTTGAAATCGCAATTCGATTATTATAACTTGAATTAATCGCGTTGCGATTCCAACTTAGTACTGCTATATTCCATATTCGTTAATTCTTTTTTTTTTTTTTCTTTAACAATTTTTTATTGTTTTATGATAGTATAGAGTACATGTATGACAGTAGATCACAGTCAATTACAGTCAATTTACACAAAATAGCGTAAGGTATGATGACAGGTGATCCAGCAATAAAAGTTACAATTGGAACATCAAAGTTAACATGAAACTTATGAAGAATAAAGAAAGGAGGGGGGAGGGAGGAAAGGGAGGAGGAGGGACAAGGGATATAGGTAATCAGTCATGTCAACTAAAAGACAATTATACTATAAATATAGTTTCAAGTAAAGTGTCTATATTCTTTCCAGCGGGTCCAAATCGATAGAAAGGTGGATCTAGAGTTTAATTCCCAATGGGATAGCTCCTCAAGGCGATAAATTTGGTCGACTTTGTTGAGCCATTGTTCAACCTTTGGGGTTTCAGTGGAACGCCACAAAGTTGGAATAAGGATACGCGCTGCCGATATCAGGGAGGAGAATAAGGCCAGCGTATATTTGTCCCTACCGCAGATGCCAAACGAGAGTAAAGCAATTTCAGAGGTACATGGGAAAGCGGACTTGCAGATCTTATTGCTGATTTGAAAAATGGTTTTCCACCAGTCAGAGATCTTGGGACAGTCCCACCAAATATGGAGGAATGTGCCTTTCATGTCCTCGCACCTTCAACAGCGGTCCGGGACATTAGGGAAGAATTTTGAGATTTTGTCTGGGGTTTTATACCATCGTGATAGGACTTTGTAGCCATTTTCCTGGACACGGACACAACGAGAGAGTTTGTGAGGAATTGTGCAGATTTTAAGAACTTCCTTTTGTGTGAAGTTCTTCTTTAAGTCGCCTTCCCATATGCCAATGAAAGCAGGCTTGACATCCGCCGCGGGGAGATTTATTCGTTTGTATATAGTAGATATGAGCTTAGGAGGATATTTGAGAGCATTGAGTAGATTTTCAAACCAATCTGGGGCTTTTTGAGTACTAAGTGTTTTAGCCCACGAGGGAAGGTCTTTCTTTGTAAAGTTAATGAGTAGATTGTTAGAGGGAGTAAGGTTTAATGCTTCCAATAGAAGTGGGTCCGATAAAATACAACCATCTTTATCCAGTAGTTCTAGTATAGGTTTGCTGGAGGATCTGAGCTCGATAAGGGAAGAATCTTTTAGTTCGATAGGAGCCAATGATATCATGTCTTTCACTTGTAGAAAGGGAGAAGGTAGGGTTAGTGCCCGATGATTGGCGGAGAACCACTCCCATACCTTAATAGTAGTGGAAATTATCGGATTAGGTATAGAAGCTCGAGCAGGAAGTGGTCTGTCCGCCAACAACAAGGCCCTAAGAGTGGATGGGAAATGTACATTATCCAGAGCTAACCATTGTTTTTGCTTATGGGGTCTAAGCCAATCTATTAGTCTACATAGGTGTATAGCCTTCATATATTTCTCTGGGTCTGGGAGGCCTATTCCTCCTAAGTGTTTGGGTTTGGTTAAAGTTGCAAAGGAGATCCTAGGTTTCCTTCCCTGCCAGATAAATTTCCTGATATAGTTATTCAAGGACCGGAAGTATGACCCAGGTATAGGTAAAGGGAGGACCTGCATCAGATAGGTCAGTCTAGGTATAACTAAAGACATGACCATATTTTTTCTTCCAAACCAGGATAGGCAATGGTGATCCAAAGAGTCCAGCTGAGCAGCGATGGCAGACAAGAGAGGCGTATAGTTAAGGCGGAATAGTTCCGAGGGATGAGAGGTAATCTTAATACCTAAGTAATTTAAGTGAGGAGAGGTCCAGTCAAAAGGGGAACTAGTTTTAAGAGTTGTGAGCGTTTTAGAGGAAAGACCACTGTGAAGGATTTGTGATTTTTGAGGATTAACTTTGAAGTTAGATAAAAAGCCAAATTTAGCTAGGAGAGAGGTTATTAATGGCATGGAAGTTAAGGGGTTGGTGGTAATAATCAAAAGGTCGTCCGCAAAGGCGGCTAATTTAAATTCTAACGTTCCAATTTTTAGGCCTGATATTCCTTTTTCCTGTCTAAGGGTTTGCATCAAAGTTTCCATTACAAGGACAAAGATAAGAGGGGAGAGGGGGCATCCCTGGCGGGTACCGTTTTTTATGGGAAAGCGGGACGAGATAAGGTTGTTGACTGAAACTGCAGCAGAAGAGTTGGTATACATTGCAAAGATAGCGTGTATGAATGGGTCGAGAATTTGGAATTTCTGCAAGGTTTGTTTGATGAAAGACCAATCTATACGGTCAAATGCCTTCTCGGCGTCGGTTCCTAAAAGGACAAGTGGTTTCTTCTTATGAGAGGCAAAGTACAACACATCCAGAATCTTGGTGGTGTTATCTTTTCCCTCTCGGTCCCACACAAATCCCACTTGGTCTGAATGTATTAAAGAGGGGAGGAGGGATTGCAATCTGGTAGCCATCATTTTTGCAAGCAGTTTCAAGTCTATATTTAAAAGGGATATGGGGCGGTAATTCGCACAGGAAGAAGGATCCTTACCTTCCTTTGGGATAATTGTTATTATTGCATTAGTCATTTCAGAGGATAGTGAGGTATTTTGCAAGGCCAGGTTACAAATCGGGAGGAGATAGGGAAGTAGTGAGTCCTGAAATGTCAAATAGTAGGAAGTGGTGAGGCCATCAGGTCCAGGGCTTTTTCCTTTAGGTGAGGTCTTTAAAGCTGTGGTCAATTCTGCAAGAGTGAAAGGACTCGATAGGGTGCTTTTTTGAGAGGGGGATAGGGATGGGAGGTTCAAGGATCTTAGGAAGCGGTGCGTTTCAGTCTCTCTATCCGAAAGAGATTGAACTTGGCTAGGGGGATCAAGATTATAGAGGGATTCGTAAAAGATTTTGAATTGCTCTGCAATTGCCTTTGAGGAGAAAATTGGTGTTCCTTGGGGGGCTTTAAAAGAAGTTACATATCTTGTCTGTTGTCTGCGCTTAATACGGCTCATCAAGAATTTGGATGCCTTATTGCCATGGGCGAAAAATTTATGTTGCGAGGACAGGTAGTATTTTGCTGATCTCTCGTTTAGTAGATTTTTGAGGTCTGCTCTAAGCGTATTAAGGTCATCCAAATGTTGCTGAGCTAGGGATCTTTTATGTAGGGTTTCAAGGGCATGAATTTGGTCTAACAGGGTAGACAGACGTTTCTCAGATTGTTTCTTTATGAAGGAGCATTTGCTAATAAAATGACCCCTGATGAAAACCTTATGGGCATCCCAAAGGACATGAGGGGATATGCCAGGTGTATTATTTATAGAGAAGTATTCATCTAGTAGTGACTTAAAGTAGGTCCTGTGCGCCTCGCTGCTCAGAATGGACTCATTGAGCCTCCAAATAGGGTACCTACCCGAATCAGATGAAGAACGCAGGGTACAGAATACAGGCGCATGGTCAGAGATGGATATACTTCCGATCCTCGCGTCGGTGCAGAACTGAACCTGATCCTTGGGGACAAAGATATAATCAATCCTGCTATAGGACTGTGCTGGAACGGAATAGAAAGAATAATCAGAGCAATTTGGGTTAAGGCATCTCCAAATGTCAATCAGGCCTAAACTGTATAATTTAGCGTTTAACTTTCTCAGGGCTCTGGCAGAGAAGGAAGACCTTTTGGAGGAAGTATCGGTAAGGGGATGTAACGCAACGTTAAGATCTCCTGCCACGACGAGTGTACCTTCATGATGGTTTTCTATCAAAGAAAGGGTAGACAACAACCAAGCTATCTGGTCCGAATTGGGGGCATAAAGGTTTACAAAAGTATACTGTTTCTGACTAATATGACCCTTCAAAATGATGTATCTCCCTTCGGGATCTTGGATGTGAGAGGCATATGTAAAGGGTACGCTTTTTTTGAAACCGATACTCACTCCCCTCGAGGCAGCCCCATCAGCTCCGCAATGGTACCAATTTGGGAATCTAGAGAAAGATAAGTCCGGGTACTTATTATGCTCATAATGGGTTTCCTGGAGGAAGATTATGGAGGATTTTTCCTTTCCCAGAAGAGAGAAGATTTGAGAGCGTTTTGAGGGAGATCTGAGACCCTTAACATTATAGGTAACTATACTTAGATCTGCCATATTGTTCTGGTCAGGATTGGGGTGATACAATTATACCGGTACCTTGCGAAGTGAGAGAGTAGGATATCATACCAAATGGCCCCAAAGAGAGTAAGCATCAGCTCCAAAAACGTCAGGTGGCTCGTGGGAAGTCTACTCAAAGTAACATGACTGGGGGAAGAAGAAAGAGGTGCATATCTATAAACATAACAATCAACATAACTCTGATAGAACATTGAGATGATGGGAAATTCCATCAAAGTAATGAGAAGGGGGTGGTGTGGGTAAACCCAATTATTAGGTCTTGCCATTATATGGGACATGGTGAGCTAAAAGGCAGTTATTTCTGGTGCTTCATAATAGTATACAAATCTTATGACATACTATATGCATTAGTCCTTCAAGAAGGAAGGGATAAATATGGAAGTGGGAGAGAGAAGGCAAGATATTAGCAAGAGAACATAGAGAAAGCTGCTGGTGAGTATCTATCGCACCCAGACGTTCAGGTAATTCTCCTTGGTGTCAGCAATCCACTTCTGCGTCTAAACCGTTGTAGTTTGGTAGCAGGTGACTTCTCCCATGGGGTGATTTTCGGGATAGGTGGGAGTGATGATATGTCGGATACTGTATCCCAGTTAGCAATGTCCATTGGATTAATGTCCATGGTGACGAAAGCTGCTTGTAGGTCCTCATATGAAGAGATCCTGATAAATTTTCCAGCATGCGAAAAAGTGAGGCCAAATGGAAAAGTCCATCTATATGGAATTCGGTTATTGCGAAGGTACTCTGTAAGGGGTTTAAGGATCCTTCTTTTTTGCAGGGTTACAGGCGCCAGGTCTTGGTAAATTGAGATTGACGCGTCTCCAAGTGAAATGGTGTTAGTTGTTCTAGCCGCTGCAAGTACTTTTTCTTTATCGAGGAAATTCAAAAAGCGACATATAATGTCCCTGGGTGGATCAGAGTCCTTTGGCTTCTGTCGCAGGACTCTATGCGCTCTCTCAATGGTCATATTCGCAGGATCTTCGTGGCCCAGAAGAGAGGTACCAATGTCTTTAATGGTGGTCACAAGGTCCTCAGCAGGCACTGTTTCAGGTATGCCCCTGAATCTAAGATTGTTTCGCCGACTGCGATTCTCTCGATCCTCCATTGCGGCATATAGCGAGTTAATGTGGCGCTGGCATGAGGAGAGAGATTGTACCACGGCCGAGCTATGCTCCAAGGTTGCCGCTTGTGTGGATTCTAGCGATTCCACTCTGTGGCCTACTTGCTGGATTTCTTGCGTGAGGTTAGAGATTTCTTGCTTAAGAGGGGATAAGGCTTCTGCTAGGGCTTGTTTGATAAAGCGTCTTGAGACTGGTAATTGGCGTGAGTTCGCTGACTCACCTCCATCGCTGTCATCATCAGAGGCGCCTTCTTCAGTCTCGGCGGGAGTGCATTCATCCGCCTGCGCCATCTTGGATTCCCTGATCACAGCCGTGCTGGACTGTTTTTTCAGGTATTTTGTCATCCCCGCGCCCGGGTTATGGGATTTAGGCATCGCACCTGTATCAGTGGTCTTCTGCCCTCCTATCTTGACCATTTCAGCGGCTATTAGCAGACGTAAGCAGGTCCCTTGGCAAGGTAGTGTACGGAGCTCAGCAGTGCATGTCCTCTCGGCTCCGGCGCTGGCTCCGCCCCCTCCATATTCGTTAATTCTAGCCTAATATGGAATATAGCAGTGCTAAGTTGAAATCGCAATGCGATTAATATAACTCGAAGTAATCGCATTGCGATTTCAACTTAGCACTGCTATATTCCATATTAGGCTAGAATTAACAAATATGGAATATAGCAGCAAACATAGTAAACCAGGTCCAAGTTGAAACCGCAATTCGATTAATTCAAGTTATAATAATCGAAATTGCGATTTCAACTTTTTACGTATATTCTTAATATTGCTCTAACTTCGTCTTTTAGAATATTCGTAATATTCTAAAAGACGAAGTTAGAGCAATATAACGAATATTCTAAAAGACAAAGTTAGAGCAATATTACGAAATTTCGTAAAATACACATATAGATTGTAATTTAGCTAATATACTGCTATAGTAATTTTTTTTATAGTTTACATCTTTAACAAAACTTAAGTTCTGAAGAGGCAAAAAAAAAAATTGAGACCAAAAAAAGGATTATAGCACTATATTAGCTAAATTACAATCTATATGTGTATTTTACAAAATTTTGTAATATTGCTCTAACTTCGTCTTTTAGAATATTCGTAATATTCTAAAAGACGAAGTTAGAGCAATATTAAGAATATTCGTAAAATACACATATAGCCTAGCCATAGTCAATTAGTCATAGGAACGTTGCCTAAGAAAAAAATCGCATATTAATCGCGATAATTGGAATAATTCCGAATATTCGATTTCGACGAATATAACACGAATATTCAATCGAATATTTGCGAAATATCGCGAAATCGAATATGGCACCTCCCGCTCATCACTATTGATTATGTGCACCATGCAGGGAGCATGCGTTATTTTGCCCAGGTTCAGGGTGGCCGCGATGTTGTGTCAATTGTCGCTCACCATGTTGCCATTGTTGGAGCCAGTGGGGTGACATCCAGCAGGATATTTGCTGCTTGATGTACTTGGGCAATTGCTCGCCGATGTGGCTACTATCTCCCAGGCCGATCAGCTCCAACACGGTGTGGCAACACTTGACCCATCACCCTCCTCCTATGATGTTGCCTTCTCCTCAGCACCCTGATCCGACTCCCTTCCTTTTGCTTCTCATAGACTGTGGGATATCGTGATGGGTCCTTTGGCAATCTACCTCTGCTCTTCCCTGCTTGCCACTAGTGATGCCCCCAACGACAAAAGCGAGGCTACAGGGGCCACTACTTCCACCACCAAAACAACTATACCTGGGGTCTGCAGCCTCCTCCTCCACCTATTCCTCAGGGCAGTACAAATGCTGATTGCTCTTACACAAGTCTTCAACAGGGAGATTCACTTGACTATCTGCCATAAGGCATAGTGGAGTTTTCTTGCCATTTCTAAAAAAAAAAGAAGACGCCCTTTTAGTAAGGGGCAGTGAAGACTGGGAGGCTGGCAATGAAGGCCTTCTTTGGGGCTGCAAATAGGGGGAGTAGGAGGGACGGCACGGTGTCCGACTCAGAAGTCACCTCCACGTCATCCTGCTGCTTTTGAGAGGATAGCTCCGTGGAACGTTATTAGTAGAGAAGTAAATTAAATGCTCACTAGAAAAATCCCCTAAAACTTAACTTTTAATCTAAACCAATAAAAATAAAAAAGAGAATATCTTGTAGGGGATTAATTATATCTATATATGACTAATGTGCCCACAGGTATGTGGCTAAATAGATAATACAATTATGTAGGGCAATATCCTAGGCAGATACACTTAAAAAGCAATGAAGGCTGGTTGGTGACTTTACTCACGGTTACCACATACTTGCAGTAAATGTCACATAGCATCGTTTCCAGCAAAGTAGATTCATTGCTAGGTGAAGTTGTGGTTACCATGTAGTTCCAGAAGCCACTAGATAAGGGTATTTCGTCACCAGCAGTGTTGTCAGGAGATGACCTGTCCCTGGATGTCCTTTTAGGCTATCCCTGCCTAAAAGCGGAGCACCCGCCCCAAAAGAGGCAACCCCACTTATCGGTGGCTAAACCCTGGTCAAAGCACTAGGAAAGCCAACAGAAGATAGTCCTGGTTCATCGGGGGACATGACAAAACAAAGGATGGAATATTGATGCTGGCAGCCAAGATTATGGGCACTAAGAAATAGACACAAGAACCCCCCTGGGAGAGCAATTAGCCAGAAGGGAGCGGAGACTATGCCTTACTTCTGGTCAGGTGGAACGCAGAAGCGTTCCAGCGATATAAATATACGATGAACACAAAATAATGATGAAAAAGCATAGGCAAGGTAATATTATAATAAAAAAGGTGATATCATATTAAAATTAAAGCCCAGACATGAGAAGGGCTGAATTAGGCAGGTTGTAACACAGAGTATGCATTATTGTCGGGACTTCCGGCATATGGAGTGCACTTCCGGGCGGTGGAACGCACCGTATGGATGCGCCAGTGGAACGCACGGGGCAGGATACTAATGTTATGCCTGATGCGTCCCATGGCGCATTGGCCATGCCGATTCAATGCCGAAAGAGGAGGGGGAGGGAGGAGTATATGTAGAGTGCCTATTATTAAAGCAATATGGGCCAGAAAATATGATAAAGTGATATATAAGGTGAGCATGGGGGCAGATGAAAACCCGGGACAGAGGGACCCAAAGGATTGTCTGTACAAAAATGATCATTCATGATCAAATAATTTAGGCAGGTTACTTTGTACATAATAAAGAGATGGGGAAACAGATATTAACACAGACCAAAATATAGAGGCAAAGCATTAAATGAAGCATGAAAAAGATATCTGCTCATTAAGGCCCAGCGGGCCGTGTGTCTACTGGGCCTCCTTGCAGAGAATCCTCCTGTCCCAATCACCACCTCTGGGTGATTTTCTGATCACCTCAATAACTTGAAATTTTAGCATTCTATAGTCACCATTATGATTTTCCAGGACATGGCATGCTATAGGTTTGTCCCAGCAGTGATTGATATCGCCGGGGTGATCACCCACCCTACGTCTTAATTTGCACTTAGTTTTTCCGACGTAGTTTAAGGGACAGTTACAAGTACACAGATAAACTACACTCTAGGTCTTGCAATTAGCAAAATCCTGCATCTGATAAGTCTTACCCATAGAGACACTGGTGAAGGTGGTAGATTTTAGAATCATCGGACAGCAAATACAGTTGAAAGTACCGGATAGTCTACGATCGAGCCAGGTACCCCTATTAGGTGGTTTTGTGTAGTGATTGTGTACCAGCCTATCCTTAATTGATCTGTCCCTTCTATAGGTGACTGATGGTCGCATAGAAATTAAATTACCGATGTCAGGGTCGGACAAGAGAATTCCCCAGTATGTATGTAAAATACCCAGGACTCTTAAATTTTATTAAACAAATGTACCTATAATTCTCATAGTATGTAAATGAGCAGGGCACTCAAGGAAAACCGTGACCATGTTTTTGAATGCAATGATAAGCTTTTATTACTGAATAAATAAAATTAATAAACAAGGTAAGGTTGGTAAAACAATGAATCACAATAGAATATACAACATGCAATAAACTTCACATCAAATAAATCGATTGCAGATCTAATAATTCGATTGACCAGCTTGCAAATGATCGATATCTGATCGAATATGCTCCAGTCCAATAATTGGTATCCGAAACACACTGTCAATAATTCTGATCGTTATTTAGCGAATCCAAAAAGTCCTGCAATGTTCCAATTTAACACGGTGGCGTCTCACCAAAACAACGTTGGTAGCGGCGTCCCGCTACTGAATAGCTAGCGAGTGAAAATGATCCGTTACCTTTATAGCGACCTGATGTTCATCCGAAATTGTCGCATGAGCCTTCAGATGTACTCACTCCCAGAATATGCCTTTTGATGTTTGTAGCACTATTCAGTCAGGATATTGAAGACGGCTCACTGTTCGGTTGCGGTCGATTTGTTGATACGGTAAACGTCTCAGTACAGCAATGGGGTGTAGCACCAGACGCGTTTCGGGGTTCAACCCCTTCCTCAGTGGCATGCTTCACCCAATTGAAAAACCCCTCTTTTATGCTGAATTTTCTTTGCTTTGATTGGTCCCAATTTGATCGTCACATCCTGTTTGCCAATTAACTCAGGTGTTGTCCATTACAGCTCAACCATGGATGCAATGGTGTGTGGAATACAAAGGGTTATATGGAGAAACAATAGAAAAAACCCTTTTAAACACCTTTAGCAATTCAACATACTTCTGCAATTTCATCCAGTTATATATTACTAGTTACTGCGTTATTTGGAATAAAAAACGCATCCATGCATTCTGCGTTTTTGATGCGGCATCCATGCGTTTTTTTTATTTTTTGATAAAATACGGACAAGACTTGTCCACTCAAACATCTTACTCATGTATATTACGTCCTAATCTCGACTTGTAGGGGAACATTTACATGACAGATTTAAATTCTACCCAAATGACTGTTTATGGTAAAAAAATGTATATATCACATATCATCATCAATACTATGTGAATATATACATATCTAAAAAAAAATTGATATATAAAACACATTTGGAACACAAATTCTTCAAAAACATCACATTGTATTTAAAAAAATATTTAAGTAAATAGTAAAACATTGGTAAAAAGTTTATTACTTCGAGGGATGTACAAAGATGGGAACCCACGTCTAGAGGAAAAACCGGCTGTAATAAAAACAGTCGGTTAATCGTCGAAACGTCGGTGCTCACCAATTGTTCATAAAAATCCAAAGAGCTCAAATTCTGCATTGAGCCCCCTGGGTATTAGGGTATCAAATTCAAAAATTTGTTTTGTTTCAAGTCTGGACATCCTTTCTATGTGGTTGCCTCCTCTCCATTCTTTCTCCACTTTGTCAATCGCAAAAAATTTTAAACCTGAAGGATCCTGATTGTGTAGTATTTTAAAGTGATATGATAGCGAATGGTTTTCAAATCCCTTACGTATGTTTAAATGTTCCGAAATCCGTTTTTTTAAAACCCTTTTAGTCCTGCCTATATATAATCTTTTGCATGGACACTCTATAGCGTAGACACGGACCCGAACCCGGACATTTTCGTAAAAGTCCGGGTTCGGGTTCGGTGTTCGTCACTTTCTTGGCGCGTTTGTGACGCTTTCTTGGCGCTTTTTGAAAGGCTGCAAAGCAGCCAATCAACAAGTGTCATACTACTTGCCCCAAGAGGCCGTCACAGCCATGCCTACTATTGGCATGGCTGTGATTGGCCAGAGCACCATGTGACCCAGCCTCTATTTAAGCTGGAGTCACATAGCGCCGTCCGTCACTCTGCTCTGATTAGCGTAGGGAGAGGTTGCGGCTGCGACAGTAGGGCGAGATTAGGCAGATTAACTTCTCCAAAGGACTTGATTAATCGATCGATCTGCAGCTGTGCATCATTGAGCTGCTGAAATTCAATTGCTCACTGTTTTTAGGCTGCCCAGACCGTTTGTCAGTCACTTTTTTCTGGGGTGATCGGCGGCCATTTTGTGTCTTGTGGTGCGCCAGCCCTTGCTGCGACAAAGTGCATTTAACCCTCAATGGTGTGGTTGTTTTTTGGCTAAAGCGTACATCAGGGTGAAGCTGTCACACCAAGTGCATTTAACCAGCAATAGTCTGTTTATTTTTTGGCCATATACTACATCAGGGGCAAGCTGCGCCTGTCACCAAGTGCATTTAACCCTCAATGGTGTGGTTGTTTTTTGGCTAAAGCCTACATCAGGGTGAAGCTGTCACACCAAGTGCATTTAACCAGCAATAGTCTGTTAATTTTTTGGCCATATACTAAATCAGGGGCAAGCTGCGCCCGACACCAAGTGCATTTAACCAGCAATAGTCTGTTCATTTTTTGGCCATATACTATATCAGGGGCAAGCTGCGCCCGTCACCAAGTGCATTTAACCCTCAGTAGTGTGGTTGGTCAAGCTGTCACACCAAGTGCATTTAACCAGCAATAGTGTGGTTATTTTTTGGCCATATCCCAGTCTAATTCTGTCACTAAATCCATACCGGTCACCCAGCGCCTAAATACTAGGCCTCAAATTTATATTCAGCTGAATTTGAATACAATACATTGGGCCAAATAATATTTTTGTTGTTGTGGTGAACCATAACAATGAGGAAAACATCTAGTAAGGGATGCGGATGTGGACATGGTCGTGGTGGTGTTAGTGGACCCTCTGGTGCTGGGAGAGGACGTGGCCGTTCTGCCACATCCACACGTCCTAGTGTACCAACTACCTCAGGTCCCAGTAGCCGCCAGAATTTACAGCGATATATGGTGGGGCCCAATGCCGTTCTAAGGATGGTAAGGCCTGAGCAGGTACAGGCATTAGTCAATTGGGTGGCCGACAGTGGATCCAGCACGTTCACATTATCTCCCACCCAGTCTTCTGCAGAAAGCGCACAGATGGCGCCTGAAAACCAACCCCATCAGTCTGTCACATCACCCCCATGCATATCAGGGAAACTGTCTGAGCCTCAAGTTATGCAGCAGTCTCTTATGCTGTTTGAAGACTCTGCTGGCAGGGTTTCCCAAGGGCATCCACCTAGCCCTTCCCCAGCAGTGGAAGACATAGACTGCACTGACGCACAACCACTTATGTTTCCTGATGATGAGGACATGGGAATACCACCTCAGCATGTCTCTGATGATGACGAAACACAGGTGCCAACTGCTGCGTCTTTCTGCAGTGTGCAGACTGAACAGGAGGTCAGGGATCAAGACTGGGTGGAAGACGATGCAGGGGACGATGAGGTCCTAGACCCCACATGGAATGAAGGTCGTGCCACTGACTTTCACAGTTCGGAGGAAGAGGCAGTGGTGAGACCGAGCCAACAGCGTAGCAAAAGAGGGAGCAGTGGGCAAAAGCAGAACACCCGCTGCCAAGAGACTCCGCCTGCTACTGACCGCCGCCATCTGGGACCGAGCACCCCAAATGCAGCTTCAAGGAGTTCCCTGGCATGGCACTTCTTCAAACAATGTGCTGACGACAAGACCAGAGTGGTTTGCACGCTGTGCCATCAGAGCCTGAAGCGAGGCATTAACGTTCTGAACCTGAGCACAACCTGCATGACCAGGCACCTGCATGCAAAGCATGAACTGCAGTGGAGTAAACACCTTAAAACCAAGGAAGTCACTCAGGCTCCCCCTGCTACCTCTTCTGCTGCTGCCGCCTCGGCCTCTTCTGCTGCTGCCGCCTTGGCCTCTTCCTCCGCCTCTGAAGGAACGTTGGCACCTGCCGCCCAGCAAACAGGGGATGTACCACCAACACCACCACCTCCGTCACCAAGCGTCTCAACCATGTCACACGGCAGCGTTCAGCTCTCCATCTCACAAACATTTGAGAGAAAGCGTAAATTCCCACCTAGCCACCCTCGATCCATTGCCCTGAATGCCAGCATTTCTAAACTACTGGCCTATGAAATGCTGTCATTTAGGCTGGTGGACACAGACAGCTTCAAACAGCTCATGTCGCTTGCTGTCCCACAGTATGTTGTTCCCAGCCGCCACTACTTCTCCAAGAGAGCCGTGCCTTCCCTGCACAACCAAGTATCCGATAAAATCAAGTGTGCACTGCGCAACGCCATCTGTAGCAAGGTCCACCTAACCACAGATACATGGACCAGTAAGCACGGCCAGGCACGCTATATCTCCCTAACTGCACACTGGGTAAATGTAGTGGCAGCTGGGCCCCAGGCGGAGAGCTGTTTGGCGCACGTCCTTCCGCCGCCAAGGATCGCAGGGCAACATTCTTTGCCTCCTGTTGCCACCTCCTCCTTCTCGGCTTCCTCCTCCTCTTCTTCCACCTGCTCATCCAGTCAGCCACACACCTTCACCACCAACTTCAGCACAGCCCGGGGTAAACGTCAGCAGGCCATTCTGAAACTCATATGTTTGGGGGACAGGCCCCACACCGCACAGGAGTTGTGGCGGGGTATAGAACAACAGACCGACGAGTGGTTGCTGCCGGTGAGCCTCAAGCCCGGCCTGGTGGTGTGTGATAATAGGCGAAATCTCGTTGCAGCTCTGGGACTAGCCAATTTGACACACATCCCTTGCTTGGCGCATGTGCTGAATTTGGTGGTGCAGAAGTTCATTCACAACTACCCCGACATGTCAGAGCTGCTGCATAAAGTGCGGGCCGCCTGTTCGCGCTTCCGGCGTTCACATCCTGCTGCTGCTCGCCTGTCTGCGCTACAGCGTAACTTCGGCCTTCCCGCTCACCGCCTCATATGCGACGTGCCCACCAGGTGGAACTCCACCTTGCACATGCTGGACAGACTGTGCGAGCAGCAGCAGGCCATAGTGGAGTTTCAGCTGCAGCACGCACGGGTCAGTCGCACTACAGAACAGCACCACTTCACCACCAATGACTGGGCCTCCATGCAAGACCTGTGTGCCCTGTTGCGCTGTTTCGAGTACTCCACCAACATGGCCAGTGGCGATGACGCCGTTATCAGCGTTACAATACCACTTCTATGTCTCCTTGAGAAAACACTTAGGGCGATGATGGAAGAGGAGGTGGCCCAGGAGGAGGAGGAGGAGGAGGAGGAGGAGGAAGAGGGGTCATTTTTAGCACTTTCAGGCCAGTCTCTTCGAAGTGACTCAGAGGGAGGTTTTTGGCAACAGCAGAGGCCAGGTACAAATGTGGCCAGCCAGGGCCCACTACTGGAGGACGAGGAGGACGTGGATGAGGAGGAGGTGGAGGAGGATGAGGATGAAGCATGGTCACAGCGGGGTGGCACCCAACGCAGCTCGGGTCCATCACTGGTGCGTGGCTGGGGGGAAAGGCAGGACGATGACGATACGCCTCCCACAGAGGACAGCTTGTCCTTACCCCTGGGCAGCCTGGCACACATGAGCGACTACATGCTGCAGTGCCTGCGCAACGACATCAGAGTTGCCCACATTTTAACCTGTGCGGACTACTGGGTTGCCACCCTGCTGGATCCACGCTACAAAGACAATGTGCCCACCTTACTTCCTGCACTGGAGCGTGATAGGAAGATGCGCGAGTACAAGCGCACATTGGTAGACGCGCTACTGAGAGCATTCCCAAATGTCACAGGGGAACAAGTGGAAGCCCAAGGCCAAGGCAGAGGAGGAGCAAGAGGTCGCCAAGGCAGCTGTGTCACGGCCAGCTCGTCTGAGGGCAGGGTTAGCATGGCAGAGATGTGGAAAACTTTTGTCAACACGCCACAGCTAACTGCACCACCACCTGATACGCAACGTGTTAGCAGGAGGCAACATTTCACTAACATGGTGGAACAGTACGTGTGCACACCCCTCCACGTACTGACTGATGGTTCGGCCCCATTCAACTTCTGGGTCTCTAAATTGTCCACGTGGCCAGAGCTAGCCTTTTATGCCTTGGAGGTGCTGGCCTGCCCGGCGGCCAGCGTTTTGTCTGAACGTGTATTCAGCACGGCAGGGGGCGTCATTACAGACAAACGCAGCCGCCTGTCTACAGCCAATGTGGACAAGCTGACGTTCATAAAAATGAACCAGGCATGGATCCCACAGGACCTGTCCGTCCCTTGTCCAGATTAGACATTAACTACCTCCCCTTAACCATATATTATTGGACTCCAGGGCACTTCTTCATTCAATCCTATTTTTATTTTCATTTTACCATTATATTGCGAGGCTACCCAAAGTTGAATGAACCTCTCCTCTGTCTGGGTGCCGGGGCCTAAATATATGCCAATGGAGTGTTCCAATGTTGGGTGACGTGAAGCCTGATTCTCTGCTATGACATGCAGACTGATTCTCTGCTGACATGAAGCCAGATCCTCTGTTACGGGACCTCTCTCCTCTGCCTGGGTGCTGGGCCTAAATATCTGACAATGGACTGTTGCATTGGTGGCTGACGTGAAGCCTGATTCTCTGCTATGACATGCAGACTAATTCTCTGCTGACATGAAGCCAGATTGTCTGTTACGGGACCTCTCTCCTCTGCCTGGGTGCTGGGCCTAAATTTATGAAAATGGACTGTTGCAGTGGTGGGTGACGTGAAGCCTGATTCTCTGCTATGACATGAAGACTGATTCTCTGCTGACATGAAGCCAGGTTGTCTGTTACGGGACCTCTCTCCTCTGCCCGGGTGCTGGGCCTAAATTTATGAAAATGGACTTACAGTGGTGGGTGACGTGAAGCCTGATTCTCTGCTATGACATGAAGACTGATTCTCTGCTGACATGAAGCCAGATTGTCTGTTACGGGACCTCTCTCCTCTGCCTGGGTGCCGGGGCCTAAATATCTGAGAATGGACTGTTCCAGTGGTGGGTGACGTGAAGCCATATTCTCTGCTATGGGACCTCTGTCCAATTGATTTTGGTTAATTTTTATTTATTTAATTTTTATTTTAATTCATTTCCCTATCCACATTTGTTTGCAGGGGATTTACCTACATGTTGCTGCCTTTTGCAGCCCTCTAGCCCTTTCCTGGGCTGTTTTGCAGCCGTTTTAGTGCCGAAAAGTTCGGGTCCCCATTGACTTCAATGGGGTTCGGGTTCCGGACGAAGTTCGGATCGGGTTCGGATCCCGAACCCGAACATTTTCGGGAAGTTCGGCCGAACTTCTCGAACCCGAACATCCAGGTGTTCGCTCAACTCTAGTAGATTACATTTTCTGAGTTGCACGTTAGGCAATCTTTTATTAGATGACGATGATTATTGTGAATAGACACCGATTCACTAGTTCTTTTCTGGAAGGATGTTGCTTTGCAGTTTTTGCACGAACCACACCTAAAAAGCCCTGTAGGCCTATCCAGCTTGAAATGGTGGATTCCCTATTTAATTGTTTTTTCACTGTAGGGGCCACTTTTAAACTTAAATTAGGTGCCTTCGTAAAAGTAATTTTTGGATTTACTGGTATTGCAGTGCCTATAATCTTGTCCTTTTGTAACAAATGCCAATGTTTGGTTACAATCTGGCGTATTGTTTTATAGTCATCACTAAAGGGCATTATTAATCGCAAAGTTTCCTGAGGAGACTCCAAATCCTGTGTTTTCTCCTCAAAAAAAGACTTCCTATCCATAGTATTTACTTGTTGTAATGCTTTATCCAGAATTTCTGTGGGATAATTTTTCTCCAAAAAACTCTTTCTCATCTTATTAGCCTCCAACTCATATTGGGTTTCCAATGTACAGTTTCTTTTTATTCTTCGGAATTGTCCTTGTGGGATATTTGATAACCAGCTGGGGAGGTGACAACTATTGAATAAAATATAACTATTCTTTGCGGTGGGCTTAATGAAAGTACTACATATTATATCTTGATTTACTATGTTAATATTCAAATCCAGGTATTCCACTTTCTCCTGACTCGTCACTCCTGTAAATTTGAGATTCCTATCATTAGAGTTAATATCATTCAAAAAGGATTGTAGGCTCTCATTACCACTTTGCCATACGAACAAAATATCATCTATGTAACGTTGCCAGAGCACCAGGTCCGTCCCCAGCTTGGGCCGTATGACCAGCCGTTCCCACTCTGCCATAAATAAATTGGTATAGCTGGGGGCGAACCTGGTGCCCATGGCAGTACCCTGTATTTGTAAATAAAAATCTCCCTCAAAATTAAAATAATTATGATTTAAAATGAAGTTTATCCCTTCAATTATAAAATCAATTTGTTCCACTCCCAATCTACCTTCTAATGTTAATTGGGATCTTACAGCCTGTTTCCCCTTATCATGTTCTATTATTGTATATAGGGATTGTATATCCAAGGATCCCATAATCCAGGTATCCTTAAATTTCAATTTCTCCACTATTTTGATGATTTGTGTAGTGTCTTTTGTATATGACTCTGTTTTTTGTACCCTGGGCTGCAACATTTGGTCTATATACTGTGACAAATTTGACGTAAGGGATCCAATCCCTGACACTATGGGTCTACCTGGTGGATTCTCTTGATCTTTGTGTATCTTTGGTACACAGTAGAACATAGGTATTCGTGGATTCTTATTCAATAAAAATTTGTGCTCCTCATCTGTTAAAATACCTATCTTATGCCCTCTGTCACAGAAGGCTAAAAGTTCCGAATAAAATTGGTTGGTAGGGTCACTGGGTAATTTACGATATGTATTTGTATCCTGCAACTGTCTTAGACATTCTATATTGTATTTCGAAATGTCCTGAATCACAATGGATCCACCCTTATCTGCTGGTCATATCACTATATTTTTCTCTTTTTGTAAGATCTTAAGGGCTTTTATTTCATCATTGGACAAATTTTTTCATTTGTATTTAGTCCTATTCTTTATTTTCCGTATATGGCCTTCTACGCATTTTTTGAAACTTGCCATTTCATGACTGATCTCGTTTCTTGGATATTTCTTAGATTTATTTTTGCATGTTGTATGTATATATTGGTCACTATTGTCAATTTCTCTAGCAATCGGATTTTTAAGGAAATATTTTTTGAGGCACAGACGCCTTATAAATTTCTCCACCCCTATAAATGTGTCGAATTTATTGAGGGTGGCTGTGGGGGCAAATTTGAGACCCTTATTCAATAAATGTTTTTGAGATTCTGTAAGGGTTTTGGAACTCAAATTTATAATAGAGTCATTTTCTATTGGATCTAAAACTATCTGCGATGTCCCCTTTTTCTTCCTGCCTCCTCTCCGTATTTGGGTCTGTCTTCCTCGTTTGATTTTATCCTTTTGGGGTAATGGTGTTGTTGATAGTGATTTTGTTGGGCAGTGTAGTGTTCCTGATGGGGGACGTGGTGCCGTTGTGGTTTCTCTACTTGTTGGTGATATGGCGTGTATTCTATTTGGGGCCTGTTTCTCAAATTGTATTGATGATCCCCCTGGTGATTGGTGTTGTGTGTTTGTGATTCTAATTGGGATGGTATGTGTCTTAACCGTGTCCTGTGGTGTGGTGGGGTCCTGTCTAAAAAAACCTGCCTGTCTTCAAGTGCCTCAAAGCGGTTATGTGTTGGTATTGTGTATTTAGTATTATTATGTGACCTCTCTCTATCTGTCACATTTTGTGGTTCCTCTAATGAAATCCCTATATTTCCAGTGCCTATATTAGTGTTGTCCATATTCATGTTTTGGTTTTTTTGCCCTTTTTTAGGTATAAAATGTAGTTTTTTAATTTTCTTTCCCATTATATCCTGCTCTACTTTATCAAGATTATTGCACAGTTTGGATTGCTAATAATTATATTCTTAATTTTTTGGCAATTTACTCATATTAATTTTAATCTCATTGATTTTATCCGTCACTTCACTTAATATTTCTTTCCTTCTCTTCATGATTAGCTCTACCAGAGAAAGAGAGCATTGGTGGAGCAGCTTCTCCCATTCAGTGTTAAATGTAGGGCTCTGGAGATCCTGTGCAGGGGATTAAGTCAATGTCAAACCCTCTGGGGTTTTACCGCATTCCACAAATCTGCACAGTGTCTTAATCTCCCATCGCTGTCTCAGCTGCTTCACCAATAAGTTCTCCAATTCTCTGAATGTATTTCTCATCATCTTATCATCTTCTACATTATTCTCTTCATTATTAAACATAAAATTTTCAACTTTCAATCTTTTAGTTTCTACATGGTCCCAGATGTCCATGGTGTTTACAGTGTCTTGTGCAGACATTACGAGTGGACAAAAAGTAGCTTGAAAGATGAATGAAATGTCGCACTAAGGCTCTGAAACAACACCAGGTGCTCCTGCAAATTGAGACCACTCACTCAATACAAGAAAGCAAAAAAACATGTAAATGAGCAGGGCACTCAAGGAAAACCGTGACCATGTATTTGTGCTTCCCAGGGATAGGGTTCCCATCTTTGTACATCCCTCGAAGGTTCCCATCTTTGTACATCCCTCGAAGTAATAAACTTTTTACCAATGTTTTACTATTTACTTAAATATTTTTTTTAAATACAATGTGATGTTTTTGATGAATTTGTGTTCCTAATGTGTTTTATATATCAATTTTTTTTTAGATATGTATATATTCACATAGTATTGATGATGATATGTGATATATAATTTTTTTTACCATAAACAGTCATTTGGGTAGAATATAAATCTGTCATGTAAATGATCCCCTACAAGTCGAGATTAGGACGTAATATACATGAGTAAGATGTTTGAGTGGACAAGTCTTGTCCGTATTTTATCAAAAAATAAAAAACGCATGGATGCCGCATCAAAAACGCAGAATGCATGGATGCGTTTTTTATTCCAAATAACGCAGTAACTAGTAATATATAACTGGATGAAATTGCAGAAGTATGTTGAATTGCTAAAGGTGTTTAAAAGGGTTTTTTCTATTGTTTCTCCATATAACCCTTTGTATTCCACACACCATTGCATCCATGGTTGAGCTGTAATGGACAACACCTGAGTTAATTGGCAAACAGGATGTGACGATCAAATTGGGACCAATCAAAGCAAAGAAAATTCAGCATAAAAGAGGGGTTTTTCAATGGGGTGAAGCATGCCACTGAGGAAGGGGTTGAACCCCGAAACGTGTCTGGTGCTACACCCCATTGCTGTACTGAGACGTTTACCGTATCAACAAATCGACCGCAACCGAACAGTGAGCCGTCTTCAATATCCTGACTGAATAGTGCTACAAACATCAAAAGGCATATTCTGGGAGTGAGTACATCTGAAGGCTCATGCGACAATTTCGGATGAACATCAGGTCGCTATAAAGGTAACGGATCATTTTCACTTGCTAGCTATTCAGTAGCGGGACGCCGCTACCAACGTTGTTTTGGTGAGACGCCACCGTGTTAAATTGGAACATTGCAGGACTTTTTGGATTCGCTAAATAACGATCAGAATTATTGACAGTGTGTTTCGGATACCAATTATTGGACTGGAGCATATTCGATCAGATATCGATCATTTGCAAGCTGGTCAATCGAATTATTAGATCTGCAATCGATTTATTTGATGTGAAGTTTATTGCATGTTGTATATTCTATTGTGATTCATTGTTTTACCAACCTTACCTTGTTTATTAATTTTATTTATTCAGTAATAAAAGCTTATCATTGCATTCAAAAACATGGTCACGGTTTTCCTTGAGTGCCCTGCTCATTTACATGTTTTTTTGCTTTCTTGTATTGAGTGAGTGGTCTCAATTTGCAGGAGCACCTGGTGTTGTTTCAGAGCCTTAGTGCGACATTTCATTCATCTTTCAATAATTCTCATAGTGTTCGCTTCATTAGGATGTAGGTTAGGACTCAAGAGTGCATGTCTGTCTTTCTGTGAAGAGTGTTTGAATGCATCCTTTAAAATTTCCGGGGGATATCCCCTTTGGGAGAAACATACCTGTAAATCCCTCGCCTGAGTTCTGAAGGAGGTGAGTGTGGAACAGTTTGTTCTGATACGTAAATACTGTCCCTTGGGGATACCTTTTCTAAAGCTCAAGGGATGACTGTCCTCCCACCTCAGGAGACTAATAGTTGCTGTCTGTTTTCGATAGGTCTCAAATTCGTTATTTTTCTTGGTAATGTAAATAACCAAAAAAGCAATACTCTGGTTATGGATTTTGTGTGTAAATCTAAGACCCATATCATTGGAATTCAGTTGTAAAAAAGTTTTAAAGAGATCAATGGACCCATCCCACAGCACCAGAATATAGTTAATGTACCTTCCCCAGAAGATAATGTGGGAGGTCCATTGCTCAGATATTTTATTGAAAACTATGGTATCTTCCCACCAGCCCAGGATGAGATTTGCATAACTAGGAGCACAGGGGCTCCCTGAGCTGTTGGTAAAATCTACCATCAAAAAGAAAATAATTATCACCGCGCAACAATGATTTTGCTACTGAGAGAAAAACGTGATTAATACTAAAATTAGCTCGATGATTCTAAAAATGAACTCTGAATTTGCCTGACATGTCTAGATGTTAACCCCTTAAGGACCCTGGGATTTTCAATTTTTGCTTTTTCGTTTTTCACTCCCTGCCTTCCCATAGTCCTAACTTTTTCATTTTTCCATTCATATAGCCTTAAAGCCTATTCATGCAAAGCCTATTCAGTTATAATATTAATGCATTATATTGGAGATATTCCAATGGACATGTCCAGAGCTGTTTGGACGCACCCAGGCTGATGTCAGCAGTAAGTATATAAGGCAAGCTGGACAGATTTTGATAAAGTGATCTGTTATAGTGCTATCAGTTTTGAAACTTAAGATGGATAAACGCAAATGTGTTAATGATCCAGACAATTTCTGCTACATATGTGGCAAATATACTACTTGATCAGCGCAAGAATCTGACAAAGCGAGTGCGTCTTGCAGCTTGGGATGCATTTGTGCTAGTAGTGCAGAACTTCCTTGGGAACAGACCAGCTACAAACTATACAAACTATGCTGAATTAGTAGACAACATGCTTACAGCATATGAACAACTTGGCTGCCGAATGTCATTGAAAGTGCATTTCTTACATTCCCAACTTGACTTTTTTCCACCCAATTTGGGACACGTAAGTGACGAACATGAAACAGCGGTTCCATAAAGATATTTGTACAATGGAGAACAGGTATCAAGGCCGCTGGAATCCCAACAAGATGGGGGACTACTGCTGGTTTTTGCAACAGAAAAATATGACCGTTCACAAACGCAAAAGCAGATGCCTAAAACACTTTTAACAGTACCGGGCCTTGCTCAAGTAAGACTTTTAAACTGAAAAATGAGACTTTTAGAATTTTTTTTATTCCATTGCATTTTCATACACTGTTTGCCACGCAAACTTTGATGTAGATCAGGTAATTGTTGGAGTAAAACTCAATGCTTTCCAAGTGCTTAATTCATTTAGGCATACTTGTGCATAGCAAAATTTTGTGACGTGTTACAACAATTCTGACTTCGGATTTGTAATCCACACACTCGATTTAGTATAGGACAAATTGTTTTTGCCCAGTAGCAGACGAAAAGATTTTTTTTTGTTGCCTGGTATTATGTTATGTGTTATGTAAGGATAAATTCCAACATTTTTAATACGAAGCAGTTATGGATCTTATATTGTATGCCCTGAGTTTAAAAAAAATGTTCCATTGCTTTCAGGCCAAATTCATGTGGTATGTTAGTATATAGTGCCTCTACATCAATAGAAACAAGATACAAATGATCATCCACAGATATATTCTCAATCTTCATCATAATATCTGTGGTGTCACATATATAAGATGGTAAGGATAATATAAACGGGCGAAGAATCACATCAATATAGATACCGGTTTTGTGTTATGGAGTCGACTCTCGAGACAATTGGATGACCCTTCAAGGGAGGATATCTTTTATGCATTTTAGGGAGGGCATAAAAAGTAGGGATTTGAGGATTTTTGGGAACCATAAATCTAAATTCCTCACTAAAGATCACCCTATTGTCAAGTGCTTCAACGAGAATGGATTCTAATTACCCGGTGGAGAAGTCCTCCATAAGATTGTTTGATAATATCCCATAACGGGTCTTGTCATTACGGAGGTTAAGGCACATGGTTTGGTAAGTATAATGATCCATTATAACCATGCTTCCTCCTTTACAAATTATAGTGGAATCTGTTTCAAGGTAATTTAGCGCCTCCCATTCCTCCTTATTAAAATGTCATAACATGCTAGGGTTAGTCAAGGGAATTTTGTCTATCTCTTCATTTACCAATTTACAGAAAATATTGATGGCCTGGCATCCTGTGATCGAGGCATCCTACTGCTCTTTTCTTTAAGAGAGGTGAAGGATCCCTGTCCTGGAATCCGCTCACCATCCTCCAAAAGATAGCTCAAGATTTGTACTCCCTCAAAATCCTCATCTAAAATCCCCAATCTTTTGCATGTCTCTTTATCATGGGATCTGATTTTTTTTTTTTTTTTTTTTTTTTCCATTTAAGTTTACGATTAAATATGTTAATGTCCTTTATCCAATTAAATGAATTGAACTTGAGTTGTCGGTACAAACGAGAAACCCTTTTTTCAAGACTCTATTCTCAACTTCAGATAATGATCTTGTAGAGAGGTTGATAATCTGATTTGCATGGGGTATTACTTTTGTTTCAGTGACTTTGGATTGGTTGTCCCCTCTCTGTCCCTCAATTGGTATGGAAAGACATTCGTGCCATTCCCTACTTTTAAAAAAGAAGATGAGGAGGAAGATGAGAATGGGCCGGGTGTATATTTTATCCCGCTGATCAGTTTTTGGGGTGGCGGTTGAGTACGGGTGTCCGTATGACCTCCTATGTATCCTCTCTGGGGCCATCTCTTTCTACCTCTCCCCCCTTCATTGGGCCTTCCCTCTATGAACTGATTTTGAGGTCCTTTCAGTGTCTGACTACTCTATATCAGTTGTAGAGGATTCCATAGTCTGGACTCCTAGTGTCTCGTTAGTGAGGAAATTAAAAACTTGTTGTCCTGAAAACCTGTGAGATCACGTATAAATTGTCTGTGCTTTCTTTCTTTTAAAATTGTTTGATAACATTCAATATTATGTAAGAGGGTTTCTCGTCTATCAAAGTCTGGGTCAGTTTTAAATTTTAGGACTTGTTGTGTTGATCTGTCCAAAATTAAGCACTCTTCATCCAGCAACAGTTGCATAAACCGAATTGAGCTGTCTAACAGCTCATGTTCCACTTAGTAAGTAGAGAGGTAGATCTAGATCTATCTGCAGGTACAAGATGTACTCTCAGACCTTTTGGGACAATCTTATTTTTTTATGCAATTTTCTAGGGATTGTACCTCCCACCACCATCTAAGGTTCTGTTTGTATTCTTCAAAAAGATCTTTGAATAATTTTTTTAATGAAGGTGTACCCCCCCCCCCCCCGGCTCCCTTCCCCCTCTTTTTCAGAAAAATACTCCCTTGCTTAACTAAGTCAATATTCAGTGTTAATTGGTCCCCCAGAAAACCTGCCATATTCCTTATCACTGGAACGTTATTAGTAAAGGAGTAAATTAAATGCTTACTAGAAAAATCCCCTAAAACTTTTAATCTAAATCCATAAAAATAAAAAAGATAATTAATACCCACACAAGACATTCTATCTATTAGTGTTGGTAGAGTACCAAAGTGCTCAGGTGCTCTACCGAGCACACGAGCACAATGGAAGTCAACAGGAGAACCTGAGCATTAAACCAGGCATCCCTGCTCTAAAAAGGGGAGGGTGTCTGATTTATAGTAAAAGGTCAGAAATTGATGGAAACACCACTGAAATGGTTTGGGAACAGCATGGGTAGGATTTTTGGATGCATCTTGTACTCCCAGGTTGATGCAGGGAATGATGTTGTCCGAGTAATACGCCACTTTTACAGACTCACAATAATGCGCACCAAACCGAAGATAAAATCTATTTTAGAGGAAAAATTGTTAGAAAACATTCTTTCCTGTATATTTACTTGTATATAAAGTGCAAGAGCTGCCAAAAATTGCAAGGAAGAGGCACTCCGATACAACCTGTATATCACTTAAAGGAGGGCCTCATTCACATTGTGGGACTCTGAACCGGCACTCCAATACACCCTTTATTACACATAAAGGAGAGCATCATACACACCCTTGAAAAATTATGATTAATGACCTGCTGGTGACCCTCAAACATTAGGAGCAAGGGCCTGCTGGTGACCCTCTAAAACATTACAGGCGAGTACCTGCTGCTGATCTGACCAACTAAAACATTATGGGTGAGGGTCTACTGCCGAGATGACTATCTAAAAATGTTTGTGGCCGAGGACCTGCTAATGACCCTCTAAAACATTATGGGCGAGGGCCCGCTGCTAAACTGACCCTCTAAAACATTAGGAGCGAGGGCAGCTTAATAAGTATGTTGATATGATGGAGGAGGAGGACGAGAAAAGTGAGATTGAACCATATACCTTTTTTAGTGGTGGAAGGGGTGCATGGGAATACAGTGTATTCAATACATCATAAAAGCCATATTTGGAGTGCCTTTATGTTTAGCTGTTTTCCTCTGGAGTAGAGAAGTCAGGGGTAATCCAGGCCTTGTTCATTTTTATAAGAGTCAACCGGTCAGTATTTTCAGTTGACAGGCGGATCAACTATTATTCCCCCAGTGGCACTAAATACACAAAACTGGTGGCGGGGCAGGCCAGCATCTCCAAGGCGCAGAGCGCCAGTTTGTGTCACGTGTCCAGCTTGGACATCCAATAGTTGTAAGGCACACAGGGATTACTGAGGATGCTGACACGGTCTGCCAGGTACTCCTTCGCCATCTTCCAATTTTTTTCCCTTCTTGTGACACTAGGCCGCGCATAAGGTTGAGGGTGCTGGCGTATTCCTCTTGTATCCCCTTCTCGGTTGGCCAAGGAACTACGTACTCTGAAGCTAGTGTTGTCAGCTGGAAATTTTGGGAGCAATTTTTCCACAAGGACCTTCTGGTATTGCACCATTTTGCTCATCCACTCCACCAGAGGAATAAGACATGAGAAGTTCTCTTTGTAGCAGGGGTCGAGAAGGGTGAACACACAGTAATCTGTGTTGGCCAAAATGTGTACAACGCGAGGATCACAGGAAAGGCAGCCTAACATAAAGTCAGCCATATGTGCCAGAGTCCCAACAGACAAAACTTCACTGTCCTCATAAGAAGGATGACTCTCAATCTCCTCATCCTCTTCCTCCTCTTCTACCCATCCATGCTGAACAGATGGAATAAAACTTCCCTGGGTATTACCCTCTGTAGCGGAGGCAACCGTCTCCTTCTCCTCCTCATCGTCATCGTCATCATCATCCAATTCGCGCTGAGAAGACTAACTGAGGGTGTTCTGGCTATCACCCTGTGTACTTTCTTCCACCATTTTCACCTCTTCCACATGCAAAGCATCCGCTGCAGAAGTGGGATGGTTACGCTGATAATAGCGTTATCGCCGCTCACTATCTGTGTTGATTCCTCAGTTGTGTAAAACCTCACAGAGGTCGGACGTCAAGGCCCACTCATGGCTTGTGAAGAGCGGAAGCTGACTGTAAAGGTGACGACTAGAGTTGAGCGGACACCTGGATGTTCGGGTTCGGCCGAACTTCAGAAAAAAGTTCGAGTTCGGGACCCGAACTTAACCCCGAACCCCATTGAAGTCAATGGGGACCCGAACTTTTGAGCAGTAAAATGGCTGTAAAAATGTCATGGAAAGGGCTAGAGGGCTGCAAAATGTGGTCAAGAGCATGGCAAGTGCTCTGCAAACAAATATGGATAGGGAAATTACTTAAAATAACATGCAATACGTAAAAATAAAAATCTTGATCTAGGAGGACCAGGTCCATATGAAGTAGGAGGTTGAGGAGGCGGTGGATGTGTAGGTGGAAGTGGCGGTGGAGGAGGAGGAGACAGCCTACACTGCTTTTTGTTTTAAATTTTTTTTTTTTTTTTTTCTTTTTAAATTGGGGTACACCCCAAAACATTGGGAAATATAACCCTCCAGTCGTGCTAAACACATGTTCAGACAATACACCGGCTGCAGGGCAGGCCAGCACCTCCAAGGCGTAAAGGGCAAGTTCAGTCCATGTGCCCAATTTGGAGACCCAGAAGTTGCATGGGCTGACCCCTGTCAGTTAGTTCATGTAGGCGTGTGCATACTTGCTGCCCTGTGATGTTCACGTTCCAATTTGATATCTGCTCTATCAACTTTCGATGTTCTTTTATGCACCTACCATGGTGATTACGGGTGGCGGGGAATCAGGGTTACAGGCCGGAGAGGGAGCGTGAGAAAAAGAGACCAAATTTAAGGGAGATAAATTTATTTTAAAAAATTGGGGATCCAGAAGAAATGAAGGAAAAGCTATTAAGGCGCAAATGGGGGACAAATTACAGTAGCCCAAATGTGGGCCAAAATCAAGCGGAATTGTGGGAAAAGCTATTGAGGCACAAATGTTGGCCAAAAGAGTATAGTGGAAATGTGGAACAACTTGTTTAAGTTTAAACGTTGAATCAAAGGATGTGGAGCGCATCAAATAAAGAAGCATTTCAGAAATGTTATTCCCTGTCACCTATGCAGAGCAGGGGCTTATTCATGTCTAAAATTGTATAATGTCAACCCTAGAATGTAACAGAAAATAACAAATTAATTAACCTGTCTACTTGGTAGAGCAGGGGTATATGACAGAAAACAATTGTTTATTGTCACCCGAAAATGTAAAATAAAAATTATTGAAATTTATCAAGCTGTCAACTAGGTAGAGGAGGGGTATATTACACCCAAAAATTTGTGAATTTCACCATAAAATGTAACAGACAATTTTTTTATTGTTTAACCTGTCTATTACGTATAGCAGTGGTACTTCACACCCAAAAATTGTTGAATTTCAACTGAAAATGTAACTGACATATTTATTTTTTTAACCGGCCTACTAGGTATAGCAGTGGTACTATACACCCAAAAATTGGTTAATTTCACCAGAAAATGTTAATGACAATTTTTTTTATTTTTTTTAACCGGCATACTAGGTATAGCAGTGGTACTAAACACCCAAAAATTTGGTGAATTTCACCCGAAAATTTTAATGACAAAGTAGTGAAATGATATAAAATAAAACATATACAAAAAAATAAAAATTGATTTATGAGGTGGAGTTCCATATGGAGTAGGAGTTTGTGGAGGCGGTGGACGTAGCGTAGTAGGTGGACGCGGCGGTGGAGGAGGACAAGATAGAAAACACAGGTTTTAATTTATTTTTTTAAAATGAAGGTACACTCCAAAAGAGTGTGAAATATCCAAACTACAAACATGAGCAATTGCGCTGCAGTATAACAATGGCTGGTTAGTGCAGGTATACATGTCTATTCTGGACAAGGTACGGACAAGTCCTGAGGGATTCATGCCTGGTTCATTTTAATGAACGTGAGCTTGTCCACATTGGCTGTGGACAGGCGGCTGCGCTTGTCTGTGATGACACTCCCTGCCGTGCTAACCGCACGTTCAGATAATGCACTGGCTGAAGGGCAGGCCAGCACATACAAGGCGTAAAGGGCAATCTCAGGCCATGTGCCCAATTTGGAGACCCAGAAATTGAAGGGGGAAGACCCGTAATTCAGTACGTGTAGGTGTGTGCACACATACTGCTCCACCATGTTGGTGAAATGCTGCCGCCTGCTAAGACGTTCCATATCAGCTGGTGGTGCTGGTTGTTGTGGCGTGCTGTCAAAGCTTTTCCACATTTTGGCCATGCTAACCCTGCCTTCTGAGGTGCTGACGGTGCACCAGCTGCGTTGGAGACCTCTTCCTCATCCTCTGCCTTCGCCTTGTGTTTCCACTGTGCCCCTGCTGTCAGGTGGGAATGCCACCAGCAGCGCGTCTACCAGCATGCGCTTGTACTCGCGCATCTTAAGATCACGCTTCAGTGACGGAATTAAGGATGGCACATTGTCCTTGTAATGGGGATCCAGCAGCGTGGCCACACAGTAATCAGCACAAGTTAGAATGTGGGCAACTCGGCGGTCGTTGCGGAGACACTGCAGCATGTAATCGATCATGTGTGCCAGGCTGCCCAGAGGCAACAAAAAGCTGTCCTCTGTGGAAGGTCTATCGTCTGTGTCCTCTGTATCCCCCCCCCATCCAGGCACTAGTGATGGCCATGAGCTAGTCTGGGTGCCACCCTGCTGTGAACATGGTTCCTCCTCCTCCATCTCCTCCTCCTCATTCTCCACCTCGTCATTCTCCAGAACTGTGCCCTGGCTGGACAATTGTGTACCTTGGGTTTGTTGGTGCAGGAACCCACCCTTGGAGCCACTTGGGAATGACTGTCCGGAAATCCTACGAAATGATCCCTCTTCCTCATCCTCCTGTGCCACATCCTCTTCCATCATCGCCAGGAGCGTTTTTTCAAGGAGGCATAGAAGTGGGATAGTAACGCTGAGAATGGCGTTATCGGCACTGGCCATGTTGGTGGTGTACTCGAAACAGCGCAACAAAGAACACAGGTCTCGCATGGAGGCCCAGTCATTGGTGGTAAAACGGTGCTGTTCCGCCGAGCGACTAACCCGTGCGTGCTGCAGCTAAAACTCCACTATGGCCTGCTGCTGCTCGCACAGTCTGGCCAGCATGTGCAAGGTGGAATTCCACCTTGTGGGCACGTTGCATATGAGGCGGTGGCTGGGAAGGCCGAAGTTACGCTGCAGCACTGACAGGCGAGCAGCAGCAGGGTGAGAACGCCGAAATTGCGCACAGACGACCCTGTACTTTGTGCAGCAGCTCTGACATATCGGGGTAATTTTTAAGGAATCTCTGCACCACCAAATTCAGCACATGCGTCAGGCAAGGGATGTGCATCAAACCGACTGCTACGAGATTATGCCCATTATCGCACACCACCAGGCCGGGCTTGAGGCTGACTGGCACAAACCACTCATCGGTCTGTTGTTCAAGGCCCGTCCACAGCTCCTGCGCGGTGTGGGGTTTGTCCCCCAAACAGATACGTTTTAAAACTGCCTGCTGACGTTTACCCCTGGATGTGATTAAGTTGGTGGTGAAGGTGTTACGCTAACCGGATGAGGAAGCGGAGTAGGAGGAGGAAGCCTCGGGCCCAGCCGCCACTGCATTTACCCAGTGTGCTGTTATGGACATATAATGGCCCTGACCGTGCTTACTGGTCCATGCATCCGTAGTCAGGTGCACCTTGCCACAGATGGCGTTGCGCAGTGCACACCTGATTTTGTCCCCTACTTGGTTGTGCAGGGAAGGGATGGCTCTCCTGGAAAAGTAGTGGTGGCTGGGCCTGACGTACTGTGGGACAGCCACCGCCATAAGCATTTCAAAGGCCAATAATTTAGAAATGCTGGCATTCAGGGCTAGGGATCGCGGGTGGGTTGGGGGGTACTTCTTCTTCCTCTCCTGCGTTTGGGAGATGGAGAGCTGGACGCTTCCGTGGGACATTGTGAGGATGCTTGGTGACCCAGGTGTTGGTTCTGCTTGCAGATCCTCTGTTTGCGGCACGGAAGGTGGCACTGTCACTCCAGATGTGGATGAAGAGGCCGAGACTGCAGCAGAAGAGGAAGCAGGAGGAGCCAGAGACCTTTCTTAGTTTTTGAGGTGTCTACTCCACTGCAGCTTGTGCTTTGCACTTAAATGCCTGGTCATGCAGGTTGTGCTCAGGTTGAGAACGTTTCTGCCTCGCTTCAGGCTCTCATTGCACAGCGTGCAAACCACTCGTGTCTTGTCATTAGCACATTGTCTGAAGAACTGCCACGGCAGGAAACTCCTTGGAGCTGGCTTTGGTGTGCTCTGTCCCTTGCTGCGGTGGGCAGTAGCAGGCGTACAGTCTAGAGGACGGCCGCTCCGCTTTTGCACCCTGCTCCCTCTTCTGCTGTGCTGGTGGCTCTGTGTGACCACCGCCTCTTCCTCCGAACTACATAGGTCAGTCGCATGACCTTGCTTCCATGTGGGATCGAGGACCTCATTGTCCTCCACATCTTCTTCCACCCAGTCTTCACCCTTGCCTTCCTTGTCGGTCTGCACACTTTTGAAAGCCCCAGCAGTTGGCACCTGTGTTTCGTCATCATCCAAGACATGCTGCAATGGTCCTCCCATGTACTCATCTTGAAAGATAAGTGGTTGGGCATCGGTGCACTCAATCTCTTCTACTTCTGGGGCAGGGCTAGGTGGATGGCCCTGGGAAATTCTGCTAACAGAGTCATCAAAAAGCAGAAGAGACTGCTGCATGACTTGGGGATCAGACTGCTTGGCTGATTTGCAAGGGGGTGAGGTGAAAGACTGTCTCCTGCTGCAAGACCACAGCCGATGTCCATCAATGTGAAGGAACTGGATCCACTGTCAGCATCCCATTCTACTATCGCCTGTACCTGTTCAGGCCTCACCATTCGTAGAGCCACTTTAGGCCCGACCAAATACCGCTGCAGGTTCTGTCGCCTACTCGCACCTGAGGAAGGGTTTTCACTTGTGCATGTAGCTCGCACAGATCTACCACGTCCTCTCCCTGCAACAGGAGCTCCACCAGCAGCACCACGACCTGGGCCACGTTGCTTATTTGATGCTCTCCTCATATTTCTCGCATTTAGGATCTTGCCCTAAATGGGTGTTTAATAGTAGAATAGAACGACAGTATGTACAGGGTTTATCTCACACGCCCTGAACCAGACTAGGCCTCAATTAAAGATTTGTGCACCAAATGGCGGTATTTCAAATACCTGAATAGAATCCCACTATGTAAAGGCTGTATCTCACAATGACATATGCAGCAAAGGCTGCAAAATAACCTTTTTTTTTGCACAAACGGGTGTTAGTTTAATAACTGAATATAACAGCAGTATATAACCCTGGAATTTCAAACGTCAAGATGCTGCAAGGCCTGACAATTTGTGTATTTTGCCCCAAAAATTGTGTTTTATTAATAGAAGAATATAAGCCCTGTATATACAGGGTGTATCTCACACAGACTGACACACAATAGGCCTTAATTAAAGATTTGTGCACCAAATGGCGGTATTTCAAATATCTGAATATAACCCAAATATATAAAGGGTGTATCTCACAATGACATATGCAGCAAAGGCTGCCAAATAAACTTTTTTTGCCGAAACGGGTGTTTGTTTAATAGCTGAATATGGCAGCAGTATATAACCCTGGAATTTCAAATGTCAAGATGCTGCAAGGCCTGAAAAATTGTGTATTTTGCACAAAAAACTGTTATTAATAAAAGAATCAAACCCATGTATTCAACCACCTCCGAACCGCCTAACGCAGGATTGCGGTCCGGAGACGGTCCTGTTATTCCTCTGACGCCCGGCAAAAGTCACAGGGGGAGTTTGTCACCAGCCTGCCAGCCAATGATAATCGCTGGCAGGCTGGTGATTTTCAAAAAACAAATCACAAGCCATATAACTCATCATATTTATAAATATAATGTGTTAAATAGCTTCTGTGCTCCTCTGCTGGTCCTTTTTCGTCTGTTGGTCCCAGCAGAGGAGCACAGATCACTGTAAGTGCACAAACACACTTAGCCCCAGATCACCCCCCCCCATCACCTCAATTAACCCCTTGATCACCCCTGTCAATCACTACTGAAAGGGAAAAAAGTGATCAGTGTAAACTGTCACTTTTTTTTTTTTTTCACTAGTATTGACAGTTAGGTTTTAGGTTAGTTTAGGCCCTTTTGTTAGGTAGTTAGAATCGGTTAGCGCCCAGCCCACCGCACCGCAGTCACTGATTCGCTGATTAGCGTATTGCTAATCAGCATTGGTACTTTTATAGTATCTGTAAGTGATCAGAACTGATCAGTCAGATCTATAATAGTATTAGTGTCACCTTAGCTCGCTCTCCACCCAAAACGCCTGATCGGTCGCCCACACTTTCGTTCACCCACGCTCGCCCTGCCGCAGTGACAAAATTATATATTTTTTTTTATCACTGCACAATCACTTCAAGCGCTGCGGCGATAAAAAAAATCAGTTTTGATATTTTTTTATCAATCGCAGCGGTTTCCGGTACTTCGCTAGCCTCCCATTTGTAAGACAGGCTTGCTTTTTTTTTTCTTGGGTAGTCTCAGTGAATACCCCCTAAATTTAGTTGACCAAATGGCAAGTAAGGGGTATTCTTCTGAAGAGGCCTACAGGCTTCTGACCCAGTCGGATGAGGAATGGGAACCCTCATCTGACGAATCCAGCGGGTCAGAATACGAACCTGTAGAAAGCAGTGGCAGTCTGACCCAAAGTTCGGATGATGAGGTTGAGGTCCCTGATACCACCAGGCGTACCCGGCCCCGTGTTGCTAGACCACAGGTTGCGCAGGATCCACTTCAAGGGCAGCAGAGTGGGGCTGGCGCTGTCGGATTACGTGGTGAGGCATACACCAGCAGCGCAGCCCATCCTGGACCTAGTACCAGCACTGCCATAGAACATGGTGAAGTGGCGAGCACCAGAAGGGCAGTTGAAGCTGGTACGGTGGCACGTGCATTAGTTCGCCTGTCGCAGTCACCGCACAGACAGGCCCTTAGAGTCCCTTAGGTGCTGGCAAACCCTGATTGGCAGCCCCCAACTTCAGCCGCACCAGTAGTTCCCCCTTTCACCGCCCAGTCTGGAGTTTGGGTTGAGACCGCTCAGATCAGATCGGCACTGCAGTTTTTTGAGCTGTTCTTGACTGCGGAGCTCTTGGACTTAGTCGTTGCAGAAACAAATCGGTATGCTACTCAATTTATAGCCGCCAACCCAGGAAGCTTTTATGCCCAGTCTTTTTTCTGAAGTTTCCGAAATTAAAACTTTTCTGGGCATTCTCCTTAACATGGGCCTAACAAAAAAGCATGAATTGCGGTCATATTGGTCCACAAACCCAATTCATCACATGCCCATGTTCTCTGCTGCCATGTCCAAGACACTATTTAAGACCATCCTGCGTTTCCTGCACTTTAGTGACAACAGCACCTCTCGTCCCAGAGGCCACCCAGCTTTTGACCGGCTCCACAAAATTTGGCCCCTCATAGACCACCTTAAAACCATATTTGCTGATTTGTATACCCCTGAGTAAAACATCTGCATAGACAAGTTCCTGATACATTTTACTGGGCGCCTTGGCTTCAAACAGTACATCCCAAGCAAGCGGTATGGGGTCAAATTGTATAAGCTCTGTGAAAGGGCCACAGGCTATACGCACAAATTTCGAGTCTATGAGGGTAAAGATCAGACCCTGGAGCCGTTCGGTTGCCATGACTACCTGGGGAGCAGTGGGAAGACAGTCTGGGACTTGTCATCCTTTATTTGGCAAGGGGTACCATCTTTATGTGGACAATTTCTACACAAGTGTGCTCCTCTTCAGGCATTTGTTTATAGAACAGATTGGCTGCTGTGGCACCGCGCGACCTAGTCGCCGGGGCTTCCCCCAACGGCTCGTTACCACCCGTCTTGCAAGGGGGGAGAGGGCTGCCTTGTGTGATGAAGGACTGCTCGCGGTGAAATGGAGAGACAAGCGTGACGTTTACATGCTCTCCTCCATTCACGCAGACACGACAATACAAATTGAACTAGCAACTGGAGTCATTGAAAAGCCCCTCTTAGTCCACGACTATAATTTGTTCATGGGAGGGGTGGGCTTCAATGACCAGATGTTGGCTCCTTATTTACTCTCCCGCAGGACCAGACGCTGGTATAAGAAGGTGTCTGTATACCTAATTCAACTGGCGATGTACAATGGTTTTGTTCTCTACAGTAAGGCTTGGAGAACAGGATCCTTCCTCAAATTTCAGGAAGAGATCATCGAGAACCTCCTGTATCCAGGAGGTTCCGTGGCCCCATCCACCAGTGTAGTGAGCCGTCTACACGAGCGACATTTCCCCAATGTTGTTGCTGGTACCTCAACCCAAGCGCCACCCCGAAAAAGTTGTGTCTGTAGCAGGAGTGGAATAAGGCGTGACACCCGCTATTTCTGTCCTGACTGCCCTGACCACCCTGCCCTATGCTTAGGGGAGTGTTTCCGGAAGTACCACACACAGGTACACTATTAGCATAGGGATTGCGTCACACAGGGCTCTTAGGGCCCTTTCACTCACAGCTGCTGCAAACCTCTCCTTTCACCTGGGACAAAGTGCATAATGTACTTCGCCACATTTCTGGGCAATTTGCGCTTTGCACATTGTCCCATGGGGAAGGAGAGGTTTGTCCTATAAAGGTAAAAAAAAAGCAAAACAAAAAGAAAATCACCGGTAAGCAAAAAAGTTAATGTTCTGTTCCAAAAGTTCAATAAAGTTTATAAAAGTTAATGTTCTGTTCAAATGTTATATAAAGTTAATGTTAATAAATTTATTGCGTTGGGGCCTGTTTTTTTTTTTTTTTTTTTTTTTTACCTTCTAGGTGGACCAACCGATGAACCAGCTGCAGCACTGATGTGCATTCTGACAGAAGCATTGCGCTGCTGTCAGATTACACAAAAGTCGGTGTATGCGGCGCAGCAAGACGAGATTTCTCCTCTGCAATAAAAGATACGTTTGCCGAGGCTTATGGACTGAGGGACGGTGTTCTTATGCTTTGGCAAACACTTTGTATGTAAAAAAAAAAAAAAAAAAATTTATCTCGGCAATGATTTATTCATCCACATCGATTGATGTGAATGGAGAAATCGGGTTTGCCAGGGCATACGAGCATACGAGAGGGTTTGGATGTTGGGCGGAGCTCCTATGTCCTGGCAGACGCCGTTCCCCTCCTTTTTTTTGCCAGAGATTTTTTTATCCACATTGATCGATGCGACTGAAGAAATCTGTGCCGTACATTTTTTCTTTCAGCCCAGAGGCTGAACGAAAAAAAAAAATCTCATTACCCGTATGCTCAATATAAGGAGAATAGCAGAAACTCCTAATGCTGGCCATACATGTAATGATTGCGGAGACTCTCAAATGCCAGGGCAGTACAAACACCCCACAAATGACCCCATTTTGGAAAAAAGACACCCCAAGGTATTCGCTGAGGGGCATATTGAGTCCATGAAAGATTGAACTTTTTGTCCCAAGTTAGCGGAAAGGGAGACTTGTGGAAAAAAAATATCTTCTATGAACTCGCCATGCCCCTCATGGAATGCCTTGGGGTGTCTTCTTTCCAAAATGGGGTCACATGTGGGGTATTTATACTGCCCTGGCATTTTACAGGCCCTAAAGCATGAGAAGAAGTCTGGAATCCAAATGTCTAAAAATGCCCTCCTAAAAGGAATTTGGGCCCCTTTGCACACCTAGGCTGCAAAAAAGTGTCACACGTGTGGTATCGCCATACTCAGGAGAAGTTGGGCAATGTGTTTTGGGGTGTATTTTTACATATACCCATGCTGGGTGAGAGAAATCTCTCTAAAAGTCAACTTTTTCCATTTTTTTATACAAAGTTGTCATTTTAGAGAGATATTTCTCTCACCCAGCATGGGTATATGTAAAAATACACCCCAAAACACATTGCCCTACTTCTTCTGAGTACGGCGATACCACATGTGACACTTTTTTGCAGCCTAGGTGGGCAAAGGGGCCCAAATTCTAAAGAGCACCTTTAGGATTTCACAGGGCATTTTTTACACATTTGGATTTCAAACTACTTCTCACGCATTAGGGCCCCTAAAATGCCAGGGCAGTATAAATACCCCAAAAGTGACCCCATTTTGGAAAGACACCCCAGGGTATTTCGTGATGGGCATAGTAATTTCATGGAAGTTTTTATTTTTTGTCACAAGTTAGTGGAATATAAGACTTTGTAAGAAAAAAATATATATATCATTTTGGCCTGTATCGGGAACCTCCTGAATGCCCTTGGATGGCCCTGAGTAGGGGATGTCCCTGGTAGCTATTGTATGCTAACCTATTAGTTAATCGTTATTGTAATAGCTAACAACTAAAGGTACAAAAAAAACAAATATACCATAAAAAGTAATGAAAGTTTAGAGACAGATCATGAAATGATTAGTCTATCTCCTGCTTATACGATACATACTATTAGTTGTCTGATAGAACATAATCCCATATTCTAGTTAAACACAAAGTTTGACATCATACAGTAGGTGGTTTCAATATCCCTTTATTTCATAGATATTATGATGCCATTTAAGTTGATGACACCATTGTCCCGACGCGTTATACCCTTACCGTACTCGGTTTCATCAGGGAACCAAATTATTTTCAGAAACAGGGGTATAAATAATGCCTTAGTATCTAAATGATATTTAAATTGGCAGTTATGACATTGATAAATATTTGTCTACTTGCGTATCACAGATGAGGGCGTTATACCCGATATCTCCATGTAGCAGCAGCCATCTGGTTATGGTTGGCTTTATGAGTTGTAACATGCAGAAAGATGTGTCTGTATTGCCGTGTGTAGTACTGACTAACTGCCGGGGTCCAGTAATCAGAAGGACATAATAGTACTTCAGTGGTGTCTCCGCCGACCTTTTTAGATGGTAAATCTACAGGGCCCAGTCCATATATGATAACTCTGAACCAGTGACACTGCCGTCTTTAAAGCAGTGTTTTCTGTCAGTGTGAGACGTCAGATGGCCCCCCGGCGTCTGCAACATTACAGAGATTTCATCACTTCTACCCTTTATAGTCTGACCCATTCCTTCTGACTATGCGATAGATTGCTTAATTTGATTTTGGAAAAAGCTGGAGTGTGGTTCTCCCTGTGTTCCTGCTAATCTTTCTACAACAGAATCTAAATGAATTTTGTATTTTCCCCTTGGTTGTTGTTGCTAGGCCTCAGGGAGAAGCTTGTTCCTTCATCTGGGAAGGAACAGGTTGTCTCAGCCCTGCCAATATCTTTAGGGATCCTCAGGGCTTCCAGGTTCCTGTCTATGGGCATCCTGTCAGGGCCAGGAGTAGGGTTCTTTAGGTGGAGACCCTTTCTCTTCCCTAGTTTTGAGGCCTAGTGGCTTTTCCCTCCCCCCCGGTTGTTGGTGTGGTATTTACTTTTTTTTTTTACCTCATCCGTGCAACTGTACTTTGTGGTCCAATTCCATTTTCTTAAGATCAGGAATTTGATCAGAATTGTGCGTAACAATCTTGCTTCCTGTGAAAAGCCATAACAAAAGGACTCCTTAGGCACATCAGAGGAAGCTGAAGGTGGTTGCCCCAATTTTAATTCAGGAGCAGTATATAGCAGGAAACAAATACAGGTGGCTAAACTCTGCTGCTCTGTTTATCTTGTGAAATCAATGTCTCCAACTATGCCCCTCTCGCGATTTACAGCACATACTTTATTTTCTTGTAGAGATCCAAGAATTATGTTGGAGGCATGTAGTGTATGCAAGCCATATGCAACCCCTCTCAATTAAGGGCCTACCTTCTGTTCAGCTGTGCAGTTATATGTGATAAAGCCCTTTTTTGCAGTGATTTTTTTTTTTGTGACAGTCTTTTTTCGAGAAAATGTATGGGTGATTGTACACCTCCTTTTGCGGTATGGAACAATTTAATTAGTGGTGAAATTCTTTATGTGACACTGCCTTTTTTTTGGAAAATGTATGGGTGAATGTACCCCTCCTTTTTGCGGTATGGAATGACTTAGTGGTGAAATTCTTTATGTGATACTGGCTTTTTTTCGGAAAATGTATGGGTAAATGTACACCTCCTTTTGCGGTATGGACTGAAGCACTTAGTGGTGAAATTCTGTGACACTGGCTTTTTTTTTTAGAAACTGTATGGGTGAATGTTACGTACATAGTTGATACGGTTGAAAAAAGACATAGATCCATCAATTTCAACCAAGGGATTGGTGGGGACACAAATCCCAGAAGGAAGTGAAACTCGGATTTCTACACGTTTTCATAAGCATTAATGTTTACTTTTAAGAATTTATCTAAACCCTTTTTAAAACTGTCCACTGTTCCTGATGTGACCGCGTCCTGAGGAAGTCTATTCCACAGATTCACAGTTCTTACAGTAAAGAAGCTTTGACGCTTCTGGAGACTCAACTTTTTCTTCTCCAGTTGGAGGCAGTGCCCCCTTGTCTTTTGCGGGCATTTTACATGGAACAGTTTTTCACCATATTTTTTGTATGGCCCATTTATATATTTGTATAGGTTAATCATTTCCCCCCTTAGACGTCTCTTCTCAAGACTAAATAAATTCAATTCTTTTAATCTTTCTTTATAACTAAGACCCTCCATGACCCTTATCAATTTAGTCGCTCTCCTTTGTACTTTTTACAGCTGCAGTGCATCCTTTCTATGGACAGGTGCCCAGAATTGAACTGCATATTCCAGATGAGGCCACACCAACGCTTTGTAAAGTGATAATATTACATCTTTGCCCAGCGAGTCCATGCCTTGTTTAATGCATGATAATAAGTGTTGAGGGCGAATATTCGAAAAGCGAATTTTTTTCGCGAATATCGCAACTTCGCGATTTCGCGAATATTTCGAATATAGTGCTATATATTCGTAAAAACGAATATTCGTTTTTTTTTTTCCCACAAAATTACAGTACACATATAATTGATTGTTTCCCAAAGGTCCAACAGCTCAGATCTTACTCACATTGCCTAGAAAGTGATTGAGGCGCGAATCTTCGTAAGGCGATTTTATTAGCGCACATGTGAATATCGGCACGTCCCAGAACAGAGGCAAAGGGCTTTGCATTCATACATTAGTGAATTGAGTTGCGAATCTTCGTAAGGCGATTTTATTAGCGCACATGCGAATATCTACACTTGTCCCAGAAAAGAGGCAAAGGGCTTTGCATTCTTACATTAGTGATTGAATTGAGCTGCGAATCTTCGTGAGGCGATTTTATTAACGCAAATGCGAATATCTACACTTGTCCCCAGAACAGAGAGGCAAAGGCCTGTGCATTCATATAGTATAGCACCATATTCGCGAATACGTAGAACTTTGTAAAATTCGATTTACGAATATTCGTATTTTTTATTTTAGTTTCCACCTTACAGATTACATTGATCTGTACTCTGTCAACTACTGTCATCACCCCCCACTGTATCTCGATTGATTCACAAAAGTCCAAAAGCTCAGATCTTACTCACATTGCCTAGAAAGTGATTGAGGCGCGAATCTTTGTAAGGCGATTTTATTAGCGCACAGGCGAATATCGGCACTTGTCCCAGAACAGAGGCAAAGGGCTTTGCATTCTTACATTAGTGATTGAATTGAGTTGCGAATCTTCGTAAGGCGATTTCATTAGCGCACATGCGAATTTTGCATCTCATAATATGTATTATGCGATGCGAAAATTCGAATTATTGCATATGCGAAATAATAACGAATTCGAATATTCGCGAATATTTTACGAATATTCTTTCGAATATTCGCGAAATTTCGCGAATTCGAATATGGGACATGCCGCTCAACACTAATGATAATATCCTGGTGGCCTTAGAAGCAACTGATTGACATTGTATGCTGTTATTTAATCTACCATCTACAAGGACACCCAAATCCTTCTCTATAAGTGACTCTCCCACGGTTACATCACCCAGGACATATGAAGCACAGAGATTATTACAACCAAAATGCATAACTTTACATTTATCCACATTGAACCTCATTTACCAAGTTGATGCCCAATCACTCAGTGTTCAAGTCAGCTTGTAGTTTATGGACATCTTCCATAGACTGTACAGTACTACATAGCTTAGTGTCATCTTCAAAAATAGAAATGGTGCTATTAATACTGTCCTCGATATCATTAATAAATAAATTAAATAATAGAGGGCCCAGCACTGAACCTTGGGGTACACCACTTATAACCCAGGACCATTCTGAATAGGAATCATTGACCACAACTCTCTGGACACGGTCCTTCAGCCAGTTTTCAATCCAATTACAAACTATACTTTCCGAGGCTATAGACCTTACTTTACCTATTAAGACTATGAAGGACAGTATCAAAAGCCTTTGCAAAATCCAGAAACACTACATCTCCAGCCACCCCTCTGTCCAGGCTACTACTCCCCTCCTCATAAAAACACATCAGCTTAGTCTGACAACTTCTGTCCTTGGTAAACCCATATTTGGTTATCACTTATAATATTATTTACAGTCACATACTCCTGTATATAGTCCCTTAAGAGTCCTTCAAACATTTTTCCAACAACACAGAAGTTAAACTAACTGGTCTATAATTACCTGTGAAGGACTTTTTTGAATATGGGCACCACATTTGCATTGTGCCAATCACTTGGCACTGTACCAGTACCTAGAGAATCTTAAAAAATTATAAACAGGGGCACAGCAATGACTGAACAGAGCTCTTTAAGCACTCTTGTTTGTAATCCATCTGGACCCGGAGACTTGTTCACATTTACCTTATTTAACTTATCTTAGACCATATTTACAGTTAGCCAACTGAGTATATTACTGGATGTACTAACAGCCCCAGCATCACAGCTCCTTTCTCGTCTTTTGTATATACACAGCTAAAAAAAAACATTTAGTAACTCTGCCTTTTCCTTGTTTGTTTTTTAGCATTTATATATTTAAATATTTTTAGGGGGGATTTGTTTTGCTCTATTTTGCTATCTGTTGTTTGTTGTGTATTTTTGCTAATTTTATCTCCTTTTTACAGATTTTATTAAGACCTTTGTAATCTTCAAACGCTACAGCTGACCCCTCAGATTTTTTATTTTTTAAATGCCCTTTTTTGCCTTTTATTGCTCTTTTTACAGTAGCTGTAAGCCATGGGGGGGGGGGGGGGTTAATTTTAGCCGTTTATACTTGTTACCTAAAGGAATACATTTTGTAGTGCAATTACTCAATGTGGATTTAAAGCTCTCACATTTATCCTCAGTATTATGTGACAGTAGCTGCTCCCAGTCTATGCCTTGAAATACTGCCCTCAACCTAGGGAAATTAGCTTTTATAAAATTGAGTGTCTTTGCTCTGTCTGACACCGTTTGCTTCTTATAGTTTAGGGGGAATATAATTATACTGTGGTCACTATTACCTAGTGTTTCTTGAACAGTAACATTTTCAACGAGCTCTGCATCATTAGAAATTACCAGATCCAACAGAGCATTGCCCCTAGTGGGAGCTTCTACAAACTGGCCCATAAAGTAGTCCAGCAGCAAGTTGAGGAATTTTCTGGGAAGTTAAAATCTCCCATTATGACCACTGTACCAGCCTGTGCAGCCCGCTCTATTTGGTTATACATTTGCATTTCTATCTCCTCTGTGATTTTAGATTATCACTAACCAGCGTTACTAGTAATGCTGGTTAGCGATGATCCATTCAATTGTCAGCCCATGTAAAAGGCCTAAATTTATGGCTAATGGCTACATCTGAACTTTCATATCAACAATATAACCCCCATGTTACCATCTGTGTTATGGCTGCAACACCAGATCATGAAACTAAACTTACCATCAAGTTGTACGGTCATTTACTATAGGTTCAGTGAAGTAAAATCCCCCAAAGATAGTCGAAGCTGCGTATGAAAGAGCAAAGGGCCTATCCCAAAGTACTGTATGTGTCTAACTAAGAGTAAAAAAACACATGTTGACAAACGCTTTTGTATGAATTTTCTGACGACGTATGGGAACAATCATGACGCTATTAGAGACGTTTTGTCCAAACATTGGCACATATTAACCATTTCAACCCGCTAGCTGAAACCCCCTTAATGACCAGGCCACTTTTTACACTTCTGCACTACACTACTTTCACTGTTTATTGCTTGGTCATGCAACTTACCACCCAAATGAATTTTACCTCCTTTTCTTCTCACTAATAGAGCTTTCATTTGGTGGTATTTCATTGCTGCTGACATTTTTACTTTTTTTGTTATTAATCAAAATTTAATGATTTTTTTGCAAAAAATGAAATTTTTCACTTTCAGCTGTAAAATTTTGCAAAAAAAACGACATCCATATATACATTTTTCACTAAATTTATTGCTCTACATGTCTTTGATAAAAAAAAAATGTTTGGGCAAAAAAAATGGAAAATAAAAGAAAAATGCAATAAGTGTATATTTATTGGTTTGCACAAAAGTTATAGCGTTTACAAACTATGGTACAAAAATGTGAATTTCCGCTTTTTGAAGCAGCTCTGACTTTCTGAGCACCTGTCATGTTTCCTGAGGTTCTACAATGCCCAGACAGTAGACAACCCCCACAAAAGTAGACACCCTAAGGTATTCGCTGATGGGTATAGTGAGTTCATAGAACTTTTTATTTTTTATCACAAGTTAGTGGAATATGAGACTTTGTAAGAAAAAAAAATCATCATTTTCCGCTAACTTGTGACAGAAAATAAAAAATTCGAGGAACTTGCCATGCCCCTCACGGAATACCTTGGGGTGTATTCTTTCCAAAATGGGGTCACTTGTGGGGAAGTTATACTGCCCTGGCATTCTAGGGGCCCTAATGTATGGTAAGTAGTTTGAAATCAAAATGTGTAAAAAATGACCTGTGAAATCCTAAAGGTGCTCTTTGGAATGTGTGCCCCTTTGCCCACCTAGGCGGCAAAAAAGTGTCACACATCTGGTATCGCCGTACTCAGGAGAAGTTGGGCAATGTGTTTTTGGGTGTCATTTTACATATACCCATGCTGGGTGAGATAATATCTTGGTCAAATGCCAACTTTGTATTAAAAAAATGGGAAAAGTTGTCTTTTGCCAAGATATTTCTCTCACCCAGCATGGGTATATGTAAAATGACACCCCAAAACACATTCCCCAACTTCTCCTGAGTACGGCGATACCAGATGTGTGACACTTTTTTGCAGCCTAGATGCGCAAAGCGGCCCAAATTCCTTTTAGGAGGGCATTTTTAGACATTTGGATCCCAGACTTCTTCTCACGCTTTCGGGCCCCTAAAAAGCTAGGGCAGTATAAATACCCCACATGTGACCCCATTTTGGAAAGAAGACACCCCAAGGTATTCAATGAGGGGCATGGCAAATTCATAGAATTATTTTTTTGGGGCACAAGTTAGCGGAAATGTATTTTATTTTTTTGTATTTTCTCACAAAGTCTCCCTTTCCGCTAACTTGGGACAAAAATTTAAATCTTTCATGGACTTAATATGCCCCTCACAGAATACCTTGGGGTGTCTTCTTTCCGAAATGGGGTCAAATGTGGGGTATTTATACTGCCCTGGCATTTTAGGGGCCCTAAAGCGTGAGAAGAAGTCTGGAATATAAATGTCTAAAAAATTTTACGCATTTGGATTCCGTGAGGGGTATGGTGAGTTCATGTGAGATTTTATTTTTTGACACAAGTTAGTGGAATATGAGACTTAGTAAGAAAAAAAAAAAAAAAAAAAAAAACAATTTCCGCTAACTTGGGCCAAAAAAAATGTCTGAATGGAGCCTTACAGGGGGGTGATCAATGACAGGGGGGTGATCACCACCTGTCTATATGGGGTGATCACCACCCTCTCATTGATCACCCCCCTGTCATTGATCACACCCCTGTAAGGCTCCATTCAGACGTCTGTATGATTTTTACGGATCCACGGATACATGGATCGAATCCGCAAAACGCATATGGACGTCTGAATGGAGCCTTACAGGGGGGTGATCAATGACAGGGGGGTGATCAATGACAGGGGGTGATCAGGGAATCTATATGGGTGATCACCTGCCTGTCATTGATCACCCCCCTGTAAGGCTCCATTCAGACGTCCGTATGTGTTTTGCGTATCCGATCCATGTATCCGTGGATCCGTAAAAATCATACAGACATCTGAATGGATCCTGACAGGGGGGTGATCAATGACAGGGGGTGATCAGGGAATCTATATGGGTGATCACCCACCTGTCATTGATCACCCCCCTGTAAGGCTCCATTCAGACGTCCGTATGTGTTTTGCGGATCCGATCCATGTATCCGTGGATCCGTAAAAATCATACGGACGTCTGAACGGAGCCTGACAGGGGGGTGATCAATGGCAGGGGGGTGATCAATGGCAGGGGGGTGATCAATGGCAGGGGGGTGATCAATGGCAGGGGGGTGATCAATGACAGGGGGGTGATCAATGACAGGGAGGTGATCATGGGTGATCAGGGGTTCATAAGGGGTTAATAAGTGATGGGGGGTAGTGTAGTGTAGTGTTTTGTGGTACTTTACACAGCTACCTGTGTCCTCTGGTGGTCGATCCAAACAAAAGGGACCACCAGAGGACCAGGTAGCAGGTATATTAGACGCTGTTATCAAAACAGCGTCTAATATACCTGTTAGGGGTTAAAAAAATCACATCTCCAGCCTGCCAGCGAGCTATCGCCGCTGGCAGGCTGGAGATCCACTCGCTTACCTTCAGTTCCTGTGAATGCGCGCGCCTGTGTGCGCGCGTTCACAGGAAATTTCGGCTCTCGCGAGATGACGCGTATATGCGTCACTCTGCGCAGAGCTGCCGCCTCCAGACCGCAGATCTGTGTTAGGCAGTCCGGAGGCGGTTAAAAAGGGACCCACACCTGAGGCAAATGCTACCCGGTCAGCCTAGACTGACTTTTAGGAGGGCACAAACCCTTAAGAGTGTCCTGGCCCCCAGTAGACTTAGACGCTTACCCTCACAGTGTGTGAAGCCGACTGTGAGCAATCTAGTCTCAAGACCCTTGGGGAGTTATAAATGTAATTTATCGAGGTGTTTGTGCTGTTTGACCATTAACACTACATTATCCTTTCGCAGCAAATCTACTGGGGTTTCCTTTTCTATAAAAAAACATCTTAGTTGTGGCTCTCAGAGTGTCATTTACCTGTTGGAATGCCCATGCGGCCTACAGTATGTAGGTCGCACTATCCAAACCCTACGGAATAGGCTTAACAAGCACAGGTCTAATGTAAAAAATAAATTTTTACAGCACAGTATATCCCGCCATGCGACAGAACATCACGATGGGTGCTTTTCCGGGTTTAAGGTGACACCCATCGAACAGGTAAATGACAGCTGTCGGAATACCATTCAGACCCTTCGCAAACGTGAAATGTATTGGATTTTTAAATTTGACTGTCTCAACCCAAACGGTCTGAATGAGGCTTTTGAAATAAACTTTTAGGGTCACATGACTACCGTTACTGATATGGATTATTTATTATCGATTTCAATATCAATATTGTTGTTTTAATCATGTTCATAATTATTTATTTATATATATATATTTCGATCTGTATTATCTAATTTATTTTTTAGTCTGTAGTGTCTATTATGCACTATTTTTATAGATATGCATTTATTTATATATATATATATATATATATATATATATATATTCATATATCATATAAAATGAAATTTTTTTATTTATATTTTTTATTTATTTTTTGTATACAGAGTCCTATATGTACATGTATACAGAGTCCCATATGTACAGATCTGATATCACCTATTCAATTTTATGGCGTTTGTTTGTGGGATTAATGAATTTTTTATATATATGTCATATTATAAATTTACATCGAAGATATTTGCTTTTGGATTGCTCCTTTTTCTGCATTCAAATCATTTATTTATATCTTGGACTAATGCTGTTAGATTCATGCATTCATGTATTCATTTATTTATCTATCGTAATCTTTCTGCTAATGTTTTTATTTTTAGTGAAGTAGGGCGTCACATCTCTTCTTTCTGTAGCGCTGCCGATCATATCAAGAAAGCAGCATGACGCAGGACCTTTCAGAATGCCGAGTTTCCTTCTAAGCCGGCTGTTCAGCATCCTGTCACCCAGCAACAAGCATTGCATCACAAGTCACATGATCGGAACTGCGATCATGTGACTCTGTGTGATGCTGTTCCTCCCCAGCCATGGGCTGCATCTAGAGGCGATGCTTCTTCGTGTTAATGTTTTATAAATACACTTATGAATTAGTCTGTAAACCCAAAGGGTTAGTTTGTTCATTTGTGTACCTATTTGCATTATTTTATGTATCAATGACTTTGTTTCTGCTTTGAGGTAACGCCCACCTCCCCTCTGACCTTGTTTGCATGTGACCATTTTTGTGTATATATATCCAGCATGTTTGTCCACTCTCTATGCAATATTCTTCACCTGATGAACGGGACCCTTTCCCCGAAACGCGTTGTGTGATTGCAATAAAACTCTTGAAGATTCACCGTCCACCTCTGGTTGGTTCCTTGCGCCGAGGGATGTTCCTTTTCTTCCTGTCATCTTAATCCTCCGTGTGGGCCTAGGCAAGCTTATCCGAGGACATCTACATCTGTGGCTGCATACCAACCTTCATATTGGGGATTAAATCATCTCCCACGTGCCTACAATAGCGTTGTGCCTATAATTGCGCAACCCTGTAAGATGAGCCTCCCAAGTTGGGATTTAATCCGAATTTCCAAACGTTTTTACCCTATGGTGCGCCCTCTCTCATTTGTTTACACAGTAAACAACTTGCCTTTATACGTAAAACTGAGGAGGGCACAGTCCAGATGTAGTGGCTATACTATGCTCACATAGTTCTGGACAACTAATCACCCAGAAGGTACTGTATATGTACTATACAGCTTTGAGCATAATAGTGGAGGAAACAGTCAAGGTCCATCTGTGGCCTCTTTTAAATTAGATATTTGCAGCAAGTAAGAAACTTTCAAGTCACCTGTAGTTTTATAACATAGAGCAGTAGAACTGTTGCAGAACTGTTTCTCACTGAGAAAGAGAATTAGTGAGCACATTAATGACACGGTAAATACCACCACCAGAAATACATTTTATAACCGTTTGCTAAATTCCACCCAGGCAATCTTTCATGTGAACGTATACCAAAACCAACTCTTAGTGGAGATTGCACTCAAAAGGTCAGGGTGAGGGAATTCCATTGGATTTTCAAACTTGACACCCGTATGCTTAAGGGACTCAATTTACAATTGGATATTGATTATTTTTATTACCTTTATGTAATTCTGTTTGCATATTTATTTTTCATGATACTATTATGCATTACATATGGGAGGAAAAATAAACACATATATTTGACAAAAAAGTTCATAAATGGTTACACTAGGTACCTGATCATACAATGGTAATCAGACCAGGAGGTGTGCTCTTTTCTTTTATGTATCATTATTGGATTCACTTATGTTTCTCCTTTAAAATGCTTGTTTGTATATCATATGTTATGCCATGATGAAGGACGACATGCAAAGTTGATAAACTTTCACCTTTTGGACTTTTTAATGTGATCAATAACAGATATTCTTTTTATGTGAACGTTGTGCTAGATTCTACTTCCATAGTTTCTGGCAGCTGCCTGAGTCAGCGGATTGGTAAGGATGAGGGGTGTCAGACCCCCAATTATCTGATACTAGTCTTTTGTCCTTAGGATAGAGGATCAATATCTAAGTACCAGTAAAACTCCTTTAAGATATAACTAGCCGACAATGGATAAATTAGATAGCTAGATAGTACAAATGTAAGCACACATGCTTAAAGTTGCTCCAAAGAGGAAGTAGTGATGTGCTGTAATTACATTTTTATAATTACCTTATAAATCTATTAAAGTTTTCTTGTAATGGTTATTGACCAATCAATTATTACTTCCATAGTCACTAGCTTCATCACTTCATCTTGATTTATTTAGATCACATTCTCGTAATCCATCGCATTATCATATTTATAATTGCATTCATTCTTTAATATTGATTATAACATAATGGAAACCACTTAACATTAAATAAAACACAGTCTCACACTTAAATTGGAATAAAAATGTTTCTACTGGCAAGGATTCAGGTATCAACTTTATAAATGTGTTATCTTACCATTAGTCCTCTTATGTACATCATTTGTAGTTATTTTCATATACAAATGCTTCAGAGAAAATGTAATCAATGTACTGTGTTCATTGTCATTTATCAACAGCATCCAGCTTGTCCTGATACAATATTTTTGTTCTTGTACATGTTTGTAAGCTAGAGACAAGGCACTGGTAAGCCACAGGCACTAGATCCAGAGTGTAAAGTTCGCATCAGTCATTCATAAAAATCAGTAAAGAAAGTACACCATATAGTGCACCAAACAAAACTGAACCAGACAATCTAGTGCAACATTTCTAGTCAAACATTGGATCATCTAGTAACAAACATTTTTGCTCTCCTGAGGTTGGTAGCCATAAAATGGATGAGCAGGGCTGATCTTGTCATAACATTTGTGGCCTACACCAAGTGGTTATGTCTGTACAGGAAGAAAATGTGAACAGATATACAGTCATGTGAAAAAATTAGGACACCCTTTGAAAGCATGTGGTTTTTTGTAACATTTTTAATAAAAGGTTATTTCATCTCCGTTTCAACAATACAGAGAGATTAAAGTAATCCAACTAAACAAAGAAAACTGAAGAAAAGTCTTTTCAAGATCTTCTGTAAATGTCATTCTACAAAAATGCCTATTCTAACTGAGGAAAAAGATAGGACACCCTCACATGTATTCCCTCTTAAATTGGCTCAGATCTCACACAGGTATATCACACCAGGTGCACATAATTAGTAGATCGTTACTCTGCATGTTGAATGAGGCTTGCCCTATTTAAACCTCAGACATTTAGTTTGGTGTGCTCCTGACTGTTGAAGTGAGAGTGAGCACCATGGTGAGAGCAAAAGAGCTGTCAGAGGACTTCAGAAAAAAGATTGTAGCAGCCTATGAGTCTGGGAAGGGATTTAAAAAGATCTCAAAAGATTTTGAAATCAGCCATTCCACTGTCCGGAAGATAGTCTACAAGTGGAGGGCTTTCAAAACAACTGCCAACATGCCCAGGACTGGTCGCCCCAGCAAGTTCACCCCAAGAGCAGACCGCAAGATGCTAAAAGAGGTCTCCAAAAACCCTAAAGTGTCATCTCGAGAACTACAGCAGGCTCTGGCTACTGTTGATGTAGAAGTACATGCCTCTACAATCAGAAAGAGACTGTACAAGTTTAACTTGCATGGGAGGTGTGCAAGGAGGAAACCTTTGCTTTCCAAGAGAAACATCGAGGCCAGACTGACATTTGCCAGAGATAAAGTTGACAAAGACCAGGACTTCTGGAATAATGTTCTTTGGACAGATGAGTCCAAAATTGAATTATTTGGACACAACAGCAGAGGACATGTTTGGCGTAAACCAAACACAGCATTCCAAGAAAAGAACCTCATACCAACTGTGAAGCATGGAGGTGGAAGTGTCATGGTTTGGGGCTGCTTTGCTGCAGCAGGACCTGGTCAGCTCACCATCATAGAATCCACGATGAATTCTACTGTGTATCAGAAGGTGCTTGAAGAACATGTGAGACCATCAGTTAGAAAATTAAAGCTGAAGCGGAACTGGACCATGCAACATGACAATGACCCAAAACATACTAGTAAATCAACCAAAGATTGGCTGAAAAAGAAGAAATGGAGAGTCCTGGAATGGCCAAGTCAAAGTCCAGATTTGAATCCCATTGAGATGCTGTGGGGTGACTTGAAAAGGGCTGTACGTGCAAGAAACCCCTCAAACATCTCACAGCTGAAAAAGTTCTGCATTGAGGAGTGGGGTAAAATTTCCTCAGACCGATGTCGAAGACTGGTAGATGGCTACAAGAACCGTCTCACTGCAGTTATTTCAGCCAAAGGAGGTAACACTCGCTATTAGGGGCAAGGGTGTCCTATCTTTTTCCTCAGTTAGAATAGGCATTTTTGTAGAATGACATTTACAGAAGATCTTGAAAAGACTTTTCTTCAGTTTTCTTTGTTTAGTTGGATTACTTTAATCTCTCTGTATTGTTGAAACGGAGATGAAATAACCTTTTATTAAAAATGTTACAAAAAACCACATGCTTTCAAAGGGTGTCCTAATTTTTTCACATGACTGTACAGATGTATTCCAACAGTGTGCCCATTCGGAGGTTTGAGGTGTATGTCTAGTTACCGGTTTTAACTGTAGTGAAAATTATTAGTTACTATGAAGTAGTGGAACAGTAGCTAAAAACATCCATCAAATGCACAGATAATGCTGCCTCTATCTGCAGATGTTCTAAAGGTTTTCAGCACCTGTAAAAAGGGAGAGACAGCCTTGGACTGCCAAGGAGGTGGTCGTATATGGACAGATTATGTGATCGCCACCATTCATTGCTCATACAGCACATACATGGACAGTTGGGCATTTTATTAGCACAATGGGTATTCCCATCTGAGACATTGATGGTATATCACTAGGATATGCCATTAATGCCATATAGGTGGGACTCACTCCTATTTCCATAACAAGGGCCGCTATATGAAAGGAGAGCAGCTGTGCCACCCTCTGTTCATCACTATGGGAGTTCCAAAAATAACTGAGCTGTGGCCTGCTTATTTCTGACAGTCCCATACAGGTAAATGGAGTAATAATAATAGGGCCTTTCGAAGTAAAGGAGAGCACACCAGCATGCACAGATTCAGAAAACAGACAAATGCACTCTGTCAGAAGTCCCATAGTAGCGAATGGTGAGCAAGCTGCACATGCACAGCATGCTGTCCTTTACGTTGGATGCCCCATTATGGAGATAGGTGTGGGATCCACGTCTATCTGACATTGATGGCATATCCTAACCAGTGGCGTTGCTAGGGCTTGTGTCACGTGGTGCAGTAGAAAATTGTGTCACCCCCCCAAAGCCCCCCTGAAGCAATAATTTTTTAGCCATATATGGGGGCGCTACTCCCGTATGGGGGCATCCGTTAGCTCTGCAGACCCCCCCCCCCCCCAAAGCTTAGAGCCCCAGCACACTCTTTTCCCCCTGCTGGAAGCAGCTCACCTAGGTCAGGTGTACCCAACTTTCGCTGGCTGGCTGAGCGAGACGCCAAATGCTGTTCAATTTCTTCTAGTGACCGCTTCTTCGTGTGGTCATCGTGTTCTGATCTGTGCGGACGAGTCACGTAGGGGACGTCCATCAAGCTCCGCCCTGCCGCAGACGCCGCGCCGCTGACATCCCTTTACGTCCTTCAATGAGCCTGCCGACCTAAGCATAACAAGTAACGAACACCCCCCCAATCGTGTGCCAGTAACAAGAGCCTCCCCAATCATGTGCCAGTAACAAGAGCCTCCCCAATCATGTGCCAGTAACAAGAGCCCCCCCTCATGTGTCAGTTAAAGTATTGTACATATAAAAAAAATAAAAAAAAAATGTTATACTTACCTCCATGTCAGCGATGCGATGCAGGCCTCTTCCGGCACTGTACCGCTCAGGTGGTGCGATGATGTCATCTCGCCGCCTCCATCGGCCTCGGATAGGCTGCCTTTCTCTTCCCTGCATCCATCTGTATCGCTGTCCTGAGGACGGCGATACAGATGACAAGGAGATGACACAATGGAAGCGCTCATCTGCCTGTGCCCTGCCGCCGCCGCCATCAGACTGGTGTCACCCCATAACTGGTGTCACCTGGAGCGGCCCGCCCTCCCCCGCACCCCCCTTGCAACACCACTGATCCTAACTAGTGATGTCCCGAACTATTCGCCGGCGAATAGTTCCCGTCGAACATAGCTTGTTCACGTTCGTCGCTGCAGGCGAACATATGCAGTGTTCGGTCCGCCCCCTATACATCATCATTGAGTAAACTTTGACCCTGTACATCACAGTCAGCAGACACATTCCAGCCAATCAGCAGCAGACCCTCCCTCCCAGACCCTCCCACCTTCTGGACAGCATCCATTTTAGATTCATTCGGAAACTGCATTCACAGTGAGAGGAGGGAGAGTGTAGCTGCTGCTGATTCAATAGGGAAAGCGTTAGCTAGGGCAATGTTCTGTGTCCACAGACTCATCTGCTGTAAGGACAGCGTCCTGACAGCACCCCAAAAAGCCCTTTTCAGGGTTGGTACATCAGTCTGCTTTTTTATTTTTTTTTATATATGTATATATATATTGCAGTTGCCTGGCTGCCCGTGTGTGAGAGGCTGCAGGCTCAGTCATAGACAGCACTGTGTGCACAGTGCACACCATTCATACAGGGTGTGACAAAAAATACCTCGCAGATAAAAAAAAAATTCTATTTAATATTTTTCTGTGACATAATCACATTTGCAAGCCCGTGTGTGTCAGGCCCACACATACTGTATACTGCTTGTGTCTAGGCCTGCACTCATACCGTTACAGGGTGTCATTCACTTTCACTTTCATTTTCTGCAATCTAATCACATTTGCAAGCCCATGTGTGTCAGGCCCACACAGACTGTACTGTGCCCACAGCCCACCACTTATATAGGGTGGCACAGTACCTTGCACGCATAGTAACACCTATCTAATAAAAAATGACAGGCAGAGGCAGGCCATGCCGCAGGGGCCATCGTGTTCGTGGTGCTGTGATTTCCACTGGCCCTGGAATAATGCCCAGTGTTCAGAGACCACGTACCCTGAACCCAAAAAATTCTGAGAAAATAGTTGACTGGCTTACACAGGACACCCAATCTTCAACAGCTTCCGCTAAGAACCTTGACGCACCATCCTCCTCCAGCTCAGCTTTGGTCACCTGCTCTCAAGTTACCACTCCCCCCCCCCCCCGCCGCCACCACCACCACTACCACCACAGCCGCTTCACTTGATCCCTCAGAGGAGTTATTTACACATCAGTTGGATGAAATTAGTGATGCACAACCATTATTGCCAGGGGATGTAGATAACAGGGATATGTCTCAGTCAGGCAGCATTACACACATGGACGTACAGTGTGATGATGATGATGATGATGATGTTGTACCCGCTGCTGCTTCCTTTGCTGAGGTGTCAGATACAAGTGAAGCGGTTGATGATGACGATGTGTCCGTGGATGCCACGTGGGTGCCTGCTCGAAGAGAAGAAGAGGGGGAAAGTTCAGAAGGGGAGACGGAGAGAAGGAGGAGACGAGTTGGAAGCACGGGGAGGTCGTCGCAAGGAGCTAGTGGCACAGTCAGACAGCATGTATCGGCACCCGGGGTCAGCCAGACAGCACGCCAATCAACGCATGCTGTTGCCACCACCAGAATGCCATCATTGCAAAGCTCAGCAGTGTGGCATTTTTTTTTGTGTCTGCCTCTGACAAGAGCGATTCCATTTGCAACCTGTGCCAAAAGAAACTAAGTCATGGGAAATCCAACATCCACCTAGGTACAACTGCTTTGCGAAAGCACATGATCGCACATCACAAACGCCTATGGGATCAACACATGATGATGAGTAGAAGCAGCACACAAGCTCAAAGCCACCATCCTCCTCCTGGTCCAGCATCTTCAGCCACGTCAACCACTGCTGTCCTCCTTGCCCCCTCTCAACCACCCGCCACTCCGCCTCTCACCTTGAGCAGTTCCATCTCATCTGCCCACAGTCAGGTGTCTGTAAAGGAAATGTTTGAGCGTAAGAAGCCAATGTCACAGAGTCACCCCCTTGCCCGGCGTCTGACAGCTGGCTTGACGGAACTCTTAGCCCGACAGCTTTTACCATACCAGCTGGTGGAGTCTGAGGCCTTCAAAAAATTTGTCGCTATTGGGACACCACAGTGGAAGGTACCCGGACAATTTTTTTTTGTAATAAGGCAATCCCAAACCTCTACTCAGTGATTGAAAAGACAGTCATGGCATCTCTGGCATACAGTGTTGGGGCAAGGGTCCATCTGACCACTGATACCTGGTCTGCAAAGCACGATCAGGGCAGGTATATCACCTACACTGCACATTGGGTCAACCTGCTGACGGCTGCCAAGCATGGAATGCGGGGCTCTGCAGCGGAGTTGGTGACACCACCATGACTTGCAGGCAGGCCTACTGCCACCTCCTCTACTCCTCCTACTCCATCCTCTTCCATAACCTGCTCGTCTGAGTCCTCTTCTGCTGCGGCGTCTGGCTGCACATCAACTGAATCCCCCCAGCTCTCCAGGGGCTATTCCACATCCCGGATACGACAGTGTCACGCTGTCTTGGGGTTGACTTGCCTGAAAGCAGAGAGCCACACCGGACCAGTACTCCTGTTCGCCCTGAACGCACAGGTGGATCAGTGGCTGACCCCGCACCAACTGGAGATCGGCAAAGTGGTGTGTGACAATGGAAGCAATTTGTTGGCGGCATTGAATTTGGGCAAGTTGTCACATTTGCCGTGCATGGCACATGTGTTGAATCTCATTGTACAATGCTTTGTGCCCAAGCTTACAGGACGTCCTCAAGCAGGCCAGGAAGGTGTGTGGCCATTTCAGGCGTTCCTACACGGCCATGGCGCACTTTTCAGACATTCAGCGCCGAAACAACATGCCAGTGAGGCGCTTGATTTGCGGCAGCCCGACACGTTGCAATTCAACACTCCTAATGTTCGACCGCCTGCTCCAACAAGAAAAAGCCGTCAACGAGTATTTGTATGACCGGGGTGCTAGGACAGCCTCTGCGGAGCTGGGAATTTTTTTGCCACGTTACTGGACGCTAATGCGCAATGCCTGTAGGCTCATGCGTCCTTTTGAGGAGGTGACAAACCTAGTCAGTCGCACCGAAGGCACCATCAGCGACCTCATCCCATTTGTTTTCTTCCTGGAGCATGCCCTGCGAAGAGTGCTGGATCAGGCTGTAGATGAGCGTGAAGAGGAAGAGTTGTGGTCACCATCACCACCAGAAACAGCCTTGTCATCATTGCTTGCCGGACCTGCGGCAACGCTGCAAATTGAGTATGAGGAAGAGGAGTCAGAGGAGGAATGTGGCTTTGAGGAGGAGGAAGACCAACCACAGCAGGCATCCCAGGGTGCTTGTTGTTGTCATCTATCTGGGACCTGTGGTGTTGTACGTGGCTGGGGGGAAGAACAGACCGTCAATGACATCAGTGAGGAGGAGGAACGGGAAATGAGTAGCTCGGCATCCAACCTTGTGCAAATGGGGTCTTTCATGCTGTCATGTCTGTTGAGGGACCCTCGTATAAAAAGGATGAAGGAGAACGACCTGTACTGGGTGGCCACACTACTAGACCCCCGTTATAAGCAGAAAGTGGCGGAAATGTTACCAAATTACCGGAAGTCAGAAAGGATGCAGCAGTTCAAAACCAAACTAAAAAATATGCTTTACACAGCTTATAAGGGGGATGTCACAGCACAACGGGAATCTAACTGGGGAAGAGGTGAAAGTAATCCTCCTCCTACCACGACCACGGCGGCAAGGACAGGACGCTTTACAGATGTGTTGTTGATGGAGGACATGCAGAGCTTTTTCAGTCCTACACATCGCTACAGCCCTTCGGGATCCAGCCTTAGAGAACGACTCGACCGACAGGTGGCAGACTACCTCGCCTTAACTGCAGATATCGACACTCTGAGGATGAACCCCTTGACTACTGGGTGTGCAGGCTTGACCTATGGCCTGAACTATCCCAGTTTGCGATAGAACTTCTGGCCTGCCCTATTTCAAGTGTCCTGTCAGAAAGGACCTTCAATGCAGCAGGAGGCATTGTCACTGACAAAAGAAGTTGCCTCGGTCAAAAAAGTGTTGATTACCTCACCTTCATTAAGATGAATATGGCATGGATCCCGAAGGGACTGACAGAAGGGGATACGTTTAACTAACAAAAGGCTTGATGACATGCCTTGGCCTCAAAATGGTCCCCGCGCTGCTGTATTTAATGTCTGCATACCGGATGACTTTCGTGAATTCTCCGCCACCAACTAGGGTTCAAGCCGCAATGTTTTAGTCACCTTTCTGCCTTGAAAACATCAATTTTTCCGGCCGCTGCTACAACAGCGGCTGCAACAATAACGTTGTTTTTCAGGCATGTGTACATGTCTAATTTTTCTGGCCTCTGGTGCTGCACTGTGGCTGCAAAAACAAAACAAAAAAAAAGGCATATACATGTGTCAATTCCCCTTTCGTGATCGTTACCTTGTTGTGGTGAAGGGGCTTGCGTATCACAATGAAGCGATTATCACCTCTATGAGTGTGTTGGCAATGTTGCCACACCCCAGATGATAAGGCCGTTGCTTCATTATGATCAGACCAAAAGCGATCAGGATTCTTATTTTTTTTTTAAGTTGTATGGGTGGCTTTTTATTACATAAAATAAAAAAATCATAATTAGGTCTCTTAATAGTTTTTAGAAATAATGCAGACAATTAAATCCACATCAATTCCAATACAAATCAAGTACAAAGCTCATAACAAAATTATTCCAGGATGTCGTAATGGTTTGTTAATTCGACAATGGTTAATCAATTCGACACACGTCCCCGCATACGGGACGTAACAGGGATTAAACTGATAGGAATAGTACTAGTTAAGACACCACTCATATAGGGTGTCACAGCACATTGCTCCGTGCACGCGCAGTGCCCCACCTTGGGAGTAAGAGGACTGACCAAGCTGCTTTTTCCATCTCCCGGTTCCTAAAATCAATTCAGTTTGGTGTATCAGAGTTTGGTCTGTCACTGTGAAGGCAGTGGAAGGTACCCGGCCTACATTTTTTTTCACAAAAGGCAATCCCACCCTGATATGAGATGTAACAGGGATTAAACTGATGAGAATAGTACTACAGAAAATAGCACTCATATCGGGTGGGACAGTAAATTGCACAGCGCAGATGCAGTGACCATGGCGTGGATTCAAACAAAGGGGAGGGAGCCAGCAATTTTTTAACCATCTCCCCGTTTGAAAAATCTATTTAATAAATGAACCCCAGATTGGGGACGTAACAGGGATTAAACTGATGAGAAGAGAGAACTATAGAAAATAGCACTCATATCGGGTGGGACAGTAAATTGCACGGCGCAGACGCAGTGACCGTGGATTCAATCAAAGGGGAGGGAGCCAGCGTTTTTTTAACAATCTCCCCATTCAAAAAATCTATTCAATTCAACTTTCCGGGACCCTTGGTGTTGTACGTGGCTGGGTGGAGGAAGAAACCTTCAATGACATCAACGGGACATGGCTAGCTTGGTATCCAACCTTGTGCAAATGGGAAGTTTGCGGTTGGGCAAATGGACTGTTTGCGGTGGTTTGCGGTGCATTAAAAGGGGAGTTTGGTCTGTCAATGTCTGTGAAGCAGGCGTAACCCTTACACTACCTGATCAATACAACATCATACCTGATCGTATACACACACTGGATGTTTTAAACCACGTTGTTCAAAAAAAAAATTGGATTGTTAAGTGATTTATGCCCTTTATGGATTAAAATCCAACTCTGCGTCAACTATGTAATTTTCCATGGGAGTTTTGCCATGGATCCCCCTCCGGCATGCCACAGTCCAGGTGTTAGTCCCCTTGAAACAACTTTTCCATCACTATTGTGGCCAGAAAGAGTCCCTGTGGGTTTTAAAATTCGCCTGCCTATAGAAGTCAATGGCGGTTCGCCCGGTTCGCACGTTCGCGAACATTTGTAGAAATACGCGTTCGCCGTTCACGAATGGAAAATTTTATGTTCGCGACATCTCTAATCCTAACTATATGCCATTAATGTCCCAGATGGGAATACCCCTTTAACAAAAAAAAAGTTGAAGACTCCGCTGAGCTGCAGACAGAAATATATACAGGACAATATGGCACCAATAGAAGACAGTATGACCTGTATAGGTAGCATTTTACTTATATGAGTGCTGTATTATAGCACTGAGGATTTCAGAGGTTGTACAGAGCCTGAAAGTCATCTCATTAAGGCAACGCCTTTAAAAAAATAAAAGAAGTAACAGTAACCAGCTGATCTTAACAGGTCAGTTTATCAACAGTTATCGATGGCAACCAACCTCTATGACATCTACATGTGAGATAACCTCTCTAATAAAGCAATCAAGTGAAAACTTATTTTAAAGGGAACCTGTCATCAACTTTATGCTGCCCATACTAACGGTAGCATAAAGCAGAGACAGGTGAGTTGATTTCAGTGGTCTATTATTTAAAAGTTAAAAGTACATCACAACATCTACCTAGTTTTCTCCCTTTCTCTCTAGGAGAGAACTGCCAATCAGCAGATGGGCGGGAGAGCATGAGATTATAATAACCAGGACTCTTCTCAGGTAGATGTGACTCTTCTCCAGGCCCAGGCTGCAATGATTATGATGCTGGTTCTCAGCAGCCACCTACTTTTAGCTCATGAGTGACACACCGCTGAACTCAGCATTTCTGTTACTATTTTACGCTGCCCTCAGTGTGGTTAGCATAAAGTTGATGGCAGGTTCCCTTTAATATTCTATATATTGATTCATATAAAAATTCTATATATTAATTTATTTATTATGTTATGTTATGCTGTTAAATTATTAATCTAATTACAACATATCAACTATCTGGATTAGCTATATGTATTTATTCCATTTCAGAAGGTTAAAGAGAAAAAAACGAACATAAAATACTTGTATCTGTGATTGTGATTTTATTTTTTCAAAGCTTGTGAAATATCATTCGGAAAATTTTTCTTCCATTAAGTAAAAGCAGAGTGATCGTGTACATATATTTGTATTCTTGCCAAAAGAGCAATTTCAAACTAATTAGGATTTCATACTGCTTCATTGAAAGACACATAAACATTCTGTTAATATTCTCCGCAGCTGCTTCATCAATAACTCCCAGTGATTCTGCCAATTTGCAAAAGCCAAGCAGTGGACGATCAGATTATATGGCACCGATTAATCCATCAGTATTCATTGCTCTTTCCTCAACATCACAAGGCACAGATGCCAATAATACTTACAGTCCCCTGAATGTGAAAAGATCATTATTAAAGTGTGTTCAGTGTCCCTGGTCATTAATTACAATCTTGTGCACATATGCAATGTGATTGCGGGAAATAATCAGCTATGTCTGCCAAATTGGCAACATTTAAAAACTAATTTGTTATGACATACCATCAAAGCTATTTAAACAGAGAATCCAGAGCTCTGCCACACTGGGCACATTGTTAAAATATCACATAACATCATTAAAAAATAGTTAGCATTTCCAAGGGGAAATAATATTTATCCTTGAACTGCAGTTCAAGTGGAAATGATACGAAAAGAACCTTTTGATCCTTCAAAATTGATTTGTCAAGTATTCTACAATTCATAGGCATAGATCCAACTATGGATTCTATACCTTTCATGATAAATGAAAACCTTAAATAAGAGATCAGGATGCGAGAAGAGAAACACTTTTTATTTTGTAGTGTATTATAAATTGTTCTGCAGTGTTGGAGATTCTGCACATTAAAGGGACACTACCATCAAGACTTTTTTTTTTAAGCACATGGTGCATGGTTTTCTGGATATAACTTTTTTGAAGTCACTGCTTGCACTGTACTACCAGTCCTGGCTCTTTAACTTCCACCTTTATGTGGAGCTTCAACAGAGCAAACAGCCGTGCTTGATTTTCTCAGTCAGACCATCCACTCTGACCAGAGAGGGAAAGGGGGTGAGCAACTTAATTAGAGCAGTATACATTACACTGATAAGCGCAATGCTCCTTTGTTGGCATCTTTACATAGGCCTATGAAGAGAACAATAGCGATATCATACTGTCATCCCAATTAAATGATCAATTATTATACTGGCAGATAGGATCTTCCCTTCACAGCAGCAGTAAACTGGCAATGGATTCTCTATTTGCATATGCAGTTTCTCACTGCGGCACTCTAAAGGGTTAGCTAGTGTAACTCAATTTCTACAGAGTTAAATGTTTTAATTTATTGTTATAATACTTGTCTTACTATGCACATGTACATTCATAGCAATGTATGGGCAACTTAGGGTTAACTTTGGCAGAATGCTTTTGTTACCAGGGTGATGGACCTGGCCCGCCCCTTGGGCATCGAGTGTGAGTCTAGTCGAGCAAGGGAGAAGACCTAAACTTGAAAGCTCCCGAGAGCTAGGCAAAAGTCCAAAGAACCTCTGTCTCTTAGACTACATCTGCCAGAGATGTTACCCTATTTCCAGAGAACCCCTGAGATAAAGAGACCAGTCATCTTAGAAGGTCCAGGTCCAGGTCATTCGAGCTCCAGACATCAAAGTATTCACTTGTTATGGCATGAAGGCTTTGCTGCTTTGGAAAGAATGATTGCCCTGGCATCTACCACACTTTGAGATGGACTGGCCATCTGTATCTAAAGTTTCTGCACCCCTCATCCTTGGAACTGCAGAAGTAGTTAATAAGGAAGGTATAGCATGCCTGTGGTTATTTTGGAAAGACAGCAAAGTGTTTGGGGTCAGACTCAAGGAGAACTACAACTATATGCACTTCATGCACTGCATTTCTATTGAGAGAAGATTGCACTTATACTGTATATACTTTGGAACTGTGCCTTTTACTGCTATATGTACGTACAACTACTACCCCTAACATCATCTCAGTAGAGAGACTGTTATCTATTCGAACCAACCGGCCTGATTATTGACTCCATCATCTCCTGCACTCCTGCTACCACATCTGCACTCCTGCCTTGTGCCTTGACTAATAGTGTAAGTCTAAGTCTTTTTTCCATTCTCCTTTCAGTGCAGAGAATTAAATCTGCAGTATTTGGGGCAGAGGCTTATGTATCTTAAAGGCAGACTATGTGGCTATGGTTGGATCCTTTGGAAAAAAGGGTCCAGTCCTGATTTGTCTCAATACTTACTCAGCTACTGGGTTACAGCAGTAGTGCAGGGCCCCCTTTTCCAGAGAAACTGCATTGTTAGCAGGATGGAGAATTTTCAAAGGATTATGGGTAGGGCATGGAGGGGTACAAACACCAGACAAGTCTGGTTGCAAAATTCAGTGCCAGAAAGGAAGACTTATTTGATCTTTGTATGATGCTCTGTGTTCTCTCTGTTCTATGTACATTGTATTCTACATTAAAGAGTCATTGTACTTTCACACAATTTAATTTAATAGAGAATGGTGTAACTAGCACATTTCTAAATCACTTCACTTCATCATGGCATCCACCTAAAAAAAAGCTGCAAAGTCATGGCCACTAGGGGTCGCACTTCCACCTAATTTTATCCTAATCCATCCTTGGTAACAGAGACTCAGAAGACGGTGAATTTCTGGTTGATGGCATTCCATAGCAGAGGAGGATTCTGATCTGTCACTTGTAACGGATATTCTCAGCCAAGAACCACCACATTCAGTTTAACCACTTCAGGACCCTGTCAATTTTGTTTTTGTGAGGGGAGCTATAGTTTTGGGGTACATGCAACTTTTTGACTTTTTTATCTTACTTTTTTACAGGGCCTAGTGATAAAAAGATGGCAAATTGTCCATTTGTTCTGGTACAGCATTCAACAATAATTTTAGATTTTTTTAATAGCTTGGACATTTTGAATGAGGCAATACTAATTATGTTTATTTTTTAATTATCTATTTCTATATGTAAAATTAGGAATGGGGGATGTATGAACATTTTTAGTTTTTTATACTTTTAAAAACTTTTTTTTTTTAAAGCCTGTGTACTTTTCAGTCTCTTTAGGTGACTTGCGCATCCGCTGTTCGCTTATTTCATACACTGCAATAGAACACTATTACAGTATATGGGGTTTTCACTGGGTGCCTATTAAGCGCTGCTGCAGGCAGGGCTTAAGAGGCAGTTTCCTATAGCAGGCCTGAAAGCCTTCACAAGGCTGCATCCTGCCTAAGTAACAGATCATAACCATATCTGCAGGGGCTATGATGGGAGGACAGATGCTGTTGTCGCTGACCATTGCATCTAAGGGGTGACTGTGATTGGATTTTTTTCTGATTCCATAGATTGCAGCATGGTAGCAGCAGTTTTACACAGCCGGTATCTGCCTTGTATGGAGCTGTAGAATTACTGGACCATGGAAGTCCAATAGATTAGAGACAAAGAGAAGGGCGCAAAATCACAACCAAGGTCAAGATAACTTCTGTTTAATCTGAGACAACCCGTTTCGGGGTACATGACCCCTTTTATCAAGTCTAAGAAAAGGGATAATATCAAAATCACAATGAGAAGTCTATGAAAATAGAAATTTACAAAGTGGAACCTAATTACATAAATATATATGTATATATATATATATATATATATACAGGTCCTTCTAAAAAAATTAGCATATTGTGATAAAGTTCATTATTTTCTGTAATGTACTGATAAACATTAGACTTTCATATATTTTAGATTCAGTACACACCAACTGAAGTAGTTCAAGCCTTTTATTGTTTTAATATTGATGATTTTGGCATACAGCTCATGAAAACCCAAAATTCCTATCTAAAAAAATTAGCATATCATGAAAAGGTTCTCTAAACGAGCTATTAACCTAATAATCTGAATCAACTAATTAACTCTAAACACCTGCAAAAGATCCCTGAGGCTTTTAAAAACTCCCAGCCTGGTTCATTACTCAAAACCGCAATCATGGGTAAGACTGCCGACCTGACTGCTGTCCATAAGGCCATCATTGACACCCTCAAGCAAGAGGGTAAGACACAGAAAGAAATTTCTGAACGAATAGGCTGTTCCCAGAGTGCTGTATCAAGGCACCTCAGTGGGAAGTCTGTGGGAAGGAAAAAGTGTGGCAGAAAACGCTGCACAACGAGAAGAGGTGATCGTACCCTGAGGAAGATTGTGGAGAAGGACCGATTCCAGACCTTGGGGGACCTGCGGAAGCAGTGGACTGAGTCTGGAGTAGAAACATCCAGAGCCACAGTGTACAGGCATGTGCAGGAAATGGGCTACAGGTGCCGCATTCCCCAGGTCAAGCCACTTTTGAACCAGAAACAGCGGCAGAAGCGCCTGACCTGGGCTACAGAGAAGCAGCACTGGACTGTTGCATGTCATTCAGAAATCAAGGTGCCAGAGTCTGGAGGAAGACTGGGGAGAGGGAAATGCCAAAATGCCTGAAGTCCAGTGTCAAGTACCCACAGTCAGTGATGGTCTGGGGTGCCATGTCAGCTGCTGGTGTTGGTCCACTGTGTTCTATCAAGGGCAGGGTCAATGCAGCTAGCTATCAGGAGATTTTGGAGCACTTCATGCTTCCATCTGCTGAAAAGCTTTATGGAGATGAAGATTTCATTTTTCAGCATGACCTGGCACCTGCTCACAGTGCCAAAACCACTGGTAAATGGTTTACTGACCATGGTATTACTGTGCTCAATTGGCCTGCCAACTCTCCTGACCTGAACCCCATAGAGAATCTGTGGGATATTGGGAAGAGAAAGTTGAGAGACGCAAGACCCAACACTCTGGATGAGCTTAAGGCCGCTATCGAAGCATCCTGGGCCTCCATAACACCTCAGCAGTGCCACAGGCTGATTGCCTCCATGCCACGCCGCATTGAAGCAGTCATTTCTGCAAAAGGATTCCCGACCAAGTATTGAGTGCATAACTGAACATAATTATTTGAAGGTTGACTTTTTTTGTATTAAAAACACTTTTTTATTGGTCGGATGAAATATGCTAATTTTTTTAGATAGGAAATTTGGGTTTTCATGAGCTGTATGCCAAAATCATCAATATTAAAACAATAAAAGGCTTGAACTACTTCAGTTGGTGTGTAATGAATCTAAAATATATGAAAGTCTAATGTTTATCAGTACATTACAGAAAATAATGAACTTTATCACAATATGCAAATTTTTTGAGAAGGACCTGTATATATATATATGTTCATAATGAATAAATAAATAATGAAAAAACTATTAATAAAATACAATAAATGCTTGGCAATATTTGTGAGCCGGTTAAAAAAAAAAAAATATATATATATATATATATATATATATACACAGTTGCAAGAAAAAGTATGTGAACCCTTTGGAATGATATGGATTTCTGCACAAATTGGTCATAAAATGTGATCTGATCTTCATCTAAGTCACAACAATAGACAAGCACAATCTGCTTAAACTAATAACACACAAATAATTAAATGTTACCATGTTTTTATTGAACACACCATGTAAACATTCACAGTTCAGGTGGAAAAAGTATGTGAACCCTTGTATTTAATAACTGGTTGAACCTCCTTTGGCAGCAATAAATTCAACCAAACGTTTCCTGTAGTTGCAGATCAGACGCGCATAGCGGTCAGGAGTAATTCTTGATCATTCCTCTTTACAGAACTGTTTCAGTTCAGCAATATTCTTGGGATGTCTGGTGTGAATCGCTTTTTTGAGGTCATGCCACAGCATCTCAATCGGTAGGCCACTCCAGAAGGCATATTTTCTTCTGTTTAAGCCAGTCTGTTGTTGATTTACTTCTATGCTTTGGGTCGTTGTACTGTTGCAACACACATCTTCTGTTGAGCTTCAGCTGGTGGACAGATGGCCTTAAGTTCTCCTGCAAAATGTCTTGATAAACTTGGGAATTCATTTTTCCTTCAATGATAGCAATCCGTCCAGGCCCTGACACAGCAAAGCAGAACCCAACCATGATGCCTCCACCACCATACTTCACATTTGGGATGAGGTTTTGATGTTGGTGTGCTGTGCCTCTTTTTCTCCACACATAGTGTTGTGTGTTTCTTCCAAACAATTCAACTTTGGTTTCATCTGTCCACGGAATATTTTGCTAGTACTGCTGTGGAACATCCAGGTGCTCTTGTGCAAACTGTAAACGTGCAGCAATGTTTTTTTTGGACAGCAGTGGCTTCCTCTGTGGTATCCTCCCATGAAATCCATTTTTGTTTAGTGTTTTACGTATCTTAGATTTGCTAACAGGGATGTTGGCATATGCCAGAGACTTTTGTGAGTCTTTAGCTGTCACTCTAGGATTCTTCTTCACCTCATTGAGCAGTCTGCGCTGTGCTCTTGCAGTCATTTTTACAGGATGGCCACTCCTAGGGAGAGTAGCAGCAGTGCTGAACTTTCTTCATATATATATAAAATGTCAATTCATGCCCATCAATAACCTAACTTTAGAATCATTAAGATTGGATGTAAAAGTGATATGACAATATCCTCTGTTCCTTTGCTCCTTACTATTCTATCCCGTGGATTATTTCTTTCCATTCCTTGCCAGCATCACGATCTTAGCTCCTCCCACTCTGCTGCACTGCCCGATCAGCGCTTAGACGCCGTTCCTTTTAAACTCCTGCAGTCTGCGTGCGCTGTGAACACACACAGCGAACCTGACGCCCCACGTGCTGGTGAGCGAGCTGCCGCATCTGTGAATCCATCAGGTAATTTCTCCCTCTGCCACAGCCCTTTAGATAATGTTGTTTCTCTTCAGTATAGCCCCTCAGAGATCGTTCACTTCTTACCAATAAACACTGGACAAATCCCTTGTGGGCCATTAATGCCTCATCACCCACAGTGTTAGTAAATTATCTATCACTACTCATGCATTTATAGGAATCATTTAAATCCTATGGCCACATATATAAGCAATTTCACATATCACTTTGGAACTAATATCTATTTACAGGACACCTAGAGGTGGGAAGCGACACAGGCCTATACCCTACATTGGTGGGATTTTTATTTATTTATGTAGCGGATTGTCATAAGTATTTTATTTATTCGAATATATTGTTCCAATTGGAGACTATTTATTTATTGTCATATCACTTATACATCCAATCTTAATGATTCTAAAGTTATGTTATTGATGGGCATGACTTGACGTTTATATATATATATATATATATATATATATATATATATAATTTTTTTTAAAAACATTTTTAAACCGGCTCACAAATATTGCCAAGCATTTGGCATTTATTGTATTTTATTAATTGTTTTTTCATTATTTATTTATTCTTTATGAACATCAATTTTTCCTAAAATATATATATATTTATTTATATATATATATATATATATAATTTGGTTAAACTTTGTAAATTTCTATTTTCATAGACGTCTCATTGTGATTTTGATATTATCCCTTTTTTTAGACTTGATAAAGGGGTATTGCCCCTCGAAACGCGTTGTCTCAGATTAAACTGAAGTTATCTTGACCTTGGTTGTGATTTTGCGCCCCTCTCTTTGTCTGCTTATCTATTGGACTTCCATGGTCCAGTAATTCTACAGTTCTCACACTCACCCGATTGGTGGTTTGGCCCCGACCTAAAGGTGATTGGACAAGACTGGCTAGACCAACCAATCCCCACTGTTTCTCAGCCCTCATTGTAGTTGCACCCAATTTGGTGCAACCCCAACAGGTGAACATATTACCTCCCTAGGCTAGGAGAAATAGTACTTTACATATTCACCCTATGAGTGCCTTTCTCTCTTTGTTGCCAACAAATGTTGTATGGAGCTGTATCAGCTTGTAGACCTGCTTCATACACCTTTCCTGCTCCAATGAAGTACAGTTAGGTCAGATGGCATGAAGAAGATAAGTAGTCAAATATGTTTTCTGAAACATAGATATTACAGATAAGTCATCAAATAGGTGGGCTGCCGATACTTGGAACTACCATCTTTCAGCTTTTCTTCTGTGCACCAGCACTAGTCCCCAAAGTTTTAAGTTATTGATTATGATTAGAGATGAGCGAATCGACTTCGGATGAAACATCCAAAGTCGATTTGCATAAAACTTTGTTCTAATACTGTACAGAGCAGGAGCTCCGTACAGTATTAGAATGTATTGCCTCTTATGAGCCGAAGTTATTACTTTGCGAAGTCTCACGAGACTTCACATAATAACTTCAGAAATTAATTTATACTGTAAAAAAAAAACATTTCCCGAACTCAGGATCAGTTCCAAGGTACCACGTTTTTTTTCAGTGTAAATTAATTTCTGAAGTTATTATACAAAGTCTTGCAAAGTAATAACTTTTGCTCATCAGAGCCAATACATTCTAATACTGCTCCGTACAGTATTAGAACAAAGTTTTATGCAAATCGACTTCGGAAGTTTCATCCTAAGTCAATTCACTCATCTCTAATCAAAATCATAAATTAAGAAGAGGGGGTAACTGGATCCAATGGGTGCTGCCCTCTGAATCAATACTCTAAGAAAATTGGATCTAAACAGCTAAATTAATTTTAGTTTTTATAGTATGATAATACTGCTCTACATTTTGCAGACATATTAAAATAAAGTGAACTATATGTTATTTGATATGCCTGTATTAACCCCTTCTACCCCGGGCCAGTTTCCACCCTTCTGCCCATTTTTTGCAAATCTGACGTGTCACTTTATGTAGTAATATCTTTGGAACACTTTTACTTATCCAAGCCATTCTGAAACTGTTTTCTTGTGACACATTGTTCTTCATGACAGTGGTAAATTCAGTCAATATATTTTTTAGCTTACAGAAGAAAACCTTCTAAAACATAACCTTTAATAAGTCATGATAAAAATCACAAATTAGATACCCCCGCAAAGAATACCAAACCTAAAATATTAAGTATGCCCACAATTAAAGCGCAGCCAGATACAAAAAGAGATACTGAGGCATTTCCTGGGCACATATGTATAGATGATACCATGTAATACTAGTGTGGACCATGTAGGTTTTACTCAAGGTTCCTGTGGTTTTTGATAGCACGCCCACTGGTGAAAGTCACAGCAAAAGATGTTATTGTCAGGAGATGAACGGTCCCTGGGTGTCCCTTTTAGACTAACCCTGCCTAAAAGCGGAGCACTCGCCCCAAAACGGGCAACCCCCCTTATCGTGGCTAAACCCTCAGTGGCCGTGGAAATGCCCTAAAAAACTTGAAATCATTGGTCCCAATGATGGCAACCAAAATGAAGTAGGCACAATAACACGTCCAACTCTGGCCCCATTTATACCTGAAATGTTTGAAAATGGTGGTCCCGCTCACAAGGGCGTATTCTACCGGGCGGGGCTTGTAACTCCGCCTAACTTCCGGTTTAATGGAACGCAAATGTGTTCCATAGATACATATAATATCCTGGTATATATAAAAAGAAAATTGATTCAAAATGATATACCTAGATGCCCAAATAATGCGCCACGATTACCGCTAAGAATATAATGCAAGATAAGGTATGGGCTGTCTCTTTCAGTGCATTGAATAAAGCACTGCTGCCAGGGATAACACCATCTCCGGCAAGTGAAACGCATATCCGGTCGGTGAGACGCACCGCCGGATAACAAGGTCGAACACAAGCTAAGACTAGATATTATATTATTTGCGTTCCACATGTAAATGCCGGATTTTGCTCAGATATGAATGGGGACGGGGGGGGGGGGGGGGGGCATTGATACTAAAGTGCCCACAAATATAAAAAGGGGTTGCCATAATATACTGGGGTTTAGAGGAAGGGGAAGATGAATAGACCCAAGAAAAGGGAAATAATACCATTACTCTTGGGTCCCTTTGTACAATTTAGTCGTACATTATGATCCGATAGAGTGACAGGTTATCAAAGGTACTTAAATGGAGTGAAAGGACATACAATTGACACAAATGACAGAATAAGTGAACTCAAGTAAAAGGAGGTCTTAGAGAAAACAAGCAAAATAAATCTGTTCATTGAGGCCCAGTGGATCCACCGTTTTAAGACTGTGAATCCACTGTGCCTCCTTACAGAGAATCCATTTATCCCGATCGCCACCTCTAGGAGACTTACAAATCACTTCAATTACTTGAAATTTTAGGGTCTTATAGTTTTCGTCATGATATTCCAAGACATTATGTGTAATGGGTTTGTCAGGCTGGTGGTTGTTATGCCCAATACGATCTCCCACCCTCCGCCTCAGCCCCCACTTACTCTTTCTCACATAATTCAGGGGGCATTCACAGGTACATAAATAGATCACACCCTGGGTCTTGCAATTCATGAAATTACGCATTTGATAGGTCCTATTTGTCGATACACTTCTAAAGGTGGATGATTTGAGAATCAGAGGACAGCAGATATAGTCATTGCCACATTTGAAGGTCCCAGGTGGTTTACGATTTATCCAGGTGCCTTTTCTTTGTGGTCTACTGTAGTGGCTATGTACCAATCTGTCCCTAATTGATCTACCTCTTCTGTAAGTCACAAGCGGCTGTGGGAAGATGAGATCATTTAAATTGGGGTCAGACAAAAGTATTCCCAAATATCGCCTGAGGATACTAAGAACTCTCTGATTTTGTTCGTCAAATGTGGCGACTATTATCATAGTCTTGTTCTCTCCCAGTTTTGGACAAGGAGGGAGTGTCTATCTTTTTGTAAAGACATCTTATATGCATCTATTAGGATCTCACTAGGATATCCTATCTGCGTTCCTGCAGATCTTTGGTCTGGGATCTAAAAGATTCAGATGAGGAACAATTCCATCTAATTTGCAGGTATTGTCCCTTGGGGATACCCTTCTTTAGGCTCAAGGGATGGTAACTGTCCCATTTCAGGAGACTATTAGTGGCTGTCGGTTTTCGGTACATCTTAGTGCATATTTCAAAAATTTTCTTGATAATAGAGGTTTCCAAGAAAGCGATCTTTTCATTATGAATTTTGTGAGTAAATCTCAAGCCAATATCATTGTAGTTAAGTTGTTGAACAAAATCTTTGAACAGACCAATTTTGCAAAGACAGAAACCACCGGGTGACCCGGGAATTTCTGTCCTTGGCCTGGCTTAACCATTTGAGAGAGGAGTGGTCAGTCACCAGACGAAAATTTCTCCCCAAAAAATAATAGCGGAGAAACTCGAGTGCCCACTTGATAGCCAGGCACTCTCTCTCCACTATACTATACCTGGTCTCGGCTGGGGTAAGCTTTCGGCTGAGGAAGACAACGGGATGCTCCTCCCCGTTGACTTCCAGAGACAGTACAACTCCGAGACCTATCTCGGAGGCATCGATCTGTACTATAAACTCCCTTCTGAAGTCGGGCGTCACCAAAACCGTGGACCCACACAGGGCCGACTACAAAGAGGAGAAAGCCTTTTCTGCCTGCACATTCCAGTAGACTGTCACTGACTTGCGTCCCTTCAAAAGGCCTCTCAATGGTGCGGCCGTTGTGGCAAAGTTGGGGACAAACTTCATATAGTATCCCACCATTCCCAGGAGCGACTTTACTTGTCGAGTAGTGACAGGTTGGGGCCAATTCCGAATTGCCTCAATTTTGTTCACCTGAGGTTTGATAACTCTGCGTCCAATTACATACCCCAGGTACTTGGTCTCTTCTAACCCTATTGCGCACTTTTGTGGGAATCCACTGCAGCCTGTACTTTAGGTAGGTGACTTTCCCAGTCGGTTCTGTGGATAACGATATCGTCCAGGTACGCCAAAGCATACCGACGATGTGGACGTAGTACAACGTCCATTAACCTTTGAAACGTGGCGGGAGCGCCATGTACAAGGTAATGCCTTGTACTGATAAAGCCCCTCTGGTGTGATGAAAGCCTTTTTTCCTTGCAGCCTCCGTCAAAGGTACCCTTTGGTGAGGTACAACACAGAAAAATACCAGGCTTCGCTTAACTTCTCAATAAGCTCATCCACTCGGGGCATGGAATATGCGTCAAACTTGGAAACCTCATTAAGTTTGCAGAAGTCGTTACAGAATCGTAATGTCTCGTCGGCTTGGGTATTAAGACTATCGGACTGTCCCACTCACTTTTTGACTCCTCAATGACACCTAGCTGTAACATCAGCTGCACTTCTTCTGAGATGGCTGGTCGCCGCGACTCAGGTACTCTGTATGGTTTCAACCGTATTCTGACCTAAGGCTCAGTGACAATGTCATGTTCGATGATAGAAGTGCGTCCAGGGAGGTCCGAAAACACATCCGTGTTTCTGCTGACAAACTCCCTGGCTTCTTGAGTCTGTTTAGAGGAAAGGTTGTCAGCAATCTTTACTGTGGCAATTGCTTCCCTTGTATCAGACCCCAGAAAACCCGGCCGGGGGCTGTTGTCCATACTGGTCTTCCTATCTTTCCATGGTTTCAACAAGTTTACATGGTACACCTGCTCTGGCTTTCTCCGCCCGGGCTGGAGTACCTTGTAGGTTACCTCCTACTCCTACCTCCAACTTTTTTGAGTACTTCGTAGGGACCCTGCTACCTAGCCAGGAACTTACTGTCCACCGTCGGCACCAAAACCAAGACCTGATCTCCCGAGTTAAAATTCCGAACCCGAGCCTGGCGATTATAGACCCTACTCTGGGCTTGCTGGGCTGCCTCCATATGTTCCCTAACCAGAGGCAACACTGTCTCCATCCACTCTTGCATTTGAGTGACATACTCAATCACATTTTTATGTGGTGTGGGTTGTTGTTCCCATGCCTCTTTGGCTATGTCCAACAACCCACACAGATGTCAGCCATACAGCAGCTCGAAGGGTGAGAACCCTGTAGAGGCCTGGGGCACCTCTCGCACTATTACATGAGATAGGGCAGTAGCAGATCCCAATCCCTTCCATCTTTAGACACCACCCGCTTTAACATGTTTTTCAAAGTTCGATTAAACCTTTCTACCAGGCCATCCGTTTAAGGGGGATATATGGACGTCCGCAGCTGTTTGATCTGTAGTAGTTTACTGAAATGTGGCTGGGGCTGGATATCTGGCAGGTTGGGCAAGACTTGCAATACTCTTCCACCTCTTTGAACACACTGGGCCAGTAGAACCGCTGTAGAATCCGGTCCTGCGTTTTCTGCTGGCCCAGGTGTCCCCCAAGAACATGTTGATGGGCTAACTCCAACACAAGCTTTCGATATGCCATGGGCACCATCAACTGTTCAACATGCTCACCCCATAGTTGATTTATCCAATACAGCATCTCCTGTTGAACCACAAAATGGGGGAACATAGACTCGGTCCCCTGGTTGTTGCGGCTCACCCTCTATCACATTTTCCCAGGCTCGAGATGGAGTCCTGGGGCTGTGCTGTACCAAAATTATCTCTGGAGACGTTGAGGTCTGCCAACTCCGGACCCGGCGGCAAGTCCTCCATGTCTCCCACCATCACACTTAGAGGGGTTGTCTCCTCCTCTCCCACCAAAGTGGCGGTCACCCTTACCACTGGCCCTTTGGTATTCCTGTTTCATGTGTATTGGTAACTCTCGCCTCAGGCCACAGTGACGGGAAACCGTGGAAGTTTTTCCCAATTATTAGTTCCTACTGCATATTTTGTGGCGACGGCCACCTTATGAGTTCACCTGCCCGCCACTGTTGACAGAGAGACCAGGGTGGTGGGACAGTCCTTTAAGTCTCCATGAATGCACAACATGCTGACTTTTCGGCCAGTATACTCGGCGGGCCGCACCAGGGCAGCTATTACCAGGGACACTAGGTTCCCTGAATCCAGCAGTGCCACCGCCAGAGTGTCCCCCACTATCACCTGGCACAGGTGGATATTGTCTATAGTCTCGGAGGTACCTGTGGTACACAGCTTCCTGGCATGCAATGAGTGGCGGTAGCTATAGTTGGTATTCGTGGGATCACCCCAATGGGGACAATCGGCCCTTATGTGTCCAGGCTCCTGAGACCGCCAACAGACCACCGGAGCTGGGTCTGCAGGGGGTACGTCTAGAGCGGGTTTTGCTGGCACCAGCCGCTGGGTCTGGGGTGGAGATTTCCGGGGTTTAATGGGTCCCCTCCCAAAAGAACTGCCCTGTAGTTTTCTGGCGGCCTCGTAGCGCTCGACCAGGTCGACCATCTCTAAGGAACTACCAGGAGACACCTGGCCAGTCCAGTGTTGGGTACGACAAAGCCCTTCAGAACACATCCGCTAACAGACGGTCCAGCATAGCAGTGGGAGTCAATATGCCAGACTGCAGCCATTTTTGCAACCAGTGTAGCAGTTCATAATATTGTGGTCTGGCGGGTTCAGACGGTTTAAATTCCCACTGATGCACCCGCTGGGCCCGGACCAATACATTCACCCCCAGTCTTGCCAGGATCTCACCTTTTATGGTCAGGTAGTCGGCCGCTTGATAATCAGGTAGATTGAACAACACTTGCTGGGGTCCAGGCGCCAGGAACGGAGCGATGACCTCAGACCACTGGTCTCGGGGTAACCTCTCCCTCAGGGCCACCTTTTCGAACACCGCCAGATAGGTCTTGACATCATCCGAGGGGTTCATTTTAGGGATCGCCGCACGGACAGCTTTCTGGGCATCGTGGACGTTCTGGGACACTCCTGCCACTTGCAACGCCATCACATGTTGTAATAACAACTGGTTAGTTTCCAGCGGCTGCAAGTTAGCCTCCACAAGGGCTTTCACGATCGCCTCGATTTTGTCAGGGGACACGGATCGTAACCTTGCAGGCTTAATATAGGCCATACACTCGTGCCTGGGAAAACCCCAAAAAACTTTTTGGCTTTCCGGCCTGCCTCACTGCATTTGCACGCATCCTCCACCAGTTGTGGGGATTTGCTCTGGTAGGCAGATTAGCGGACGCAGTATGGAGGCAATAACAAAGCCTTTAACTTAAATAGTTCAGTGTTTATTCACACAGAAGGCAAAATAAAATAACAGTTCACAATCTTGGTGTTTGTTCACACCATGGCAAGTCCTTAAACAATCATCTTGATAGCAGATTTTCATCAGCTGTTCCCAGCAGGCTTTAGGGGCCTGTTTTACAGCATGCGGCTCTCAGCCCCTTTACTCGGCACACATCTACAGATCCCAAACAACAGAGGCTCCACAGCTTCACTGTGAGATGGAGGATAATCCACACCACCTGATTAATGGTAACTGCTTTTTATAAGCCTCCCAAGACCCGGCCTGGAATGTGGGGATAGCCACCCACCGAGCACTTTGGCTACTCCCAGTAAGAGCCATCCCGGATGGGCTTTACAGACATACTAAACAGCTGAAGTTTCAGACTGCAAAGCAATAATGACACTTCAGGAAATAAAACGGCTCTTACCATACCGAGGCCAGGAACCTTGGTGACACGATGGCCCCTTGTTTTCTCTCTCTCTCTCTCTCTCTCTCTCTATCTATACATATATATATATATATATATATATATATACATATACACACATGATTACTGCTGCAGCAATACCCATGGTGTGCCAGCAATCTACCTGTGTGTATTAAGTTGAAATTAAGCACCAGGCTTGTCATCTGTTTACATTTTTTTTTATGTGCACGCAGTCGCAAGTGATAATTTTTTGAGGGGGTTCCATTTAATTAAGCAGCATATATATGTAATTACTGCAGCAATACCCATGGCCTGGTAGCAATCTACCCGTGTGTGTTATGGTGAAATTGAGCATCACGCCTCAGCCGCCTGCTTACATATTTTCAGTTTCTACACATTTCCACTTTTTGGGGATTGTTAAATGTCATTAAACTAGTATATATACGTTTACTACAAGACACAAGGTAAAGCAAAAATGCCTGTGAGCGATAACGAGAAATTGAGTGTCAGGCCTCAATTATCTGTTTCCGTGAATTTCTTTTACACATGGTTGGAATTTAAATGTGTTTTTGGACCTGTTTAATTGAATTAAACCAGCATATAGGTTGATCAACACCAATACACAGGCCAGCACACAAAAGTATCTGTTAGGGATAATGAATTTAGATCTAAATCAGTTTCCCTTTATTTCTGTGTTCAGAAACATGTTTCCAATCAATTCTTTTAATGGGGATTGATTATATTCAAACTAGCAGCATATATACGTGTTTACTACACCTATACACAGGGTAGTGCACAACATTATCTGAGAGGCCCAAAAATGTCCAGGCTATGGAAGGGTTCTAAACAAAAGACCCAGAGAAAGAATGTGGGTAGTAGAAAAACCATCTATCCATCCAGTAGTAGTAGGCCACAGTTGTCCCTGCTGGCTTTGGGAAGGCGCAACATTATAGTGGAGGAGAAAGAGGAAGAGGAAGAGATTGTGCATGAGATAGCTAACTCCTCCTCTCAGTTGCAGCAGGATGATGTGGAGGTGACTTCAGAATTGGACACCGTGCCACCGACCAAGGGCGCCTCTCTTTTTCCTAAGAAGTGGCAAGAAAACCCCACCACTCCCTATAGCAGATAGTTAAGAGACTCTCCCTGTTGACGACTTGTCTGAGATCAGTCAGTGAGAGCAGAGGTGGAGAAGGAGGCTGCAGACCCCAGGCATAGCCGTGTTGGTGGTGGTAGTAGTAGCTCCGTTAGTAACAGTGGCAGTCGGAGAAGAGCAGTGGAGGGGGCCAAAGAACCCACCATGATATCCCACAGTCTGATAGAAGCAAAAGGGAGGGTGAGGACTCCATTGATGAATGTGTGCTGGACAGGACCTGGGAGCCAGGTCATGGTGCTGAGGAGGAGGCAACATCAGAGGAGGAGGGTGATGGTGGCAGCAATAGAGTAAAGGCCACGTACCTCCCAAAGAACAGCCAGGGCCATGTCTGCTTCAGGATCTGGTGATGCCACTGATGCAGTGGGTGGATTAGGCCCACAACATGCCAGAGCTAAGCCCAGATCAGCTGCCTCTTATCCCTGGGCAAGTATCTCCCATCTTGCATTGTTTCTCCACACTGCCAGCAGACAAAAGCATTGCTTTGTGCAAGTTGTGAAAAAGCTAAATAAAACTAGGGCAAGCAAACGTAGGCACCAGAGCTCTATTGTACCACATGAAACGGCATCAGCCCATCTTGTGGGCAAACAGAGGTGTCAGACAGCCATCGCAGCAGGAGTTCCCTGCTTACAGGCCGCATCCTCGAGTAGCCTCTGAAAGCCATGAACAATTTTGTCATGCACTAGATATCCTCAGCAGCAAGGAGCATGTGTTGATTCAAAGTCAGGCAGTGGCAGCTAGTGATGGACGAACATCTGCCGAACGCGATCAAATGTTCGCGAACCTCAAGTTCGCTGCAGGTCCCATTCATTTTAATGGCAAGCGAACCTGAAAAACCTTCAGCTCATATTTGCAGCCAATAAATAATTACTAGAAGTGCACAAATCTCCATTCATTATTTTTTTCAATGCAAAATATCACACCAGTTATAATTATTTTTTCCAATACCGTTTGTCATTGTGTGTAGCAGAGGGAACACAGCAAAACTGCAATCAAATGCTACTGTACCCAAATGCACTATATATAAAGTATATTATTGGCATATAACACCCCGTTTCAATTAGTTTTTTTGGGTGGGTGACTGGTATATCACACCAGTTATATACTCACCACTGCTGCACAATACAAATCCACTATAATATCCTTTCTATGTTAGAAAGTATATAAGTGTATTACACCCCTTGTACTGCACACCTATCAATAGTACACCTATACCAGACTCGTAGCGTTTTTGTGCCTACCAGTCTGTCCCTGCTCCACACAGCAACCTTTCCCTACACTGAGAAAAGACTGAATGTAAAATGGCGGCCAGATCGGGACTATTTTTAAGGTAGGGGGTATGTCCATGTGCTGAAACTTTTCAATTGGCTGTCCTGTACCACCTGATGGATGTGTCATGGGTCAAAGTTCTTCACAATGTAAAAGAATATTGGGGGCGCGAATATCGCCATATGTTTGCATGTTCGGCGAATCGCGAACAAGTAAAGTTCAACGCGAACCGACCACCAGACGAACCGCAAGGCCATCACTAGTGCCAGCTGATGAAGCCCTTCGAAGATGTCACAAAGTTTGTCATCAGGGATAATTGCAACATGAACAACGTCGTCCTTCTCATATTTGTCTTAGAACAGCATGCTCATCCAGCAGGGGACCACAACGGAAGAAGAGCAGCTGACACATCTTGCTGTTCGCCCTATAGCTGTTGGGGACACATAAAGGGAATCTGCCATCTAAGAGAACGATTATGAAGATGGCACCAGCAAAGACACCCAATAATCTCAGTGGGGGGCAGAGCCTGAAAGAAGTGGCTCCTCAGGCACACTAGCTAGAATGGCAACCTGTATGTTTGCTTCTTTACGCTGTGACAGGCGTATCGCTGACATCAAATAGTCTGATGATTACTGAATATTCATGCTTTTAGACCATCGCTAGTGGGGGAATGTTTTCCTCTGGCAGAACTAATGACTGAACTAACAACTGCACAATTTTATCTTATATTTTTATTATTTATTTTTACCATCATAGGAAGACCATCTTCAATATTCCTTTTCTTTTTTTGGGGTGTTTTTTTACCATCCAGATATTTTCCACAGAATGTGTGTGTTTTAACTATTAAAATACCTAGTTACTTCTCTACTCTGGAGTATTTGTTTCCATTGTCCAAGTAGTGAGTGCTCAGCCCACATTTTCATTGTTATCTAAACACTTTCTGACAGGGTGAGTCATTTGGGCTTTGTAGCACCCATTCCTAAACTGGTGTAGGGTGAGCCACCATACCTTCCAAATTATATATAGGCTTGTTTACCTACTAGTTCACCTGTTCTGCTATTAATACTTAAAGGGAACCTGTCACCAGTTTTATGGTGTCCTAACTAAGGGCAACATAAATAAGTGACTGATTCGCTTAGCAAAATGCTGGGTCACTTTCTTTATTTGACCCAATCAATCTGCCAACATCTTGTATTGAAAAGCTCCAGCTGATAATGATGAGTCAGGAATATTTATGAGCTCCTGACTCTCTCCGCCCACCTGCTGCTGAATGACAGTTTGTTTCCATATGAATCAGCAGCAGGTGGGCAGGGGAGTGGCTATAGCTCTGAATTAAATATAATCTGGACTCACTGACATCACGCTGGACTCCAATCAGCTCATTAGGATACGGCATGCAGCATCTTTGTGTGTATATTATGAGGTAACCATCTGTCACACCAGTAAGTGAATACATCTAAGGTACTTTTTAGTAGTTAATGATTCTATATAATTAGTTAGAGTGTAATCAAATATCCACATGACAGGTTCCCTTTAAGCTGTTCTGTTATATATTGACACATTGATTAATAGATAAGCAACTCTAATGGGCCCTGATTCACAAATTGGGGTGATACAACTGTTTCATTCTACTGTTTGTGACGTGTCCACATTGATTAATAGATAAACAATTCTATTAGGCCCTGATTCACAAAATGGGCATGATACACCTGTCTCATTTCACTGTTTTTGGTGTGTCTACATTGATTAATAGATAAGCAATTATATTAGTCCCTGATTCATGAATTACGGTTATACACTTGTCGCATTCAACTGTTTGTGGCATGTCGACATTGAATAATAGATAAGCTATTCTATTAGTCCCTGAAAAATTGGGGTGATGCACCTCTCTCATTCCAATGTTTGTGGCGTATCCACATGGATTAATAGATAAGCAATACTATTAGGCCCTGATTCGCAAATTGGGGTGATACACCTGTCTCATTCTACTGTTTTGGGTGTGCCACATTGATTAATAAATAAGCAATTCTATTGGGCCCTGATTCTCAAAGTGGGGTGATACACCTCTCTCATTCTACTGTTTGTGGTGTGTCCACATTGATATTGTTGTGCATTTTTATAAGTGTCCTGTCTTGTGGTACTGTTTGTGGTGTGTCCACATTGAATAATAGATAAGCAATTCTATTAGTCCCTGATTCACAAAGTGGGGTGATACACCTGTCTCATTCTACAGTTTTGGGTGTGCCACATTGATTAATAAATAAGCAATTCTATTAGGCCCTGATTCACAAAGTGGGGTGATACACCTCTCTCATTCTACTGTTTGTGGTGTGTCCACATTGATATTGTTGTGCATTTTTATAAGTGTGCAGTATTATCTAATGATATTATAGCCAAAATGCCTCATTGTCTTTAAGAGTAAAATCAGCTTGAACCAAAGTTCTGTTATGTGGCTGAAGAGGCCAATATGAATTCATGGTAAGTTCAGTTTATATAAGAGTCATAGTGAATATGAATGGACATTGTATTTTAAAAGGTATTGCTAAAAGATATGGGTTTATCTATGGGGAGTATACTGGCTTCTCCAGACATGTCTGTCTGAAGGGAACAATGTTTGTTTCATGCCTAAACCATGAAAAGATAAGAATTTATATCCTTAAGACTAGAGTTGAGCGGACACCTGGATGTTCGGGTTCGGCCGAAATTTGGAAAAAAGTTCGAGTTCGGGAGCCGAACTTGACCCTGAACCTGAACCCCATGGGGACCCGAACTTTTGAGCACTAAAATGGCTGTAAAAATGTCATGGAAAGCGCTAGAGGGCTGCAAATGTCGTTAAAATGTGGTTAAGAGCATGGCAAGTGCTCTGCAACAAATGTGGATAGGGAAATGACTTAAAATAACATCAAATACGTAAAAAAATAAAAAATAAATCTTGATCTAGGAGGACCAGGTCCATATGGAGGAGGAGGTTGAGGAGGCGGTGGATGTGGCGGTGTAGGTGGAAGTGGCGGTGGAGGAGGAGGAGGTAGCCTACACTGCTTTTTGGTTTAAATTTTTTTTTAATTTTTTAAAATTAGGGTACACCCTAAAACATTGGGAAATATAACCCTCCATTCGTGCTAAACACACGTTCAGACAATACACTGGCTGCAGGGCAGGCCAGCACCTCCAAGGCATAAAGGGCAAGCTCAGGCCATGTGCCCAATTTGGAGACCCAGAAGTTGCAGGGACTGACCCCTGTCAGTTAGTTTGTGTAGGTGTGTGCATACTTACTGCCCCACCATGTCGTACGTCCCCGTGATGTTCACGATCCAATTTGATATCTGCTCTAGCAACTTTCGATGTTCTTTTAATGCGCCTACCATGGTAATCACGGGTGGCGGGAATCAGGGTTCCAGGCCGGAGAGGGAGCGTGATAAAAAGAGACCAAACTTAAGGGAGATAAATGTATAAAAAAAAGTTGCGGATCAAGCAGAAATGTGGGAAAAGCTATTGTGGCGCAAATGTTGTCCAAAAGAGTATAGTGGAAATGTGGGACAAAGTATTGAAGCTTAAATGTGGTACAACTTGTTTAAGTTTAAGCATTGAATCAAAGGAGGTGGCGCACATCAATTAAAGAAACATTTCAGAAATTTTATTCCCTGTCACCTATGCAGAGCAGGGGCTTATTCATGTCTAAAATTGTATAATGTCAACCCAAGAATGTAACAGAAAAATTACAGAAATTAATTAACCTGTCTACTTGGTAGAGCAGGGGTCTATGACAGAAAACAATTGTTTGTCACTCGAAAATGTAAAATAAAAATTATTGAAATTTATTAAGCTGTCAACTAGGTAGAGGAGGGGTATATTACACCCAAAAATTGGTGAATTTGACCATAAAATGTAACTGACAAATGTTTTTTTTTTTTTTTACCGGCCTACTACGTATAGCAGTGGTGATCACACCCAAAAATTGGTGAATTTCACCATAGAATTCAACAGACAATTTTTTTTTAATTGTTTAACCTGTCTATTAGGTATAGCAGTGGTACTTCACACCCACAAATTGTTGCATTTCAACTGAAAATGTAACTGACAAATTGATTTATTTTTTTAACTGGCCTACTAGGTATAGCAGTGGTACTATACACCCAAAAATTTGTTAATTTCACCAGAGAATGTTAATGACATTTATTTTTATTTTTTTAACCGGCCTACTAGGTATAGCAGTGGTGCTATACAGAGAATGCTATAAATCACTGATAATAGCAAGCTCAGAAAGCCTAGAAAATAATTTATGAAAGGAAGAGAGGATCTGGAAGCAAGGCCATCAGACAGCTCATCTGACAAATTTCACTCTGAATGGGACTGAGTGGCCTAAAAACATACAGGCTGCAAAAGAAAAACTGAGATAAAGGTACCTATTGGAAAAATGAAATAAGTGAATTACAATAATAAAAATGTCTTTAACCTCCTCCCGACCGCCTAACGCAGGGATGCGTCCTGCGGGCGGCCGGGTTATTCCTCGTAGACGCATCGATCATCAGCCGCACCAGTAGTTCCCCCTTTCACCGCCCAGTCTGGAGTTCGAGTTGAGACAGCTCAGATTGGATCGGCACTGTTTTTTTTTTTTTGAGCTGTTCTTCACTGCGAAGCTCTTTGACTTAGTCATGGCAGAAACAAACCGGTATGCCACTCAATTTATAGCCGCCAACCCGGGAAGCTTTTATGCCCAGTCTTTCCGGTGGAAACCCGTCCAAGTTTCCGAACTTAAAACTTTTCTGGGCCTTCTCCTCAAAATGGGCCTGACAAAAAAGCATGAATTGCGGTCATATTGGTCCACGAACCCAATTCATCACATGCCCACGTTTCCTGCACTTTAGTGATAATAGCACCTCTCGTCCCAGAGGCCACCCAGCTTTTGACCGGCTCCACAAAATTTGGTCCCTCATAGACCACTTTAACACCAAATTTGCAGATTTGTATACCCCTGAGCAAAACATCTGCATAGACGAGTCCCTGATACATTTTACCGGGCACCTTGGCTTCAAACAATACATCCCAAGCAAGCGCGTCCGGTATGGGGTCAAATTGTATAAGCTCTGTGAAAGGGCCACAGGCTATATGCACAAATCTCGTGTCTATGAGGGTAAAGATCAGACCCTGGAGCCAGTCGGTTGCCCTGCCTACCTGGGGAGCAGTGGGAACACAGTCTAGGACTTGGTGTCACCCTTATTTGGCAAGGGGTACCGCCTTTATGTGGACAATTTCTACTCAAGTGTGCCCCTCTTCAGGCATTTGTTTCTAGAACAGATTGGCTGCTGTGGCACCGCGCGACCTAGTCGCCGGGGCTTCCCCCAACAGCTCGTTACCACCCGTCTTGCGAAGAACTGCTCGCGGTGAAATGGAGAGACAAGCGTGACATTTACATGCTCTCCTCCATTCACGCAGACACGACAATCCAAATAAGACGGGCAACCAGTGTCATTGAAAAGCCCCTCTCAGTCCACAACTATAATTTGCTCATTGGAAGGGTGGACTTAAATGACCAGATGTTGGCTCCTTATTTACTCTCCCGCAGGACTAGACGCTGGTATAAGAAGGTGTCTGTATACCTAATTCAATTGGCTATGTACAATAGTTTTGTTCTCTACAGTAAGGCTGGGAGAACAGGATCCTTCCTCAAATTTCAGGAAGAGATCATCGAGAACCTCCTGTATCCAGGAGGTTCCGTGGCCCCAACCACCAGTGTGATGAGCCGTCTACACGAGCGGCATTTCCCCAATGTCGTTGCTGGTACCTCAAACCAAGCGCCACCCCGGAAAAGATGTTGTGTCTGTAGCAGGAGTGGAATAAGGCGTGACACCCGCTATTTCTGTCCTGACTGCCCTGACCACCCTGCCCTATGCTTAGGGGAGTGTTTCCGGAAGTACCACACACAGGTACACTTAGTATAGGGATTGCGTGACACAGGACAGGCACACAGGGGTCTTAGGACCCTTTCACACAGAGCTACTGTAAACCTCTCCTTTCACCTGGGACAAAGTGCATAATATACTTCGCCACATCTCTGGGCGATTTGCGCGCTGCACATTGTCCCATGGGGAAGGAGAGGTTTGTCCTATAAAGGTAAAAAAAAAAAAAATCACAGGTAAGCAAAAAAGTTAATGTTCCAAAAGTTCAATAAATTTTATAAAAGTTAATGTTCTGTTTCAAATGTTATATAAAGTTAATGTTTTTTTTTTCTCTTTATTATTATACAAAACACATTAGATATACAGTATCAGACCGTCCAACGGGTCGTTACAATAGTCCTTCACATTAACATTTTACCCCTACCAGCCCCCCACCCAAATGTATCACTATTTATAATGACATTGTATGGTACTATTTATAATGACAGTGTATAGCAATATTTATTTTTCTTTTCCCTATTTTTTCTCCCCTCCTTCTTCCCCTTCCCTTTTATAAATATCTTTTTATTGCCATCTTCCCAAAAATCATCATCTATGGATTAGAAAAAAATTATATTTTTTGAGGCATCGGAAAAAGATGGGAAGAAAAAAAAAGAAAAGAAAAACATTCCAATCTTATTTTATACATACCCAAATATTTTTTTTCTCCCAAATTTCCCACCCTCCCACCTCCCATAGGAGGGGGGGGGGGGGGAGGGAGAGGGAGACGTGCAATACAAAAGACAAAAAAAAAAAAAAAAAAAAAGAAACCTGTCTATCCAGCCCTAAAGTAGCCAGATCTTCCATGTTTCATCCGTAGTTTTTCCTTTTCTACTATGGCCCTCCATCACCCGTTCTTCTTGAATCAAGTCCTCCACTGCTTTTCTCCACTGCCAAACTGTTGGAAGGTCGACCCCTACCCATTTCTTAAGTATTAAAAGTCTAGCTTGAAATAAAACCTTACTAAGGACCATACTAATATCTCTGTTTAGACCCAGATGTTCGGTTGCCCCCAGAATACACGTCATCGGATCTTCTGATATTTGAACCTTCAGAATTCGATATATAGTGTCTGTTATTTCTGTCCAATATCTAAACAATCTGGGGCATCTCCAAAAGCAATGCATTAAGTCAGCTCTCTCTCCCCCACATTTAACACAATCATCCGAAGCTCTAACGCCCATTCTTTTCAATATCCATGGGGATCTATGCAACCTATGAACCACAAAAAATTGTGAAATCTTATGTGAACCCCTGTTTGAGACTCGAGAATAATTCTTTAATGCATCATTCCATTTTTCTTCCGTAAAGAATTCGAGTTCATTCTCCCATTTTTTCCTAGATAATATTGTGACCCGTTTCTTTTTTCCCCCCATCAGTATCTTATATCTTTTTGCCGTTATTCCTCTTCTTTCACCCAGATTAGTAAATTTGTGTAATAACTCAGATCTTTCCATCTTATATTTATCCTCTTGCATAACTGACCTCAATGCATTCCTAAGCTGAAAATATTTATATACTGTATGTCCTTATACGGTATACCAAACTCTCTAACCATTGTATTAAAGTCTTTCAATTTACCCTGTTCGAATATCTGGTTTAAGTATTTCATCCCATTTTTCTCCCAGTCTATATACATTTTGATCCCCTGAAGTTCCTTAAGGTTAATATTTTTCCATATAGGTGTGTATTGCAAAAACCCTTTAATCTCTAGTATTTTTTTAATCTCCACCCATATATATTCCATTAAATTTAAAACTCTATTTCCTATATTATTTCTCCCCAGTGTACCCGATTCCAACACCTCTAAAAAGTTCCATTCTTCTTTCCATCCCAGTCTATTTACTACCTGACTACCCACCAACCCATCCAAACTACTCTTTATTTGACCATATTGTGTAATTATATAGTAAAAAAAAACAGTTCGGAACTGCGAGTCCACCTTCTCTCACTGGGAGCTGAAGTATCTCTCTCTTTATTCTGGGAATCTTACCTTTCCAAAGGAAATCTCCCATTAACCTATCAAGCAATCTAAAGGTATCCTGTGACAACCTGACTGGGGCATTTTGAAGGACATATAATATTTTAGGGAGAAAGACCATTTTTATTAAGTTTACCCGACCCTGTATTGAAATTGGTAGTCTACGCCAGACATGTATTTTAGGCCCTAAGTTCTTTTATTAGGGGAAGTACATTTAATTTCTCATATTCTCCTATGTTTCCGGAGATTTGTATCCCCAAATATTTAAAGTTTTCTTGTTTTCCCAACACCTGCACCTTTAAGGACCCCTGTGGTTGTGCATCTCCCAACATCAACATATATGATTTCCCCCAATTTATATTTAATCCAGAAAGAGAACCAAACTTATCTATTATATCTATAACTCTATTAAACTGGTCTCCAGTATTGTGCATAAATAATAGAATATCATCCGCATACATTAACAATTTTTCTTCCCCACCATCATAGTGAAAACCTTTAATTTCCCTATCGTTTCTTATTATAGATGCCATAGGTTCAATCGCAATGGCGAATAATAGTGGAGAGAGAGGGCATCCCTGCCTAGTGCCCCGATATAAGGGTAAGGGGCAGGGACAAGCTCCCATCCACCATCACTCTGGCCCGCGGATCCTGATATATTAACTGTATCCATCTTATAAATCCTTCCCCTATACCGACCCTTTTTAATACTGCCCATAAGTATTCCCATTCAATACAGTCGAATGCCTTTTGGGCATCCAATGATAGTACGGCTTTCTCCCCCGCTTCTATTCTATTAGCTTCAATATTTAAATACAACCTTCTTATATTTGAGTATATCGTTCTACCCGGTATAAAACCTGTTTGATCTAGGTTTATTATACCCTTAACCACCCTTGAGAGTCTATCGGCCAAAACTTTTGCCAAAATTTTAACATCAGTATTTAAAAGTGATATTGGCCTATATGATCCCGGGTCTAGTTGTTCTTTGCCCTTTTTTGGAATTAGTATTATGATTGCCTCTTTCATAGAGTCTGGTAAGTCCCCAATTTTTTTAGCCTCGTCCAATGTTGTTTTTAATTCAGGTACTAACACCTGGGAGAAGGTTTTATAAATTTCGAAAGGGAGCCCGTCACTTCCTGGTGCCTTTTCAGATTTTACCTGCCCCAAGACCTTATTTATTTCTGCAATTGATATTTCTTTTTCTAGAAATATCTTTTGGGCCTGGGATATCTCCCTAAGAGGAATCTGATCTAAATACAAGTCTAATTCTTGTTTTGAGTATTGTGCCCTAGACTTGTATACCTCCTGGAAATATTTTAAAAACACTTCTTTAACTCCTTCTGGTGTATTAATTGTCTCACCCCTTTTATCTTTAATCGCCCCTATCCAGGATTTCTCTCTTTGATTTCTTGCTATATTTGCCAAGATTTTACCAACTTTTTCTCCCTCTGTGGCCAACCGGATCCCTTGAAAAATTAATTCTTTCCTACTTCTCTCCATATGATATACCTTTAGCTTTTCCTGTTCTTCCTCCCATATTTTCTTATTATCAGTCAGTGGGATATCTCATACATGTTATTGCTAATTCCTGAACTTTTTTTTCCAAAGCAATCCCCTTTTCCCTGGTGATTCACTTTTTTACAAAGCAATCCTCTTAGATATGCTTTAGCCGTATCCCAGACAATTAACTTACTTGCGGAGTAGTTGTTCTCCCTAAAAAAAAATGTTTAATTCTTCCATTATGCTTTCTTTGTCTGGGATCATTGGTAACCAATGGGAGTTAAACTTAAATGGTAGTAGGGCCTTCTTTTTATTCAAATCTAGTTCCAATACCACGGCATTATGATCTGATAGAGCCATGGGGAGATACTTTATTTTAATCCTATTATAGAACATCAGATTTTTATTTCCCAGGGCCATATCTATTCTAGACCAGGTTTGATGTGTTTTGGAGTAGCAGGAATACATGTTTTCATCCGGGTTCTGGAGACGCCATACGTCAATCCAGTTAAATTCATGGGCTAATTTATAAAAATCTACTTTTTGTGTTCTTCCCCCTCTGCTAGAGGTTCTATCCCTGAGTGGATCCATTACTGCATTATAGTCTCCAATCGCAATCATTATAGCTTCCTGTCTATCCAGCATAAATCCATACAGTTGATATAAGATCTCTGACTTATACGGTGGAGGTATATAGATATTTGCAATTACCATTTTAACCCCTTCTATATTACAATATAGGAAGAGGTATCTGCCACAGTCATCGGCCTCACACGTCAGGCATTCAAATTTTATTTTATTATGGATCAAAATTGAGACCCCCCCTTGAATAAGTAGTGTATACAGAATGGTAACTTTCCCCTATCCATCTCTTCTGCAACCATCTTAAAGATTCCTTATCCAAATGTGTCTCTTGTAGGCAAATGACGGCCGGCAGAAACCCCTTCATCCACTCAAGGATAGCATACCTCTTCACTCTCTCCCTTAAACCCCTCGTATTCAGCGAAACAATCCTAACCATCTAGCAGAGGGGGAAGAGAAAGAAGAAGAAGAAAAAAGAAAAAAAAAAAACACAACACGTCTCCCTCTCCCTCGACCCCCCCACACCCCCCCATCCTAAATAGCCCCCCTCTCTGCTGTCCAGCAGTCGGGGCGACTCCATAACTTAGCATATTAACTCCTTCCCTCTCCGCATCCCCCGGCCTCATAGGCCCTCCTCATCCGCCCAATCACTAACCTCCTCCGGAGTCTGGACGAAAACAGTCCTGCCTTTATATTCCACCCTTAATTTTGCCGGAAAGAGTAGACTATATTTTAGACCTGCTTCCCTTAATCTTTTCTTAACAACAATATACTCTTTCCTGTGGGCGTTAGTGTGTGCAGAATAGTCTGGAAATAACCTTATCTTTACACCCTGTATCTGGTACTTTTCGGAGGTTCTTGCATCAGTTAATATTCTATCTCGATCCCTGCCTAATAGACATTTAACCAATATCTGTCTAGGGAGATTCTCCTGGAACCCTCTTTCTTGTAGGGGACCCTATGCGCTCTTTCAATAGCAAACAATGGAGATAAAGCACCTTCCGTACAATTATCCCTTATCCATCTCTCCATATATTCGGTACAGTTGTCACCTTCTACACGCTCTGGGATCCCTATGCATCTTATATTGGATCTCCTTGATCTATCCTCTTGACTTATTATTTTTTGTTCCATCCTAGTATTCATTTCCTTTAGCAGAACCACCTCTTTCTCCAATTTCTGTACCGAATGTTCCAAAACGGGAACCTTATCCTCCATCTCATGTAAGCGCTGCCTTATCTTCTCCATCTCAACCCGTATTACCCCAACGTCCATTTGCACTGCCCTGATCTGGGTCACCATATTCCCCATTAGGTTCTCCATCCTCGAGACAGTGCAAAGTATGTCTTTCATCATCTTTGCATCATTTTCTGTGAATGCAGCTACTGTTCCCTTCCCCCCCCTCCCCCCAAAGTCCCGCTATCCTGCACCAAATCATGAGACCCTGCTTCTATCCTTCTCTCCCTTTGTGGGGACCCCAATCCAGGCGAGTTTGGAGCTAGAAATTTATTTAAGCCCTGCTGTTTGGGCCCAGTCTCCAATCCCGTAGCTGATCTCCTATTACTACCCCCCGTAGGGCCTTTCTTGGGTGGCATTTTGAAGTCTCCTTACCTCCCTCCCCTACTTGCCTCCCGCCCACCCACACCAAGTCCCTGGAAACCAGATCAGAATAAACAAAATGAGCACAACTTGTTAATAAAAGAAAAGAGAAAAAAAAAAAAAAAACACACCAGAAAGGAAGGGGGGGGGGGGGGAGAATGGGAACAAACAAAACAACAAAGAAAAACATCCAGAGTTAAAGATGCTGTCCTTATTTTTCATAGAACACAAAAAGTCCCCTCTGATGTTGAGGAAAAAGAAAAAAAACAAAAAACACAGAACTTTTGTTAGTATCCACTTGTCTGTTAAATCTTCAACATAAGATAGAGAGGCGGGAAAAAAAAAAAAAAAAGTAGAAGTAATAGTCTGTCCAGGTTTAACCCAGCGGAGGGTTAAAGGTAAAAATTTTTAGCGGAGTCAAATGTTAGTTGGGTTATCCATTCCACACCAAGATCTCAACGTCAGTGTCTCCCAAGCCGGAACCCACAAGACAGCGGGCAGCGCAGCAAGCATGCCATCCAAACGGGCAGTGCCAGGGGAAGCAGGGGAGATAAAGTTAATTAGTACAAGGAAGTCCAATAGGGTTAGTTTAAGTTATCACTAAGAAAAGATCTCAAAAAAGGGTTGTAAGGGGTTATAGCCCAGAATTCAGACCCCCAACGATCTCCATCTTTTTTTCCCCCTTTTTTTTTTTTTTCTCTACTCCCTCTCCCTCCACATTCCTATTCACTCCGGTGCAGGACCATGCTCCATGAGCACCTCTAATACCTGCCGGTGTCTCAGAGCGGGTATCGGCGCCCACTGCCACTCAATCAGTGGCGGCCTCAGGCTGCACGGCAATAATCACAACCGCAGCAACGGGCCGACCATCCGCCAACCAGCCACAATCACGGGATCTTACCCACTGTTGCCGCGGCAGCAAACGCACAAGTCAGAGTCCCGAACACCTGAACACATACTACCCGTGAAAACCGGGGGGGGGGGGGGAGCCGAATCCAGCCGCAACCCCACAGACAGTCACCTCCACGAACCTTCACTCCGGCCACAAAGCTCAGCACTCAGCAAACCCTCAGCAACCGTGGACATACCAGCAGGCAAGTGTACACCTCAGCGTCCCAGCGTCGGCGGCGGCAGCAAGCAGAAACCAGGGGCCAGAGAGAAGCCCTCATCGGTCACAATGGGCAGGATCAGCTTCTCAAAGTGAGTAAGGCTAAGCAGACGATGATTGACGTCCAGGACCTCCAGAGCAGACGACCACACTCACGGACGCCATCTCAGAGCGATCCGGCAGTCAGCAGGTGTTCAAACAGCGGGCGGTGAGCAGCCAGTGCGCCGGGGCAGCGGAGGGGGCTGAGCCTAGCGTAAGACGTCCGACGCTCCCATGCTCCCTTGCCAATGCTAGAAAAAAAAAAGTTAATGTTAATAAATGTATTGCGTTGCAGCATGTTTTTTTGTTTGTTTTGTTTTTTTATCTTCTAGGTGGACTAAACCGATCAACAAGCTGCAGCACTGATGTGCATTCTGACAGAAGCATTGCGCTGTTGTCAGATTACACAAAAGTCGGTGTATGCGGCGCTGCAAGACGAGATTTCTCCTCTGCAGTAAAAAAGATACGTTTGGCGAGGCTTATGAGCTGAGGGGCGGTGTTCATATGCTTTGGCAAACATTTTGTATATAAAAAAAATAATAAAAAATTCCGGCAATGATTTATTCATCCACATCGATTGATGTGAATGGAGAAATCGGGTTTGCCAGTGCATACGGACTGAGTGGGTTTGGATGTTGGGCAGAGCTCCTATGTCCTGGCAGACGCCTTTCCCCACCTTTTTTTTTTTTGCACATTTTTTGGCTGAGATTTTTTCATCCACATTGATCAATGTGAATGAATAAATCTGTGCCGTTCATTTTTTCTTTCAGCCCAGAGGCTGAACGGAAAAAAATAATCCCATTACCCGTATGCTCAATATAAGGAGAATAGCAGAAACTCCTAATGCTGGCCATACATGTAATGATTGTGGAGACCCTCAAATTTTGGAAAGAAGACACCCCAAGGTATTCGCTGAGGGGCATATTGATGAAATATTGAACTTTTTGTCCCAAGTTAGCGGAAAGGGAGACTTTGTAAGAGAAGAAAATCATCTCTGTAAAATAACAACTTTGTATAAAAAAAATCTCTGCAAAATGACAACTTTGTATAAAAAAAATGGGAAAAGTTGTCTTTTACAGAGATATTTATCTCACCCAGCATGGGTATATGTAAAAATACACCCCAAAACACATTGCCCTACTTCTTCTGAGTACGGCGATACCACATGTGTGACACTTTTTCGCAGCCTAGGTGGGCAAAGGGGCCTAAATTACAATGAGTACTTTTAGGATTTCACAGGGCATTTTTACGCATTTGGATTCCAAACTACTTCTCACGCTTTAGGGCCCCTAAAATGCAAGGGCAGTATAAATACCCCACATGTGACCCCATTTTGGAAAGAAGACACCCCAAGGTATTCCGTGAGGGGTATGGTAAGTTCATGTAAAATTTTATTTTTTGTCACAAGTTAGTGGAATATGAGACTTTGTAAGAAAAAATAAATTTAAAAAATAATTTTCCGCTAACTTGACAAAAAATAAAAACTTCCATGAACTCACTATGCCCATCAGCAAATACCTTAGGGTGTCTACTTTCTGAAATTGGGTCATTTGTGGGGTGTTTCTACTGTCTGGGCATTGTAGAACCTCAGGAAACATGACAGGTGCTCAGAAAGTGCGTAAATAAATTTTTTTGCACCATAGAGTGTAAACGCTATAACTTTTACCCAAACCAATAAATATACACTTATTGCATTTTTTTTTATCAAAGACATGTAGAACAATAAATTTAGAGAAAAAAGTATATAAAAATGTAGTTTTATTTGAAAAAATTTACAACAGAAGGTGAAAAATGTCATTTTTTTGCAAAAATTTCTTTTTTGATTAATATAAAAAAAGTTAAAATGTCAGCAGCAATGAAATACCACCAAATGAAAGCTCTATTAGTGAGAAGAAAAGAAGGTAAAATTCATTTGGGTGGTAAGTTGTATAACCGAGCAATAAACCGTAAAAGTAGTGTAGTGCAGAATTGTAAAAAGTGGTCTGGTCATTAAGGGGGTTTAAGCTAGGGGAGCTGAGGTGGTTAAAAGTGTCTTTAAAAGCCTTTAAGGAGTGAAAGACTGGTACAGATAGAGAGCTGGTCCTGTTCATGAGAGTTTACAAAGGGGAAAGGATATAGTGCAGCATGCCTAGAGGAGGGGAGAGGAGGAGCAGTATTAGTAGTAATAATGGAGGTCATACTAAGGGCTCATTCACACGACCGTTGGATGCGGACCCATTCAGTTCAATAGGTCTGCAAATCCGAAGATGCAGAATGGTGCTGAACGGAAGCACGGAACGGAACACTACTGAAGCACTATGGAGTGCTTTCTGGGGTTCCGTTCCATGCCTTTGCACCGCAAAAAGATTGAACATGCTCTATCTTTTTGCGGAACGGAGGGATTGCGGACCCATTCAAGTGAATGGGTCTGTGATCCCCATGCGCCTGCCCCACGGAAGGTGCCCGTGCATTGCGGACTGCAATTTGCGGTCCACATCACAGGCACAGGCTTCACACGTTCGTGTGAACGAGCCCGAACTCTGATACTCCCCTGGGTCATGCAGTAACGAAAAGGTTGCACCTTTCTTCCATTTGGGCACTCCCTAGCTTTGGGAATTCTGTCTGATGGTGATTCAGGTCCCCTTGGTGGTGTTAGATTCTGATTTAAAAGGCAGGGTTTCCTGAAAATTGGGGCATTGATGCACTGTGATGCTGGTGGTGTTAGTGCACACAATAATGAGGCCAAGTCTACTGTACTTTACTGAGTCTGAACAATAAATGATTCACACATTCACTGTACACATTAAAGGCAGATTTAACTGTTTTCATATGCAATTCCCAAGGCTGTATATGGGAGACTGGGGGCTGAGTCTCTGTCTTATAGTTTGCACAATTTTCCAAAATCGACCATGGAGTGCTACTTATCGCTTTCACTCTGGAAATATGTTAGCTCTGTAGTATCTTCAGTGGATTACAGTCTCTGAACAGAGGGCCCTTTTGTCCTTTTGATATGATGGTGGAGCCAAGTAGAGCTATTTACTCCCATCAGTATGCAGAGAAGTCTGTAGCCTGAATATATGTGTATTTCTCTGACACAGCTCTCCGAGCCTCCCACTACATACTGTATACATCCTATGGAACATAGTCAGTGCATACAGTACAGTATATTAACCCTTTCCAGTGGGCTTCCAGGCAGGGGCGTAGCTAAAGGCTCATGGGCCCTGGTGCAAGAGTCCAGCTTGGGCCCCCCCCCTTCCCTAAGCGCTGTGTGGCCAGAGGCAGAGAAGCACATAGCCTTTATGCTGCCTGAGGCAAAAGTAGAAGCAGCACCCCCCATGCCAAATTTTCCACCTAACCCCTTCAGAAAGAGTTGTAACAACCAGCACGCACTTTCTATAATACTGGTGTCTTCTTATACGGCATCAGGGTCTTTGGGCCCCCTCAGGCTCCTGGGCCCAGAGCGACTGCTATCTCTGCACTCCCTATTGCTACACCTCTGCCTTTAGCTTTGGCTGTTGGCGCTCACCCTACCTTCGTGATTCCTATGGTGCCCCTGTTTCTAAAATGGAATGGTGAACCGTGATGGATAAGCCTGACTTGGGACTCACTTTCATCAGGAATTGAGCAGGCTAAGGCTACTTTCACACTTGCGGCAGTGTGATCCGGCGGGCAGTTCTGTCGTCGGAACTGGCCGCTGGATCCGCCAATCTGCCGCTGACTGAAAGCATTTGTGAGACGGATCCGGATGCGGATCAGTCTCACAAATGCATTGCAAGGACGGATCTGTCTCTCCGCTTGTCATGCGGACCGACGGATCCGTCTTGTAAATTTTTTCTCATTTTTACCGATTTGCACATGCGCATGCCGGAACGACGGATCCGGCATTCCGGTATTCTGAATGCCAGATCCAGCGCTAATACATTCCTATGGAAAAAACGCCGGATCCGGCGTTCAGGCAAGTCTTCAGTTTTTTTCGCCGGAGAGAAAACCGTAGCATGCTGCGGTTTTCTCTTTTGCCTGATCAGTCAAAACGACTGAACTGAAGACATCCTGATGCAAACTGAACGGATTACTCTCCACTCAGAATGCATGGGGATATGCCTGATCAGTTATTTTCCGGTACAGAGCCCTTGTGACGGAACTCTATGCCGGAAAAGAAAAACGCGAAAAGTGTGAAAGTACCCTTAATTTTTATGCTATCCATTTTGCCCTGTTCCATGTATACGGCATAAATAATGTTACCATTATTTTAATAGAGCAACTGGTTTTGAAAACCAACAGAAGGTTCTACTTGGACTTTATCATGGCCGCTCATGTAGCCTTCAATGGTGCACATACCGTAAGTGATTTATTTCCAGAACATCCTCAGTAAATCAATACCTGCAGGAAACACACATGTTTGGGGCGGTAATGGAAGGTCATATCATATGCATGAACTTTCAGCTGCTATTAATTGGACAGTGGATTCGGAGGAAATCAATATAAGTAAAGCTGTATGACAAAGGCAGAGATGCCTGTTTGCAAGCTAGACGTGCATGTACTTAGCTAATAATGTTGATGCCATTTCAGTCAGGTCTGATGAGTATTAACGTATGCAGCGTCCTGGAAAACAGGGGCCTCCAACTGTCACCAGTTAGACAGTCTCAAACGCACCTCGCCGCCAGCGTCCTCACTGCCGCCTGCGATCTGAGTGTCTGATCTGACTGGGAGCCGGAGATGCGCGGAAACCATCCCTCCGGCTCCTCCTCACTCAGTCAGACCTCACTCAATGTTGCGGCCGCCCCCTCTGACATGACAGACACATGAGCCGCCAACAGCCTGCGCTGCGCCGTGCGCACTGCCCCCGGGGCGGGCCCTGGCCTGGATTTTGAATAAGAGGCGGTGGGGGGGCCATGGGCCCCCCTGGCTCAGGGGCCCGGTCGCAATTGCGACCGCTGCGACCCCTGTAGCTACGCCACTGCTTCCAGGACAATGCAATAGAAGGCAAGGATTTTTGCTGTTCATATAGTAATGTCATATCTGTAAGGTTATTGTACATCCAGAGATGCTCAATCGGATTGAGATCTTGCAAATACTGTTTCCATAGAGAGATGTACTTGGTCTCCAACAATGTTTCAGTTATTGATACATGTCAATGCAACGTCCCCATGAATACTAGGAGCCAAGGTTTCCAAGTCAAACATTGCCCAGACCATTATACTGTCTCAGCCAGCTTGCCTTTTTCCCATAGTGCATATTGGTTGCATCTCTGAAACACCCAATTGTCTACAGTACATGATGAAGGCATGATTCATCAGACTAGGTCACTTTCCTCCATGGTCCATTTCTGTTGCTCCTGTGCCCCTTGTAGGCACTTTGGGTGGTGCACAGGTATCAACATTACTTACTGGTCTGTGATTATGGTCTGCTGGGACATCTTTTCAGCAATTTGTACTGCAGTGGCTCTTCTGTGGGAATGGACCAAATGGGCTAGCATTCACTCCCCAAGTGCATCAATGTGTTTTCAGCGCCCACAATCCTGTTGCCGATTCAATGGTTGTCCTATCGTGGACTGTATTTTGTGAGTACTAATCACTGAAATGTTTTTCTTTTAAAAGTCACTGGCTTGAGATGATATAGGAATGGAGGCCAAAAGAGTATAGTTGCCCCCAATCACAAATTGTAAATTGTATCAATAAACAGTATAATGATTTTTAATTGGACAGCTAGAGTCGCATGGTATGTATTATAGTTAATAGGTGAGAACTGTTTGGCGTTCACTTTATTTGCTTTATATAATGTGTGTGACAATTAAAACGGTTATGAGCTCATTTATTTAAAGGGAGTCTGTCACAAGGTAATTCACTGGAAAACCAGTAGGTCTAGTTCAGCTGAAAATAATGGTACCTTTTACTTAGCGATCCATTCCTTCATTCTGGAGAAAAAGTACCTTCAAACTATACGTAACTAAGTAGTCAAAAGCACTGAGGGTGCACCCTTGCTCCTTCCTCTGCCAACCCCTCATCCTCCATCATGATTGACTGGGTCAGCTTCCTGCATAGGGATGTCACTTGGCCCCGTCAATTAAGAAGGAGAGGAGGAGCTGGCAGAGGATGGAGGAGCAAGAGTGCACAGAGTGACTTGGGTCTACCCTCAGTGCACTTAACCTCTCATTTGCATATGGATTAAAAGTAAATTTTCACCAGAATGAAGCAACAAGTGAAAGATGTGATTACATTCAGCTGCACTATCCATTCGGGGATTGTGCCTGGTTTACCAGAGAATTTCCTGGTAACAGATTCCCTTTAATGATTGCATAAGATCACTGACAGAGGATGTGGGAAGATTTATATAAATGTACTTTTTGCTGAAATTTACATTTAGTATTTCTTACACATCATATACATAGGCTCTTTAAAGTAAAGGTATATACTTAGACATGCCTGCATGCCCTAGAGGAAGTTGTAAGGTCCAAGGACAAAACTCTGGGTTGAGCCACAGCAAGGAGTTGTTTTTTTTATTGTTTTATTGATGAACTTCAATTAATTTTTATGTGAGTGTAATAAAATTCTTTTCCTGGTCAATTTGCTGTGTGTACATACATTATTGCGATCTCTCGTACTCATACAGATGCATTGTTTCTGGGCAGCAGATCGCTGTTTAGACAGCACGATCTGCTGCCCATAAACAATAATTTAGATGCTTGCATGAACAACAGGCTCACCCGATGAATGAGCGTTTTGCTCGTTCATCAGGTGATCTGCAGCACCTTTAGGCCCCTTTCACACAAGCGAGTTTTCCGCGCGGGTGCTATGTGAACGCATAGCACCTGAACTGAATTCTGACCCATTTATTTCAATGGGTCAGTGTACATGAGTGGTTTTTTTTCACGCATCAGTTCGGCGTTGCGGGAAAAACGCAGCATGTTCTATATCCTGCGTTTTTCACGCAGCCCTGGCCCCATAGAAGTGAATAGGGGTTCAGTGAAAAGCGCATTGCATCCTGAAGCAAGTGCGGATGCAATGCGTTTTTTTAACTGATGGTTGCTAAGAGATGTTGTTTGTAAACCTTCAGTTTTTTATCACGCGTGTGAAAAAATCATCAAAATGTATTGCACCAGCGCGGAGAAAACTGAACAACTGAATGCAATCGCAGACAAAACTGACTGAACTTGCTTGCAAAATTTCACTGAACGCACCCTGAATGCATCCGGAGCCAATCCATCATGCGCGTGTGAAAGAGGCCTTACACAGCAGATAGTCTGCCCATCTAAATCCACTTCAAGGAAGTGGCGTATGGGCGTTTATTGGCGTATGGTCCATTGAATCCAATTACTGATCAAAGTAAATGTACCTACTCTGGGAAGAAATTGTGTGACTCTTTAAAATATTGAAGTTTTGAGCATAGAGACTTTTTAGCTTTAAAGAGGACCTTTCACCGATTATGACACTGTGAACTAAGAATACAGACATGTAGAGCGGCGCCCGGGGATCTCACTGCACTTACTATTATCCCTGGGCGCTGCTTCGTTCTCCCGTTATGCCCTCCGGTATCTCCGGCCACTAAGTTATAGTAGGCGGAGATTTCAGTCACTAAGTTATGGTAGGCGGAGTCTGCCCTTGTTCTGCTCTAGCGCTGGCCAATCACAGCGCAGAGCTCACAGCCTGGGAGGTTATTTTCTCCCAGGCTGTGAGCTCTGCAATGCGATTGGCCAGCGCTACAGCAGAACAAGGGCAGACTCCGCCTACCATAACTTTGTGACCGGAGATACCGGAGGGCATAGCAGGAGAACGGAGCGGCGCCCAGGGATAATAGTAAGTGCAGTGAGATCCCCGGGCGCCGCTCTCCATGTCTGTATTCTTAGTTCACAGTGTCATAATCGGTGAAAGGTCCTCTTTAAGCAAATATGAAGGGGCAGGCTCAGAAGTGAAACACCAATGTATGTTAGTGATAAAATACACTTTAATATTCTAAAAACATACCCCTAAAAAAACATATATAAACATATATAAAACATGCAAGATAAACACAAATACGTGAATGGCCTCTGGATACCACAATAATCCACACTTATAATGCTCACATATGTTATTCCTTATATATCATCTGGCGACGTAGCCGCAATGTCAATATGTCCCAGTCGGACTTAAGTTAGTACTATGCGTTGATCTGTTGGTATGATCCTGGCACTATAGCCGCGATATACCTGAGCAGCAGTTGCACATCAGCAGTGTAATGTTATGGTGTAAAAATCCAGCTCCGGTGTCAATATATCCCAACAAGATTCCTGCGTGCTCACTGACTGGCACTTATTACAGATCAATAATTCACACTGAGACAAGCGTTAGCGCTACTCACAGTCTCTTCATGCTTGTATAAATGCTTACTTAAGAGCACGGTCTTACCCCTCTTCACTGCCTAGCCGCAGCGTTGATCTCAGGTGGCCGTACACCAGCGGCGTCCCACGTGGTGTGCTAGGCCGGTACGTGGCGTCCCATGTGACCTGGTTACCTGGGGGACCGAATGGAAGCTTTGATGATGTCACTAATAGGTGCCTGCTCCCTCAACCTTTGGGTCAGAGCGGTTCCTTTTGCTTTTTCCTTTGTTGCAAAGTTGTCGCTTTCTTCTTTTACTCTTTAAATGATTCCACGCTCATTCTGTAATGCCAGACACGTTTCGGGGTCTTACGCCCCTTCCTCAGTGGCCACTTTGATGCTGTATTATCAAGTATTAATATTTTCCCTATAGAAACATTATTTTGTATCTAGACACACACTTTCTAAATGAATGCATACAACCACAACTGTAGCATTATCACACAAACTATTTAGCTTCCAAGGCTAGCTCTCAATAAAGGCAATCTGATAACATTAACTTGTCATGATGTGTCGTAGTGATATAATTATGTTATTTAGTAGAAATATGATTGATTTATAGATAGAGATGCACTTTTATTAGTCACTAGAATTACATTTGTCTTAACTTCGTTTTTCAACATTTGCATAAATGTATTAAAATAATGTCTTGCTGAAAATGATTTGCAAATGGATCAGACAAATTAAATGAATGATGAATCAAGGTTATTTTATACATTGAAGCTCTCTGCCTTTTCTGCATATGATTGTAGCTTTTCAGTTGGTTACATTTGATCTAAAATATTTAAAGTAAGATTCCACCTTCATTGTATGAAAGATTACATGTGTGATACCGTCGGCACCCCCAGCCTAAATTTGTATTTAACATGTTCAGGACACAGGGCATACCGGTACGCCCTGATGTCCTGGTACTTAAAGACACAGGGCGTACGGGTTCGTCCTGTGTATTTCTGATCACCGCCGCCCGGCGGGAGGTGATCGGAACAAGGTGCCTGCTCAAATCATTGTTGGTGATAGCCACAAACCGCAGATGAATTCAGACCTGCGGTTTGCGGCTCTACCTGCGGTTTGCGGCGGCGATTGGCGGTGCCATCGGGTCCCTATGCGGCTGTTGGGGGGACCCGATGGCATGGAAGGCAGCACGATTCCTAAGGAAGGCATCGCGCTGGAAGCTGTATGAGTAATACACACGGTATTACTTATACAGCCAATGCATTCCAATACAGAAGTATTGGAATTAATTGTAAAGGAATAGACCCCCAAAAGTTAAAGTTCCAAAGTGGGACAAAAAAATTAAGTGAAAAAAAAGTTGGAAAAATAAAGATTCCCCCCCCCCCCCCCAAAATTAAAAGTTTAAAGTAAAAATAAACAAAAATGTCATTTTCCCCAAATAAAGTTAAAAAAAATTGGTAAAAAATAGGGGGGGGGGGGAGTATACATATTAGGTATCGCTGCATCCGTATCGACCGGCTCTATAAACATATCACATTACCTAACCCCTCAGATGAACACCGTAAAAAATAAAAACTGTGCTAAATAAACCATTTTTTTGTCACCTTACATCACAAAAAGTACAACAGCAAGCGATCAAAAAGGCGTTTGCCCACCAAAATAGTGCCAATCTAACCGTCACCTCATCCCACAAAAATTAGCCCCTATCTGAGACAATCGCCCAAAAAATAAAAAAACTATGGCTCAGAATATGGAGACACTAAAACATTTTTTTTTTGTTTTAAAAAAGCTGTTATTGTGTAAAACTTACATAAATAAAGAAAAAAATATATATTAGGTATCGCCACATCCGTATCAACGGGCTCTATAAAAATATCACATTACTAAAATATAAATAAACCATTTTTTGTCAACTTACATTACAAAAAGTGTAATAGCAAGCGATCAAAAAGTCATATGCACCCCAAAATCGTGCCAATCAAACCGTCATCTCACCCCGCAAAAAAATTAGACTATAACTTAGATAATCACCCAAAAACTGAAAAAACTATGGCTCTCAGAATATGGAGACACTAAAACATGATTTTTTTTTGTTTAAAAAATGAAATCATTGTATAAAACACAATTTTTACATAAATAAAAAAAGTATACATATGAGGTGTCGCAGCATCCGTAATAACTTGCTCTATAAAAATATCACATGACCTAACCCCTCAGGTGAATACCGAAAAAAAATAAAAATAAAAACGGTGCTAAATAAACAATTTTTTGTCACCTTGCATCACAAAAAGTGTAATAGCAAGCAATCAAAAAGTCACACGCACCCCAAAATAGTGCCAATAAAACCGTCATCTCATCCCGCAAAAATCATACCCTACCCAAGGTAATCACCCAAAAACTGAAAAAATTATGGCTCTCAGACTATGGAATCACTAAAACATGATTTTTTGAGTTTAAAAAAAGAAATCATTGTGTAAAACTTACATAAATAAAAAAAAGTATACATATTAGGTATCGCCGCATCCGTGAAAACCTGGTCTATAAAAATATCACATGATCTAACCTGTCAGATGAATGTTGTAAATAACAAAAAATAAAAACGGTACCAAAACAGCTATTTCTTGTTACTTTGCCTCACAAAAAGTGTAATATAGAGCAACCAAAAATGATATGTACCCTAAACTAGTACCAAAAATACTGCCACCCTATCCTGTAGTTTCTAAAATTGGGTCACTTTTTTGGATTTTCTAAATTTGGAATTTGAAATTTCATCTCCATTTGCCAATAACTCTTGTGGAACACCTAAAGGGTTAACAACGTTTGTAAAATCTGTTTTGAATACCTTGAGGGGTGTAGTTTCTTAGATGGGGTCACTTTTATGGAGTTTCTACTCTATGGTTGCATCAGGGGGGCTTCAAATGGGACATGGTGTAAAAAAAAAAACTGTCCAGCAAAATCTGCCTTCCAAAAACTGTATGGCATTCCTTTCCTTCTGCACCCTGTTATGTGCCCGTACAGTAGTTTACGACCACATATGGGGTGTTTCTGTAAACTACGGAATCAGGGCCATAAATATTGAGTTTTGTTTGGCTGTTAACCCCTGCTTTGTAAAAGTAAAAAAAAATATTAAAATGGAAAATCTGCCAAAAAAGTTACATTTTGAAATGTTATCTCTATTTTCCATTAATTCTTGTGGAACACCTAAATGGTTAACAAAGGTTGTAAAATCAGTTTTGAATACCTTGAAGGGTGTAGTTTGTTAGATGGGGTCACTCGCTTCAAATGGAACATGGTGTCAAAAAAAAAGTCCAGCAAAACCTGCCTTCCAAAAGCCATATGGCATTCCTTTCCTTCTGCGCCCTGCATGTGCCCGTATAGCGGTTTATGACCACATTTGGGGTGTTTCTGTAAACTACTTTTTAACAGGGAAAAAATTATTAAAATGGAAAATCTTCCTAAAAAGTGAAATTTTGAAATTGTATCTCTATTTTCCATTAATTCTTGCGGAACACCTAAAGGGTTAACAAAGTTTGTAAATGGTTAACAAAGTTTGTAAAATCAGTTTTGAATACCTTGAAGGGTGTAGTTTATATAAGGGGGTCATTTTTGGGTAGTTTCTATTATGTAAGCCTCACAAAGTGACTTCAGAACTGAACTGGTCTCTAAAAATTGGGTTTTTGAAAATTTCTGAAAAATTTCAAGATTTGCTTCTAAACTTCTAAGCCTTGTAACATCCCCAAAAAATTAAATATCATTCCCAAAATGATCCAAACATGAAGTAGACATATGGGGTATGTAAATTAATAACTATTTTGGAGTTATTACTATGTATTGTAGAAGTAGAGAAATTGAAAGCTAGAAATTAGCTAATTTTTCCAAAAATTTGGGTAAATTTGGTATTTTTTCTATAAATAAAAATGATTATTTTTTTACTCAATTTTACCAGTGTCATGAAGTACAATATGTGATGTAAAAACTATCTCAGAATGGCCTGGCTAAGTAAAAGTGTTTTAAAGTTATTACCACATAAAGTGACACTGGTCAGATTTGCAAAAAATGGCCTGGTCCTTAAGGTGAAATAAGGCTGTGTAGAGTTTAAGGGTTAATCATACGCATTGGTGGCGCAGTGGCCACAGGCACCCCCCCTCCTTATTGTTATATTCATTGGTGGCAGTGGCCTTCCCCCAGTATTAGTCATTTGTGGCAGTGGCCACAGGGCCCCCTCCCCTCAGTATATTCATTGGTGACAGTGTCAGCATCTGAAAAAAGAGAATAGATGTGACGCACTGGGCTAACTATTGACCCAAGAGGTGCACTCAGTTTAGTGGACTTACCCAGTCCACTCAAAAAGAGAAGTATAATAGAACAAAAGTAACTGGGCACTCTCAGGATATCTGGACCATTTGAAATATATTAACATATAATAGCATGAATAACTGTACTAATTGACAATGATATAAAACTGTAATATAAAATACCTATCAACTACACCATAAAACACAATATGCAGTAATCCAATAAAACAAATACCAAGACATAAAATACTAAAATTCGAAGAATAAAATAGAATATTCAATAATTTGTATGAATAATCTGCAAATATTCTTATGGGAAAGTCTGATATTTGAAATGTTGGCGATAATCCAATTTCCTTTATGTACGTCCCTTTCGATATATAACAGGGATATCTGAAAATAAGCAGAGTCCCAATGAGCAATCAAAAACAAACTCAAGCGGCGTCCCGCTAATAGCATCCACCAGCAGTGTCCCACTGGAATAATAATGCATTTTTTAAATCGCTGGATAATAATTGCTGGATAAAATCGTAGGGTCTTACTGTCTCCTTTAATCAGTCGACAAAGATGCAGTTATGGACCTCTAAGTTTGCAGCCCATATCTCGTAGTAAACTCTCACATCGGCAATTTTTTGGCACATGTAGTCAGGCCTTCACCATGGAATCAGGCCTTACACATTCTTTTCCAAGTATACCTTTCGTATGACCGATGGTTTTGTTTGCGACTTTCCAGTCAAATCTCCAGCTTCCCAAGTGGTCCAAATGTTGGGGTCCTGTCTAGGCTAGACGCGTTTCGGGGTTTAGAAGTACCCCTTCCTCAGTAGCTGTCAGTCCCCCAAACAATCCCTTTCTTATATAGTGGAGAAGTTTTTCCAAAAGTCTGAATAGGATGTTCCAAAAACTGGAGTGGATCAATTTTTGATCCACTGTTTCATTGAGTCTAGTCTCATTAAAATCCTTGCTATATCATATAAAATCACATTGCCAAATAATTTTAATATATATAAAAACACACATGTATTACAATGGTTTTAAAATTTCCATGAAATAAAAAATAACATTCTAAACAGATAAAAACGAAAATATGCTCTAGATTTTCTTTGCAACTGGGTATATAAAAACCCCTCCATCTCTATATAGATATGGACCAGGAGATTCCAATAAACCAAAAAACGCATCCGACACCATGCGGTTTTCATGCGGTTTTGATGCGTTTTTTGCGGCAATCATCCTGGACCCCTCTGTGTGATATTTCTACCTTCACTACAGTGTCCAGGAACACAATATAAGAGCAGTACTTACTAAAATGCAACTGGTAACTCATGAGTTATTTATTGTTGAATACGCTATACTCCAATATCTTATTTTCTAATCTATTATTTTCAGGGAGAAAATAAACCTTGCATGGTTTATTTTCAATATATAGAAACAAAATATATAGAAACAAAATATGCTCTAGATTTTCTTTGCAACTGGGTATATAAAAAACCCTCCATCTCTATATAGATATGGACCAGGAGATTTCAATAAACCAAAAAACGCATCCGACACCATGCTGTTTTCATGCGTTTCCGATGCGTTTTTTGCGGCAATCATCTCGGGCACCTCCGTGTAACATTTCTACATTCCCTGGAGTGTCCAGGATCATAATTTAACTCAGTAAATAAAAAAAAAACATGATTTGTCATTTTTTGTCACCTCATCCCCCCCAAAAAACAGGATAGGACTGTTCTATTAAGGGCCGGACATTCCATAAAATATGGATTGCACACGGCTTTTTTGGTGATTAATTTTTGTTGTGTGGTATCGAATGGTATCGAGATTCACAATACTTTTTTATGGTGTCAAAATCTAATAGAATTTTGGTATCGTGACAACCCTACTGTAAGCAATAGGAATACTATGAATGCATTTATTAGCTATTTGTGATCTTTAAAATGCAATAAAAAAAATACATAAAAAAATAAAAATGCTACAGAATTGCATTTTTGGGTCCAGTGTATAATATACGGTTATATACGGCACATTACGGTTGTGGCCCACTGCCTCACAAATTCTACTGGATTACTTTTTTTATTTAAAGGGAATTTTTCACCAGTGACCTCCTTATTAAACTGTTTGCATAGACACATAGCTGTGGTTCAACTGATTAAAATGCTGTTTTTCTTTTGATTAGGATGCAATGAGGGCCATTGTTCTTATGACTGTAGATATGGACAGTCAAGGATGGTGAGCCCTAAGGCTAGAACCAGACCAATTTCCCTACCTACTTGCAGTATAAGTCCTAAATAGCTAGACCACAACTGGTCAACGTCCCCTATACTATTTAAGTGTTGAGACAGACAAACAGCAAGGACAAACACACAATACTAGAGTCACACATAAATGAGTCAGAATGCAGTACCAAATGAGAGACAGAGAGTGGTCAGAAGACAAGCCGGGATCAAAACCAGACGGACAACGCAGTGTCAAACAAGATACAGAGAGTGATGAGAAGACAAGCCAGGGTCAGAGGAACGAGCAATCCAATAAGAACAGAAACAAGGAACCAGGAACACAGCTAGTGAGTCAGACTATCACTGGCTCAGCTTCAGATCAAACTCTCATCAAACCTCTCAGCCTCAGATCAGACCCCCATCAGACCCTTCCTAGCCTCAGATCAGCCTCCATCAGACCCTCCAGCCTCAGCTCAGACCCCTATCATACCCCCCAGCCTCAAATCAGACCCCCAGCCTCAGATCAGACCCCCGTCAGACCCTCCCTAGCCTTAGATCAGACCCCCATCAGGCCCCCCAGCATCAGATCTGATTCCCATTAGACCTCCCAGCCTCAAATCAGACCCCCATCAAACCCAAGCCTCAGATAAGACCCCATCAGACCTCCCAGCCTCCGATAAGACCCCCAAGCCTCAGATCAGACCCCCATCTGACCCCCCAGCCTCAGATCAGACCCCCATCAGACCCTCCAGCCTCAGATCAGACCCCTTCCAGCTTCAGATCAGACTACATTAGACCCTCCAGCCTCAGATCAGACCCCCAGCCTGAGATCAGACCTTCCCCACACTCAATTAGCCTCAGATCAGCCCCTATCAGACCCCCCAACATCCAATCAGACCTCAGATCAGATGATAAAAATAAAAAAAAATAGACTTACCCCTCCAGCTCCGGATGGCGCTGCCACTTAGCAGATTCACTTACCCTCCCTGGTCTTCTTCCCGCCATGCTGTACTGTGACCCGACAGCACCAAGTCATAGTGCTCATCTATGTATGCTACGTACTGACACTGTACATGTCAGGACACAGAGCGGGGCCGGAAGAATACCAGAGAAGGTGAGTACATACAGTGCAGTGTTGTTATCATCTCCCTTGCCTCCCGCATGCTAATGACTCCATCCATAATGGAAGGGTCCATTAGCATTTTCACAATATGTTAAGGCAGGGGTCAGGGGCCACATGAATTGATCCCAGGGGCTGTATGCGGCCTGTGGGCCAGAGGTTCCCCACCCCTGATTTATATACTGTATATGCTTGATCTTACTTGTTTTACCTATATGCTTGTTATTTACAGCCATGGCCATACTATTAAACTATAGAATAATTACTTTTTTATATATGGGGTGGTAATTCTAATTTAGAAAATTATGCAAATTTTCAGTAGACATTGTGGCACACTGAGCATGAGTGCTTGGCCTGTGTTCTGGGGACTCGGAGCTCCCCTTATTGAAACAAATAACTGTCCCTTCTCTGACTCGGAGCTCCCCCTTATTCAAACAAATAACTGTTCCTTCTCTCCCTCTCCATCTTCCCCCACATCCTAAACCAGACCACTGCCATAAGCTTCTTAGTCCCTGACCCAGAGGTGACAACGATCATTGGCCTCCATGACACTTTATATAAACATGCCTGTATAGTGGAAAGCTTCAAAGGGGTATATTACTTTGATAGGGGCACGCTTCCGGAGGGTGGGGGCAAGCTGATCTCCATGCCTCGCTGTCATTAGGAAAATCCAAAAATCCTACTCCGGTCATAACTCAAAAATACAGCTCAACAGAGATTATTGAGGTATGCTATTTTAATGGTCAGGAGGTGACGGTGCCACACATACCAAAAACCACCCACTTATGTTAAATCCTGGGTCAGAAAATTAGTTCTTCTGATTGGGGTCATGTGGACACCCCGTGTTTGGTACCCCTGTGACCCCAATACTGAGAGCTGAAAAATTAGCCCACAATTATCGGGCAGGCATTCTCCTGTGTAGAGTTATGGGCAGAAGTCCATTTTAGACCAGATTTCAGCGTGACTGAACCCATATGTCACGCCCTAAAGGTGGGTTTACAGACTGCCTGGACCAATTCTTATAAATTGGACAGAGCAGATTGTACTTAGTTCCCCATTTTTAGGCCAATCTGATTGAATGAGGATCTGTGTCTTTCTGTCTTTCCTCAGGACCTGATAGCTGCAAGTCTCTGTGTGAGTAAAGTAGGCGTCAGTTTTCTTTCATCCTTTTTATTTTAAAAAACGGTTCTGTGTATATTTGTATGCTTCTGTTTTTTACATCTTTCAATTTTTATTAAAACCAATTATTTAACCTAGCACGGGCAATATTTTTTAAGGCAATTAGAGTTCCTAATTTTCAGCTACCTGTTTGCTTTAAAATGCGAATCTCAGAAGTTTATTAGTTGTTAGAAACAATTTGATCTCCCGTGCAATCTGGTAGATTGTAGGAAGCAGGGTGATCAAAGTAGATAGCGTGTGTGTAGTGTCAGTACTGTCTCGATTGACCGTCGGGACCTGATCCCGGTCTGATCAGGTACTGCAACCTGGGGAATTGGACGAGATCCTGACAGACATGACATTAGGTCAAATGTTTTTTGATTCAATCTTGAGATGTATTTATTAGAAAGTGTAATAGTAATTATAATGGGGTCGTTCAAGACTAATAATAAATAAATAATATAATAATAAACCATGCTTTATATTCAGGTTTAAAGGAAACCTGTCATCACTTTCTAAGCCTATTTATCCATTCACTTTTCTATAAATACTTTTTAATACATTAATAATGATTTTAAAATCCATTCTGAACGAACCATCAGTTCAGAGAAAAACCTAAAATAAATGTTCCCGCCATATACTGTATTTAAATGCACTATCTCAGGATGCCGATGAATCTTATGGTTAAAAACCGGTGACAGCAGGTTCCCTTTAAAGGTTACATAAGTAGATGGCATAACCTTAGACAGGCTGTCTAGACCACCATATTTATTACAGGCTAGCTGATAAATCTAGTGCAGGGTTAGACCCTTTTGCCTAGGTAAGTTGGCTTGCTTTAAGACCAGAATTTTATGCAAGACTTGTGATTCGATTTTGGAGCAAAACATTGCACAATAGGCCACTCCCCCTTCTTAAAGAGTAGGAACCCTAGCAGTGCCAAGTTGCACCAAACTTGCACCACTTTTAGTGAAATTCTAGACACCTTAGTAAATCTGGGCCAAAGTGTCCAATGTGCAGGAACCTGTATAAAATAAAGAAAAAATAAATTACTCATCCTTTAAAAGTACCACTTCTCCAGTGCCAACTGGTCCCTGCAGATCTGGCAGCAATAATATGCCAATAATTGTTCGCTTGACTGCTGCAGTAAATCACTGGCTTCAGTGGTCACATACTATTCATGCACATATGGCAACTGAGAACAATGATTGGCTGCAGCTGTTATGTGAATGGTGTTGTATGCCACATGAGTAAAGTTTTTTTTTCTCTTTATCTTATACAGGTTCTTGTTTTTTTGCCAATATGGGATGTGCATCCCCTTTGTCTTTGAATATGTGTAATCTAGTGAACATTGTGTTTTCAAGATTCTTTCCTATTTTTAATCTGCTATGATTGCAATTCCTTCAGTTGTAATAGACACTGGCTAATATTACGTACGGTGATAAAATTTATGCACATTAAAGGGATATTCTCATCCTATAAAGTGATGGCATATACAGTCAGGTCCATAAATATTGGGACATCGACACAATTCTAAAATTTTTGGCTCTATACACCACCACAATGGATTTGAAATGAAACAAACTAGACGTGCTTTAACTGCAGACTGTCAGCTTTAATTTGAGGGTATTTACATCCAAATCAGGTGAACGATGTAGGAATTACAACAGTTTGCATATGTGCCTCCCACTTGTTAAGAAATCAAAAGTAATGGGACAATTGGCTTCTCAGCTGTTCCATGGCCAGGTGTGTGCCATTCCCTTATTATCCCAATTACAATGAGCAGATAAAAGGTCCAGAGTTCATTTCAAGTGTGCTATTTGCATTTGGAATCTGTTGCTGTCAACTCTCAAGATGAGATCCAAAGAGCTGTCACTATCAGTGAAGCAAGCCATCATTAGGCTGAAAAAACAAAACAAACCCATCAGAGAGATAGCAAAAACATTAGGCGTGGCCAAAACAGCTGTTTGGAACATTCCTAAAAAGAAGGAACGCACCGGTAAGCTCAGCAACACCATAAGACCCGGAAGACCACGGAAAACAACTGTGGTGGATTACCGAAGAATTCTTTCCCTGGTGAAGAAAACACCCTTCACAACAGTTGGCCAGATCAAGAACACTCTCCAGGAGGTAGGTGTATGTGTCTCAAAGTCAACAATCAAGAGAAGACTTCACCAGAGTGAATACAGAGGGTTCACCAGAAGATGTAAACCATTGGTGAGCCTCAAAAACAGGAAGGCAAGATTAGAGTTTGCCAAATGACATCTAAAAAAGCCTTCACAGTTCTGGAACAACATCCTACCTATGGACAGATGAGACCAAGATCAACTTGTACCAGAGTGATAGGAAGAGAAGACTATGGAGAAGGAAAGGAACTGCTCATGATCCTAAGCATACCACCTCATCAGTGAAGCATGGTGGTGGTAGTGTCATGGTGTGGGCATGTATGGCTGCCAATGGAACTGGTTCTCTTGTATTTATTGATGATGTGACTTCTGACAAAAGCAGCAGGATGAATTCTGAAGTGTTTCGGGCAACATTATCTGCTCATATTCAGCCAAATGCTTCAGAACTCATTGGACGGTGCTTCACAGTGCAGATGGACAATGACCCAAAGCATACTGGAAAAGCAACCAAATATTTTTTTAAGGGAAAGAAGTGGAATGTTATGCAATGGCCAAGTCAATCACCTGACCTGAATCCGATTGAGCATGCATTTCACTTGCTGAAGACAAAACTGAAGGGAAAATGCCCCAAGAACAAGTGGGAACTGAAGACAGTTGCAGTAGAGACCTGGCAGAGAATCACCAGGGATGAAACCCAGTGTCTGGTGATGTCTATGCGTTCCAGACTTCAGGCTGTAATTGCGGAAAAGGATTTGCAACCAAGTATTAAAAAGTGAAAGTTTGATTTATGATGATTATTCTGTCCCATTACTTTTGGTTCCTTAACAAGGGGGATGCACATATGCAAACTGTTGTAATTCCTACACCGTTCACTTGATTTGGATGTAAATACCCTCAAATTAAAGCTGACAGTCTGCAGTTAAAGCACATATTGTTTGTTTCATTTCAAATCCATTGTGGTGGTGTATAGAGCCAAAAATGTTAGAATTGTGTTGATGTCCCAATATTTATGGACCTGACTGTACATAGACTATGAGATTACATTCTAATCAGTGGGGTTTTACCTCTGGAAACCCAACCAATACGGAAATGAAGGGGCTGCAGCAATGATTCAGCACTATGGCCTCCTCCTTGTTTTTCCCAGCCAGCCCAATTCAGTTTGAATGGAGCTGTGGTGCAGCTCCCCTGCATAGTTGATAGCTGCACGCCACTGTGCTAGGAAAGAGTGTGAAGGGGATGCACCAGTGCTGCAGCTTCTTGTTTCTCTAGATCAGTGTTTCCCAACCAGTGTGCCTCCAGCTGTTGCAAAACTACATCTCCCAGCATGCCTGGATAGCCTTCGGCTGTGCGGGCATGCTGGGAGTTGTAGTTTTGCAACAGCTGGAGGCACACTGGTTGGGAAACACTGCGGGCTCCAGAGATTGAGATGAAATTTCCTTTTTAACGTTTTGTTTTTTTGCTAAGTATCCAAAGACAGCAAAGTATTTTACATGTATTTTATTAACAGGAATTGGGTGGGTTATGATGAATTGAAATCTTGCGACAATTCATTTAAATAGGTATCTTAGCTGCAAATTTGTTTTCAGACAACCAATTAGGAAATATTTATTTAACTTGGAAAACTCCTTTCAGCCATTTTCACACTGGCATATTAGGGACAATATTTTGCAGCATTATTTGTAAGACAAAGACATGAGTGGATACAAAACATGGAAAAGGTGCAAATTTTTTCATTATGTTTTTTCTGTGCAGGTTGCACTTCTGGTTTTAGCTAATACTGGTAGTAGGGTAACTAGTATTAGGCAAAGTACTAACCAAAGTATTGGTGTGTAAGACTTGTCAGTCAGTGGAGATCAATTAGATTTTTTTGACCTTGTAAATTGAGTTTTTCTCTACTGCACACATATCACATTTTCTTCCATAACCTGGAAAATGTTAAGAATTTTTTTGAACCTGAGATACATGAATTGTAATACACCTTTCTCATTCACAGACCTCCTTAAGAAACGAATATTCTGATAGCATTAACTAGTTATGAAGTGCTATACCAAGTGACATAATTGTGTTATGCAGGAGAAATATTATTGATTTATAGCGTTATTGATGTAGTTAAGACTGTCCCACTACATTACATTTGTCTAATATTCCTTTTGCTGTATTTGCATAAATGCATTACCAGAGGAGTTCAGTAAAGTGATTTACAAATGGACCATACAAAGTAGATTCATTATTAATCAAGGTTACGTCAAAGACATTTCTAGTAAACTTTATTATTTGACCTGCTACGGTATGTTACAATAGCATTCCAATAGATGTTACAGGGTAGTATGTAAAAATAATATAAGCTATATGAGATACTTTCCACCATTGTGTTTATTATTTTTATTGGATCCACATTTGATATTCTTAATTTTCATCAGATGTTTTTGTTTTTCAAATTACAACATAGATATACATTAAAGTGTACTGGCGCTTTTTTAAAAAGCTATTGACATGTCACAGTAATATATCAAAGGTTTTGACTGGTAGGGGCCAAATGCTGAGTCCCCATTCAATAGTTAAAACGAGGAGAAAACGGTGTTCACACAGAGTGCTATCCCTCCTCGTTTCTGAAGATGGGCTCAATAGAAAGTCTATGAATCCATCTCCAGCAGTGAGGGGAGACAGTGCCCTGCATGAGTGTTTATTTCTTCTAATTTTTGTGTTCATGGAGGGTGTCTGCTAGGACATCAAACATTTTCATAAAAAAGTACAGGCCCACTTTAAGGCCTTTAAAATCTATGACAAATAAAGATTTCAAATGGCATACTTTTCATTATTCAAGGAGCCCCTCAAGGTTTAGTATTAATTTGTTCTGGGACTTCACAAGAAGTGAACTTCTGGGACAAGTTGTAACTTCAATCCACAACCCGATGAAAAACGAATAATTTGTTCAAAATCCCCAAAATGTTAATCCAAAATAACAGAAAATGGAGGTTTAATAAAAATAGCAGCTAACTAAGACAGATAAAATCAGTCCTTACATACTGTATAACAATCAGGAATAGATGCTGGTAGCTGTAAATCACTTTCTATGAGGAGGACAGGAGATTCTTCAGGGTCCTGTACAGTATAGCAGACAATGTACCAGAAAACTAAATTGGAGCCACACTCACCTGATTTTCCCAGAAGAAGCTCATCCTGGCACAGACAAAGGGCAGTACAGGACATGAACAGTAATACAGCATTGTACTAGATAACTAATACAGGTGTTTTATCAATGACATGGTCATGTTGATTGGTTGCATCTGAGTTGGAGAAATTGTACACTGAGTCTAGTTTCAAGATCATTTTAAGTTACAAACATTGTATACTGAGGCAATTGGCCCTGATTTATCATTAACTCCAAAATTCTGACTTCAAAAAGTTGCAACTATGGGGGGAAAGCGGGTGTGGTTATCTATGTTAATGAGTTTCACTCCAGATTTATCACTTTTTTTAAAAAAAAAGTTGCAAAAAAAAAGGTGCAATCTCACTCCAGTAGGAGGGTGGAGTAGTAAAACTGGAATAGTCTTCTAGACAAAAGTGTATTTTTTAAGGATAAGACAAATGCGACATTTGATAAATGTGGTATAAAACAGCAAAACTGACTTCAAATATTATACTTATGATAACTTCTCCCCATTCTATCTTGAGGGAAAGTTGTATGTCAAGAGCTAAATAGTATTTGTCTTTATCTGTGTGGCAAGGTATGTCTCATGGATAGCAAAAGAGCATGCTGTGTGACTGGTTTTCGCTTAGCGGTCAACCTGGGTAGCATAAAGGTGTTGATTGACTGAAACTGATTGAAAAGGATGAATCACTGTCGAAAGACTGATTAGTCAGGATTAACGAGTGTTTTAGGGTGTAACCAATTGTCCAGAGTGGTATGCATATCACATACCATTTTAGATGGTGATACAGGCTGCTGTGTATAAATTCTGCTATGCCAATTCACAGCTACCTTGAAATTTGGTAGGGTACCATGGTTAAATCATAAGACAACCACTTGGTCCTTGGATCAGCAACATGTAACTTTCCTTAGACACTGCAATAAACATCATAGAGTTGGTTGATTTGATATTAATGCATGGCTAAAATTTGGGTTGTGCGCTCTGCCCTGGAGTACAGCCAGACTCAAACTATGAGTCCAGTGAATTCTTTCAGCAATGTTGGTAGAAAAATGGAACAACCATTTTAGCTATTAGTACCAAGTACTGGTAGTAAGTAGCTATATTATGCTGCCATTTCATAGAGCAGCATATCAAGCTGACAGGTGCACTTTAAAGCCATGTGATCTTGACCACTCTCAACAACCTATCTACGTGTATAAAAACATGGCTAGCTAATACCTTATATGAGCTTCCTATGGAGGAAGGACTTTGTTGGTGCCTTTTTACCATTGGTAAAGACTTTACGATGGCTTGGTAGTATATCCCAAAGAACTAAAGTTCTAAATCTTAGGGTCTCTGCAAAGTTTAAACGTTATGCTCTGTCCACTGGATCCAATTGGTAGGGTCCTGATTCTGACCTTTGAAACCACCACATATCCCTAGAACAAGAATCCAAGTGATCAGATCCCCACTGATCAGGTAGTTATCTGTTATCCTGTGGATAGGGAATAATATTTAAACTTGGCATAACCACTTATCCTTAAATATGACCTTTCATGGGATTATGGGTTACAAACTGGTATGCTTACCAGATAGGGAACCCATACAGAAGCCTGCATTTTTTTTCTAAAATACCCCTCTGTTCTGGCGCTGTGTACCCCGCTGTTTTTGGCGCCTGATGTTAATTTAGAGTATCAGTACAGGGAGAAGGAGATGGCCGGGTTTCTCAATGGGTGTCTCCAGGGAGAAAAAACAGCTTACCTTCTCCCAGGGGGAAGGAGATGCCCATTGAGAAAACCATCTGTCTTCTTCTCCCTGTATCGGTACTCTAAATTATCATATCAGGCGCCAAAAACAGCGGGGGACACAGCGCAGGAACGGAGGGGTATTTTAGAAAAATAAGTTCTGTTATCTGTAGGAACCTCTCTATCTGGCAAGCATACCAGTTTATAACCCATATTTCTAAGAAAGGTGACTCTTTAAAATTGAGAAGGAGGAGTGTCACTATCATCATAATAAATGTTTGGCAATTTACAACTCCGTACTTTTGACCCTTTATTCCAATAGTCAGTTGGGGTTTCAAAGGCTGTACCCTCACCGACCAAAACTTCTGATATGCCACTATGACTCTTATCCTGTACATGTACATTTTACTGAGCCTTTTATGTAGCAACAGTGTGACCATATTTTATTGAAAAATGAGATTGAACCACCTTTTATGAGCCACGCTGGAATAAAAATGTACTGATCCTGACATATTGCATCAATACATTAAGGTAACAGACAATGGTTGAAATTTTTTATAAAAGAATAAAAAAGGTCCTTACAGAATATCTTCTGGTTGACATACCTATTAATCAAGGTAGAAACAAAAAAGCCTAACTGAAGTGATAATGAAATGGCAACAATAATGTTCCATATTTGCTCTCCACATTCATGTTTATATTTTTATGCCAAATAATAAGTTCATAGTCACACGGTGTTATATATTTGACGGTGTAGAAAGCGCTAAGATGGTAAAGGAAAATGTGCAATTAAAAGCTGTAAATGGTAAAATGTAAATGCAAAGCCTATTAAGCTGCTCTGGCGTGAAGGAAACTCAAATCTTGTGAAAAGTCACATATTTGAAGTTCTATGGTCCTTTTAGATTAATATGTTGCAGCTCAATGAGACGCTATGAAAGAATGGAACATAATAATGCTTTTTTTAATAAACATTTGCCTGCCACTTGAAAAGTTTGCAACTAAACAATTTAAATACAGTAGCTGACTTTTTAAATATTTCATTCTTTGAAAGCAATTAGGAATACAAAGCAGATGGTCCAGCATTGTAGATTTCCCTTTTCATATTGCTTAAGCACTAGAGATCAATAAGTCTAATATAAACAGATGATTTCCATAGCAGGGTTTATAATTAGCTGGCACCGAATGTGTTCAAACTCTAAAATAATTAGCAGAAGCATGTGGCACACCATTAAAACCTTGTGGCTTGTCCGCATTTACATTTATAATTATTAAAGTTAATTATTATACTTGTGGTAGATTTCCATGATGTTCAAAAACTTACTATACTGTATTTAATTTCCAGAATATTAATATTGAATATAATTATTATTGTGACCATAGAAATGATGTAAACAAGACTTTAAATTATTATAATGAGTACATATGTATTGCACGAAAAGAAAAAAGTATGGCTCACACATTCACATGCTATGCATTCATCTATTGCTTCTCAACATAACATAAACTGTATCTGATCAAAATGCATAAACCCACTCACCACGTTAAGGTGACCTCTTTCTATTGAGTCCCTAATATAAATTGTCACAGCACCACATAGCAACCACTGCTATCGTAACACCAGACCTAAAGGCAGCACAATCCAGCCGCCCAATAAAACCCCTGCTGTCAGGCTAAGCCTACAATGGCACTGGGCTACACCAACTCACAGGCACAGGGTTGGTGTGGCTCAGAGCAGAGAAGTACCATGGGTTTTCTTCATGTTACTACCTTCTTATAAATCTGAGTTTATACTTGCACTCTGATTGTCCTGTATGGTGTTACAGATCAGTGAGTGTGGACCCACTAACCAGTTTGGCCTACGGCTAACCATGAAGGCATTATTCTGGCGCTTTCCCGGTATTCACCCTTTAACTCCTATACAGGGATCTGGGCTTCGCTGCAAGTTAGCATCCAAACCACTACCTCCTGGGATAGTCCTGGTGTAGTTGACAGCTGACCCACTGGGGTCAGGGACTCCAGTGCAAGCATCGGGAGCTCAGGATATAGAAAACACACTTGAAATGCAGGGAAACAGCAATTACAGTCTGAACTAAGGCTTGAGTGAAAGTAGGTTACAGGATACTTTTACTGGCAGAGTAGAGATAAAGCACATCAGAGAGGCAGGCTGGAACTTGACTGGAGCACAGACTGGGTATAGAACTGAAACATATACAGAACTGAAGCAGAAGTGCAAGAGAAAACAGGCAGGGTGGGTACTGGACTGGAACACTGCAGGAACTCAGGAAGACAGGTAACACTGGATAAATGGAGTTAAATCGCAATAGCACTAGACCTATCATACACCTTTGCTGGTTACCGCTGAACTTGAAGTTCAGACATCCTCTGCCTGGACCGAGTGCCTTAAATACCCAGAGACCTTCAGCCATTGGCTGGGGAAGGATTTGGGATACACCCTAAGGGAGTATTAGGTAGGTGCATGGAAGCAGCAGCATGGAGAGGAAATCGGCAACAGGAAGCCCAATGGCATGGTAAATGGGTAGGCATCCACACCCGCAGGGGAAAGCTGGAGGGCAGTGGCCGCAGACCGCAGATCTAACAAATTGTGTAGGCTTTTTCCAGAAAAGGAGCACGTGCTCATCTAGTTTGCATTTTATGGCTGTTTATTGACTCCATGACCTGGCCACTTTACCCCACAGTAAATGCTGACTGCTGCACCTAAGTGCTGGAATGGCTGTTTTTATTCATTAAAGTTACTTTTAACCTGCAAGAAACAAGCCCTCATTTATCTACGTCATCAGAAAAATTAAAATGATTTGGGTTCTGGAATGCCGAGACACAAAATAAATAATTTAGAAAAATGGCTATGTGCCATACTACTGGTATCATGACTGACAACACACACAGCGGTGATATCAGTAGTATGGTTACATGGGTAACATGTCTGTAAATGGTAAGGTTTTTGCTGGATAATCTGTGCTCAATCTGTGGTGCAGCAGGGAGGTAGTATTGCTGCAACTTCATTTTGGCATTTGACCTGGGGTCTGAATTAATTTTGGTGTCAAACATGGGTCCCTTCATTAATTATTTGGTCCCATCTGAAATCTGATTTAATATTGGGGTCTAATTTGGGTTCTGAATTAGTTCTGGGGTATCATTTGATTTTCGGGTGTGGTCTGGGGTCTGAATTATTTGGCTTCTGTACCCAAACCATCCAATGGACATAACTGTACATCCAGTTGAGATGAGGCACTGCTAAAATAGATATACAGTTACATCCAAATGCCTGTGACTTTGTATGTCAAAATGCACTTAAAAGGATTATCTCGTGATTGATATAAAAAATGAAAACCTGACATAGTAACATGGTATATAAGGCCAAAAAAAGACATTTGTCTATCCCGTTCGGCCTGTTATCCTGCAAGTTGATCCAGAGCAAGGCAAAAAAAAAAAAAAAAAAGTGAGGTAGAAGTCAATTTGTCCACTTAAGAGGAAAAAAATTCCTTCCTGACTCCAATCAGGCAATCAGAATAACTCCCTGGATCAAAGACCCCTCTCTAGTAGCTATAGCCTGTAATATTATTACACTCCAGAAATACATCCAGGCCCCTCTTGAATTCCTTTATTGTACTCACCATCACCACCTCCTGTCATATATCTTCTATATGAAAGAATCTTCATATAAAAGAGAGGATAAAAAAAAAATATAAAAATTATATTGTCCTTCAGGCGGACATAAAAAAACACAGTGAAACAAAGGAACCATTGTATATGCAAAAATATATTTCATAGTTTATTATAAAAACCAAGAATATAAAAACAATACAACTGCAAAACAAATGATGAAGTTACAAAGTAACACCCAAAATGTACCATGCGGTGGTGTTAACACACCCCTATCTGATTAGCACAGTATAACTTGGTGATTTATGACAACCAGTGTCATACTTTTAACAAATGGACTCGTATACCAAGAGAAACTTAGGATCTTCTGTTTATCAAACAGGCTATAACAATAAAACACGGATTTACAGGAAAATAACTGTTATCCCTTGACTCTGTTTTCCTATGACCAATCAAAAATATATGATATTAATATGATAAAATATTCGGCAATCAGACTAAGGAAAATAACTTTCCATGGGTTTAGTCCTCTTTTCAAATAATGTCAGATCTTCCATTAACAATATGCATCTTTGCTAAGAGAATAATCAGCATTATGGAGGCACCTAAGACTATATATTCCCACAGTATGGGAACTCTTGGCTATATACCGAGAGAAATATCTTATTAATATCATGAGTAGTAAACAAAATATACGTTACCGGATCAAAGATAGACAGAGTTACGATGGGACCAGTTCTGAAGAACTTTCCTAGTAATCCAAAAAGAATAATCCAAGTTTCTTCTGATAAAGTTTTTCTTTTTGAATGAATGGATCAATGGATATATGGATCTTTTTTCCCTCTCTCTCTAGTTCTCCCTTGCTACCCCGCACACGAGTAATTATTCCCCCCCTTATCTAAGAATCATCCCCTTTAGATTAGGGATTCCCAATCAGGTAAGGTGCATGCTAATAATACCATGATGTCATATCAACTCCTAATATGGTCAAGAACAAATAATGAAATAATATAATATTGTCCATCTGCCTCCAGATGGCACTGCGGTATTGTAAATGAACATCACAACTTTTAAGCATTTAAAATTAAATATCTAATAATATGTTTTCAGGACCTTGTTGACCTTTCTATATAAATCATTGAGGAAGGTCTTTCCCTGACACTTAATTACCTATATCCTGGACTTATTGGAGTTGACTGTCTTCTCCTATCTTTTTTAAATATAGTTTGACTTGATGAAAATTTTATATAGCGGCTTTGTTGCTTGGCATCTGAACTTGTACATTTCACTTATCTACATCCATGAATAACTATTGTTTTGAAATAATTATGAATATATAAATTGAACTTCATATAGCAGGTGTGCTTTAAGGACATGAAACCTTATCAAATAACCTTGTTCCCTCCAGACATATATGTTTTAGGGAGTTGACTTACTCCTTACAGATGGTCCCATATCTTTAGCAATAACTTTTAAACACAATGTCCATTTATGTTCACAATTATTTTTTTTATAAATTGAACTTGCCATGAACTCATCTTGGCTTCCTCAGCCACATAATAGAACTTTGGTTCAGGCTGATTTTATTCTTAAAGGCAATGAGATGAGCATACATTTTGATCATAATGTCATTAGATAATATTGTATACGTATGAAAATGCACAACACTCCTCAGGCAGAGAGTTCCATAGTCTCACTGCTCTTACCGTAAAGAATCCTCTTCTATGTTTGTGTACAAACCTTCTTTCCTCCAGACGCAGAGGATGTCCCCTTGTCACAGTCCTGTGGATATATAGATGATGGGAGAGATCTCTGTACTGACCTCTTATATACTTATACATATTAATTAGATCTCCCTTCAGTCATCTTTTCTAAAGTGAATAACCTGAATGTTGATAATCTTTCAGGGTTCTGTAGTCCCCCCATTCCAGTTATTACTTTAGTTGCCCTCCTCTGTACCTTCTCCAGCTCTGCTATGTCTGACTTGTTCACAGGGGCCCAAAACTGTACACAGTACTCCATGTGTCATCTGACTAGTGATCTGTAAAGTGGTAGGACTATGTTCTCATCATGGGTATCTATGCAACCCATTATCTTATTGGCCTTGGCAGCAGCTGCCTGACACTGGTTTTTAAAGCTTACTTTTCTATTCACAAAAATTCCTAGGTCCTTTTCCATGTCAGTGTTACCCAGTGTTTTACCATTTAGTATGTACGGGTGACTTGCATTATTCCCTCCCATGTGCATAACCTTACATTTGTCAATGTTAAATCTAATCTGCCACTTATCTGCCCAAACCTCCAATCTATCCAGATCCATCAGTAGCATACTTCCATGTCAATTAGTTTACACAGTTTAGTGTCATCTGCAAAATTTTTACTGTGCAAGCCTTCTACAAGATAATTAATAAATATATTGAAGAGAATAGGGCCCAATACTGACCCCTGAGGTACTCTACTAGTAACAGTGACCCAATCTGAGTGTGTACCGTTAATAACCACCCTCTGTTTTCTATCCCTGAGCCAGTTACTTACCCACATACAGACATTTTCTCCCAGTCCAAGCATTCCCATTTTATATACTAACCTTTTATCCAGTACAGTGTCAAATGCTTTGGAGAAGTCCAGATATACAACATCCATTGATTTGGTGCTGTCAAGTCTAGAACTTACCTCCTCATATAAACTGATTAAAGAGAGTCTGTCACCTCCATATGGCCATATACAGTGCTTACATTGCCCTATAGCACATCTATACATGAATGTTATGGTACTTTTGTCTTTGTCTTCACACTTACAGAAGCTGGAAAAACAAACTTTGATATTCAAATAAGCAATCGCAAGTTCACTGTGTTGGTGCCCAGGCTGCCCTGCCTTTTTTCTTTGTGCCCCAGCCTCTGCATATGCCCGCCCTCCTATTCCTTTGCGTCATCCTAAGGTCCAGACGAGATCCCGCGACTGTGCACTGCCTCGCCGGGCCGGAGCATGTGCACTGCGATGCCCATTGTTGGCATGGCATCGCTTTAACTACTGCGCATCCTCCGGCAAACGGCAATTCCCCCCTCATTACTCTGTAGAGGGCTGACATGTTCAGATTTATACTTTTTACCATTTATATAATTGAAAAACATTTTAGGGTTAGTTTTGATCTCTTTGGCAATTAATCTCTCGGTCTCTACTTTGGCTGTTTTTATTTGTTTTTTACATATTCTATTTTTTTACCTATAGTTTTTCAGTGCTTCCTCACTACCCTCCTGTTTTAGTGATTTAAATGCTTTCTTTTTGTCATTTATTGTTTTCTTTACAGTTCTTTTCATCCACATTGTTTTTTTTCTTGTTCCTTAACCTTTTATTCCCATAAGGTATGTACCTCTCACAATCAGATTTTAGGATGCTTTTAAACATAACCCATTTTGTGGCTGTATTTTTCATTTTTGAGGACATTGTCCCAGTTAGTTAGGTCTATGGCCTCTCTTTGTTGGCTAAATTTTGCTTTTTTGAAGTGTGGTATTTTTGTTCCTCCCTGAAAAAAACACTCTTTTGAATGATAATTGGAAGGTTATTACTTTATGGCCACTATTTCCCAGGTGTCCCCTGACCTGTACATCTGTTTTTCTGTCAGGTCTATTGGTTAATAAGTAGAGTGTGGCCGTCCCTCTAGTTGGATCCTGAACCAGTTGAGAAAGATAATTGTCTTTGGTTATTGCCAAGAACCTGTTTCCTTTATGAGATATACAAGTTTCAGTTTCCCAGTCCATATCTTGGTAGTTGAAGTCCCCCATAATAACGACCTTATTATGATTTGCCTCTTCGTCTATCTCATTTAGTAGCAGATTTTCTGTGGACTCTGGTATATACGGAGGCTTCTAATAAACTCCTATTAGTAACTTATTATTGTTTTTGCCTCCATGTATTTCTACCCACAGTGGCTGTGGGATTATGCTGTTCTAGTCTGTCCTTTAATTTCTCCCCAGTCCCATTAACTTGCCCCTGATCTCTATCTGCGCTATGTTCCCATCCTATAATATAATTACCCTCCCCCAGTCGCCAGTTTAAACTCTCCTCCAAACTTCTAGCCATCTTCTCCCCCAACACAGCTGCCCATTGAGGTACAGCCCATCCCTATGATAGAACCTGTAGCCAACAGAGAATTCGGCCCAGTTCTCCAGGAACCCAAACACCACCTTCCTACACCAGTTCTTGAGCCACTTGTTAACCTCCTTAATCTCCCACTGCCTTTCTTGTGTGGCTCGTGTTACCAGTAGTATTTCAGAAAATACTACCTTTGAGGTCCTTGCCCTAAGCTTTTGACCTAAATCCCTAAAATTATTTTTAAGTACACTCCACGACCTCTAACTTTGTCATTGGTTCCGATATGGACCATGATCTTCTCCAGCCCCTCCCAGTAATCTGTCAACCTGATCCGCGATGTGTTGAACTTGAGCACCAGGAAGACAACACACCTTTCGACGATCCCGGTCTTTGTGACAGATTGCCCTATCTGTACCCCTAATAATTGAGTCTCCCACTACCAGCACCTGTCTGGCCTGCTCTGCTCTCCTGGTCCCCTGCTTACTGGAGCTGACATTCTCCTGACTGGCAGAGGAAGTATCTGGCTGCAGCAGTGCTCTCCCTGAACTGATATCCCCATCATCTGCCAACCTTGCAAACTTGTTGGGGTGTTTGAGAGCAGGGCTAGCCTCCCTGGCACTCTTCCCTCTACCCCGCTTTCTAACTGTTCCCCAGCTAGCTTCCTCACTTTCCTGAGCCTCCTCACTACCACCCTCCCCCACATCTACCCCATAAAGTGCTTTCTCAGTGAGCAGCAAACTCTTTTCCAAATTGTCAATGCTTCTCAGCGCTGAAATTCACCCGATACTCGATGTGCGATTCCAAACAGGCAATTTGCTCACCTTTTGAACAAAGATATGCACCCTCAAACGGATGTTCCAGGACTGCATACATTAGACAAGATGTGCACTGAACTGCGCTGTCAATAATGGAATACATACTAAGTGGGTATTACGCAAGAAAAGAGAAAAATACAATATAGTGCAGTGATAAGCATCTAACTTACTGTAGTCCCCTCCTAAAGTCACTGAAACTCAAGTCACGTCATCTAAAGTCACACACTTAATATAAACACACACTTGAACTCAAACACGCGAACGCTCACAAACTCACGTTATTTGCTTGCTTGTATAAATTCAGCTCTCAAACCAGCCTGCTTTTTTTCCATCTGGATTCAAAGGAGTGAGCTGCCCTTAAGGCTGGCTATTTACCTTCTCGTAATTAGACAGGCTCACTCTACTTACTCACCTGGTCAAACCCTGGAGAAGGAAGAGAAAAAAAAACCTGTAATCACAATATACTCTCAGCTGCTATGCAATAAACCTGGCAGCAAAAGCAAGTCACAGTGTACAGTCAATAAAGTCAGGCACAGCCACTCAGCAATGCACACAAATAATTTACTGTAGCTCTCACAGATGCTCCCTTACGTAATCTAAAGTCACACACTTAATACAAACGTATACATGAACTCAAACACGCGAACGCTTACAAACTCGCGTTATTTGCTTGCTTGTATAAATGCAGCTTTCAAACTAGCCTGCTTTTTTTCCTCTGGATTCAAAGGTACATGATAATATGTTTCTAACAAAGCTAGAACCAGCCCTGTACCTCACATGGATCTAGGGATCTCCCCATTCATTACTTTGCTAGATTTATATCAAGCTGGCAGCTCAAGGGGAGTGTCTTTTCAGCTGGAGCTCTCTCCCTCCCATTGCTCAGGAGACAGTTGGAATGATGAAACTGAGCATGTGTGGCCATCTCAGTGAGCCAGACAAGGAAATAAGAAAATGAACAGAGAACAGGCAGCACTATAAAGATAAATTGTATTGAATAACTCTGTGGCTATACTAAATGTTTAATTACATTCAATAAGAAAAGTATTCAGATCAAAATATCTGGGCTAAATCTAGTGTCCATATTCTGTGTGTTTCTGTGACATACTGTTTTGCATCAGAAAACTGTTTCTTTAGCTGACTGTAAAACAATCGGCGTAACATCTAGTGACAAAACAATTGAAATTAAGAAGGCGAGGACTAAGGGACGTGGAAGTGGGAGTGATGCTGATGGTGCAAGCAGAGGCCGTGGCCCTGGGCGCAATGAAACTGCTGCCAGTGCACCAGAAAAAAATAAAACATCCACTGTACCCTGCTTCATGTCCAACTTAGCTGGGTGGCGCAGGACAACAATGTCCAAGTCGGACCAGTACAAACAGTTGGTCGGTTGGATTGATGAAGATAATGCTTCCAGTCGGTTAAGCACCACCCTTTCTTCCACCAAGGCCAGTCTCTGTAGCCAAGAGTCTGGTCAACCGAATACTCTCTCTGATCATCCTTCCTCCCACCATAAAGAGGCTTGCCAAATGAGTGATCCCACACTCGGATATTCCGAGGAGCTCTTTCCAGCACCACTATTACATTTGGCCCTTGCGCCCAGCACGCTTGAAGAAGGATCTAAGATATTGTGCCCTGATTCCCAACCGCTTTAGCCTTCACAGTCTCAAGAAGATGACGGTGGTGAATGGCAATTATTCATTCACGAGGTGGATGATGATAGAAACATAGAATGTGTCGGCAGATAAGAACCATTTGGCCCATCTAGTCTGCCCAATATACTAAATACTATGGATAGCCCCTGGCCCTATCTTATATGAAGGATGGCCTTATGCCTATCCCATGCATGCTTAAACTCCTCCACTGTATTTGCAGCTACCACTTCTGCAGGAAGGCTATTCCATGCATCCACTACTCTCTCAGTAAAGTAATACTTCCTGATATTACTTTTAAACCTTTGCCCCTCTAATTTAAAACTATGTCCTCTTGTAGCAGTTTTTCTTCTTTTAAATATTCTCTCCTCTTTTACCTTGTTGATTCCCTTTATGTATTTAAAAGTTTCTATCATATCCCCTCTGTCTCGTCTTTCTTCCAAGCTATACATGTTAAGGTCCTTTAATCTTTCCTGGTAAGTGTTATCCTGCAATCCATGTACCAGTTTAGTAGCTCTTCTCTGAACTCTCTCCAAAGTATCAATATCCTTCTGGAGATATGGTCTCCAGTACTGAGCACAATACTCCAAATGAGGTCTCACTAGTGCTCTGTAGAGCGGCATGAGCACCTCCCTCTTTCTACTGGTAATTCCTCTCCCTATACACCCAAGCATTCTGGTGAGACACAGTTACCAATCACTGTGGTTGTGGCTAGGTCAAGTCAGGAGGATGAGCAGAGTAAGGAAGTGGAAGAGGAGGTGGTTGACGATGAGGTCACTGACCCAACATGGGAAGGTAAAAAGCCGAGCGAGGACAGCAGTACAACAGGCAGGAAGAGGCAGTGGAATTGCAAAAGGGAGAAGTCAGCCCACACCAAACAGGCCCGCAACCATTACACCGAGCACCCCCATGCGTAAATCTACCTTGCCAAGGGGTAGGTGTTCCGCAGTGCAGACGACAAAAGAGTGGTAGTTTGCAACCTGTGCCGTACCAAAATGAGCCAGGGCCTGAACACTAGCAACCTCACCACCACCAGCATGATCCGCCACATGGCATCCAAGCATCCTAACAAGTGGGCCAAACGCCTGGGTCCACAATCTGGGTCTGCGGGTGACACCACTGCCTCCTCTTCCCCTTACACACTGCTGGCCAATCCTCTGCCGAAGGCGCAAGCCCGGATGCCCCTCGCCCTGCACCTGGACCTTCGCATGAACCATCAGCAACAACATCCCTGTCCCAGTGCAGCGTCCAAATGTCCATAACACAATCATTTGAACACAATCACAATTACCCACCCACCCACAGGCCATGGCACTAAATGCTCAACTTTCAAAATTACTGGCCCTTGAAATTTGGCCATTTAGGCTTGTGACACTGAGGCCTTTCGCAGCCTGATGTTGGCGGCCATCCCTCGGTACGCTGTCCCCAGCCGCCACTATTTTTCACGGTGTGCCATGCCCACCTTACACCAGCATGTGTCCCAGAACATCACCCGTGCCCTGACCAATGCAGTTACTGGGAAGGTCCACTTAACCACGGACACATGGGCAACTGCTAGTGGCCAGGGACGCTACATTTCCCTGACCGCACACTGGGTGAATGTTGTGGAGCCCGGGAGTGAGTCATACCCCGGGATGGCACAGGTGCTACCCACGCCCAGGAATGCGGGCCCTACATCCATCAGGGTCTCCGCCAGCAGCTATATTACTGGCTCCAACCGCCACTTCTCATCCTCCTCCGCCACCTCCTCCTCCACTTCCACCTCCAGCAGCAGTCAGCCATCAGTCGCTAGCTGGAAGCAGTGTAGCACTGCCGTGGGTAAGCATCAACAGGCCGTGCTGAAGTTTATCTGTTTAGGGGACAAAGAGCACACCGCCGCAAAGCTGTGGCAGGGTATAAGGGACCAAACCGAGCTGTGGCTCTCGCCACTCAACCTACAACCAGGCATAGTTGTGTCTGACAATGGCAATAAATTGGTGGCGGCTTTGGAGTTCGGAACCTCACACACATCCCATGCCTAGCCCACATCTTAAACTTAGTGGTACAGCGGTTTATCAAAATCTACCCCAATTTGCCAGAGCTACTAGTGAAGGAGCGCCGAGTGTGTGCCCATTTCCACAAGTCATCCACAGCTTCAGCCGGTCTGTCAACACTGCAGCAGCGCTTGCGGCTTTCAGCTCACAGACTGTTGTGCGACGAGAGCACATGCTGGAACTGTACGTTCCACATGTTGGCCAGGCTTTGTGAGCAGTAGAAGGCAGTTGTGGAATACCAGCTGCAGCATGGTCGTCGCCTTTCGAGTCAACTGCCACTATTCACAAGTGAGGACTGGAGTGGGCATTGATGTCAGACCTCTGTGAGGTTTTAAAAAACTTTGATGAGTCCACACAGATGGTTAGTGGCAATAACACTATTATCAGCGTAACCATCCCACTGCTGTGTCTACTCAAATATTCGCTGCTCACAATTAAGGATGACGCTGAATGTGGCAGACGGGGAAATGGGGGAGGACGTTACACAGGGTAATAGCCAGCCCACCCTCAGTTCGTCTTCTCAGCGCGAATTGGACTATTAAGAGGAGGAGGAGCTGGAGACATTGCCTCTTCTACAGAGGGTAGTACCCATTGAAATTAAAATCTGTTCAGTGTGGATGGGCAGAAGAGGGTGATGAGGTGATGGAGAGTCATCCTGATGTTGACATCAACGTCTTGCCTGTTGGTATTCTGGCACACACTTTGCTGACTTCATGTTAGGATGCCTTTCCAGCGACCCTCGCGTTATACGCATTTTAGATAACACGGATTACTGGGTGTTCACCCTTCTCGACCCCCACTACAAAGAGAACTTCTCATCTCTCATTCCTCTGGTGGAGAGAATGAGCAAAATTGTGCAATACCAGAATATCCTTGTTGGAAAATTGCTCCAAAATTTTTCATCTGCCAACGCTGGCGGCAGAGTCTGTACTTCCTTAGGCAACCGAGGAAGGGAGACAAGGGGAATACACAGCAGTTCCAACAAAGGCAGGGCAACACTCTTCAAGGCATGGAACACTTTCATGACAACCCGCCAGCAATCTCACCCTGAAGCACGACCTAGTGGTACAAGGAGGGAAAAGTTTTGGAAGATGGTGAATGAATACATAGCAGACCGTGTCAGCATCCTAAATGATCCCTCAGTGCCTTACAACTATTGGATGTCCAAGCTGGACACAAGGCACGAACTGGCGTTCAACGCCTTGGAGGTGCTGGCCTGCCCTGCCGTCAGCGTTTTGTCTGAGCGTGTATTTAGTGTTGCTGGTGGCATTATAACAGAAAAGCGTATTCGCTTGTCCACTAGCAATGCTGACAGGTTGACTCAGATAAAATTGATCTGGATTGCCCCTGACTTCTCAACTCCACCAGAGGAAAGCTGAGCTGGTGATGAACATGAAGGCAATTTAAATCTATAATTTATAATGTACTCAATCTACTATAGTGTATTCCAATGCACCTTTTCCACCACAAAAAAAGAGTATATGGTTGAATCTTGTTTTCTCGTCCTCCTCCTCCTCATCCAGATTGTCTATATTCCCTCCACTCAAATTTTTTTAATAGGGTCAGCTCAGCAGCAGTCCTGTCCCTAATGTTTTATAAGGGTCAGCTCAGCAGCAGGCCCTTGCCCATAATGTTTTAGAGGGTCATTTCAGCAGCAGGCCATCGCATCTAATGTTTTAGAGGGTCAGCTCAGCAGCAGGCCATTGCATATAATATTTTAGAGGGTCAATTCAGCAGCAGGCCCTTGCCTATAATGTTTTAGAGGGTCATCTCAGCAGCGGGCCATCGCAAATAATGTTTTAGAGGGTCAGTTCAGCAGCAGGCCCTCACCCATAATGTTTTAGAGGAACAGCTTAGCAGCAGGCCATCACATATAATGTTTTAGAGCGTCAGCTCAGCAGCAGGCCCTCGCCCCTAATGTTTTAAAGGGTCAGTTCAGCAGCAGGCCCTCGCCCATAATGTTTTAGAGGGTCAGCTCAGCAGCAGGCCCGCACCTAAAATCTTTTACTTGGTCAGCTCACCTGCAGGCCCGCAATTCAATGTGAATGAGGCCCTCCTTTATGTGATATACAGGTTGTATCGGAATGCCTCTTCACTGTAATTTTTGGTAGGACTTGCACTTTATATACAAGTAAATATACAGAAAAAAATGTTTTCAATCAATTTTTCCTATAAAATAGATTTTTTTACTTTGGTTTTGTGCGTAAAACCTTAATTAGATTGTGGGCCTGGTGATCAGTTTAAAGCCTTTTAAGCAGCATCAGTAGCAGCATGGTGATAAAAATGAGTGGCAAGGTGACATGGTGTGGAGATGGCAGCATGAGGAGGCCACATAGTGGCACAATGACTGAGTCTGGATAAAAGACTGAGGCCACAGATTGCTTAGAAAGATGCAGATGGATCAATCTGTAGAGCTGTGCCACTGTCACCTGCAGATTAATGCAGCCATCAAATTCAAGTTGGGTTTGTCGGTTCCACCTCAGCTCACCAGCAGGCCCTTCGACTTAAATCTTTTACAGGTTCAGCTCACATGCAGGCCCTTCGACTTAAATCTTTTACAAGTTCAGCTCACAAAGCAGGCCCGCAACTCACGGGTCGTCACGGTGATGTGTGATCAGGCAGAGGTTATCTAGAGTCAACAAAGCGGAAGCAGGGCCTCTCCTGTATAACTTTCCTCATCCAAATTACCACAGTGACATTCCCTGTAATTTTTTGTTACTCATTCCAATAACAGCGCATCGCCCCTAAAATTTTAGATGGTCAGATCAGCAGGCCCTTGCTCCAAATGTTTTTGAGGGTCACCAGCAAGCCATCATTCATATGATGAGGGTGTGTATGATGCTCCCCTTTATGTGTAACAAAGGGTGTTTTGGAGTGCCGGTTCCTTGTAATTTTTAGCAGCCCTTTCACTTAGTGCATAGGCTTTATGAGTGTAGGAGTCCCACTACCTGAACAATTGTACCACAGTGTCAATGAGGCCGTCCTTTATGTGATATACAGGCTGTTTCGGAGTGCCTCTTGCTTGTAATTTGTTTGCAGCACTTGCACTTTATATACAACTGAATATACAGGAAAGAATGTTTACTAACAATTTTTCCTGTAAAATAGATTTTTTGGGGGGGCTTTGTGCATATTTTTGTCAGTCTGTAAAAGTGGCGTACAACTCGGACAACATGGTTCCCAGCAGCGACCTAGGAGTCCAAGATGCATCCAGACATCGTCCCCATGGTGTTCCCTTTCCATTTCGGTGGTGTTTCTGTCACTTTCTGACATTTTCCAATGGACCAGGCACCCTCCCCTCTTCAGGGGGTGCTTTGTTGTCTCCCATTGACTTTCATTATACTCAGGTGCTCGGCCGAGCACACGAATATAGCAATGTGTTTGGCCCGAACACCTGAATACTTTGGTGCTCCATCATCACTAGTGTAATATATTTATAATATACTTTCTAACATAGAAAGTATATTATAGTGCATTTGTATGGTGCAGCAGTTGTGTCCGGTTCTGCTGCGTTAACTCAGATACAGGGAGTGCAGAATTATTAAGTTGTATTTTTGAGGATTAATTTTATTATTGAACAACAACCATGTTCTCAATGAACCCAAAAAACTCATTAACATCAAAGCTGAATATTTTTGGAAGTAGTTTTTAGTTTGTTTTTAGTTTTAGCTATTTTAGGGGGATATCTGTGTGTGCAGGTGAGTATTACTGTGCATAATTATTAGGCAACTTAACAAAAAACAAATATATACCCATTTCAATTATTTATTTTTACCAGTGAAACCAATATAACATCTCAACATTCACAAATATACATTTCTGACATTCAAAAACAAAACAAAAACAAATCAGTGACCAATATAGCCACCTTTCTTTGCAAGGACACTCAAAAGCCTGCCATCCATGCATTCTGTCAGTGTTTTGATCTGTTCACCATCAACATTGCGTGCAGCAGCAACCACAGCCTCCCAGACACTGTTCAGAGAGGTGTACTGTTTTCCCTCCTTGTAAATCTCACATTTGATGATGGACCACAGGTTCTCAATGGGGTTCAGATCAGGTGAACAAGGAGGCCATGTCATTAGATTTTCTTCTTTTATACCCTTTCTTGCCAGCCACGCTGTGGAGTACTTGGACGCGTGTGATGGAGCATTGTCCTGCATGAAAATCATGTTTTTCTTGAAGGATGCAGACTTCTTCCTGTACCACTGCTTGAAGAAGGTGTCTTCCAGAAACTGGCAGTAGGACTGGGAGTTGAGCTTGACTCCATCCTCAACCCGAAAAGGCCCCACAAGCTCATCTTTGATGATACCAGCCCAAACCAGTACTCCACCTCCACCTTGCTGGCGTCTGAGTCGGACTGGAGCTCTCTGCCCTTTACCAATCCAGCCAAGGGCCCATCCATCTGGCCCATCAAGACTTAGGGTCTATTCACACGTCCGTTTTTTCTTTCCTGATCTGTTCCGTTTTTTGCTGAACAGATCTGGACCAGATCTGGACCCATTCATTTTCAATGGGTCCTGAAAAAAAATCAGACATTGTGCTGTCCGTTTTTTTTCAGGACCCATTGAAAATGAATGGGTCCAGATCTGGTCCAGATCTGTTCAGCAAAAAACGGAACAGATCAGGAAAGAAAAAAACGGACGTGTGAATAGACCCTTACTCTCATTTCATCAGTCCATAAAACCTTAGAAAAATCAGTCTTGAGATATTTATTGGCCCAGTCTTGACGTTTCAGCTTGTGTGTCTTGTTCAGTGGTGGTCGTCTTTCAGCCTTTCTTACCTTGGCCATGTCTCTGAGTATTGCACACCTTGTGCTTTTGGGCACTCCAGTGATGTTGCAGCTCTGAAATATGGCCAAACTGGTGGCAAGTGGCATCTTGGCAGCCGCACGCTTGACTTTTCTCAGTTCATGGGCAGTTATTTCGCGCCTTGGTTTTTCCACACGCTTCTTGCGACCCTGTTGACTATTTTGAATGAAACGCTTGATTGTTCGATGATCACGCTTCAGAAGCTTTGCAATTTTAAGAGTACTGCATCCCTCTGCAAGATATCTCACTATTTTTGACTTTTCTGAGCCTGTCAAGTCCTTCTTTTGACCCATTTTGCCAAAGGAAAGGAAGTTGCCTAATAATTATGCACACCTGATATAGGGTGTTGATGTCATTAGACCACACCCCTTCTCATTACAGAGATGAACATCACCTAATATGCTTAATTGGTAGTAGGCTTTCGAGCCTATACAGCTTGGAGTAAGACAACATGCATAAAGAGGATGATGTGGTCAAAATACTCATTTGCCTAATAATTCTGCACTCCCTGTAGTGACAAATGCCATTGAAACAAATAATTTCTACTGCTGTGATATACCAGTTGCCCCCCAAAAAAACTGATTGAAGCAGGGGTGTTATAAACCAAATATATACTCTCTATATAGTGCATTTGGGTAGTGCAGCATTTGTTTGTGGTTTTGCTGTGTTACCTCAGCTACAGATAGTGACAAACACCTTTGGAACAAATAATTTCTACTGCTGTGATATACCAGTCGCCCCCCGCAAAAAAGTGAAAAAAAATGGGCTACAGTACAATTGTTATTCAGTGACTGCACAATGTACCTTGAGCCACATAATCACAATTTTTTTTATGTCAGGTGAATGCCTAATTTTTAACTGCTGTGGCCTAAAATAAAAAATTTCTAGGCTCCAAAAAAGCAGTTTCTGAGAATGTCCCTTTAAGACGCATAGAAATGTCCCCTGATTAATATACATAATTTTTGTTGGAATGTTTGTCATTGATCCCCCTTTAGTATGTCACAGTCCATGTCGTGGGACTATTTGTACACTTCTATAAGTATTTGGTGGCTGCAAATATGAGCTGAAGGTTTTTCAGGTTCACCTGCCATTAAAGTAATTGTGGCCCGCCGCAAACTTGCGGTTTGCGAACATTTGATCGCGTTCGCGAACCGTCCCGCCCAATGTTCGTCCTTTACTAGTGGCGGGGACCCGATTGGTGAGAAGGCAGCCCAATGCATCGGGACCTGCCTTCTACGGGTGCACAGGAGATCTAGCCTCAGGCCCGGTCTCCTAGGCAACCTGTTAGTGTATTACTCAGTGTAATACACTAACAGGCAATTCATTACAATACATATGTATTGTAATGCATTTCAGAGTGGATCAGACCCCCAAAAGTAAATTCCCAGAATGGGACAGAAATAAAGTTAAAAACAAAGTAAAAAAAAGAGTTTTTAATTTAAAAAAAATGATGTTTCAAGTAAAAATTTTTAAAAAAACGCCCCTTTCCCCTCATTTTATATAAAAAAAAGAAAAAAGAAAGAAAACACACACATATTAGGTATCGCTGCGTCCGTAACAACCTGCTCTATAAAAATATCACATGATCCACCACGTCCGATAAACACTGTAAAAAAAGTAAAAAAAAAAAAAAAGAGCCCCTACATAAGACAATCGCCCAAAAAATAAAAAATAAAATATAGCTCTCAGCACATGGAGACACTAAAACAGGCATCCTCAAACTGTGGCCCTCCAGCTATTGTAAAACTACGACTCCCACAATGCCCTGCTGTAGGCTGATACCTGTCGGCTGTTCGGGCATGCTGGGAGTTGTAGTTTTGCAACAGCTGGAGGGCCGCAGTTTGAGGATGCCTGCACTAAAACATCATTTTTTTGTTTCAAAAATGCAATTATTGTGTTAAAGTGAAATTACAGTAATAAAAAAAGTATACATATTAGGTATTGAAGGGTCCGTAACAACCAGCTCTATAAAAATATCACATGACCTAACTCCTCAGGTGAACAACGTAAAAAAAACTGCCAAAATAGCAATTTTTTGTCACCTGACATCATTTAAAGTGCAACACCAAGGGATCAAAAAGGCGTATGCCTCCCCAAAATAAAACCGATATAACTTTCATCTCATCCCACAAAAAATGAGCCCCTACCTAAGACAATCGGTCAAAAAAAAAAACCTTGGCTCTCAGACTATGGAGACACTAAAACATCATTTTTTAGTTTAACAAATGCTATTACTGTGTAAAACTTAAATAAATAATAAAAAGTATACATATTGGGTATTGCCCTGTCCGTAACGACATTCTCTATAAAAACATCATATGATCAAACCCCTCAGGTCAACGCTGCAAAAATAAATAAATAAAAACTGTACCAAAACAATCAATTTTTGGGGTCACCTTGCCTCATAAAGTTTAATAATGAATGATCAAAAAATTATATGTACCCAAAAATGGTACCAATAAAAATGTCAACTCTTCCTGCAAAAAATGAGCCCCTGCATAAGAAGATTGGCAGTAAAAAAATAATAATATGGCGTTCAGAAAATGGAGACACCATTTTTTATATTTTTATAAAATGCTTTAATATGTAAAACTGAAAAAAAGACATATTTGATATCACAGCGTAACAACCTGGTCTATAAAAATAGTGCATGATCTAACCTGTCAGATGAACATTATAAAAAATATAAACAGTGCCAAAACAGGCATTTTTTGGTTACCTTGCCTCACAAAAAAAATAATATAGAGCAATTAATAAATCATATGTACCCCAAAAGAGTTCCAATAAAACTTTATCCCCTAGTTTCCAAAATGGGGTCACTTTTGGGAGTTTTTTTTACTGTAGTGGTGCATCAGGGGGGCTTCAAATGGGGCATGGTGTCTAAAAACCAGTCTAGCAAAATCTGCCTTCCAAAAACCATGCAGCAGTCCTTTCCTTTTGCGCCCTGCCATGCGCCCTTACATCATTTTACGATCACATGTGGGATGTTTCTGTAAACCTCAGAATCAGGGTAATAAATGTGGAGTTTTGTTTGGCTGTTAACCCTCGATGTGTTAAAGAAACAAATGGATTAAAATAGAAAACCTGCCAAAAAAGTGAAATTTAGAAATGTAATCTCTATTTTCCTTTAATTCTTCTGGAACACCTAAAGGGTTATCAAAGTTTGTAAAATCGGTTTTGAGTAACTTGAGAGGTGTAGTTTCAACAATGGGGTCATTTATGTGGTGTTTCTATTAAGTAAACCCCATAAAGTGACTTCAGACCTGAACTGGTCCTTAAAAAGTGGGTTTTGGAAATTGTTTCAAAAATTCTAAGCCTTCTAACGTCTCCAAAAAATAAAATGACATTTACAAAATGATGCAGACATAAAGTAGACATATGGGGAATGTTAAGTAATAAATATTTTATGAGGTATCACTTTCTGTTTTAAAAGCAGAGATATATAAATTTTGAAATTTCACAATTTTTGGTTAATTTGGGATTTTTTCTGTTATGAATTATAACTTATGACTGTTATGAAGTACAATGTGCCACAAGAAAACAATCTCAGAATGGCTTGGATAAATAAAAGCATTCCAAAGTTATTACCACATAAAGTGACAAGTCAGACTTTTTAAAAAATGGCCTGGGCAGGAAGGTGAAAACTGTCCCTGGGTAGAAGGGGTTAAAGGGGTTGGCCACTTTCTGGTTATTGTTGACCAATGCGTTTGTGAGATGAATATATGACACTTACTAATATAGCCTTTGTTGAAATTCTGCACCATTTTCTATATTTCATAAGGTATGCCCCCTTGAGTCTTTTGGGCTGTCCACACAGAGGTCCTGTCCATAAAATAGCCTCTGATGGAAGCTCATGTGACCAAGCAAATCACTTCTATGTGATGTCTCCTCCATTCAAAAAAACTGGTCCTGCACTAAACTCTCAACAGGGCAAGTGCAGATGGCAGGTGCAGTGTTTTTGAATGGATGACACATCACATGGAGGTGCTCTGCCTGGTCGACCCTCCATCTGCAGCCATTTTATGGACATGACCTCTGGGAGGACAGCACAAAATACTTTGTAAACAAGGGGGCATATCTTATGAAATATAGAGAATGGCGCAGACTTTCAACAAAGGTTATATTGATATGAACCATGTAATTATCTACAAACACATTGTTCAACAATAATCAGAAAGTGGTCAACCCCTTTTATCATCTTCACTTGTAAAACTGTTTAGGACATCCCATGACATCATGAGGAAAGGTGTGGGAAATCCCTTCACAACCAGATTAATCTATCTAAGACCTAAAGATGATCCGGAGTGGAGGGGGAAGCAGCCGAAAAATAACAAAAAAGGGAAATTGGTGTAAAAATTATTACTTTGCTTCCATAAAGAATAGACTAAAATGTTGCTGTATTTGGCTTCTCCAACTTCTCTATTTCACAGTACATAGCAACTGCAGAATGCCACTCTGTTGTAAATCCATCAGATGGCTGTTTGATTGCTCAGTATCCAGCCCCTAGCTCTCCTCTTTTAAACCAAATACTAAGCTGAATTATAACCAAATCATAGTTGAGCTAAATCATTAATAAAAACAAAAATACAACAAAGGTGTTTATAAGCCTTTAAAGGGGTCTTCCCACTAAAACTACTTATTCATCATTCAGAATATTAAGAGTAAGTATGTGATCGCTGTGGGTCTGACCGCTGGGACCCTAGCAATCACAAAATCAGAGGTCACAATTAGAATGGAGTGGCATTGTGCATGAATGACCACCAATGCATTAACTTTTAAGGGACTGATGGAAATAGTACCAACGCTGAAGAGTGCTGTCATTGGCAGTCCCATAAAAGTAAATAGAGCATGCATGCACCCCACTGCTGCATTTTCATAGCGCACTCCTGGACCTCTGTTCTTGTGATTTCTGGGGTCCTGTGGTTCTTGGAAAATCCCTTTTATGTTCTGATTAAACTTCATTTTTCTGAGTGCATTCAATCTCCTGCAGAGACATAGAGAAGAATTTGTCATCTCCCTTGCACGTATGCCATTAAAAAATTGCAAACTTTTGGTTGCAACTGTGACTTTTTAAAAACTGTTTGCATCTCCCATTTTTCCACCACACTCAGCACTTTTCAAAAAGAGGCTTTGGCAAGGGTGGAAAGGGGGCATGGCCAGCTGCCTCAACAAATGTTTCTTCCTTTACTCCAGTTTTGTGGGGCAACTGAAACCAGACATCTACGGCAACTCAGAGCTGTTGTAGATTTCTGTTTAGAAACACAAACTGCAAGAGGATGCATATAATGTATGACAAGGCCCAAGCACCGTCATAAATTAGGTGCATCCTCCGGTAGTGCAGGGTATATCTAAATCGGCACAGAAAGCTCTAGTCTCGATAAGTCTCCCCCATAGAGTTAAGTTCTCAAATGCTGGCTCCCTGGAAGGTGTCACCATGTTCTACCTATCTGGGCCCCAGTAGAGAAAGTCAAAGGAACCCTGATGTTCATTACATAACTACCTTCCCTCAAAGCTGCATCTATCTGTGACAATTTTAATATTTGTGTGGTTGTGCTAAACTTCATGAAACTGGAACAGTTTTATTATTGGCAATGTCAGATTTAAAAAAAAACATACATACATATTGTGTAGTAAATCAGAAGGACTACTGCAAAGGGTTAATTACCATTGTCAATGCAATGTTTTCGTGAGTTAAATGTTATATACGGTACATGTACTTAATGTCATTATATAGACAACATATGGTTAACAGGTTAGCAAATTGTGTTAGGATGGCAGGAGATGGATTAGGTCTGCCCCCTGACTAATTAGTGTTGAGGGAGTCTAGTCTGAAGATGTCTGGAGAAAATGTGTGTCTGCTCAACCTCCTGCACAACTAGATAACCTTTATCTCTGAGCCTACAACTGTCCAGAAAGCAGCCATACTACAAAAGTATTCCAGAGAAAAAGACAGACCAGACATTGTAGAAGGTCTAAAACCTGCAAGGCTGTGCAAGCTTCAGACAGCAAGGTACTGTGCTCATTTATAGCAGAAAGGATTTGCTACTGTGGAAGAGAATATTGCTAATACATCCATAATACTTTGAGACAGGCTGGCCATCCGTATTTTGTTCTGCTCCCCTCAGTCCAGGAACTGCAGAAGGCCTTAACAAGAACCTTATTGCATGCAAAGTAGAGACTGCCAAGTATCTTTAGAGAGATTAAGTTCTATGATCACCATCATTGTTGCTGCTGATACACTGCTATTGAGAAAATATTGCACTGTGACATTCTGTGGAACTGGGCCTTTTGCTATTTGTACTACAATCCTTTACTTATTGCAAACAAGAGGCCTGATCATTGTCCACATCGTTCACCGGTCCTGCCTTGCACCAAGCAAATTATCCAAATTTGGGTGTGCCCTAAAGGAAGAAAGGGTGCACCCTCCAGTCACTGCATGAACCTAGGGAACACAAGAGCGAACATCGCTACTGTGATCTGTGAGTACTATTGCCACCTTCAGAGCTACAACTACCATCTCATCACTCATGAGAACCCCTGAAATTATCTTCTAAAAGGATGAGAAGGGGTGTGTACTTTTCATTAATATAGTCCATGTGATTTGTGAAATACATATGGGTGTATATAGTGTCTTTAATGTTATCATCATATACTTATTATTGTTTTTTATACTAGTTGGCATATGGTGTTTTAGTTTTGATTCCTTTTGGACACATGTTGTGTAGATGTTATAGAGAATCTGTCATGACCTCAGGGAGGGCAGCATAACATAGTGACAGTTAAGCTCATGCCAGCTGCAGTGCTGGCATCCTGATATGAGAAAGCAATCCTTATATTTATAAGCTGCGGAGATAACTCTAGCCAACCCGGTCATCCTACTGAAGATTGACAGCTATCTCACTATGCACAGCATATAGGTGGTGAGAGACTCGCTTTAATTGAATTAATTATGAGTCCTGGCCTGGGGTCTGAACTAACAACTCCCAGCATCATCTAATCATTTCTCAGATCATGCTGGAAGTTGAAGTTTCATAAATGTGATTAGTGTTGGTCGAGCACCAAAGTGCTTGTGTGCTCGAGTGGAACACCTCGGGATGCTCGGTAGCTCTACTGAGCACCCTAGCACAATGGAAGTCAATGGGAGAACCCGAGCATTAAACCAGGCACCCCCTGGAAACACCACTGAAATGGTTCGGAAACAGCATGGGGAGGATGTCTCGATGCATCTTGGACTCCCAGGTCGCTGCTGAGAATTATGTTGTCTGAGTAGTACACCACTTTTACAGACTGACCAAACCGAAGATAAAATCGATTTTAGAGGAAAAACATTCTTTCCTGTATATTTACTTGTATATAAAGTGCAAGTGCTGCCAAAAATTACAAGGAAGAAGCACTCCCATACATACTGCATATCACATAAAGGAGGGCCTCATTCACATTGTGGTACAATTGTTCAGGTAGTGGGACTCCTACACTCATAAAGCCTATGTACTAAGGGAAAGGGCTGCCAAAAATTGCAATACATCCTTTATTATACTTAAAGCAGAGCATCATACAAACTCTTGAAAAATTATGATTGATGGCCTGCTAGTGACCCTCAAAAACATTAGGAGCAAGGGCCTGCTGGTGACCCTCTAAAACATTAGGAGTGAGGGCCTGCTGCTGATCTGACTATCTAAAACATTAGGGGTGAATGTCTTCTTCTGAGCTGACCATCTAAAACATTAGGGGTGAGGGCCTGCTGCTGAGCTGACCATCTAAAAAAGTTTGTGGGCGAGGGCCTGCTGCCGAGCTGACCATCTAAAAAATGTTGTGGGCGAGGGCCTGCTGCCCAGATGACCATCTAAAACATTATGGGCAAGGGTTTGCTGCTGAACTGACCATCTAAAAAATGTTGTCGGCGAGGGCCTGCTGTCGAGCTGACCATCTAAAAAATTTTGTGGGCCATCTAAAATATAAGGGTAAGGTACATCTGACGCTCTAAAACATTATGTTTGATGGCCTGCTGGTGACCCTCAAAAACATTATGGGGGAGGGCCTGCTGCTGAGCTGACCCTCTAAAACATTAGAAGCGAGGGCAGCCTAATAAGCATGTTGATATGATGGAGGAGGAGGAAGAGAAAAGGGAGATTGAACCATATACCCTTTTTAGTGGAAGGGGTGCATGGGAAGGGGTGCATGGGAATACAGTGTATTCAATACACCATAAAAGCCACATTTAGAGTGCCTTGATCTTCAGCCGCTTTCCTCTGGTGGAGTAGAGAAGTCAGGGGAAATCCAGGCCTTGTTCATTTTTATAAGAGTCAACTTATCAGCATTTTCAGTTGACAGGCAGATGCGCTTGGACACCCAAAATCTGTAAGGCACAGAGGGATCACTGAGGACGCTGACAGTCTGCTACGTACTTCTTCACCATATTCCAAAATTTTCCCTACTTGTGACACTAGGCCGTGCATCAGGTTGAGGGTGCTGGCGGGGTGTCATAAAACTGTCCAAGGTATTGGAGAGTGTTGCCCTGCCTCTGTTGGAAGTGCTGTGTGTTACCCTTGTCTTCCCTCTTCGATTGGCCAAGGAACTATGTACTCTGCAGCCAGCGTTATCAGCTGGAAATTTTTGGAGCAATTTTTCCACAAGGACCTTCTGGTATTGCACCATTTTGCTTGTCCTCTCCACCACAGGAATGAAAGATGAGAAGTTCTCTTTGAACAACCAGTAATAGGTGTTGGCCAAAATGCATACAACGAGAGGATCACGGGAAAGGCAGCCTAACATAAAGTCAGCCATATGTGCCAGAGTCCAACACGTGCTCACGTCGCACAACAGTCGGTGAGCTGGCAATTGCAAGCGCTTCTGCAGCGTTGCCAGACCGGCGAAAGCTGTCGATGACTTGCAGAAATGGGCACACACGTGGTGCACCTTCACCAGTAGCTAAGGCAAATTGGAGTAGGTTTTGAGAAACTGCTGAACCACTAGGTTGAACACGTAGGCTAGGCATGGTATGTGTGTGAGCTTGCCAAGCTCCAAAGCCGCCACCAAGTTGCAGCCATTATCAGACATAACCATGCCTGGTTGTAGGTTGAGTGGCGAGAGCCACAGTTGAGTCTGGTCCCTTATCCCCTGCCACAGCTCTGTCACCTAAGCAGATCAGTTTAAGAAGGGCCTGTTGCCACTTCCTCACTGCAGTGCTGCACTGCTTCCAGCTACTGACTGTTGTATGACTGGTTCTGCAAGATGATAATTCAAAGGCGGAAGTGGAGGAGGAGGTGGATGAGCAGGAGGGAGAGTTGCACCCACTAACATAGGTGGCGTAAAAAACCCTGATGGAAGTAGGACCCGCAATCCTTGGCATTGGTAGCACCTATGCCATTCCAGGGTACGACTCACTCCCAGTCTCCACAACGTTCACCCAGTGTGCCGTCAGTGAAATGTAGCGTCCCTGGCCAAAAGCACTTGTCCATGTGTCAGTCGTTAAGTGGACCTTCCCAATAATTGCGCTGGTCAGGGCATGTGTGATGTTACCGGACACATGCTGGTGTAAGGCTGGGACTGCACAGAGTCAAAAATATTGGCGGCTGGGGACAGAGTACCGCGGGACAGCCACCGCCATCACATTGTAGCCTCAGTGTCCACAAGCCTAAATGGCAACATTTCGAGGGCCATCAATTTGGAAAGGTGCACATTTAGTGCTATGGTCTGTTATGGGCATTTCCGCTTTTTCAAAGGCCTGGTGTATAGACATCTGTATGCTGCGCTGGGACACAGAAGTGGATGTGCTAGCGGATGGTGTTTGCGAAGGTCCAGGTGCATGGCGGGAGGCCTGCATCTTGGACAGGGGATTGGCCAGCACGTAACACAGGGGAAGAGGAGGTAGTGGTGTGACCCACAGACACTGGGTGTGGACCCAGGCGTTCGGCCCACCTATTAGGGTGCTTTGATGCCATGTGGCTGATCATGCTGGTGGTGGTGAGGTTGCTAGTGTTCACGCCCCTGCTCATTTTAGTACGGCACAGGTTGCAAATGACAATTATTTCATCGTCCACACTTTCCTCCAAAAGGCGCCAGACTGCTATACACCTACCCCCCTTGGTAAGGGAGATTGCCGCAAGGGGGTGCTATGGGCAACAGTTGCAGGCCTGTTTGTTGTGGCCCGCCTTCTCCCTTTTGCCACCCCACTGTTTCTTCCAGCCTGTTGTGGTGCTGCGGATCCCTCCTCCTCTTGTACTGCTGTCCTCGCTCGGCTTGCCATCTTCACAGGTTAGGTCAGTGACTTCATCGTCCAGCACCTCCTCTTCCACTTCCTCACTCTGGTCACCCACCTGACTTGTTGACCTAACAACAACCTAAGTTATTGATAACTGTGTCTCATCCTCATCATGAACCTCTTGAGACACTAATTGCGGTTGACTTATTGGCAACTGTGTCTCATCATCATAAGCCACCTCGTGAAAAACACTAATTGCCGTTCTTCACCGTCATCTTCTTCTGACTGTGGATGCTCCAGAGTTTGGGAATCAGGGCACAAGATCTCCTCATGTCCCTCTTCAAGCAGGCTTGGCAAGAGGCCCAAATTAAGGAACGGAGATGAAAACAGCTCCTCAGACTATCCGAGAGTGGGATCACATGTTTGCCAAGACTCTCCATGGTGGGTGGAAGGAGTATCAGGGTGAGGATTCTGTTGACCAGACTCTTAGTTACTGAGACTGGACTTTGTGGAAGACAGGGTGGTGCTTAACCGACTGGAAGTATTATCTGCTGCAATCCAACCAACCACCTGGTCACACTGGCCTGACTTCAAGAGTGGTGTCCTGCGCCGACCTGCAAACTGGGACATGAAGCTAGGTATTGTGGATTAGTGTGTTGTTTTGTCCTCTGGCAGCAGGCACAGTTTTACCACGCCCAGGGCCATGGCCTCTGCCTGCACCATCAGCAGCATGGCCACTTAACCATATTGTATATATGCTTGCAAGTATGTCACACCTACAGTAGCGCAGGTTTTGTAATTGTATGGGCAAATAAAGTACACAGAATGTCACAGATATTTTTAGGATGCGCACACGTTAAACAGGGGGTATAGGGCAAGTACTGTCGCTGTCACCACCACCTAGTACAAAAATTACACTGAATGAATGTCACTGATATTTAGGATGCGCGCACGTTAAACAGGAGGTATAGCGCAAGTAACGTCGTTGTCACCACCGCCTAATAAAAAATTACACTAAATGAATGTCACTGATATTTAGGATGCATGCACGTTAAACAGGAGGTATAGCGCAAGTAATGTCACTGTCACCATCGCCTAATAAAAAATTACACTGAATTAATGTCACTGATATTTAGGATGCACACGTTTAACAGGATGCATAGCGCAGGTAATGTCGCTGTCACCACTGCCTAATAAAAAATGACACTGAATGAATGTCACTGAATGAATGATATTTAGGATGCGCACACGTTAAACAGGAGGCTGCGCAGCCAACAAAAGTGAAAGGGGGAAACTCAAGCATCGCGCTGCTTGAGCTGAACAAGTGTTTGGCCGAGCATGCTCGCCCAACACTAGTTGTGATCTGTGTTCTTTGAAAATACAGCTTCCATTGTAGTCTGATGATGGTCAGGTCTTGCTGGGAGTTGTACTTTCACAAAATGTGTGTTTTTTGCTTTTACTATGACTAACTCGATAAGTGTGTGACAGAAAGAGACAAGAGAGGGACTAAAGATTAATCGGTTTTTGTATAGTGGTATGGTATATGATATACAAGACAAGCAGTTGCCAGTTTCTATAAGAACTATTTTACTGTACAGAAATGCATTTGTTTTCATCCATTTTATATTTTACAGCTTAGCCTACATGTACCATTCTCAAAGAGGTCTCTGCATTATTACACCGGCTAGTCCTTATAGAAAGCTGTACATATACTGAGCTCTATTTAATGTAAAATGGTGGAAAATGATTAACCTCTATAGAAAATATTAAATCATGTACCAGTTTCTAAAGGCCCTGATCCGTGTAGAATGTGTGTGTTGTCCTGTCCAGCATTTTACATTACATGGAGCTCAGTACATGCATCTGTAATTCGAAATTTTAAATATGCAGATTAACCCCTAAAGAAAAGATTTTAAATTTAGTCTTTTTTTCTGAATTATGTTTACCAAAAAAAAAATATTATTATTAATTATGGTGGCCGTCTCCCGATTTTTTGCCCAGGGGCCTCCACCACCCATAATCCAAATCTGGTGATAGATATATCATAAAGAAATATTTAACAACATTTAATTTGAATCTTGTACACATGGTGATATGGATATTTATTCCTACAAAATAATGGTCTTCTGACATGACCGATAATAATTGCTTTAACATTCTTCTTTTTTTTGTTTACAATACTTTTGAACTGGAAAAAAAACGAAAGTTTCCAGATTAAATTAAGACACCAAAGTGCAGTAGCCGAACCTGAAATCCAAAGGCAAGATCAAGGTTTTGCAATGAATTCCAAAGCTTTGAAATATGACACTAAAAAGATCTGACATTCTTCTGTCTGAAAGAATTGGAAAACCTATTTATACAGAGAAAGCTTGGCTGGCGTTGTGCCAAAACAAGAAACCGGACAATGTTAAGAACCAACTTCGATCAGAAAGCATAAAAAAAATAAAAAAAAACACAGTAAAGATAAGGCTTCGTTCACATCACCATTTAGCCTTTCCATTCTCCTGCAGGAAAACGGAAAGGACAGATTCGGCACATAACTGAGCCGAACAGAGTCCATGGGCCCCATAGACTATAATGGGGTCCTTTAGGTTTCCGCTCAGAAGAAGATTTTTGAGCGGAGACAATAGTTGTGCTTGCAGGACTTTTGTCTCTGCTTTAAAAATCTTCTTCTGAGTGGAAGCCTAACGGGCCCGTGGATTCCATTTGGCTCAGTTGTGTGCTGAATCATTCCTCTCCGTTTTCATGCCCCTAAAAGGGGCAGGAGAACGAGAAGGCTGAAAGGTGATGTGAACGAAGCCTAATCAACATAAAGCAGTCAAATTTTTGTCAATTTTTTTGGGGGGGACTTATTATTTTGATTTAATTAATGCAGTTTTATTATTGCATGCTAGAATTGATATTATTGATCCCTTCTACAGATATAGCAGGGCTGAATCTGTCATGTACTGTAGTTAAAAGTTTTTAGAAAATGTTAATTATAAGATATGTTCTATTCAAGTTTGTAGTTTGGGGGACATACAGTATAGGTAAGATTTCCCACCATACATCTGCCTACAACATATGCCACCATTATTGCATGATACCTTTGCATGGAATAGGGTAGCATGGTACCCTATTCTTTGCACCTGGAAAAAGTATGCAGACTTACAGCATATCAACCTCATGGTGGCTAAAAGGGCACTCTTTTGGCTTCTGTTGGATGAATGGCGACCTATGGATATGTTTGGCATATGCTTACTTGATGCATATGGCAATGGAATTTGCCATTAAAGAGGTTGTCCAAGTTATGTTGCGGCTACACGGTCAGGTTTTTACATGCAGTTTGGGATGCCAAAATCAGGATTGGTCTTAAAGGGAAAGAAAGTATAAAGGACGGATACAACTTCTTTTTTATTCACTCCGTTCACATCACCGTTTTGTTTTACTTTCTTCTGATTCGTCAGAAGAACAGAAAACTGTTTTGTACATTTTGCATCCGTTTTAGATATTTCCATCTGAGATCCGTTATTTTAGACAAAAATCTAAAATAACAGATCTCAGATGGTAATGGCTAAAATGGATGAAAACTGTGCATAACAGATGCTTAACCCCTTTAGGACATAGCAATATTTCACCTTAAGTACCAAGGCATTTTTAAAAAATCTGACCAGTGTCACTTTAAGTGGTGATGACTTTAAAATGCTTTGACCTATCCAGGACATTGTGAGATTGTTTTTTCGTCACATATTGTACTTCATGACTGGTAAAATGGAGTAAAAAAAACTCATTTTTATTTATAAAAAAATACCAAATTTGGCAAAAATTAGCAAATTTCCAAGTTTCAATTTCTCTACTTCTATAATACATAGTAATACCTACAAAAATAGTTATTACTTTACATTCCCCATATGTCTACTTCATGTTAGTATCATTTTGGGAATGACATTTTATTTTTGTGGGACGTTACAAGGCTTAGAAGTTTAGAAGCAAATCTTGGAATTTCTCAGAAATTTTTAAAAGCCAACTTTGCAAGGACCAGTTCAGGTCTGAAGTTACTTTGTTAGGCTTACATAATATAAATCACCCAAAAATGACCCCATTCTAGAAACTACACCACTCAAGGTATTCAAAACTGATTTTACAAACTTTGTTAACCCTTTAGGTGTTCCACAAGAATTAATGGAAAATAGAGATACAATTTCAAAATTTCACTTTTTTGGCAGATTTTCCAATTTAATAATTTTTTTCCAGTTACAAAGCAAGGGTTAACAGCCAAACAAAGCTCAATATTTATGGCTCTGATTCTGTTGTTTACAGAAACACCCGATACGTGGTCGTAAACCACTGTACAGGCACATGACAGGGCGCAGAAGGAAAGGAATGCCATACGGTTTTTGGAAGGCAGATTTTGCTGGACTGTTTTTTTGACACCATGTCCCATTTGAAGCCCCCCTGATGCATCCCTAGTAGAAACTCCCCAAAAAATGACCCTATTTAAGAAACTACAGGATAGGGTGGCAGTTTTGTTGGTACTAGTTTAGGGTACATATGATTTTTGGTAGTTCTATATTACACTTTTTGTGAGGCATGGTAACAAGAAATAGCTGTTTTGGGACCGTTTTTTGTTGTTGTTATTTGCAAAATTCATCTGATAGGTTAGATCATGTGGTATTTTTATAGAGCAGGTTGCCACGGATGCGGCGATACCTAATATGTATACTATTTTTTTATTTATGTAAGTTTTACACAATGATTTCATTTTTGAAACAAAAAAAAATCATGTTTTATTGTCTCCATAGTCTGAGAGCCATAGTTTTTTCAGTTTTTAGGCGATTATCTTAGTTAGGGTCTGATTTTTTGCGGGATGAGATGATGGTTTGATTGGCGTTATTTTGGGGTGCATATGACTTTATCGCTTGCTATTACTCTTTTTGTGATGTAAGGTGACAAAACATGGATTTTTTTTACACCGTTTTTATCTTTATTTTTTTACCGTATTCACCTGAGAGGTTAGGTCATGTGATATTTTTATGGAGCAAGTTATTACGGATGCGGCGATACCTAATATGTATACTTTATTTATGTAAGTTTTACACAATAATGTCATTTTTAAAACAAAAAAAATCATGTTTTAGTGTCTCCATAGAAAACGGCGGCTGCGTCTCCATCCAGACAGCGGTCACGCCGGGACATTCGAGCCTTAGCACCTACAGTTTCCTATCTGTGTGGACATCCTCCATAGTGACTGAACAGCGTTGGTAACCTACCTGGATACGCAAGTACCTCTGTATCATCAGAGAATAGACACTTCAGACCATTGGTTCTACTGTATTATATATATATATATTCTCTCTACAGAGATTGTTGCGGCCATTGTGTACTGACTGTCTACTGTACAGTATGTTGATTTTTACACGCCCTCGAAGTGGGAGGGCGTGTTATGATGATATGGTAATAACCTGACGATTGGATCAACATTACCATTCCTATATTACTTTCTCTTCATATAGCTGGAGTCTGATACACTAAGACCCAAATAGTATCCTATATCAAGGACTAGGGGTCTTATATATTTATAGACATCTAGATACAATTGGTGACCTTAAGTTTAAGCTACACTTATTGTGGTCACATATGTGTCATCTGTGTTGTTTTTTTGATTGTTTATCTGTGGTTTTGGACACTCTGCATTTCTTTGGTTTTTGGTCCCCTGAGGAGCCTAACATCAACTGGGCGAAACGCGTCGGGACGTCTTTTTCAGTCATAACTATCTACTGCTTTTTCTAAATTCTACTCCCATTATATGGGTTTTGGGTGTTCCTCTATTCTAATTAAACCTTTTTTGTTTTTGGCAACCTGTAGATCAGCAACAGCCTTCCATTAGGACTAGCTCTACCCGCCACCCGTAATAGGGTCCTGCAGGGGTATATAGGAGGCACGAGACACGGGATCGCCCTTACCAGGGCGGCCATTCCGTTCATAGGCAGGGCCTTAACATTTAAAGGGCAACACTAGGGTGATTGTCCCTATAGATTATCCACTTGTTTTCCTGCTATATTGGAAACAAGTGATTTGTAGCTTATGCTTTAATTTTTGTTTTTTGTTTATTGTTTATTTATGTATCAAAAGGGTCAAAATATTTTAATTGAATATATTAAAAGTCATGTTTTAGAATTTACGGTTTCACTGTGATACCCCCTTTAGTGTCTCCATAGTCTGAGAGCCACAGTTTTTTCAGTTTTTCGCAATTGTCTTAGGTAGGGTATCATTTTTGTGGAATGATATTTCGGTTAGATTGGCACTTTTTGGGGCATACAACTTTTTGATCGCTTGCTATTACACTTTTTGTGATGTAAGGTGACAAAAGATTGCTTTTTTGACACCGTTTTTATTTTTTTATTTTTACGGTGTTCACCTCAGGGTTTAGGTCATGTGGTTATTTTATAGAGCAGGTTCTTACGGACATGGCGATGCCTAATATGTCTACTTTTCTTATACTTGTTTTTTTATTTTTTTCACTTTATTTTAATTTTTTTTTACCCAGACCCACTTGGTTCTTGAAGATCCAGTGGGTCTGATGTTGAAGATCCAGTGGGTCTGATGTCTGTATAATACAGGACAGTACCCTATATAGGGTACTGTACTGTATTTTCACTTTACAAAGTTTGATTAAACTTCTGCCTTTAGCAGAAGTCTGATCAGCACCATAGACAGTCTCTGATCAGCACCATGGATAGCCGGACGCCTGTGAAGGCGTCCGGTTGCCATGGTAACCATCACTCTCTGCCACAGCAGAGCAGTGGGTGATGGGGAGGGAGGGGTTCCTCCTCCCTTTCCCATCTGGGGCTGAAAAGGCCCAGCAGCCCCGAATGGGAGAGGGAGGGAGCTTTCTCCCTGTTAGCCTCTTCCATACAACGGTCCCTACAGACCACGGCATGGAAGGGGTTAAATGCCTGACATCTGTGCCAGCACAGATGTCAAGAGTTTCAAGCAGAGTGTCAGCAATGTGCTGACACTCTGCAAACCGCTCGGCCATCCTAGGAGAGGGGGCGGGCAGACCTGCCTGCCCACCCCCCAGCCCCTCCCTGATCATCGCACGGCCCTCCCGCCGCACTGCCGCACCCCCCGCTGCACCCGCCGGCACATAGCACATAAAATAAAGGCATTTTGAAGTTTCTGATCCCCGCGGTCACAGACCGCGGAGATCAGAAACCTCCCAGAAGCGCTGAAAACCGCAGGAATTGACCCTGGGTGCCTGCTGATTGATTTCAGCAGGCATCGGGTTCCGATCGGAAATATATAGGACGTACTGGTACGCCCTGTGTCTTTAAGTACCGGGACATCAGGGCGTACCAATACGCCCTATGTCTGGAACAGGTTAAAATAAAGGACCCATTTTTTGTTTTTCATTCTTCTGACAGATCAGAAGAACGGAAAACAAAGCAGCGTTGTGAACCCAGCCTTAGGCCTCATTCACATTTCCGTTTTTTACTGACGTGTGCTGTCCACATTTTTAAATGTGTTTGTTCACATTTCAGTATTTTTTTTACTGACCGTGGCCTTAGGTGTTCGAAATGCTGTGGGACTGAGAGGAGGATGCCTAGATAGGGACAAGGGAAGGCAGCAGAGGGTAATAGATGTTGTCAGAAGCGCATTGTAAAGTGAAAATACAGTACAGTACCCTATATAGGGTACTGTCCTGTATTATACAGACATCAGACCCACTGGATCTTCAACATCAGACCCACTGGATCTTCAAGAACCAAGTGGGTCTGGGTAAAAAAAAATTAAAATAAAGTGAAAAAAATAAAAAAAACAAGTTCTGCTGTAATTTGAAAGAGTAGACAAACATTTTAAGACCATGACTTTAATGGGTTTCTGGAATTTTAATCATGAGGATAAGCTGTCAATATTTGATTAGTTCGGTTCTGACACCTCAAACCCCTGTGATCAGCAGTTCCACTTTAGCTCTGAAGCTGGAGGTAGGAGCTGGAACTACACAGCTGTGGCCATTGTGTATTTCGCACAGCTGGTAACTGTAGTGCTGTTCCTATTGAAGTAAATGGAAACAGTGCTGCAGTCACCAGCTCCGTCTACTAGTCTAGACAGCAGACACTGTGTCAGGGATCGAACCGGGAGACTCCAGCGTCCTAGGCTGTAGCCTTGCTCACTAGACCACAGAGCTTCCTGGACAGTTTCTGTTACTTTTTTGAACCACCTCCTTGACCTGAATGTTCCTGCTTTTGGTTTGACCAATCAGATCTGTGTACGCCCTATTTAAGGAAGACCATGTCACTTCCTCCCTTGCCAGATTATTGAGCTATCTCAGCCGTAGTCTTGCTTCAGCCTCTCAGTATTTTGTCTGCTAACCTGCTCGTGTACCGAACTCTGCCTCCATCGACTACTCTCCTGCCTCATCCTGAATCCTTGCACCTGCCATCTCGTGTACCGAACTCTGCCTCCATTGACTACTCTCCTGCCTCATCCTGAATCCTTGTACCTGCCATCCCGTGTACCGACCCAGGACTGCCTGACTACTCTCTTGCCTTCCTCGTTCTTCGGCACTCATCTACCACGTGCACCTTATCGGGTCCATTGAGCCACCGCCATTCCTGCATATCGGGATCATTCATCCATTCCGTTTCCACGCTCCTCTGTTCCTGTGTCGCTGCCATTGGACTCCTTCCCCTCTTCGAGTAACCTCTACAAGCAATTGTGCAGGTAACCTTAACACACTGGTGTGTAGTTTTGGTGCCAACTTGCGGTGCCGGAGCTACTACAGAACAGCTAATACATTTTTTATTTTTTTTATATATATAAATCTTTATTGTTTATTACTTCATACAAACAAGTTATAACAATCTTTTAATTACATATCATTGTATTTACCCTCCTCTCCCACCCCCCCCCCCCCCTTATTCGTTGTCTGCTCCCTCTCGAAGGGAAGAGAAAAAAAAAAACTCCTCATGCCTCTTGCCCCCCTCTCACGCCTACACCCCTCAGTCCAATTCATACCACCCATCTTCTCCCAGAGAGTAACTATATTAACCATTTCTGCCATAGTCTAACAAATCTATGTTTTTTTTTTTGTATTTGCCAGGTGGAATTCCTCTCTGGCAAGTGAGGTTCTAGTAAACTTCTCCCACTCCCTAACCGTAGGGACCGCACTACCTCCCCAATGCCCAATAATGCACTACCTAGCTTGAAAAAGGAATTTGGAAGCAATTTCCCGATGTACTGGGTTATCCATTTTATCGATTACCCCCAATATACATGTCTCCAATTGGCTGGGACTTTAAAGCGATGGTATTGCTCTATTCTATCATTGACCTTACCTCAGAATTCTTGAATCTTTATACATGTCCAGAGTATATGATCATCGTCCACCCCTTCCTCCCCGCATTTTAAACAACTAAAAACTTTAGTTTTATAACATTTCATTAATATCTTAGGGGAGTAGTACAGGCGGTATAGTATATTGAATTGGGTAATCCTATGGGAAAAGTTATTGGAAACCCTATTTTTTTTCTTTTATGGCCAATTCCCCAAGCACTTCTTGTTGGGGGTTTATAGCATCTCTCCATTTATGCATTAAACTATTGACAGTTTTTTTTCTTGGTCTTTTGGTGTACCAGACATTCATATATTTTAGAAATAAATGTCCCCCCTGCTATTGCCTTGAAGATATTCATTATCTTTAAAGAGGACCTTCATTGGGTTCTGACATTACAATATCAATACCTGGCACTGTAGCGTATGTTTACTAGATGTCATATCGCAATTTTTTTTTTTACTGATATACTAGTCTGTTGGGTTCTGTGCCCATCGTTCTGTTTTGCCACCTTCTATGCTTATCAATAGCATCGGTACAGGGAGCTGGAAACTCCAGCGTTTCTCAGTCTCCTTCTCCCTGGCTGTGAGCTGTCCAATCACAGAGGACCGCATCACAGCCATTGAGAAAAAAAAACTGCTAGCCTTCCTTCTGGCTGTGAAGTGGTCTGCTATGGCCCATTGAGGAATGCGGCCGCCTCCTCCTGTCTGTACCGATGATATTGTTTATGATTAGCATACATGGCGGCAAAACAGATGGGGGGGCACATCGCCCTAATGGAGAAGCGTATCAGTAAAAAAATGAGCGATATGACATCTAGTAAACATGCCCTACAGTGCGAGGTGTTGATATTGTAATGTCAAAACAGGTGAAAGGTCCTCTTTAAGGTGTGGCCTTCTTGATGGACAGAGTGTAAGGTGCCAGAGACTCTAAGCTACAAGCCAGAAGAACTTTACATCTGGCAAAAGCTGTATAGATTCTTCGGAACCCCTCTATTAGCCATTGGCCTTACACTTTAATTTTAATGTTGAATGGGAAAAGGCTTCAGCCAGTAATAACAGTTAATTGTGGGGATGTCCCCTCAGTGGAACCCCCCATGATCAGTTTCAAACTGGAAGATGTAGGATAAGGAGGAAAAAAGGACAAACCACCCCGGGACAATCCGTTTCCTCATCAAAAGATAGAGATGAGTGAATCGCTCAAAGTTCAATTTGCATTTGATTTGGCTGAATTGGTCGACCGATTTAATTCAGGTCTGAATCGATTCTAACCAAATCGAGAGTGCTCCAATGGGCCTGAGAACTGAATGGCACTCTGAGATCTCCTAGGACTCATATTTGTTCTCACTAGGTTCACTATTTTTTTTTTTGTTCTTTCTCTCCCAAAAACAACCCTGAATCAAAATTTGCATTATGATTTAAAAATTTGGGTCAAATTTGAATCATTTAGAATCGATTTGCTCACCGCTAAAGATAAATTATAACCGCTAAACAGTCTGTAGTCAGAAGGTTGTTGGGTTTATAAAAATGAGCACTGCAAAAGCTGAAATAATAAGAATTTGTATTACTACATTAATAACGCTGGGATATAAAAATGTCCTGGAAATAATAACCAACTAAAAATCAGCATCGGTAACTGACAAATCTGAAGGATCAAAATACAAATCAGGTTTGGTGGGTGACAATGTACATTAAATATGCTGCACACTAGTTTATCAACAGAAGAGATAAAATGAGGTTTGAAAGGACGGGCTTTGAAAGGTGTTGATGCTTTGGATCTTTTCAGATATACATGCCCTGACAGCGGCAGAATGAAGTCTGGCAATCTTTGACCTTCAGCAACATTAATACCAAAAAAATGATGTGAGGGATTTCAAATTGTAATATATTCAAGTAAAAATGATTCTGTCATTCCATGCTACAGGTCTGAAACATATTACTTTTAATATGCCAGTTCCTAAGGCCTATAATGTTATGTAAAAGAAAAATAACCTTGTGTGACAGTTTAACATTGATGGATGTGGCTGCCAAATGCAAAGAGATAAATAAGCAGGTGATGAATAAACAGCACTTCAAGTAAAGACATTACACTGCATGCAAAAAATGACGCCAGGCACCTAGGAACTGTGGGTGGCCGAAGGTTAGCCATTTCATGCCCACTCTATAAAGCAGACTTAATCGCTTTCAATATTTTCTGTTAAAAAGGACGCTTAATGAGCCAATTTCACAAGCCCAGAGAAACTGATTATTATCTCTGAGTTCCAACAGAGTTGGTTGTTTTCCAAGAGCTAGTTTTTACTTGACAGGATGAAAACCCCCAAAGCAAATATTGGTAGGAAAGTGAAAAAGGCACACTAGATGGCAGTGTTACTCTTTAAGGAAAGGAATAACATAAATATCAGAGAAAATACAGGAGCAGGGTATACAAAAGGTATACAAAGTCTGTTAATAATTTTGGAAGCTACTGGGTTTTAGTATAGATTGCCATGAAAAATAGAGGACTGATTAGATTGATAGAGTGCCATTGGATGTAACAGCCCATGTTGATTCCATGCCCCTTGCTACTAGATGCCCAGACCCTGTGTGAGTAGACTTACCATATTCTCTGGAAACTGACCCATAGGTTCCCATTCACCTGAGGAAGGTCAAAAGACTGTTCTTTGGGTCATCCTTGAACCAACATTCATCAGGCATACCATATTTTTACTGTACATCAGACTGCACAATTCCATAAAAAAGAATCATGTAAAACACGTATACCATGCAATATACATTTTTTTACAATGGGTGTCTATTATTGACAACCATGAAGCATACACATTCAAGGTTTCTTGAATAAATACTTCCAACAAAAAAAAACTAAGTAGGCTACTGCATACGCAGTGTAAAACAGCCCTGAGAAACGAGAGTAAAAAACAGCCCAATGCTACTTTCAACATCACACTTGCACTAAAGCAATCCGGCAGAGGAACAGCCTGCTAAAGTTCTCCGGATCCAACCTAGCCAGATACAGCTGTTCAGAGCCAGACTATAATGGAAACCAGCAGGAATCTGCCCGCTCCACGGCATAAATGCCGGAACTCGGGCGGACAATAACTGTACCGCGCATTTAGGCCGGAGAGCAGTCGGATTGCCGCCGAATCTCATTATAGTCTATGGGGTCCAGCGGGCATGCAGCACTATTTATCTATGCCTGGTCCAGACTAGTGTTGGGCTCGAATATTCGAATAGCGAATATTTGCGAATATCGGCACTTCGAGAATTTGCGAATATCTAGAATATAGTGCTATATATTTTAACAGTAACCTCTCTTCTTGCTTGTGGGCTAATGAGAATCTTTGTCAGAGCTTATAACATCCACAGCAACCAATAGGAAAGTTGCCTACCCCTTACTATATAAGAAACTCCCCAGCAGCCCTTGTATGCAGTATTTTGCAGATCTGAGAGAGACAGGAGTGTTATTGCTGTGCTCTCTGCTTTCCTGTGTCATTACATTAGATAGTTAGTTAGTTAGCGTATAAATATAATACAGAGAGTTAGTGGGAGATAGTCAGTGTAGGTTAGATAGTGATATAGTGTAGCTGCTGTCCATACATACATGCTACATACATAGTGCTGTGATGTCACAAGTTCACAACAATACTTAGTGCACCAATCACTAATAAGTAGTCAGACCTGTTAAAATTTAAGGTTGCACGTATTGCGCCAAAATATACTCATAATCGGTGCCGATTTCGCAATTGCAAATATATTGGAGCACTCTATATGCATTTAAAGATATTATAATGTTCTGCCGTGCCAACCATTTTCTCCAGTCTCAGGAAACTTCTAGCAGCTTGAAAAATGTAGCTATAGTGACCCACGCCGGTATTTCGAGCGCATTAAACAAACATTACATTGCCGATTTTTCGCGATCAAGAAAATAATCTCGAATTCGCGTATTCTCGAATATATGACAAATATTCACAAAATATTGCAAATTCGAATATTGCCCCTGCGGGTCATCACTAGTCCAGATGGTGTTCCTCTGTAGGGAGAGCCTGCCAGATTGCTTTAGCACTAGTGTGAAACTAGTCTAAGAGAAATGGAAAGGGTGTAAAGAGGGTAATAAAAGGAAGCTTTTCTATACTTGGGAGTAAGGATGAGCAAACCAGAATGGACCGAACCGGGTTCAGTCTGAACTTTGCTAGTTTTCCAATGGCAGACAAACATGAATCTTTATAGGTTAGTTTTGGATAAATCCACTAAAAAGGCACGTAGTCTGTGCACATGTCGGTAGGAAAAAATCTCTAGGGAGGAAGAATAAGGGTTCTCACATGATCACGAGAAGAAGTGGGGTAAGGGTTTGCCCTAATTGGCTCCCAGGTTGACAGGCAGCCTGGATGAGCCAATAAATGCTGCAGCAGGCAGGGAGGAGCCCTAACCGAATGAACAAAACGCCATTCTGTTCTGGGCTGTGAATGAGGGTGGTTAGTGTTGTAGTAAAACATTAAGAGTTGTAATCAGCTCGCATCAAAGTTTGTGTAAGGAAAAGGGTAACTCCATCCTCCATCAGCCGCAGCCTCAAAGTTTGTCTAAGGAAAAAGTTAAGCCCATCTTCCCTCAGCCGCAGCCAGAGAACCACCCAAATGCTACCATCTTGATTGAATTCTCCTGAGCATCTCCCCTCCCCTCCTCCTTGCCCAGTCCGTCCTTTATTGACTAAACAAAAGGTGTAAAAGGGGCTGGCCCAAGACAAGGATACAGGAAGTGATGACATACAGGAAGTGATGACATAGGAAGACAAGAATAACATAGCCAGCTAACAAACACATGTATACAATACCACTGGAGCGAACTTTATCCAGCCTTGCTCAGTGATCAATGCCAGATAAAGTTACTATGATCCACGTGCAGGTTTATTTACAGTACAGCGTCATTATCTCCAGCGGCTGATCAGGCGCACTAGAGACAACAAGCGTACGTTCCTTTACAGGACATACACGGGAAAATATCCACTCCAATGGTTTACCCTGACACTGAGAGACATGATGACAATACACAATATATTAAATACACATCCTAAAGTAAAATGTCCATATAATAAAATTTCCACAACATTAGGTATGACAGTGTCTGCCAGGAAAACAACCTTAGGAAGTCAGGGAGTCAGAAGTCAATCAGGGACAATCAGAAATCAATCAAGCTTATTGCCAGGAAGAGTGAAGGGAAAGGCTAGGATTCCAAAGAGAAATTGTTTGTTGTATAGAATAGGGACAAGCAGGACAGACAGGCAGGGCAGCTGACAGACAGGGAGAGAGAAGATAGTAACTGTAGCTGGCAGTGCCTGCTATCAGAAATGTAGGTGCTGCAATGCAGACCTCAAAAGCAGCTACCTACAAGCAAATTTTTTCCCTCACAGAATTTTTTTTTTTTTTTAGGGTTTAATTTAATTATGCAGCATATATACAGTATGTGATTACTATATCAAGGTGTAGCAGCAATCTACATATGTGTATTACAGAGAAATTGAGTGTCATGCCTCAATCATCCATTTCCATTTATTCTGTTTCTACACGGCAATATTTTTTTTTTGGGGGGGTACTATTTAATTAAGCTGCATATATGCATAATTACTGTTTCAATACAGACATTTTCACACTCCTCCTGCTGATTCTGATGAATAGACCTCACCTTGCTGGTGTTGTCTGCTGGTGTTGTCCCATCTTGCCACTGTTGCTGTCTGTGAGCATCAACACCCGTAGGAAAAACAGCAATATTGCCACTGTGTTTTTACGTTATTAATTTTACGGCGTTCATTTTCGGTATAAATAACAAAATATCTTTATTCTCTGGTTTAGTATGATTACAGTGATACCAAATACATATAGTTTTTTTTTTTTTACGTTTTATAACTTTTTTGCAATAAAACCACTTTTTTTAAAAGGAAAAAAATGTTTTTACATTGCTGTTTCCCAAGACCCATAACTTTTTTCTTTTTCTTTTTTCTTTTCTATGGAGTTGTGTGAAGGCTTGATTTTTGTGGGACAACTTGTATTTTTCATTGGTATCATTTTGGAGTAAATTACGCATTTTCATCGCATGTTATTAAGTTTTATTGGTGACAACTAAGAATAAATTAGCAATTCTGTAATTATATTTTTTTTTATGGCGTTCACAGTAGGGGATAATTTACATGGTATTTATGTATTCCGGGGCGTTACGGATGTGGCAATACCAAGCATATTGGGGAGATTTTATTTGCAATTTTTTTAATTGAAAAGCGTATTTTCAATGGGAATAAAGCTTATTTTTTAATGGAATTTTTTTTTTTTTGTACAACTTAATAGTCCCACAAGGGTACTATAACAGACAATATTCAGATTGATTTTAAAATGTAATGCATTATCCCTATAGTGCATTGCATTTTAATGTCAGTGCTATACTGACATTGACCAGCAGGCTGCGCCAGAGAGGAACAGCCTGCTGGAAACTACTCAAGGCAGGCTTGGGGCCTTCATAAGACCCCAGTCTGTCTTTACAAACATCAGTCTCATTTAAAAACATGCAATCTCATTTGCGGGGTGCCGATGGGAGACAGAGGGAGTCCGCTCCCTCTGTCAGCGCTTTACATGCGGTGGGCACCATTGCCTGCGGCATTAAAAGCGTAAAACAGCCCAGATTGGCACTCCTGCCATGCAGCGCTTAGATTGGGCCGCCGTAAAAAAGCGGCAGTCCAGCTTAAGGCCCCTTAGTGACCGCCTTAAAAGGCCTATGGGGGACCACTGAGGGGTTAATTAAACCAGCATATAGGTGATTAATACACCAGTAGACAGGCTAGAGTAACAAGTCACCTGGGAGTGTTAACGCAATATTAAGGGCTTCATTATTAATATTATATTATATATTATTAATAGTAAGGCCTCAATCGTCCGTTTACGTATATTCAGTTTCCACACAGTTGGAACAATTATATTTTTTGGGACTTCTTCCATTTATTAAGCAGTATACTGTATATACTCGATTACTGCATTAATACACAAGGTATAGAAGCAATCTACCTGTGAGTGATAACGTGAAATTGAGTGTTAGGCCTTGCCCTTAATCATCCATTCAACATTCATTTGGAATTAAATATATATTTTTTTTGAGAAGGGGAAGAGGGGTTCATTTTAATTAAGTAGCATATATATACATGTTTACTACACCAATACATCGGGTAGTGCATAACATCTGAGAGGCCCAAAAATGTCTGGGCTACGGAATGGTTCCAAACTAAAGACCCAGAGCCAGAATGTGGGTAGTAGCAGCACCAACTATCTGACCAGAATTAGTTATGGTAGGCTGCAGTTGTCCCTGCTGGCTTCGGAAAGGTGCAGCATTATAGTTGAGGAGAAAGAGGTTGGAACTGTGGATTAGATGGCTCACTCCTCCTCTCGGTCCTAGCAGAATGACGTGGAGGCGATTTCACAGTTGGACACCATACCTTTCAGCCAGGGGTCACAGTGTTCCTCCTGCTCCTCCTCCTTGTAGCCCCAAAGAAGGCTTTCAGGGAAGTCCTCCCAGTCCTTATTACCTCTTCCTAGAAGGGTGCCATCCTTTTTCCAAAGACATGGCAAGAAAACCCCACCATGCCCTAATGCAGATAATCAAGAGAGTCTCTGTTGATGACTTGTGTTGGAGCTCTCACCGTTATGGCTGCCCTGAGGAGGATGTTGGGGAGGAAGCTGGTGACCCCAAGCATACCTGATTTGATAGTGGTGGTAATAGTGGCATCTGTTGCCACAGCATTGGCGGTGGGATCAGCTACATTGGCAGTGAGGGAAAACACAGAGCAGGGGCCTGGAAGCCCATTATGATATCTCACAGTCTGGGAGGGTGAGGACTCTTTATGTGATGGACAGGACCTGGGAGCCGGATCAGGGTACTGAGGAGTAGGCAACATGACTAGAGAATGGCGGAGATGGCAGCAATAAAGAGCAGAGGCAACATACCTTCCAAGAACAGCCAGGGCCACGTCTGCTTCAGGATCTGGTGATGTTGCTGATGCTATAAGAAGGTTAGTCCCCAAAAAATTTTCTTCACAAGCCAAGCACACAAAACCACAGAGGTGTGCAAGATCTACAGGATTAAAAATAAACCGTGACCATTCAAACACAATTATAGGTACCAGAAGTCTATTGAAACACATGAGGTGGCATCACCGGATCCTTAGGAAAAATACAACTGGCCATCATTTCCAATCAGAGTAAGGCTACTTTCACACTAGCGTTCGATCGGATCCGTTCTGAACGGATCCGATCATAATAATGCAGACGGAGGCTCCGTTCAGAACGGATCCGTCTGCATTATTTTAGCATATAACAGCTAAGTGTGAAAATAGCCTCGTACGGATCCGTCCAGACTTTCAATGTAAAGTCAATGGGGGATGGATCCGCCTGAAGATTGAGCCATATTGTGGCATCTTCAAACGGATCCGTCCCCATTGACTTACATTGTAAGTCTGGACGGATCCGCACGCCTCCGAACGGCCAGGCGGACACCCGAACGCTGCAAGCAGCGTTCAGCTGTCCGCCTGGCCGTGCGGAGGCGAGCGGAGCGGAGGCTGAACGCCGCCAGACTGATGCAGTCTGAGCGGATCCGCTCCATTCAGACTGCATCAGGGCTGGACGGCTGCGTTCGGGTCCGCTCGTGAGCCCCTTCAAACGGAGCTCACGAGCGGACCGACGAACGCTAGTGTGAAAGTAGCCTTAGTCTATCCTTCTTCTCCTGGTCCTCTTTGTGGCAAACAACATGCATCCCCAACCAATACGGTATCTTTGTCACCTGTGTCACCATCACCTTTTTCTTCTCCTACTAAGATTCCTCCTTGTCCTTGGCTCCATCGTGATACATCTATAACAGAACATTTGGCCATGAAAAAACTTTTTTCCAACAGCAATTAGCTTGTCTACAAGCTGAACTCCCACCTGGCCATGTTGCTGGTGGTGCAGTCGCTGTAGTACCATTGTAGTAGAGCTTTGTACTCTCGTGTGGCAAAGAATGCAGACCACTCCTTGCTATTCTCGCTGTGCCTCTTGCTGCGCTCCATGGTGGACACCTGGAGAAGCTAATACAGGCAGGGACAATACATATGTTTCACGGCCCACTGGGTCAATGTTTTTTTGAGGCAGTTCAGAGGCAGTGCCCCAGCAACGTGGCCAGGTCCTTTTGACCCTACTTCCACCATATCATGAGGCTGGCTCCCACAGCAGGCACTTATCTGTCTCCACCACCTCCTCCTTCATGGATACGATCCCATCCCCAACAGCAGCAGGGCACAGCGTCACTCACATTACCCATCACTCCTATCACATGTGTCAAGTCAAACGTTGACACGTTGTGTTAGAGCTGATTGGCCTGGGAGAGAGTAGCTCCACCAGCAAACAGTTGTTCAAGTACATCAAACAGCAAATATCCCGCTAGCGACTCCAATTGGGCAAGGTGGTCAGCGACAATGGGCACAACATCCTGGCTGCCCTGAACCTGGGGGAAATAACACTTTCCCTGAATGGCCTTTAAAAAAAATTCACTGGCTTGCACAAGGTGCTGGCAATGTACAGGAGACTGTCCCCCTTTTCAACCATTCTCACGTGGTGAGGAACACTCTCCCGGACTTGCAAAGTCAGAATGGTATACAGCTACACTGCTTAATCTGGGAGGTTCCAACTTGCTGTAATTCAAAATTTTGTCACAAAGTACCTCCTATTAAAACGTAGCCTTTAATAAATAAAAAATAAAAAAACACCACAAAAAATGCACAAAAGAAAAAAAGAAGAATAGCAATGCATATAAAGATAGGTATTAAATATACAGTGAACCGGGTAATCCTGAATGTCTCCAAGATGCTGGAGGAGACCGTTATCAGGGTAGGGTTATAGCATTAGATTTGGGACCTGTCCCTAATGCTGACCCTTTTCTTCTTAGTCCCTGCCTAAAAAACGGAATGGCCGCTCCGAAAGGGGCGATCCCGTATTCAGGAACCTCCTGTATACCCTGGACTGACCCTGAGGACAGATGACACAGATGGAGCCATATGGGGTGCCCAATATTGATGTATTGTGGCCTAATCTAGGTATACAAAAATAATAAATGCTCTGTACACATAGTTGTTACAGTAGATAATAAATAAATAAATGCTGAATACACAGTAGTAGATATGAAATAAATGCTGAATACACAAAGTCGTTCTTTTAAGTACAAAAATTATGATGCTCAGTACACACGGTTATCTTTATGGATGTCAAGTAACTGCTGAGTACACAATATCATTCGTGCGATAGAAGATGCAACTATCGACCGCTAGATGTCAAGTACACTGTTCGCCAGTGTAAAGGGGGAATATTACTCACCATTAATTAATATTCATAAATAGGAGGAGCCGTCTATTGATGACACCGCCAATTTATACCTTTATATAACAATAACACAATATTTTCGCTATACTTTGCCTTACGCTAATCACTAAGCTAACTGCATGCGCCTTACTAAACTATCGCTAATAACCACACATTACACAGATAGTTATATATAAAACATAGTATTTATTAATACCAACAATACACTACGCACGCAATACACTAACAATACAGTACTATAAATACAGCACTAAACTATACTACACAGTTCCCAAGTTCCACCCACAAACTAACTATACAATACACACATACACACACGTATTAGGCTACTTTCACACCTGCGTTCAGGTGTCCGCTCGTGAGCTCCGTTTGAAGGGGCTCACAAGCGGCCCTGAACGCAGCCGCCTGGCCCTAATGCATTCTCAGTGGAGGCGGATCCACTGAGAATGCATCCGCCTGCCAGCGCTCAGCCTCCGCTCCGCTCAGTGAGCGGACACCTGAACGCTGCTTGCAGCGTTCGGGTGTCCGCCTGGCCGTGCGGAGGCGAGCGGATCCGTTCCGACTTATAATGGAAGTCAATGGGGACGGATCCGCTTGAAGATGACACCATATGGCTCAATCTTCAAGCGGATCCGTCCCCCATTGACTTTCAATGTAAAGTCTGAACGGATCCGCTCAGGCTACTTTCACACTTAGAAAATTTTTCTAAGTTATAATGCAGACGGATCCGTTCTGAACGGAGCCTCCGTCTGCATTAATATGAGCGGATCCGTTCAGAACGGATCCGCTCGAACGCTAGTGTGAAAGTAGCCTTAGCAGCCCACCCCACCTGTCTAATTCTATCCCTAAGAGTACGACGAAGGTTTATAAGAGTTGGGAATTGAATCTAGAATATTTATTACACTTCCCTCTACATATATATATGTTTGGGGGCACATCTTTTCCACAGGGGCCACAATGAGTCCCTGTGGACCACTAGGGGCTGATGTGCACAGATGCTGGGCCCATCTGCGCACATCATCCTATGATGTGGCAGTCAGTGCATGCATATATATCACACATGCACGCACGCATTTGCATGCATGTATGGATATATATATGCATACGTCTCAACCCTTCCTCAACAGCCAGTTTATAATACAATAATATAGGTGTCTAAGCTGGTTGCAAATGGCAACCCCACGCTTTTAGGCCCCTAGACCCTGATGCGTTTTGACCATAATAATAGCCTGGGCTAATCAGGGGACACCTAATACAGTGTCCTAGTAGGCATCAAATATAAATAAAAACCATATTTCCCATTGATGACACTGATAAAGTTGTCATTTCAGCAGACAATCATTAATGACAGTAGTAGATTTGTAATTTACAGCAGACAATTTATGCAATAAACCATTATATCAAGTCCGACATATGGACCAGACCAAACCCCTCCACAGCAATATTGGTAAACAAGAATCCCACAAGTTTAAAGAGGACCTTTCATCTGTAAAAACAATGTGAACTAAGTATGCTAACAAGGAAAACGGCGCCCGGGGAGTTTTTTTTCTCCCAGGCTGTGAGCTGTGCGCTGCGATTGGCCAGCGCTGTAGCCTAGGAGAAGGAGACGCCCACAGGACAAGGGCAGACACCGCCTACTATAACTTACAGAGCGAAGATACCGGAGGGCATAACAGGAGAACGGAGCGGCGCCCGGGGATAATAGTAAGTGCAGTGAGATCCCCGGGCGCCGCTCTATATGTCAGCATACTTAGTTCACATTGTTTTTACCAACGGGATATTGTCCTAGCTGGGAATTCTTGTAATTCAACTTTGCATGTGCTTGAGCGTATGTATGAGCAGCGGAAAGCGGTGAACGATTTGGTCATGCACTAGACCGCATCAGTGGGGAGCATGTGTTTTTCCAGGTTGGGCATGCAGCAGTTGTCCCTCATCCCCCTCATATGCATTTTTGAAGAGACACTGAAGCTAATGCAACAGTCAGAGGAGAGAGAGGATGATGATGACAACACCCAATTTTCTCAGTGGGGGGTGGAGGTGGAAAGAACTGGCTCCTCGGGCATGCTTGCCAGAATGGTGAGCTGTATGCTCGCTTGCTTGTGCAGTGAGAGGTGTATCGTTCACATCAAGCAGTCAAAAGGCTTTTAGACCCTCGCTACCTATGCAAAATGGGGTAATGTTTTCCTCTAGCAGAAATGGAGGCCAAATTACGTTATAACTAGGGATGAGCGAACTCGAACTGTATAGTTCGGGTTCGTACCGAATTTTGGGGTGTCCATGACACTGACCCGAACCCGGACATTTTCGTAAAAGTCCGGGTTCGGGTTCGGAGTTCATCGCTTTCTTGGCGCTTTTGTGACGCTTTCTTGGCGCTTTTTGAAAGGCTGCAAAGCAGCCAATCAACAAGCGTCATACTACTTGCCCCAAGAGGCCGTCACAGCCATGCCTACTATTGGCATGGCTGTGATTGGCCAGAGCACCATGTGACCCAGCCTCTATTTAAGCTGGAGTCACATAGCGCCGCCCGTCACTCTGCTCTGATTAGCGTAGGGAGAGGTTGCGGCTGCGACAGTAGGGCGAGATTAGGCAGATTAACTCCTCCAAAGGACTTGATTAATCGATCGATCTGCAGCTGTGCATCATTGAGCTGCTAAAATTCAATTGCTCACTGTTTTTAGGCTGCCCAGACCGTTTGTCAGTCACTTTTTTCTGGGGTGATCGGCGGCCATTTTGTGTCTTGTGGTGCGCCAGCACAAGCTGCGACCAAGTGCATTTAACCCTCAATGGTGTGGTTGTTTTTTTGGCTAAAGCCTACATCAGGGTGAAGCTGTCACACCAAGTGCATTTAACCAGCAATAGTCTGTAAATTTTTTGGCCATATACTACATCAGGGGCAAGCTGCACCCGTCACCAAGTGCATTTAACCCTCAGTAGTGTGGTTGGTCAAGCTGTCACACCAAGTGCATTTAACCAGCAATAGTCTGTTCATTTTTTGGCCATATACTACATCAGGGGCAAGCTGCGCCTGTCACCAAGTGCATTTAACCCTCAATGGTGTGGTTGTTTTTTGGCTAAAGCCTACATCAGGGTGAAGCTGTCACACCAAGTGCATTTAACCAGCAATAGTCTGTTAATTTTTTGGCCATATACTACATCAGGGGCAAGCTGCACCCGTCACCAAGTGCATTTAACCCTCAGTAGTGTGGTTGGTCAAGCTGTCACACCAAGTGCATTTAACCAGCAATAGTGTGGTTATTTTTTGGCCATATCCCAGTCTAATTCTGTCACTAAATCCATACCGGTCACCCAGCGCCTAAATACTAGGCCTCAAATTTATATCGCGCTAAATCTGTCGTTACCGCTGTACTGTTGTGGCTGGGCAAGTTATTTAGTGTCCGTCAAAGCACATTTTTTGTTCAGGGTTGAAATACAATTCCCAATTTAGCAATTTCATAATTTAGTGGTTTCTGCTATATCAGAGCTATTTGAAATCTATCCCTAAAAGGGTATATAATATTCAAGGTGCACATAGGGTCATTCAGAATAACTTCACACACACGCTACTGTGCATTTCCAAGTCTAATTCTGTTAGTAAATCCATACCGGTCACCCAGCGCCTAAATACTAGGCCTCAAATTTATATTCAGCTGAATTTGAATACAATACATTGGGCCAAATAATATTTTTGTTGTTGTGGTGAACGATAACAATGAGGAAAACATCTAGTAAGGGACGCGGACGTGGACATGGTCGTGGTGGTGTTAGTGGACCCTCTGGTGCTGGGAGAGGACGTGGCCGTTCTGCCACATCCACATGTCCTAGTGTACCAACTACCTCAGGTCCCAGTAGCCGCCAGAATTTACAGCGATATATGGTGGGGCCCAATGCCGTTCTAAGGATGGTAAGGCCTGAGCAGGTACAGGCATTAGTCAATTGGGTGGCCGACAGTGGATCCAGCACGTTCACATTATCTCCCACCCAGTCTTCTGCAGAAAGCGCACAGATGGCGCCTGAAAACCAACCCCATCAGTCTGTCACATCACCCCCATGCATATCAGGGAAACTGTCTGAGCCTCAAGTTATGCAGCAGTCTCTTATGCTGTTTGAAGACTCTGCTGGCAGGGTTTCCCAAGGGCATCCACCTAGCCCTTCCCCAGCGGTGGAAGACATAGACTGCACTGACGCACAACCACTTATGTTTCCTGATGATGAGGACATGGGAATACCACCTCAGCATGTCTCTGATGACGAAACACAGGTGCCAACTGCTGCGTCTTTCTGCAGTGTGCAGACTGAACAGGAGGTCAGGGATCAAGACTGGGTGGAAGACGATGCAGGGGACGATGAGGTCCTAGACCCCACATGGAATGAAGGTCGTGCCACTGACTTTCACAGTTCGGAGGAAGAGGCAGTGGTGAGACCGAGCCAACAGCGTAGCAAAAGAGGGAACAGTGGGCAAAAGCAGAACACCCGCCGCCAAGAGACTCCGCCTGCTACTGACCGCCGCCATCTGGGACCGAGCACCCCAAAGGCAGCTTCAAGGAGTTCCCTGGCATGGCACTTCTTCAAACAATGTGCTGACGACAAGACCCGTGTGGTTTGCACACTGTGCCATCAGAGCCTGAAGCGAGGCATTAACGTTCTGAACCAGAGCACAACCTGCATGACCAGGCACCTGCATGCAAAGCATGAACTGCAGTGGAGTAAACACCTTAAAACCAAGGAAGTCACTCAGGCTCCCCCTGCTACCTCTTCTGCTGCTGCCGCCTCGGCCTCTTCTGCTGCTGCCGCCTCGGCCTCTTCCTCCGCCTCTGGAGGAACGTTGGCACCTGCCGCCCAGCAAACAGGGGATGTACCACCAACACCACCACCACCTCTGTCACCAAGCGTCTCAACCATTTCACAGGGCAGCGTTCAGCTCTCCATCTCACAAACATTTGAGAGAAAGCGTAAATTCCCACCTAGCCACCCTCGATCCCTGGCCCTGAATGCCAGCATTTCTAAACTACTGGCCTATGAAATGCTGTCATTTAGGCTGGTGGACACAGACAGCTTCAAACAGCTCATGTCGCTTGCTGTCCCACAGTATGTTGTTCCCAGCCGCCACTACTTCTCCAAGAGAGCCGTGCCTTCCCTGCACAACCAAGTATCCGATAAAATCAAGTGTGCACTGCGCAACGCCATCTGTAGCAAGGTCCACCTAACCACAGATACGTGGACCAGTAAGCACGGCCAGGGACGCTATATCTCCCTAACTGCACACTGGGTAAATGTAGTGGCAGCTGGGCCCCAGGCGGAGAGCTGTTTAGCGCACGTCCTTCCGCCGCCAAGGATCGCAGGGCAACATTCTTTGCCTCCTGTTGCCACCTCCTCCTTCTCGGCTTCCTGCTCCTCTTCTTCCACCTGCTCATCCAGTCAGCCACACACCTTCACCACCAACTTCAGCACAGCCCGGGGTAAACGTCAGCAGGCCATTCTGAAACTCATATGTTTGGGGGACAGGCCCCACACCGCACAGGAGTTGTGGCGGGTATAGAACAACAGACCGACGAGTGGTTGCTGCCGGTGAGCCTCAAGCCCGGCCTGGTGGTGTGTGATAATGGGCGAAATCTCGTTGCAGCTCTGGGACTAGCCAATTTGACGCACATCACTTGCTTGGCGCATGTGCTGAATTTGGTGGTGCAGAAGTTCATTCACAACTACCCCGACATGTCAGAGCTGCTGCATAAAGTGCAGGCCGTCTGTTCGCGCTTCCGGCGTTCACATCCTGCTGCTGCTCGCCTGTCTGCGCTACAGCGTAACTTCGGCCTTCCCGCTCACCGCCTCATATGCGACGTGCCCACCAGGTGGAACTCCACCTTGCACATGCTGGACAGACTGTGCGAGCAGCAGCAGGCCATAGTGGAGTTTCAGCTGCAGCACGCACGGGTCAGTCGCACTACAGACCAGCACCACTTCACCACCAATGACTGGGCCTCCATGCGAGACCTGTGTGCCCTGTTGCGCTGTTTCGAGTACTCCACCAACATGGCCAGTGGCGATGACGCCGTTATCAGCGTTACAATACCACTTCTATGTCTCCTTGAGAAAACACTTAGGGCGATGATGGAAGAGGAGGTGGCCCAGGAGGAGGAGGAGGAAGAGGGGTCATTTTTAGCACTTTCAGGCCAGTCTCTTCGAAGTGACTCAGAGGGAGGTTTTTGGCAACAGCAGAGGCCAGGTACAAATGTGGCCAGCCAGGGCCCACTACTGGAGGATGAGGAGGACGAGGATGAGGAGGAGGTGGAGGAGGATGAGGATGAAGCATGGTCACAGCGGGGTGGCACCCAACGCAGCTCGGGTCCATCACTGGTGCGTGGCTGGGGGGAAAGGCAGGACGATGACGATACGCCTCCCACAGAGGACAGCTTGTCCTTACCCCTGGGCAGCCTGGCACACATGAGCGACTACATGCTGCAGTGCCTGCGCAACGACAGCAGAGTTGCCCACATTTTAACCTGTGCGGACTACTGGGTTGCCACCCTGCTGGATCCACGCTACAAAGACAATGTGCCCACCTTACTTCCTGCACTGGAGCGTGATAGGAAGATGCGCGAGTACAAGCGCACGTTGGTAGACGCGCTACTGAGAGCATTCCCAAATGTCACAGGGGAACAAGTGGAAGCCCAAGGCCAAGGCAGAGGAGGAGCAAGAGGTCGCCAAGGCAGCTGTGTCACGGCCAGCTCCTCTGAGGGCAGGGTTAGCATGGCAGAGATGTGGAAAACTTTTGTCAACACGCCACAGCTAACTGCACCACCACCTGATACGCAACGTGTTAGCAGGAGGCAACATTTCACTAACATGGTGGAACAGTACGTGTGCACACCCCTCCACGTACTGACTGATGGTTCGGCCCCATTCAACTTCTGGGTCTCTAAATTGTCCACGTGGCCAGAGCTAGCCTTTTATGCCTTGGAGGTGCTGGCCTGCCCGGCGGCCAGCGTTTTGTCTGAACGTGTATTCAGCACGGCAGGGGGCGTCATTACAGACAAACGCAGCCGCCTGTCTACAGCCAATGTGGACAAGCTGACGTTCATAAAAATGAACCAGGCATGGATCCCACAGGACCTGTCCATCCCTTGTCCAGATTAGACATTAACTACCTCCCCTTAACCATATATTATTGGACTCCAGGGCACTTCCTCATTCAATCCTATTTTTATTTTCATTTTACCATTATATTGCGAGGCTACCCAAAGTTGAATGAACCTCTCCTCTGTCTGGGTGCTGGGGCCTAAATATATGCCAATGGACTGTTCCAATGTTGGGTGACGTGAAGCCTGATTCTCTGCTATGATATGAAGACTGATTCTCTGCTGACATGAAGCCAGATTGTCTGTTACGGGACCTCTCTCCTCTGCCTGGGTGCTGGGCCTAAATTTATGAAAATGGACTCTTACAGTGCTGGGTGACGTGAAACCTGATTTTCTGCTATGACATGCAGACTGATTCTCTGCTGACATGAAGCCAGATCCTCTGTTACTGGACCTCTCTCCTCTGCCTGTGTGCTGGGTCTAAATATATGCCAATGGACTGTTGCAGTGGTGGCTGACGTGAAGCCTCATTCTCTGCTATGACATGCAGACTAATTCTCTGCTGACATGAAGCCAGATTGTCTGTTACGGGACCTCTCTCCTCTGCCTGGGTGCTGGGCCTAAATTTATGACAATGGACTCTTACAGTGGTGGGTGACGTGAAGCCTGATTCTCTGCTATGACATGAAGCCTGATTCTCTGCTATGACATGCAGACTAATTCTCTGCTGACATGAAGCCAGATTCTCTGTTACGGGACCTCTCTCCTCTGCCTGGGTGCCGGGGCCTAAATATCTGAGAATGGACTGTTCCAGTGGTGGGTGACGTGAAGCCAGATTCTCTGCTATGGGACCTCTGTCCAATTGATTTTGGTTAATTTTTATTTATTTAATTTTTATTTTAATTCATTTCCCTATCCAAATTTGTTTGCAGGGGATTTACCTACATGTTGCTGCCTTTTGCAGCCCTCTAGCCCTTTCCTGGGCTGTTTTACAGCCTTTTTAGTGCCGAAAAGTTCGGGTCCCCATTGATCCCGGATCCCGAACCCGAACATTTTCGGGAAGTTCGGCCGAACTTCTCGAACCCGAACATCCAGGTGTCCGCTCAACTCTAGTTATAACCAGGAAACACTATGTAAGCAGCTTGCCACAAATTACGGCGAGCAGATGCCTGCCGCCAGCGGTGGTGTATCTAGATAGATACACCACAAGTGTCCTCTCCTATTATGACAGTCACTCCCTCTAATAAAGGGAGCAATTTGAACATTTGGGGAACTGCTGATAAGACAATTTCCTACCTTATGCTTAAAGCTTCCCTTTTGCAAAAAAGAATATACAGCTTCAGAACTACAAAAAAAAATCTGATTTAAAAGCAGTGAAATAATAGCATAGGATTTAACTTTTTTAATTAAAGAACATAATGACTCAATTTAAAAGTAAATTAATGAGCAAATTAACAGTTTTTTTTAATCATTGACACCCAGTGAAATGCTGAGACTTGCATCCTCAATTGTTGTTACCTTCTGCTTACAGATACCATACTGTTAACCCCTTACTGATGCAGCTCATTTTAGCCTTCACACAGACATAAATTACTGTTTTTGCTTGACCACATCCCAAGAATTATACACTTTTAATTTTTCATGGATGGATGTTGCTGTTTAAGATCTTACTTTTTGCATTTGGAGAGGGTTTTTTGTACAGAAAATGTTAAAGTTTATGAACACCTTGGTACTGAATTGTCTTGTTAATGCAAAACTAAGATACTTAAAGGGGTGTGCAGGCAAGGTGCAGGGGTGAGACTCGCATGTCAACAGTGTTCCGGTTCTAGCTCCAAGCTCCTTTATGCAGCACGCCAGACCTGCAGGGTATAGCGACAGTGAGGTCACGGTATGGGCAATCGAGGGTTACTCACTTTTCTGAGGAGAACCCTGGGCAGGCATGCGACAGTGAAGGAGAGGTAGACACTAGTTCCTCTGGGGCACACTCTGGATGTAGGGACCTGGCCTGATGGTGTGTGAGGTGCCCTGGATGTTGCAGGTATTTTGAGTGCCTTAGGTAAGGTCCCTTTAACCACTTCAGCCCCGCTAGGTGAAACCCCCTTCATGACCAGAGCACTTTTTACACTTCGGCACTACACTCCTTTCACCGTTTATCGCTCGGTCATGCAACTTACCACCCAAATGAATTTTACCTCCTTTTCTTCTCACTAATGGAGCTTTCATTTGGTGGTATTTTATTGCTGCTGACATTTTTACTTTTTTTGTTATTAATCAAAATGTAACGATTTTTTTGCAAAAAAATGACATTTTTCATTTTCAGCTGTAAAATTTTGCAAAATAAAACGACATCCATATATAAATTTTTCGCCAAATTTATTGTTCTACATGTCTTTGATAATAAAAAAAATGTTTGAGCAAAAAAATAAAATGGTTTGGGTAAAAGTTATAGCATTTACAAACTATGGTACAAAAATGTGAATTTCCGCTTTTTGAAACAGCTCTGACTTTCTGAGCACCTGTCATGATTCCTGAGGTTCTACAATGCCCAAACAGTAGAAAACCCCCACAAATGACCCCATTTCGGAAAGTAGACACTCTAAGGTATTCGCTGATGGGCATAGTGAGTTCATAGAAATTTATATTTTTTGTCACAAGTTAGCGGAAAATGATGATGATTTTTTTTTTTTTTTTTTTTTTTTTTACAAAGTCTCATATTCCACTAACTTGCGACAAAAAATAAAAAATTCTAGGAACTCACCATGCCCCTCACAGAATACCTTGGGGTGTCTTCTTTCCAAAATGGGGTCACTTGTGGGGTAGTTATACTGCCCTGGCAATTTAGGGGCCCAAATGTGTGAGAAGAACTTTGCAATCAAAATGTGTAAAAAATGACCGGTGAAATCCAAAAGGTGCACTTTGGAATATGTGCCCCTTTGCCCACCTTGGCAGCAAAAAAGTGTCACACATCTGGTATCGCCGTACTCAGGAGAAGTTGGGGAATGTGTTTTGGGGTGTCATTTTACATATACCCATGCTGGGTGAGAAAAATATCTTGGTCAAATGCCAACTTTGTATAAAAAAATGGGAAAAGTTGTCTTTTGCCAAGATATTTCTCTCATCCAGCATGGGTATATGTAAAATGACACCCCAAAACACAGTCCCCAACTTCTCCTGAGTACGGCGATACCAGATGTGTCACACTTTTTTGCTGCCAAGGTGGGCAAAGGGGCACATATTCCAAAGTGCACCTTTCAGATTTTGCAGGCCATTTTTTACACATTTTGATTGCAAGGTACTTCTCACACATTTGGGCCCCTAAATTGCCAGGGCAGTATAACTACGCCACAAGTGACCCCATTTTGGAAAGAAGACACCCCAAGGTATTCCGTGAGGGGCATGGCGAGTTCCTAGAATTTTTTATTTTTTGTCGCAAGTTAGTGGAATATGAGACTTTGTAAGGAAAAAAGAGAAAAAAAAATAATCATCATTTTCCGTGATGACAAAAAAAAAAAAATTCTAGGAACTCGCCATGCCCCTCACGGAATACCTTGGGGTGTCTTCTTTCCAAAATGGGGTCACTTGTGGCATAGTTATACTGCCCTGGCAATTTAGGGGCCCAAATGTGTGAGAAGTACCTTGCAATCAAAATGTGTAAAAAATGGCCTGCAAAATCTGAAAGGTGCACTTTGGAATATGTACCCCTTTGCCCACCTTGGCAGCAAAAAAGTGTGACACATCTGGTATCGCCGTACTCAGGAGAAGGTGGGGAATGTGTTTTTGGGTGTCATTTTACATATACCCATGCTGGGTGAGAGAAATATCTTGGCAAAAGACAACTTTTCCCATTTTTTTTATACAAAGTTGGCATTTGACCAAGATATTTTTCTCACCCAGCATGGGTATATGTAAAATGACACCCCAAAACACATTCCCCAACTTCTCCTGAGTACGGCAATACCAGATGTGTCACACTTTTTTGCAGCCTAGATGCGCAAAGGTGCCCGAATTCCTTTTAGGAGGGCATTTTTAGACATTTGGATCCCAGACTTCTTCTCACACTTTAGGGCCCCTAAAAAGCCAGGGCAGTATAAATACCCCACATGTGACCCCACTTTGGAAAGAAGACACCCCAAGGTATCCAATGAGGGGCCTGGCAAGTTCATAGAATTTTTTTTTTTTTTCGCATAAGTTAGCGGAAATTGATTTTTTTTTTTTTTTTTTTTTTTTTTTTTTACAAAGTCTCACTTTCCGCTAACTTAGGACAAAAATTTAAATCTTTCATGGACTCAATATGCCCCTCAGCAAATACCTTGGGGTGTCTTCTTTCCAAAATGGGGTCAGTTGTGGGGTGTTTGTACTACCCTGGCATTTGAGGGTCTCTGCAATCATTACATGTATGGCCAGCATTAGGAGTTTCTGCTATTCTCCTTATATTGAGCATACAGGTAATGAGATTTTTTTTTCCGTTCAGCCTCTGGGCTGAAAGAAAAAAATGAACGGCACAGATTTCTTCATTCGCATCGATCAATGTGGATGAAAAAATCTCTGCCAAAAAAAAAAAAATGGAGGGGAAAGGCGTCTGCCAGGACATAGGAGCTCCGCCCTACATCCATACCCACTTAGCTCGTATGCCCTGGCAAACCAGATTTCTCCATTCACATCAATCGATGTGGATGAATAAATCATTGCCGGGATTTTATATTTTTATATATATACATATATATATATATATATATATATATATATATATATATATATATATATATATATATATATATATATATATATATATATAGAAAAAGAAAAACCACAGGCGGCACCACCTAACGTACAAGGTGGGTGCAAAGTCCAAGTATGGCAGCAGGTGCTTACCCGATCGTACAAATGAAAAAATTGGACTGCACTCCAGGCGTATCTTCAAACAATGTGTGTTTATTCACCCATATGTGGCATAGCGACGTTTCGGCTCCAACTGAGCCTTTCTCAAGCATTGGTGAGTAGTTAGTGACAAGTATATAAAGGTGTATCACAAATACAATCAATAAAATTACATAATTGATACTTTACAGATAATACCTGTAAGCGATGTACAAATGTGCAATAAAACATAACTTACATATTACATAAAGTGACTAGTGCTGAAACTGTTGACAAAATATTATATAGTGTCATATTGTACATAAAAAACCGAAAGATACATAATTAATTGCACATGCAACTTATCACCATCTCATTTATGTATAGATTTAAGTGATAACCATGTGCAAAACATAGAAAGCTGATGAAAAAACCTGATAGAAGGATGTAGCCCACGTGAACTGTAGCGCCGATCGGCGCGTCCTCTGTGATCCAGTGCGCATGTCCCAGCCTACCAACGTCATCGACAGGAGACACATGCGAACATCAATCCAGTGTCGCCCGTCGATGACTGCGGTGAGTAACGCCTGCGCATTACTGTTGTCGCCAACTAGCGGCCATGTTACTCAAGGGAATCCTCTATGGGCAATTTTTTATTGTTTGTTTTTACTACGATGCCGGGAAACATTCTATAAAAAAGGTTGCTATGGTTGCTTACCAATCTAGTACAGGGGGGCTGTGTTACCATCCTTTTCAAGACGGTAGACGCAGCACCATTGTTCCCACAGACACCCTCGGCATGTCAGTGTCGTCGGTCCTATGGGATCTTACCCTGCTTCGTTTTGCAACCGTGAGGGGACTCCTCATTATAATAGAACGATGTCCATTAGTGACAATACCGGACCATGTAGAAAAACAACTAAATCGCTCTCCCTTAAATTATAGCTTGATGGGACATACGTCTGGACTCCACAGATAAAAAATCTATATAGCTCAACAGAATAATGTTCCTTGGGCTCATCATCCACTCGCAGGTTCATCAATCTTCCAAAGTATCGTCGGCATGAATATGTCTAAAAGAACAATAGAAAAGTGTTAATTAAAGTGACTTACAAAAATGTGCATAAATACATTTCTTATTTTTCTTTTTTTCTTTTTTTATATAAAACCAATGAATCAGTCATACACAGAAGATAATGAAGAGCGCACATCAATGTCATCAGAGGGCAAACTAACTGCCTCACGTTATACCACCATATCTGTAATCAATATTTAAGCCCATTGGATGAAGGCTTTTTAAGGTTTGGATCCACTGCATTTCTTTTTTCTTTAATAAAGCTATCCGATCCCCTCCTCTACGTGGCATCGGAACATGATCTATGATCCAGCACCGGAGGTCTTTTTCTTTGTGTTTGAGTAACAAAAAATGTCTAGGGACTGGTAAGTCCTTGCGTCCTTTTCTAATTGTGTGGCGATGGTTGTTTAACCTAGTTTTCAAATCCGTAGAAGTTTCGCCTACGTACAATATTTCGCAGGGACAGGATAATACATAAATTACAAAAGAGGTGTCACAGGTGAGGTGGAATTTTATGGGAAATACTTGACCAGTTTCAGGGTGTGTAAATATTTTAGATCTACGAATCAGGCCACAATTAACACAATGAAGACACGGGTAACAACCCGTGCCCGATGGTGCCAATGTGGTCTGTATCATCCTTGATTTGGACCCAACATCGGCCCTAACCAATTGATCCCGGATGTTCCGAGGTCTACGGTAGGCACACAGGGGAGAAGTTGAAAATTCCGGTACCATTTTTAGGCAACTACCTAGTATTGGCCAATGTTTTTTTAAAATTTTATTAATAGGGTCACTGTATTCAGTGTACGTAGAAACAAACGTAATTCTTTTCTGCATGTCTTTGTTCACATTATCATGCAGCAAAGAATCACGATCCAAAGCTAGCACCTTCTGTTTCTGTTCATAGAGCAATTTGTTGGGGTAGCCCCGCTGTCTGAATTTGGTGACCATTATGTCCACAGTATGATCAAGCACATCAGTATCCGACACGATCCGCTTCGCCCTCAAAAATTGCGAATATGGGAGGTGTTTGACCATACTGCGTGGATGGCAACTCTCATACCTCAGTATCACGTTCCTATCAGTGGGTTTTGTATATAGCAATGTGGTAAGTTTACCGTTGGAAATCACCACATTGGTATCCAGGAACTGAACCGAGGTATCAGAGTGTGTCAAGGTGAATTGTAAATCACTGTCTACTCCATTCAGGAAGTGGTGTAAATCCAGCAGTTGTTCCTCTGTACCTGTCCATATGAGGAAGATGTCGTCTATGTATCGCCACCAGCCCAAAATATAGTGGGCGTGGTGGGACCCATAGACGACATCCTCCTCAAAACGGCGCATAAATATGTTGGCATACGTTGGGGCCACATTGGACCCCATCGCCACGCCGCGTTTCTGGACATAAAAAGTATCCTGGAAAAGAAAATAATTATGTTCAAGTACAATCCTTAAGAGTGAAATAATAAAAGAGCCCGCCTCGGGCGTCATTGATGACGCATCCAGCATGTTTTGGACCGCTGCAATACCCTTCTGATGGTTAATAGAGGTATATAAGGATACGACATCAAATGACGCCAGAATTATCCTGTCTGTCATATCCAAATTCACAGCCTTAAGCTTCCTCAAGAAATCAGAAGTGTCCCTAATATAGGATTGGCCCCCTATGGAGAAGTTACGTAACACTTTGTCAAGGAAGACAGACACATGGCAAAACACCGAATCAGTACCCGAAACAATGGGGCGCCCGGGTGGGTCCACCATTGTCTTGTGCACTTTTGGCAAGACATAGATCACTGGTGTGATGGGGTGTGAAACTATAAGATATTCCCTGAGGCCCTCATCTATGATACCTGCCCGTGTTGCCTCTGTCAAACATTCATCAATTAAGTGCATAATAGAGAACTTAGGATCATATGTTAACTCTCCATAGACATTCTCATCTCCAAGTTGCCTTAAGATTTCTTTGATGTATTTGGGGGTGTCAAGTACTACAACGGCACCGCCTTTATCGGCTGGTTTTATCGTGAGCTCTGTATCACTCTTTAGCTCCGTCAGTGCATGTACCTCAGCCACCGTGAGATTAGGAAATCTAAAACTCTCTGTACATGGGAGAGCCCTAAGAGATCCAATCTCATTTTTAACGGCAGAGATATATGCATCGACGGCGGGTTCATTCACAATTGGGTTAAAGTAACTTTTTTTAGACAAATTAAACATTTTACTTGTAAACTCACTGGACATTGCTGTCTGTTCAACACCCTTACCCTGAAACCAAACCTTGAGTTTAATGGAGCGAAAAAAATTGCAAAGATCTGATTCAACATCTAGCCAATTGATCTTAGTATTTGGACAAAAAGATAAACCCTTAGATAAAACAGATAACTGTGCAGATGTCAACATTTTGGAGGAAAGGTTAATTACCGCTATTTCTTCTTTTTTTGTTGTATTTGAGTCCTGGTTTTCATGTTGCGGCCTTTGTTGGTCTCGTCTACGCCGGCGGCCACCTCTCCTGGTTCGTCTCCTTTTTCTGTATGAGAGTCGATTTTGTTCCCTAAAAAAACTTCTGCTTCCCCTTTGTGCATCTGGTTATTTTTTCTCACTTTTTGTTTGTCCCTCATGTTGTTGGATGTGGAATTGCCAGGTTGCCAGCCGTAGATGTCTCCTTTCTTATAGTCATCGATATCACGTGCCCATTTAATCCGTTTTCCATCCTCTAGTTCCGTCTGTAGCTGTTGTAATTGCCCCTTTAAATTATCCTTGAACTCTGCGACTTGCTCCTCAGTCATGTGTGTACTCAGCTGTTGTTCAATCTGTACCATATCAATGGTCAATGCAGTGACCTCCTCTTGTAAAAACTCAATGTTTAATAGTATGAAATCCATGGAGTATTTATTTGACAGAGCTTCAAACCGTTTGCAATACGAATCACTGTGTGAGAATAAATTAGGACGGAGATGCGAGCGCATTCCTCTCGGAATACGCTGTTCCTTAAAATAATGCCCGAGGGTCGTCATGTGTAGTTTCAACGATAATGTCCGTCTTGACAAATTTTCATACTTTCTCTTGAGTTCCCTTAGTGATGGGGTGGTGAGGAAAGCAGCATCTCCCTCGATACCACCGATGATACGCTCTGCATCCTCCCGTGTAAAGACATAGCCACTGGGTGCGTCAAATTGTGACATGTTGGTGAAACCAACAAAAAAACTTTGTAATAAAACTTGTAATAGAGAATGGTGTGCTCTGCCAGTAACACTTGATGATAGAAAAAGAAAAACCACAGGCGGCACCACCTAACGTACAAGGTGGGTGCAAAGTCCAAGTATGGCAGCAGGTGCTTACCCGATCGTACAAATGAAAAAATTGGACTGCACTCCAGGCGTATCTTCAAACAATGTGTGTTTATTCACCCATATGTGGCATAGCGACGTTTCGGCTCCAACTGAGCCTTTCTCAAGCATTGGTGAGTAGTTAGTGACAAGTATATAAAGGTGTATCACAAATACAATCAATAAAATTACATAATTGATACTTTACAGATAATACCTGTAAGCGATGTACAAATGTGCAATAAAACATAACTTACATATTACATAAAGTGACTAGTGCTGAAACTGTTGACAAAATATTATATAGTGTCATATTGTACATAAAAAACCGAAAGATACATAATTAATTGCACATGCAACTTATCACCATCTCATTTATGTATAGATTTAAGTGATAACCATGTGCAAAACATAGAAAGCTGATGAAAAAACCTGATAGAAGGATGTAGCCCACGTGAACTGTAGCGCCGATCGGCGCGTCCTCTGTGATCCAGTGCGCATGTCCCAGCCTACCAACGTCATCGACAGGAGACACATGCGAACATCAATCCAGTGTCGCCCGTCGATGACTGCGGTGAGTAACGCCTGCGCATTACTGTTGTCGCCAACTAGCGGCCATGTTACTCAAGGGAATCCTCTATGGGCAATTTTTTATTATTGTTTGTTTTTACTACGATGCCGGGAAACATTCTATAAAAAAAGGTTGCTATGGTTGCTTACCAATCTAGTACAGGGGGGCTGTGTTACCATCCTTTTCAAGACGGTAGACGCAGCACCATTGTTCCCACAGACACCCTCGGCATGTCAGTGTCGTCGGTCCTATGGGATCTTACCCTGCTTCGTTTTGCAGCCGTGAGGGGACTCCTCATTATAATAGAACGATGTCCATTAGTGACAATACCGGACCATGTAGAAAAACAACTAAATCGCTCTCCCTTAAATTATAGCTTGATGGGACATACGTCTGGACTCCACAGATAAAAAATCTATATAGCTCAACAGAATAATGTTCCTTGGGCTCATCATCCACTCGCAGTTACTTTAACCCAATTGTGAATGAACCCGCCGTCGATGCATATATCTCTGCCGTTAAAAATGAGATTGGATCTCTTAGGGCTCTCCCATGTACAGAGAGTTTTAGATTTCCTAATCTCACGGTGGCTGAGGTACATGCACTGACGGAGCTAAAGAGTGATACAGAGCTCACGATAAAACCAGCCGATAAAGGCGGTGCCGTTGTAGTACTTGACACCCCCAAATACATCAAAGAAATCTTAAGGCAACTTGGAGATGAGAATGTCTATGGAGAGTTAACATATGATCCTAAGTTCTCTATTATGCACTTAATTGATGAATGTTTGACAGAGGCAACACGGGCAGGTATCATAGATGAGGGCCTCAGGGAATATCTTATAGTTTCACACCCCATCACACCAGTGATCTATGTCTTGCCAAAAGTGCACAAGACAATGGTGGACCCACCCGGGCGCCCCATTGTTTCGGGTACTGATTCGGTGTTTTGCCATGTGTCTGTCTTCCTTGACAAAGTGTTACGTAACTTCTCCATAGGGGGCCAATCCTATATTAGGGACACTTCTGATTTCTTGAGGAAGCTTAAGGCTGTGAATTTGGATATGACAGACAGGATAATTCTGGCGTCATTTGATGTCGTATCCTTATATACCTCTATTAACCATCAGAAGGGTATTGCAGCGGTCCAAAACATGCTGGATGCGTCATCAATGACGCCCGAGGCGGGCTCTTTTATTATTTCACTCTTAAGGATTGTACTTGAACATAATTATTTTCTTTTCCAGGATACTTTTTATGTCCAGAAACGCGGCGTGGCGATGGGGTCCAATGTGGCCCCAACGTATGCCAACATATTTATGCGCCGTTTTGAGGAGGATGTCGTCTATGGGTCCCACCACGCCCACTATATTTTGGGCTGGTGGCGATACATAGACGACATCTTCCTCATATGGACAGGTACAGAGGAACAACTGCTGGATTTACACCACTTCCTGAATGGAGTAGACAGTGATTTACAATTCACCTTGACACACTCTGATACCTCGGTTCAGTTCCTGGATACCAATGTGGTGATTTCCAACGGTAAACTTACCACATTGCTATATACAAAACCCACTGATAGGAACGTGATACTGAGGTATGAGAGTTGCCATCCACGCAGTATGGTCAAACACCTCCCATATTCGCAATTTTTGAGGGCGAAGCGGATCGTGTCGGATACTGATGTGCTTGATCATACTGTGGACATAATGGTCACCAAATTCAGACAGCGGGGCTACCCCAACAAATTGCTCTATGAACAGAAACAGAAGGTGCTAGCTTTGGATCGTGATTCTTTGCTGCATGATAATGTGAACAAAGACATGCAGAAAAGAATTACGTTTGTTTCTACGTACACTGAATACAGTGACCCTATTAATAAAATTTTAAAAAAACATTGGCCAATACTAGGTAGTTGCCTAAAAATGGTACCGGAATTTTCAACTTCTCCCCTGTGTGCCTACCGTAGACCTCGGAACATCCGGGATCAATTGGTTAGGGCCGATGTTGGGTCCAAATCAAGGATGATACAGACCACATTGGCACCATCGGGCACGGGTTGTTACCCGTGTCTTCATTGTGTTAATTGTGGCCTGATTCGTAGATCTAAAATATTTACACACCCTGAAACTGGTCAAGTATTTCCCATAAAATTCCACCTCACCTGTGACACCTCTTTTGTAATTTATGTATTATCCTGTCCCTGCGAAATATTGTACGTAGGCGAAACTTCTACGGATTTGAAAACTAGGTTAAACAACCATCGCCACACAATTAGAAAAGGACGCAAGGACTTACCAGTCCCTAGACATTTTTTGTTACTCAAACACAAAGAAAAAGACCTCCGGTGCTGGATCATAGATCATGTTCCGATGCCACGTAGAGGAGGGGATCGGATAGCTTTATTAAAGAAAAAAGAAATGCAGTGGATCCAAACCTTAAAAAGCCTTCATCCAATGGGCTTAAATATTGATTACAGATATGGTGGTATAACGTGAGGCAGTTTGCCCTCTGATGACATTGATGTGCGCTCTTCATTATCTTCTGTGTATGACTGATTCATTGGTTTTATATAAAAAAAGAAAAAAAGAAAAATAAGAAATGTATTTATGCACATTTTTGTAAGTCACTTTAATTAACACTTTTCTATTGTTCTTTTAGACATATTCATGCCGACGATACTTTGGAAGATTGATGAACCTGCGAGTGGATGATGAGCCCAAGGAACATTATTCTGTTGAGCTATATAGATTTTTTATCTGTGGAGTCCAGACGTATGTCCCATCAAGCTATAATTTAAGGGAGAGCGATTTAGTTGTTTTTCTACATGGTCCGGTATTGTCACTAATGGACATCGTTCTATTATAATGAGGAGTCCCCTCACGGTTGCAAAACGAAGCAGGGTAAGATCCCATAGGACCGACGACACTGACATGCCGAGGGTGTCTGTGGGAACAATGGTGCTGCGTCTACCGTCTTGAAAAGGATGGTAACACAGCCCCCCTGTACTAGATTGGTAAGCAACCATAGCAACCTTTTTTATAGAATGTTTCCCGGCATCGTAGTAAAAACAAACAATAATAAAAAATTGCCCATAGAGGATTCCCTTGAGTAACATGGCCGCTAGTTGGCGACAACAGTAATGCGCAGGCGTTACTCACCGCAGTCATCGACGGGCGACACTGGATTGATGTTCGCATGTGTCTCCTGTCGATGACGTTGGTAGGCTGGGACATGCGCACTGGATCACAGAGGACGCGCCGATCGGCGCTACAGTTCACGTGGGCTACATCCTTCTATCAGGTTTTTTCATCAGCTTTCTATGTTTTGCACATGGTTATCACTTAAATCTATACATAAATGAGATGGTGATAAGTTGCATGTGCAATTAATTATGTATCTTTCGGTTTTTTATGTACAATATGACACTATATAATATTTTGTCAACAGTTTCAGCACTAGTCACTTTATGTAATATGTAAGTTATGTTTTATTGCACATTTGTACATCGCTTACAGGTATTATCTGTAAAGTATCAATTATGTAATTTTATTGATTGTATTTGTGATACACCTTTATATACTTGTCACTAACTACTCACCAATGCTTGAGAAAGGCTCAGTTGGAGCCGAAACGTCGCTATGCCACATATGGGTGAATAAACACACATTGTTTGAAGATACGCCTGGAGTGCAGTCCAATTTTTTCATATATATATATATATATATATATATATATATATATATATATATACATATACAAAGTGTTTGCCAAAGCATAGGAACGCCGCCTCCTCCTCAGCTCGTATGCCTCGGCAAACATATCTGTTACTGCAGAGGAGAAAATCCCGTCTTGCAGCGCCGCATACACCGACTTGCGTGTAATCTGACAGCAGCGCAATGCTTCTGTCAGAATGCACATCGGTGCTGCAGCTGGTCGATCGGTTGGTCCACCTGGAAGGTAAAAAGACAAAAAAAGAAAAAACCAGGCCGCAACGCAATAATTTTATTAACTTTGCAACAGAACATGTAACTTTAACTTTTTAACTGAACATTAACCTTTTTGCTTACTGGTGTTTTTTTTTTGTTTTTTTTACCTTTATAGAACAAACCTCTCCTTCCCCATGGGTCAATGTGCAAAGCGCAAATCGCCCAAAGATGTGGCGAAGTGCGTTATGCACTTTGTCCCATGTGAAAGGAGACGTTTGCAGCAGCAGTGAGTGAATGGGCCGTAATAGCCCTGTGTGCCTATCCTGGTGAGATGATCCCTATGCTAATAGTGTACCTGTGAGTGGTACTTCCGGAAACACTCTCCAAAGCATAGGGCAGGGTGGTCAGGACAGTCAGGACAGAAATAGCGGGTGTCACGCCTTATTCCACTCCTGCTACAGACACAACATATTTTTCGAGGTGACGGTTGGGTTGAGGTACCAGGAACGACATTGGGGAAATGTCGCTCGTGTAGACGGCTAACTACACTGGTGGATGGGGCCACGGAACCTCCTGGGTACAGGAGGTTCTCGATGATCTCTTCCTGAAATTTGAGGAAGGATCCAGTTCTCCCAGCCTTACTGTAGAGAACAAAACTATTGTACAGAGCCAATTGAATTAAATATACAGACACCTTCTTATACCAGCGTCTGGTTCTGCGGGAAACTAAATACGGAGACAACATCTGGTCATTGAAGTCCACCCCTCCCATGTGGAGGTTATAGTCGTGGACTGAGAGGGGCTTTTCAATGACACGGGTTGCTCGCTCAATTTGTATTGTCGTGTCTACGTGAATGGAGGAGAGCATGTAAACGTCACGCTTGTCTCTCCATTTCACCGCGAGCAGTTCTTCGTTACACAGTGCGGCCCTCTGCCCCCTTGCAAGACGGGTGGTAACGAGCCGTTGGGGGAAGCCCGCGCGACTAGTTCGCGCGGTACCACAGGCGCCAATCCGTTCTAGAAACAAATGCCTAAAGAGGGCCACACTTGTGTAAAAATTGTCCACATAAAGATGGTACCCCTTGCCGAATAAGGGTGACACCAAGTCCCAAACTGTCTTCCCACTGCTCCCCAGGTAGTCAGGGCAACCGACCGGCTCCAGGGTCTGATCTTTTCCCTCATAGATCCGAAATTTGTGGGTATAGCCTGTGGCCCTTTCACAGAGCTTATACAATTTGACCCCATACCGGGCGCGCTTGCTTGGGATGTATTGTTTGAAGCCAAGGCGCCCGGTAAAATGTATCAGGGACTCGTCTACGCAGATGTTTTGCTCTGGGGTATAAATATCTGCAAATTTCTGGTTGAAATGGTCTATGAGGGGCCGAATTTTGTGGAGCCGGTCAAAAGCAGGGTGGCCCCTGGGACGGGAGGCGGTGTTGTCACTAAAGTGCAGGAAATGCAGGATGGCCTCAAAACGTGCCCTGGACATAGCAGCAGAGAACATGGGCATGTGATGAATCGGGTTCGTGGACCAATATGACCGCAATTCATGCTTTTTTGTCAGGCTCATGTTGAGGAGGAGGCCCAGAAAAGTTTTAATTTCGGAAACTTGGACTGGTTTCCACCGGAAAGGCTGGGCATAAAAGCTTCCCGGGTTAGCGGTGATAAATTGTGTGGCATATCTGTTTGTTTTGGCCACAACTATGTCTAAAAGCTCCGCAGTCAAGAACAGCTCAAAAAATCCCAGGGCCGAACCGATCTGAGCTGTCTCAACCCGAACTCCAGACTCGGCAGTGAAAGGGAAAACTACGGGTGCGGCTGAAGTTGGGGACTGCCAATCAGGGTTTGCCAGCACCTCTGGGATTCTAGGGGCTCTACGGGCACGTCTTTGCGGTGGCTGCGACGGGGTCACTACTGCACGTGCCACCGTACCAGCTTCAACTGCCCTTCTGGTGCTCGCTACTTCACCAGGTTGTACGGCAGTGCTGGTACTAGGTCCAGGGAGGGCTGGGCTGCTGGTGTATGCCTCACCACGTAATCCGACAGCACCAGCCCCACTCTGCTGCTCTTGAAGCGGATCCTGCGCAACCTGTGGTCTAGCGACACGGGGCCAGGGTACGCCTGGTGGTATCAGGGACCTCAGCCTCCTCGTCCGAACTTTGGGTCAGAGAGCCACTGCTTTCTACAGGTTCGTATTCTGACCCGCTGGATTCATCAGATGAGGGTTCCCACTCCTCATCCGACTGGGTCAGAAGCCTGTAGGCCTCTTCAGAAGAATACCCCCTGTTAGACATGTGGGCAACTAAATTTAGGGGTATTCCCTGAGACTACCCAAGAAAAAAAAAGCAAGCCTGTCTTACAAAGGGGAGGCTAGCGAAGTACGAGGCTGCTGCGGTTGATAAAAAATATCAAAACTGATTTTTTTTATCGCCGCAGTGCGTGTAAAGTGATTGTGCAGTGAACCAAAAAAAAATTTTTTTTTGTCACTGCGGTGTGGCGGGTGTGGGCGAACGCACGTGTGGGCGACCGATCAGGCCTGATCAGGCAAACACTGCGTTTTGGGTGGAGGGAGAACTAAAGTGACACTTGTACTAGTACTGACTGTGCGCAGCGCTGCCGCCTCCGGACCGCACATCTGCGTTAGGCGGTCCGGAGGCGGTTAAGGATCATGACGCTAGTGCCTGTAACGGTGGCACACCGGTTTGCAGGAGGATTAATGGAGTACACAGTTGGTAAACCAAATGTTGCTTTACTTTAGACAACAGTCCAACTTTATACAATCAGTTGCAGGGGTGTATAATGCAGTCCTTTACAGTACATATGCACAGCAGGTTTACTTGATAGCACAGCAGGTTTCAATCTTGCAAGATACTTGGAGGGTAAACAGTTAATGCTTTGCAGTACAATGCTGCTCTATCCCCTCAGCTATTCTAGCTGGCTGGATCCCAAGGCCCGGATGCCTAATTGCTGGCTTGAATCCTTGGTATATATAATCCTTCCTCCAGTATTGGCACTTGCTTTAGATTACATTACCTTTGTTTCCTAGCTGGCTTCTCTGCTGGAGTGGAAAGGTGGCTGCAGGTTTCTCCCAGGAGGTCCTCTCCTACTACTGGGGTATCTCATCTGTATTTGTTGGCTGGATTACTGGTCTCCAGGCAGGCTGTACTCCTTCTAGCCTCCTGGTGCAACTAGGAACCAGGACTGTCTAGCTGCATGTCAGGAGGAGGCCCTCAGCATATCTTGGACTGGTGCCTTCTCACTTCTGTCTCCACAGACTCCTGACTATAACCTAACCCCTCCCTGTCTGGGCCTGGACATTTATACTAGGGGCTCCCTATCTCCCTCTAGTGTCTGGGATGTCTAATTAAACCCAACTAGGCCTGTTGAGCATTAACAGGGGAAACATACCAATGCAAAAACACACAGGAAATACATTACAATGCATGGATAAATACAATATCACTGTCCCTTGTGAGCAGAAGTAACACGTTACACAATTGACCCTTGTGCAGTGCCCACTCCTACCTAGTGGGACACTACTCTTCTCCTCTGCTTCCAGACCCCGCTGAACCAGAAGTCTGACACACCGTCTACACACACGTCATCACTACCAGCCAATTAATGACCTTATTGGTGGCAGTGGCTATGTGCTGTGCCTGCACATGTCTCTGCTTAAGCCTCTGATTGGCTGACAATGGTGATGTGCCTGTAGATGGCTCTTCACACTTTCAGTGCAGCATGGACCAGAATCAGAGGAGAAAGTAGTTTTGCCCTGGAACCAGAGCATCAGTAACAGGTCGGTCTTTTTTTTACCCCTGCACGCTGCCACACTATTGGAAAGGGTTTCCTGGTCTCAGAGAACCCCTTAATAGTCTTTAATACTGATGCAGGGCTAGCCTTAGGTTACATGACATGCAGGGGCGTAGCTTTGGGAGTGCAGAGGTAGCAGTCGCTACCGGGCCCAGGAGCCTGAGGGGGCCCAAGGACCCTTGTGCTGCAGTATAGCAGTATAGCAAATGCATACTGGTCAAGTTGCCGGCTGGAGGGAAGGGGTTAGGTCAGGAATTTGGCATGGTGTTGAGGGAGGTGCCGTTTCAATGTTTGGTCGGTATGTGTCACCGAGGTTCCTGGCCTCGATGAGGTAAAAGCCATTTTTTCTCAAGTGTCATTATTGCAGATTGGAGTCTGACACTTCAGCTGTACATAATATGAGTGCAGATTAAGATTGACACAGAACCAAGCTAATTACATAACCATAGTGCCAGAACCAAGCTCAGTACATAAATATAGCCCATAACCAAGAACATTACATAAGTACAGCACTAGACCCAAGCACAGTGCATATCTTTAGCTTCTCGCTTTATCAACTCTTCCAATGCATCCTATGAATCAACAGAAACCCGTCAGTGCCACATGCTGTGCCCTGAATATAATAACAGCATACACTGTGCCACTGAATACAATCAAGTCGCATATCCCCCCCCCCCCCAAAAAAAAAAAGTATAAAAATTTAAATTAGAATAATGCACCACATACACACACCACGTACACAAGTGCCCTTACTGGGAGGTACTGACCCACATGGGTAAAATATGAAACTTGAATCAAGTTGCAAACTGAATATCAAAATGAATAAGGGAATGAAGAATTGCAGCCTGTTTTAAGATAAGTACTAAAATATGCAGAACTCACTTTCTGTGTCAAAAGTGTCCATAGCATTTAACTTATACAAATTTACTTTTAAGTGGAATGTGTAAAAACCTCATTTTTGACACTGTTTACTTCGTAGTTCTCTCAACACCTAAATTGTACCTATCATTTCAGTTTGTTTTTAACATAGTGTAGGGGCAGTGATTTTAACCATTTTTGTAATATATTTTATTGGGGAAAGGTGTTTATTTGTATTAGAAAATGGCTTATAAACAGTCTCCTTAGCAACACTCAGATAGTTGCTAAGGTGTCACGAGGGTGCCACGAGCTATTGCTGACCCTGTGGTGCCTGGAGTCAGAAGGTTGCAGCGGGTGGCTACTCGGCCGATTTCTAGGGATCGCTCCATGACCTAGTTGTCGGGGATTATACAGTCATGTGAAAAAATTAGGACACCCTTTGAAAGCATGTGGTTTTTTGTAACATTTTTAATAAAAGGTTATTTCATCTCCGTTTCAACAATACAGAGAGATTAAAGTAATCCAACTAAACAAAGAAAACTGAAGAAAAGTCTTTTCAAGATCTTCTGTAAATGTCATTCTACAAAAATGCCTATTCTAACTGAGGAAAAAGATAGGACACCCTCACATGTATTCCCTCTTAAATTGGCTCAGATCTCACACAGGTATATCACACCAGGTGCACATAATTAGTAGATCGTTACTCTGCATGTTGAATGAGGCTTGCCCTATTTAAACCTCAGACATTTAGTTTGGTGTGCTCCTGACTGTTGAAGTGAGAGTGAGCACCATGGTGAGAGCAAAAGAGCTGTCAGAGGACTTCAGAAAAAAGATTGTAGCAGCCTATGAGTCTGGGAAGGGATTTAAAAAGATCTCAAAAGATTTTGAAATCAGCCATTCCACTGTCCGGAAGATAGTCTACAAGTGGAGGGCTTTCAAAACAACTGCCAACATGCCCAGGACTGGTCGCCCCAGCAAGTTCACCCCAAGAGCAGACCGCAAGATGCTAAAAGAGGTCTCCAAAAACCCTAAAGTGTCATCTCGAGAACTACAGCAGGCTCTGGCTACTGTTGATGTAGAAGTACATGCCTCTACAATCAGAAAGAGACTGTACAAGTTTAACTTGCATGGGAGGTGTGCAAGGAGGAAACCTTTGCTTTCCAAGAGAAACATCGAGGCCAGACTGACATTTGCCAGAGATAAAGTTGACAAAGACCAGGACTTCTGGAATAATGTTCTTTGGACAGATGAGTCCAAAATTGAATTATTTGGACACAACAGCAGAGGACATGTTTGGCGTAAACCAAACACAGCATTCCAAGAAAAGAACCTCATACCAACTGTGAAGCATGGAGGTGGAAGTGTCATGGTTTGGGGCTGCTTTGCTGCAGCAGGACCTGGTCAGCTCACCATCATAGAATCCACGATGAATTCTACTGTGTATCAGAAGGTGCTTGAAGAACATGTGAGACCATCAGTTAGAAAATTAAAGCTGAAGCGGAACTGGACCATGCAACATGACAATGACCCAAAACATACTAGTAAATCAACCAAAGATTGGCTGAAAAAGAAGAAATGGAGAGTCCTGGAATGGCCAAGTCAAAGTCCAGATTTGAATCCCATTGAGATGCTGTGGGGTGACTTGAAAAGGGCTGTACGTGCAAGAAACCCCTCAAACATCTCACAGCTGAAAAAGTTCTGCATTGAGGAGTGGGGTAAAATTTCCTCAGACCGATGTCGAAGACTGGTAGATGGCTACAAGAACCGTCTCACTGCAGTTATTTCAGCCAAAGGAGGTAACACTCGCTATTAGGGGCAAGGGTGTCCTATCTTTTTCCTCAGTTAGAATAGGCATTTTTGTAGAATGACATTTACAGAAGATCTTGAAAAGACTTTTCTTCAGTTTTCTTTGTTTAGTTGGATTACTTTAATCTCTCTGTATTGTTGAAACGGAGATGAAATAACCTTTTATTAAAAATGTTACAAAAAACCACATGCTTTCAAAGGGTGTCCTAATTTTTTCACATGACTATGTGGTGTTTGTGGTGTTTGTCCACTCCCTGTTGTTACCCTAGGTGTCAGTGGTGAGGACTAGCGCTCCCACCGCCATTCTCACTACCTAGGGCTTCTTTCAGAGTAAGCCAGGGACGAGGCACGAGATCGGCGTACGGGTGAGCAACCCATCTAGGGACGTCGGGGTAGCCAGATGCCACTGCTAGGTGAGTTACGGTTCACCACTCCTCCCTCTCCCTTGTGTTAGGGGCACCCGGTCTCCCTTCCCTCTGTGCTGCATATCTGGTACCTGCCTTACCAGACGTGATATTATATCTGGCCTTTATTTTTTGGGGGGAATTTCCCCCCCCCCCCTAATATCCACTATGGATTCTATTGCTGCTTTGGAAAAGCAGTTACAAGGTCTGTCTCTTGGAGTGACAGAATTTAAGGAGTCGATCCTTCAGCAGCAGCAGTCCTTGAGCCCAGTGGTTGCTAGGGGTAACCAGGTCAATCCGGAACCTAAGGTTGCTCTCCCTGACAGATTTTCTGGAGGAATAGACAAATTTGTGGTGCTCCTTGAAGCCTGTAAATTATATTTCAGGCTGCGCCCAAGTTCCTCCGGTAATGAGGAACAGCGGGTGGGGATTGTTATCTCCCTTCTTCAAGGAGATCCTCAATCCTGGGCTTTTTCGTTGCCAGCTGGTACTACGGCCCTCCGGTTGATAGATGGGTTTTTTGAGGCCCTGGGTCTCATATACGATGAACCTTACCGAGTCTCTCTTGCTAGATTGTCTAGATTACAGCGGCTTCAGTAGGGAGATCGGTCAGCAGAGGTTTTTTTGTTCCGAATTTCGTAGGTGGGCCACAGACACTAAGTGGAATGACCCGGCTCTCAGAAGTCAGTTTTGCCAAGGGTTATCAGAAAAGGTAAAAGATGCGCTTGCGCTGTATGAGACTCCTATATCCCTTAAGGCCGCTTTGTCACTATCTATAAGAGTTGACAGACGACTTGGGGATAGGCTGAGGAGTTCTTGTCCCCCACCGATTGTTCTCAAGCAGGAGTCAGCTTGTTCTGATTTAGACGAACCTATGCAACTAGGGAAAGACACGCATCAGGTTGGTCCTCCTAGGGATCGTCGTAAATCCGGGGTTGGTTTTTTCTGTGGTCAGAGGGGTAATTTCATTGGTGTTTGTCCATCTGTTGTGCGGAGGATGACAATTTGGGTGCATACATTTCCTCCATACGAACATCTCAGTTTGTTTTGCCAGCTACTGTAGTTTCAGAAAATAAAACTGAGAAGATTTCTGTTTTCTTAGACAGTGGGGCAGGGGTCAATTTGGTGGATACCCAATTTGCTCGAACTTAGTTTTTTTCTTTTAGTCCATTACCTAGATCTATCCCCATATTTGCTATCGACTCTGCTCCTCTTTCTCAGGGGAACCTGACACACATTGTAGATGACATACATCTTCGGGTGGGGGCCCTCCATAATGAGATTATTTCTTGCTATGACCTGGAAGGGCTTCCTACTCCTATACTATTAGGTCTTCCCTGGTTGGTGGTGCACAATCCTGTTGTTGATTGACAGGCCAGGGAGATATTGGAGTGGAGTGAGCATTGTAGGGACAATTGCTTAAGCAGCAGTTGCTCAGCCACCTCCATTACAACCGTACCAACATTTGTGAATGATTTTGAAGATGTTTTCTCTGAGAAGGGTTGTCAAGAGTTACCACCCCATCATCCGTATGATTGCCCGGTTAACCTGCTCCCTGGAGCAAAGTTAGATAAAGCCAGGTTATATAATCTTTCTGGCCCCGAAAGACAAGCCATGAAGGATTATATTTCCGAGAGTCTGGTTAAAGGACATATCAGACCCTCTTCTTCACCCGTGGATGCAGGGTTCTTCTTTGTGAAGAAATAGGACAGGGCCTGCGTCCTTGCCTAGATTTTCGTTAGCTTAATCGGATAACTATCCGAAACCCCCATCCTCTCCCTCTCATTCCTGATCTGTTTAATCAGATTGCTGGTGCGAAATGGGTTTGCAAGATGGATTTGAGGGGAGCCTACAATCTGATTTGCATTAAAGAGGGGGATGGGTAGAAGACTGCGTTTAACACTCTTGAGGGGCATTATGAAAACCTGGTCATGCCTTTTGGCCTGACTTTTAACACTTTGTCAACAGTATTTTTTGTCATCTTATCGACAGATTTGTGGTGATATATCTTGACGATATTTTGATTTATTCACCCGACCTGGAAACACACAAGGTACATGTCAGGCAGGTGTTGCAGATTTTACGGACAAAAAAGTTATATGCTAAATTGGAGAAATGTGTATTTGCTGTACAGGAGGTACAATTCCTGAGGATTCTGCTATCGGCTTTGGGGTTCCGTTTAGATCCAGAAAAGGTCTGTGCGATTCTAGAATGGAATCTTCTGGAGAACCTGAAACCATTGCATCGTTTTGGGGTTTTGCCAATTTCTATAGAAAATTTATTTAGAACTATTCGGTGATTGTCAAACCCCTTTCTGCCATGACTAAAAAGTGGACTGATTTTTCTAAATGGTCTGACTCTGCTAAACTGTCTTTTTCTTCTCTGAAGGAGAGGTTCACCTCTGCACCCATACTGGTCCAGCCAGATGTTTCTCAAACTTTTATTGTGGAGGTTGATGCTGTACTGTCTAAGGGTCCGTCTCCAAGTAAATGGCGACCTTGTGCTTTTTTTTCTAATTGTCGGCAGCTGAGAAAAATTATGATATAGGCAAGGAACCTTTAGCTATTAAATTAGCATTTGATGAATGGCGTCACTTTTTTGGAGGGGCAGCTCATCCCGTCATGGTGATTACAGATCATATAAACCTGTTATACTTTGAGTCTGCTAAACGTCTTACCCCTAGACAAGCTAAGGCTACTTTCACACTAGCGTTCGGGCGGATCCGTTCTGAACGGATCCGCTCATAATAATGCAGACGGAGGCTCCGTTCAGAACGGATCCGTCTGCATTATTTTTAGCATAGAACAACTAAGTGTGAAAATAGCCTAGTACGGATCCGTCCAGACTTTCAATGTAAAGTCAATGGGGGACGGATCCGCTTGAAGATTGAGCCACATTGTGGCATCTTCAAACGGATCCGTCCCCATTGACTTACATTGAAAGTCTGGACGGATCCGCACGGATCCGCACGCCTCCGCACGGCCAGGCGGACACCCGAACGCTGCAAGCAGCGTTCAGCTGTCCGCCTGTCCGTGCGGAGGCGAGCGGAGCGGAGGCTGAACGCCGCCAGACTGATGCAGTCTGAGCGGATCCGCCTCCATTCAGACTGCATCAGGGCTGGACGGCTGCGTTCGGGTCCGCTCGTGAGCTCCTTCAAACGGAGCTCACGAGCGGACCAGCGAACGCTAGTGTGAAAGCAGCCTAAGTGGTCTTTGTTTTTTACCAGGTTTAATTTTGTTATCGCCTATCGTCCGGGGTCAAAAAATACCAAAGCTGATGTGTTATCCCGAAGTTTTCCTGGAGAGGGTGATGTTGTTGATCCGATACCGATTTTAAATAAGGGGGTGGTTGTCTCTGCATTACACTCAGACCTAGTGGGAAGGGTGTTGGAGGCTCAGGGGGACGCCCCCCCCCGGTCACCTGCCCCCCAGGAAAGTTGTTTGTGCCTTTGAACTTGCGCCTTAAAATATTAAGAGAACATCATAACTTTGCACTTGCAGGGCACCCGGGTAGTAGGGCAACCTTGGAACTATTGTCTCTTAGTTTTTGGTGGCTGAGTTTGCATCAGGATGTAGTTTATTTTGTGTCCACCTGTACAACCTGTGCACACTCTAGAGCATGGATGTCAAACTCATGGCCCTCCAGATGTTGCAAAACTACAACTCCCAGCATTCCCTGATAGCTGTAGGATGCCCAGGCATGATGGGAGTTGTAGTTTTGCAACAGCTGGAGGGCCAGAGTTTGACATCCCTGCTCTAGAGTCTCTCATACTCGTCCAGCGGGGTCCCTGTTACCACTGGTCATTCCCAACAGACCGTGGACACACCTGTCGATGGACTTTATCTCTGACCTACCTGTATCTGCGTGTAAAACTGTTATCCTGGTAGTTGTAGACAGGTTCAGTAAGATGGTGCATTTCTTTGCTTTACCCGCATTGCCAAATGCTAAAACCCTGGCTCAGGTTTTTATCAGTGAAATTGTGAAGCTTCACGGGGTCCCTCCTGATGTTGTTTCAGATTGGGGAACCCAGTTTATTTCTAAATTCTGGAGAGCTTTTTGTTCTCGTCTGGAGGTACATTTGTCTTTTTCCTCAGCCTTCCATCTGCAGTCGAACGACCAGACTGAACGCACTAACCAAAACCTAGAGACTTACCTTAGGTGTTTTGTGTCTGAAAATCAGGAGGCATGGTCATCTTACTTACCTTTAGCAGAATTTGCTATAAACAATCGCCATTAAGAGTCAACTGGTATGTCACCATTTTTTGGTGTATATGGTTTTCATCCTCAGTTTTGTTCTTTCAGTGAGGGGGAGCCGTCAGGTATTCCTGAACAAGAACGGTTTATGTCATCACTCTCCTCTGTATGGCAGAAGATTCAAAGCAATTTGAAAAATATGGGACGCAGATATAAACGTATGGCTGATAAGAAATGTTTCCCAGGTCCGGACCTAGTGATAAATGACTATGTGTGGTTGTCGACTAGAAATATTAAGGTAAAAGTTTCCTCTTGGAAACTGAGTGTTAGGTTTATTGGTCCTTATAAAAAAGTCACCATCATTAACCCTGTGGCTACCTCAAACATTAAAAATTCATAACGTATTTCATAAATTGTTGCTCAAGAAGTATGTCGCACCTCCAGAACCATCACAGTTACCGCCCTCTCCAGTTATTGTCGATGGCAGTTTCAGGTGGAAAAAATTGTTGATTCTCGTTTTGTCCTTCACTCCCTTCAATATCTGGTGCATTGGAAGGTGTGACACAGTGAAGAGTATGGTCTGAGAGGACAGGTATTTTCCTCCCAGTGTGTGCTGCTGGGCTGATTTGCAGCCAGGTGGGGTCAAATACCGGACTGGATTTTAAGTGCCGGTCTGGGTTTGGACAACACCTAGCTGTCCTTAAAAGACAGCTGGGCTCAGCAGCAAGTTGTCTCTGTTATGGGATCTGAGGCATGGTGCTGTGCTAAAGGGCTGAGAGCCGCATGTTGGGAAACAGGCCCCTAAAGCCTGCTGTGGACCGCTGGGGATAAAACGGCCAACAAGGTGATATTTTTGTTCTGTGGACTTTGCATTGTGTCAATTAACACCAAGACTGTACAGAGTCGTTTTACTTTTGCCTTATGTGTGAATAAACACAAAAGTTTTGCTTTACAAACTTGTCTTCACCTCTGTACTGCGTCCGCTTACCCTGCCTACCAGAGCAAATCCCCACAGAGGTATGGTCCGAAATAAAGAATGTGGGAGCCAGCGTCGGAAGTAAACGCCAGCAGATTAATCTGTTCTTTCCACATCTCTCATCTGGAAAGACCTGTTCCTGAGTGTCCAGTGGCCCCTCGTAGAAACCACCCTTTTATGAGGGGCCACCGGACACCGGAGGATGTACTGTCACGAGGGTGTCACAACTTAGGGATCACTCCATGACCTAGTTGTGGGAATGGATTCTGGTCCATGTTTTCCTGTTTTGGTTTGTGATCCTTTTTGTCCTATCTAGGTATCTGTAGTTTTCCTTTCAGCTGTTTTTTGTCTGCTACTCCTAGCCACTATATATTCTCTCTTAATACTTCCCTTGTTTCCAGATATAGACTTTCCTTCCAGGTTATCTATTCTGACCTCAGGGGGTGTTGCTGTGGAGCCTGCTGTAACTGTTGGAACCAGTGCGGTTTGATCTCCGGTTTTCTCCAGTCTGTTTTCTACTGTTTGTCGTATCCCTTCGGGGATTATATGTGGTGTTTTTGTTGTTTGTCCACTCCCTGTTGTTACCCTAGGTGTCAGTGCTAAGGACTAGTGCTCCCACCACCCTTCTCACTACATAGGTCTTCTTTCCTGGTTAAGCCAGGGACAAGGCACATGCTCAGGGTACGGGTAAGCAACCCATGTAGGGACATCAGGGTAGCCACGTGCCAGTGCTAGGTGAGTTAGGGGTCCACCCACTCTCTTGTGTTAGGGCACACGGTCTCTCTTCCCTCTGTGCTGCACGTCTGGTACCTGCCTTACCAGACGTGATATAAGGAGAGCCTATCTTTAAGATCTACTGAGCGCTGAAGACAGCTAGTTGGAACATACAGTCGTGTCTTATCCTGCCTGGAACCCTACATGTGCTCTAACGATATCTGCCTATGTTTCTGTCTATCTGACTTGTTGCCCGCGCTCTCTGCTTGTAGTTCTGCTTCTTTATCTCTATTTGCTGTGATTCTCTGTTAGTTACTGAACACAGGGAAGAGAAAGGAGAACAGAACTTCCAGCACATAGCACTGACAGTAAGTGCACTATGCTCCTGTATACCTACCATCAGCGCTAACTACTAAAAGTCCTTTTCTCTTTCTTCCCTATGCCCTGTAACTAACACAGAAGTGCGAAGAATAGAAATAAGGGAGCAGAGCTGCCAGCGATCAGCACTGACAGCAGGTCAGATAGCCAGGGACACAGGCAGAGATTGTTAGGGCACATATAGGGAGCCAAGGGCTGATGTAGAACAGCTGAGATGTCTGCCTCTGTACATTCCACATAGTTGTCTTTAGCCTACAGTGGAAGCTGAAGATGACCTCTCCTTCACAATGCTCAGTTTGCTCAGATTGTTTCTAAGTAGACTTTTTACACTGTTTTCTACTTAAAAAGAAATACAATTCCCTAATAAAGTATATTAAAATGTTTAACACCACTTTCCCTATAAAGTCAACTGAAACAGTGAGTACACTTTTACTGGTTGTAACAATTGAAGGGGTTTTCCAACAATACAAACTAAACCCTTTGAATAAGGGTTAAGTATCTAATGTGAGGGGGTCTGACCACTGGGATCCCCATAAATTATAAGAGCAGGGGTCTCCAGTTTCCTGTATTTAATCATATGGTAGTAATGTGCAGTCATTGTGTGTTGAAATTGTCAATTATGCAATGTTACTATTGGTAATGTTGGGTTCACAGGAGCCATTAACTTTGAAATATTATAAAGCCAACATCAAGTATTACACAAAAGAAACAGACAACTAAAGAAAAGAGATGGTCATATAGTATAATCACTAGAAGGAAAAACCTTTGGGAGGCGTTGTCCAAATTATACCTTTAGTCTAAACTGTACCTAAAAACAGAACATCTGCTCTGATAAGTTTTATGCCCTAAAGTACATGTATTTCCCCCCTATTATACCCTTCTTTTTATGAATTCTGGATAAATTTAAATACATTTGTGGGACGTCTTTAATTAAGGTGGTCATAGTCCTCACTAAAACCACTTATACACTGTTCTATATCTTCATTGTTGAATTTAGGTGACTATAACCCCATAGACCAATAGCAATGACATCTTCTGGGAGGTATACTGTATATTTTTAATGGAATTTCCCTTGAATGTTATGTGAATGCTGTAATGTGAATATTATTCCAATGAAAGAACTTTATTATAAATATGTTTGGATAAACAGTATCCATTTTAAGCCTATAAAACTTAGCTGCTTGGTGCTAGAACATTTTCTTCATAAGCATTGTGCTTTATAATGAGATCAGAAGAGACTACCAATATAAAGAAAAATATTTTCGATATAGCTAGTTTCCAAATGGCCTGCCTTGTAGGTACTTCAGGCAAGTGTTCTATATGACTAATTGAAAATACTTGCCTGGTTCCAATCATAAAAGTGTAAGGAGGTACTTCTAGCAATCTCATAAAAGTTAGGCCATATGCTCAACAAAGGCACAATGCACTGAGGTACTAAAAATCAAATAAAAGCAAATTCAACCCTTGAGTTTAAGTAGAGTTTATGAATAATTGTAGACAACTGCATTCAACTTTTCAATGGACAAATTCTTGTTTCAGATCCATTGTATAATAGTAGGCTGCATAGTACCCCTGGGTTTACCCCCGACCCCAATAGTTAACTTTTAACCATGCTTATACTTTAGTATCTGAGTGTGCCAAAAGTGGAAATGTTTTTGTTACATATTGGTCAGAGTTTTATATACAAAGCCCAAAGTACCATATATGCAGTCATATGCATGATAGTCAGTATATGCATTGACTATCACAAACAAATACATACAAACCGGATTCCCAAAAAGTTGGGACACTATACAAATCGTGAATAAAAACTGAATGCAATGATGTGGAGGAGCCAACTGCTAATATTTTATTCAGAATAGAACATAAATCACGGAACAAAAGTTTAAACTGAGAAAATGTACCATTTTAAGGGAAAAATATGTTGAATTAGAATTTCATGGTGTCAACAAATCCCCAAAAAGTTGGGACAAGGCCATTTTCACCACTGTGTGGCATCTCCCCTTCTTCTTACAACACTCAACAGACGTCTGGGGACCGAGGAGACCAGTTTCTCAAGTTTAGAAATTGTCACGGCAGACGTACACTCTGTACACAAGATAACACACCAACCAGGCTCTGGACGAGAGACAGGGGAATTGTCACCTCCTAGCTTATCCCTGACCTCTTTCCCTGCACTGCTCAGCCCACAGCAGACCTTGAAGGTAGGTGTGCTAGTGTCCTCCAGCCTGGGCTGACAAAAACCCTGAACTCCCTAAGATGGTGAAGTGGGGAGATAGGAGCAGTCTGCTCGCACAGAACCTGGATGGACTAGAAGACACAAACAACCGAACTAGAAATGACACTTATCTCTGAGAGCAGGAACTGACAGCCAACCTTCCCTCCAAGCTTCCCAGACCAGAATGAACAGTATAATCCGCTCGGGGCACTGGGCAGTGTGCTATTTAAGCTAAAGACCCCACCCAGTGCACCTGATGAGAGGCGGATCCAGCACAGCTCCAAAGCAACCACTAAACTAGTGCTGCTATCCTGGCTGACCTCCGCACATCGTCAGAGTGGGGCATGACAGAAATAGGAATGCTCTCCCATTCTTGTCTAATACAGGCCTCTAACGGTTCAATCGTCTTGGGCCTTCTTTGTTGCACCTTCCTCTTTATGATGCGCCAAATGTTCTCTATAGGTGAAAGATCTGGACTGCAGACTGGCCATTTCAGTACCTTCTCCTACGCAGCCATGATGTTGTGATTGATGCAGAATGTGGTCTGGCATTATCTTGTTGAAAAATGCAGGGTCTTCCCTGAAAGAGATGACGTCTGGATAGGAGCATATGTTGTTCTAGAACCTAAATACATTTTTCTGCATTGATGATGCCTTTCCAGACATGCAAGCTGCCCATGCCACAATCACTCATGCAACCCCATACCATCAGAGATGCAGGCTTCTGAACTGAGCGTTGATAAAAACTTGGGTTGTCCTTGTCCTCTTTAGTCCGGATTACATGGCGTCCCAGATTTCCAAAAAGAACTTCGAATTGTGACTCGTCTGACCACAGAACAGTCTTCCATTTTGCCACACTCAATTTTAAATGATCCCTGGCCCAGTGAAAACGCCTGAGCTTATGGATCTTGCTTAGAAATGGCTTCTTCTTTGCACTGTAGAGTTTCAGCTGGCAACGGCGGATGGCACGGTGGATTGTGTTCACTGACAATGGTTTCTGGAAGTATTCCTGAGGCCATTCTGTGATTTCCTTTACAGTAGCATTCCTGTTTGTGGTGCAGTGTCGTTTAAGGGCCCGGAGATCACGGGCATCCAGTATGGTTTTACGGCCTTGACCCTTACGCACAGAGATTGTTCCAGATTCTCTGAATCTTCAGATGATGTTATGCACAGTTGATGATGATAGATGCAAAGTCTTTGCAATTTTTCGCTGGGTAACACCTTTCTGATATTGCTCCACTATCTTTCTGCGCAACATTGTGGGAATTGGTGATCCTCTACCCATCTTGGCTTCTGAGAGACACTGCCACTCTGAGAAGCTCTTTTTATACCCAATCATGTTGCCAATTGACCTAATTAGTGTTAATTGGTCTTCCAGCTCTTCGTTATGCTCAAATTTACTTTTTCCAGCCTCTTATTGCTACTTGTCCCAACTTTTTGGGGATTTGTTGACACCGTGAAAATTTGAATCAACGTATTTTTCCTTTAAAATGATACATTTACTCGGATTAAACGTTTGATCTATTATCTACGTTCTATTACAAATAAAATATTGACATTTGCCATCTCCACATCATTGCATTCAGTTTTTATTCACAATTTGTTTAGTGTCCCAACTTTTTTGGAATCCGGTTTGTACATACTGTATATACCCCATCAGCCGTAACATTAAAAGCAGTGACAGGTGACGTGAAAAACTTTGATATGTTAATAACATACTGTACAGTCGTGGCCAAAAGTTTTGAGAATGACATAAATATTAGTTTTCACAAAGTTCGCTGCTAAACTGCTTTTAGATCTTTGTTTCGGTTGTTTCTGTGATGTAGTGAAATGTAATTACACGCACTTCATACATTTCAAAGGCTTTTATCGACAATTACATGACATTTATGCAAAGAGTCAGTATTTGCAGTGTTGGCCCTTCTTTTTCAGGACCTCTGCAATTCGACTAGGCATGCTCTCAATCAACTTCTGGGCCAATTCCTGACTGATAGCAACCCATTCTTTCATAATCACTTCTTGGAGTTTGTCAGAATTAGTGGGTTTTTGTTTGTCCACCCGCTTCTTGAGGATTGACCACAAATTCTCAATGGGATTAAGATCTGGGGAGTTTCCAGGCCATGGACCCAAAATGTCAATGTTTTGGTCCCCGAGCCACTTAGTTATCACTTTTGCCTTATGGCACGTGCTGGAAAATGCATTGTTCTTCACCAAACTGTTGTTGGATTGTTGGAAGAATTTGCTGTTGGAGAGTGTTTTGGTACCATTCTTTATTCATGGCTGTGTTTTTGGGCAAAATTGTGAGTGAGCCCACTCCCTTGGATGAGAAGCAACCCCACACATGAATGGTCTAAGGATGCTTTACTGTTGGCATGACACAGGACTGATGGTAGCGCTCACCTTTTCTTCTCCAGGCAAGCCTTTTTCCTGATGCCCTAAACAATCAGAAAGAGGCTTCATCGGAGAATATGACTTTGCCCCAGTCCTCAGCAGTCCATTCACCATATTTTCTGCAGAAGATCAATCTGTCCCTGATGTGTTTTTTGGGAGAGCAGTGGCTTCTTTGCTGCCCTTCTTGACACCAGGCCATCTTCCAAAAGTCTTCACCTCACTGTGCGTGCAGATGCGCTCACACCTGCCTGCTGCCATTCCTGAGCAAGCTCTGCACTGGTGGCACTCCGATCCCGCAGCTGAATCCTCTTTAGGATACGATCCTGGCGCTTGCTGGACTTTCTTGGATGCCCTAAAGCCTTCTTAACAAGAATTGAACCTCTTTCCTTGAAGTTCTTGATGATCCTATAAATTGTTGATTGAGGTGCAATCTTAGTAGCCACAATATCCTTGCCTGTGAAGCCATTTTTATGCAACGCAATGATGGCTGCACGCGTTTCTTTGCAGGTCACCATGGTTAACAATGGAAGAACAATGATTTCAAGCAGGTCAAGTCTGCCATTTTAACCCAATCAGCCTGACATAATGATCTCCAGCCTTGTGCTCGTCAACATTCTCACCTGAGTTAACAAGACAATTACTGAAATTATCTCAGCAGGTCCTTTAATGACAGCAATGAAATGCAGTGGAAAGGTTTTTTGGGGATTAAGTTAATTTTCATAGCAAAGAAGGACTATGCAATTCATCTGATCACTCTTCATAACATTCTGGAGTATATGCAAATTGCTATTATAAAAACTTAAGCAGCAACTTTTCAAATTTCCAATATTTATGTAATTCTCAAAACTTTTGGCCACAACTGTATATGTGATGTATATTAGGCAGAAAGTGAAAAGCCAGTTCTTGAAGTCGATATGTTGGAAACAGGAAAAATGGACAATTGTAAGAATGTGAGCATCTTTGACAAGGACCAAGTTGTGAGGACTGGATACAATCCAACGGCTCAGGCAGCACTCCAAGTGATACTAGTTGATGGGTACGTGATTCGGCAGGGAGAGGGATAGGTCGAAAATCCCCACAGCAATGGATAATCCAAACCAAAAAAGACAGAGGCAGCACTACAATGTATGTAGAAGAACTGTGCTATTTTATTGCAGATATGACCCTTCAGCTAACAAAAAGAGATGTCGCGAACATCAAATTTTCCGTTCGCGGATGGCGAACACGAATTTTCGCAAATGTTCGCGAACGGGCCAACCGCCATTGACTTAAATGGGCAGGCGAATTTTAAAACCCACAGGGACTCTTTCTGGACACAATAGTGATGGAAAAGTTGTTTCAAGGGGACTAACACCTGGACTGTGGCATGCCGGAGGGGGATCCATGGCAAAACTCCCATGGAAAATTACGTAGTTGACGCAGAGTCGGGTTTTAATCCATAAAGGGCACAAATCACCTAACATTCCTAAATTGTTTGGAATAACGTGCTTTAAAGCATCAGGTATGATGTTGTATCGATCAGGTAGTGTAACGGTTACGCCCGCTTCACAGTGACAGACCAAACTCCCTGTTTAACGCACCGCAAACAACTGCAAACAGTCCATTTGCACAACCGCAAACCTCCATTTGCAGAAGGTTGGATACCAAGCTAGCCATGTCCTGTTCCTTGTCCTCACTGATGTCATTGAAGGTCTCTTCCTCCACCCAGCCACGTACAACACCAAGGGTCCCCGAAAGGTGACAACAAGCCCCCTGGGACGCCTGCTGTGTTTGGTCTTCCACCTCCTCAAAGCCACCTTCCTGCTCTGACTCCTCTTCTTCAGACTCCTCTCTCTGCGTTGCCTCTTTGTGTTATTATAAGGTGTGTTAAGTAGTACTATTCCTATCACTTTAATCCCTGTTACGTCCCCTATTAGGGGACATGTATATGGCATCGATTTTAGGAACCGGGAGATGGAAAAAGATGCTTGGTCGGTCCTCCTACTTCAAATTTGGGGCAATGCGCGTGCAATCTAATGTGCCACCAGATATGAGTGGCGTGTTAAGTAGTAGTATTCTTATCAGTTTAATCCCTGTTACGTCCCCTATCAGGGGACGTGTATGGAATAGATTTTAGACAACCGCAAAGAGTTGTCAATATTTGACACACTCATGACATAAATTTTATTTCTCTATGCGTCAATTTTGGTGTAGTGATGACTGTGCTCGTGCGCATGTTTGGGAGATTGCAGGCGATGGGGGTTTTTCAAAGTCTATGGTCGTGCTGAGATAGTTCAGTGACAGTTAAGTGACCCAGAAAACAATGATTCTGCAGTGTGGGCCCATTGTTGGCCTAGTAGGCTTTAATGATCACCTTAGATGATCACAAAGAATGTTTTTTCTATGCAAAATTATCCAGCCGATCGCTTTTGGTCTGTTAATAATGAAGCAACAACCTTATCATCTGGGGTGTGCCAACATTGCCATTGCCAACACACTCATAGAGGTGGTCGCTTCATTGTGATACGCAAGCCCCTTCACTACAACAAGGTAACGATCACAAAGGGGAATTGACACATGTATGTGCCTTTTTTTTTGTTTTGTTTTTGCAGCCACAGTGCAGCACCAGAGGCCAGAAAAATTAGGCATACCCGAAATATTAGGTATTGTTGCAGCCGCTGCTGTAGCAGCGACCAGAAAAATTGATGTTTTCCAGGCAGAAAGTGCACTAAAACATTGCGGCTTGAACCCTAGTTGGTGGCGGATAAGTCACGCAAGTCATCCGGCATGCAGAGATAAAAAATAGTCCATAAAATAGTCCAATAGTCCATTTTTAGTCCAAGGCAGCTCATCTCATCAGGCCTTTTTTAGTCGAATGTATCGCCCACTGTCAGTCCCTTCGGGATCCATGTCTCATTCATCTTAATAAAGGTGAGGTAATCTAGACTTTTTTGACCTAGGCGACTTCTCTTCTCAGTGACAATACCTCCTGCTGCACTGAAGGTCCTTTCTGACAGGACACTTGAAGCGGGGCAGGTCAGAAGTTCTATCGCAAATTGGAATAGCTCAGGCCACAGGTCAAGCCTGCCCACCCAGTAGTCAAGGGGTTCATCGCTCCTCAGAGTGTCGATATCTGCAGTTAAGGCAAGGTAGTCTGAGTCGTTCTCTGAGGGTGGACCCCGAAGGGCTGTGGCGATGCGTAGGACTTAAAAAGCTCTACATGTCCTCCATCAACAACACGTCTGTAAAGCATCCTGTCCTTGCAGGCGTGGTCGTAGTAGGAGGAGGATTACTTTCACTTCTTCCCCTGTTAGATTCCTGTTGTGCTGTGACATCACCCTTATACGCTGTGTAAAGCATACTTTTTAATTTATTTTGGAACTGCTGCATCCTTTCCGACTTCCGGCAATTCGGTAACATTTCAGGCACTTTCTGCTTATACCAGGGGCCGGGGGTCTAGTAGCGTGGACACCCAGTACAGGTCGTTCTCCCTCAGCCTTTTTATATGAGGGTCCCTCAACAGGCACAACAGCATGAAAGACCCCATTTGCACAAGGTTGGATACCGAGCTACTCATGTCCCGTTCCTCGTCCTCACTGAAGGTCTGTTCTTCCCCCCAGTCCTGTGTTAGCCAGTCAACTATGTCCTCAGAACTTTTCGAGTTCAGGGTACGTGGCCTCTGAACACTGGGCATTATTCTAGGGCCAAAGGGAATCACAGCACCATGACCACGACTGCCCCTACGGGGTGGCCTGCCTCTGCTTATCATTTTTTTTAGATTAGTTTAGTTGTACTATGCGTGCAAGCTACTGTGACACCAGATATGAGTGGCACTTGACACTGGCAGTAGTTGGCAGAGTAGACGCTGTAGGCCTGACACACATGCTTGTAGACAACTAACTGCTATTTTATTACAGTCAAAATTATTTTATTTTTTTTTAAATGCAAGCTACTGTGACACCAGATATGAGTGGCACTGGAAGAAGTTGGCAGAGTAGACGCTGTAGGCCTAACACACACGCTTGCAGACAACTAACTGCTATTATATTACAGTCAAAATTTTTATTTATTTTTTAAATGCAAGCTTCTGTGACACCAGATATGAGTGGCATTGGTGGCACTGGCAGAAGTTGGCAGAGTAGACGTTGTAGGCCTAACATACACGCTTGCAGACAACTAACTGCTATTATATTACAGTCAAAATTTGTATTTATATTTTTTAAATGCAAGCTACTGTGACACCAGATATGAGTGGCACTGGCAGAAGTTGGCAGAGTAGATGCTGTAGGCCTAACACACACACTTGCAGACAACTAACTGCTATTATATTACAGTCAAAAAATTATTATTTTTTTTTTAATGCAAGCTACTGTGACACCACATATGAGTGGCACTGTCAAGGATGTTGTAGGGGAGAACACCAAAGGACAACAAGAAGGAAGGGAAAAGACACTAGGCCTCACCGCTAAGAAAGGAAAAGGGTCACCACCTAAAAAACCCTGCTCCTGGCCCTAACTCCTATCCGTATGGGCACCTCTCGATGGTAGAGATGCCCATACACAGGAACCTAGAAAACCCTGGTGGCCCTCAGTTGCCCTGATAGTAATGACCGGGCAGAGACAACCCACTCCTTCCCTGGTGAAGGAACCAGCGTCTCACTGAGGCCTAGTAAACAACAAAGGTGAGCGGGAATACAAAACACAACAAGCGGAACACTTAACTTCTGAGGCTGACGGATGATGGACGAACAGGACTTCACCATGAACCACACTCCAGCTCTTCCAAAACCAAATGAAGCTATCCAGAGCAAGGAGTGATGGGTAAAGTCAGACTAAATAGGGGGAGGTGAAGGTCACATGATCCACACCTGAACAGGGTGTGTGGACATACCAGCAACACACAGACAAAGTGAAACCAAAAGAGGCTGTCCGATAACTAATGTGCAGATATTCTTTCAGACCTTCTCAAACCTGTCACCGGCGTGACAGTACCCCCCTTCTACGGGTGACCTCCGGGCACCCAGGACCAACCTTATCAGGATGAGCTCTGTGGAATGCTCTCACCAGATGGCTAGCATTAACATCGGTCGCTGGAACCCACATCCTCTCCTCTGGTCCGTACCCTCTCCAATGAACGAGATACTGGAGGGATCTCCGGAGAACTCGGGAGTCCACAATCCTGCTTATCTGAAATTCTAAATTGCTGTCCACCATGACAGGAGCGGGAGGCAAGGAGGACGGTTCAACAGGTTCAACACATTTCTTTAATAACAATTTATGAAATACGTTATGGATTTTCAATGCCTGAGGAAGTTCAAGACGGAAGGCTACAGGGTTAACAATGGCAGTGATCTTACATGGACCAATAAATCTTGGTCCCAACTTCCAAGAAGGTACCTTAAGTTTAATGTTTCTTGTAGACAGCCACACAGAATCACCCACTCTCAGGTCCGGACCACTCATACGTCTCCTGTCAGCCGCACGCTTATACCTGTTGCCCATCTTCCCAGGTTATTTTGGATTTTCTGCCAAATAGAAGACAAATAAGGGGAAAATCGTTCCTCCTCAGGAATGCCGGAATTATGAGCACCAGAAAATGTACCAAACTGTGGATGAAACTCATATGCCCCAAAAAACAGCGACTTATCAGTGGATTCCTGTCTACGGTTATTTATAGCAAACTCAGCTAACAACAAAAATGAAGACCACTGTCCCTGATTCTCTGAAACAAAACATCTCAAGTAAGTCTCCAGATTCTGATTAGTGCGATCCGTCTGTCCATTCGACTGAGGATGAAAAGCCGAAGAGAAGAACAATTGTACACCCAGACGAGTACAGAACGCTCTCCAGAATCTGGAAACAAACTGAGTCCCTCTATTGGACACCACATCAGAGGGAATGCCATGTAGTTTCACGATGTTGTCGACAAACACCTGCGCAAGAGTTTTAGCATTGGGTAGACTAGGTAATGCAATAAAGTGTGCCATTTTACTAAAACGATCGACAACCACCAGAATCACAGTCTTTCCCGAAGAATTCGGTAAATCTGTGATAAAATCCATGGACAAGTGGGTCCACGGTCTGGACGGGATGGGCAATGGAAGCAGAGATCCGGAAGGCAGAGTATGTGTCACCTTAGCACGTGCACAGGTACCACAGGCTGACACATAGTCCTCAATACACTTACACAACCCCGACCACCAGAATCTGCGAGAGATGAGATCGACAGTCGATCTGCTCCCAGGGTGCCCAGCAAGCACCGTACAGTGATGTTCCTCGAACACCTTGCAACGTAATTCGAAGGGAACAAACAATTTCCCCTGAGGACAAGAGTCCAGAGCATCCTCCTGTGCCTCCAACACCCTGGCCTCGAGATCAGGATAAATAGCGGATATAACCACCCCTTCAGATAAAATGGGACTAGGGTCATTAGACTCACCCCCCCTCCCCAGGAAAGCTACGTGACAAAGCATCCGCCTTGACGTTCTTAACCCCAGGGCGATAAGTGACGATGAAGTTAAATCTGGTAAAAAACAATGACCATCTGGCCTGCATTGGGTTCAGTCGTTTAGCCGACTCCAAGTAGGCCAGATTCTTGTAATCCGTAATTACCGTAATGTACCGTACTGGGTGAAGGACCCTGCGACAATATTGCTCCTACCCCAACCTCAGACGCGTCACCCTCAACAATAAATGGCTGGGACACGTCCAGTTGCACCAGAATAGGGGCCGAAGCAAAACATTCTTTCATAGCAGAAAAGGCCTTTAATGCCGCATCAGACCGGATAGAAATATCAGCACCCTTCCTAGTCATGTCTGTTAAAGGTTTAACCACCGATGAATAGTTCAAGATAAATTTATGGTAGTAGTTGGTAAACCCCAAAAACCGCATAAGCGCTTTAAGATTTTCGGGTGGATCCTAGTCCAACAAGGCACAGACCTTCTCAGGATCCATACGAAAACCTGAGGATGAGAGCAAGTAACCCAGAAATTGCACTTCCTGTACAGAAAATACACACACACGCTTGCAGACAACTAAATGCTATTATATTACAGTCAAAATTTATTTTTATTTTTTTATACAAGCTACTGTCACACCAGATATGAGTGGCACTGGTGGCACTGTGTACTGGCAGTAGTTGGCACAGTACACGGTGTAGGCCTGACACACACGCTTGCAGGCAACTAACTGCAATTATATTACAGTCAAAAAAGTTTTTGTTTTTTTTATGCAAGCTACTGTGACACCAGATATGAGTGGTGGCACTGGGCAAGTGGGCACAGTATACGCTGTGAGCCTGACACACACACTGGCAGGCAACTGCAATTAGATTACAGAGAAAAAAAAAAAAAGCAGACTGATGTACTAGCCCTAAAAAGGGCTTTTTGGGGTGCTGTCAGGACGCTGTCCTTACAGCAGAGATCAGATGAGTCTTTCAGGACTGGAGTGGACACTGAATACACTAGCCTAGCAATCGATTTCCCTATTTAATCAGCAGCAGCTATACTGTCCCTCCTCTCACTAAGAATGCAGCTTCCGAATGAATCTAAAATGGATGCTGTCCAGGAGGTGGGAGGGTCTGGGAGGGAGGGTATGCTGCTGATTGGCTGGAATGTGTCTGCTGACTGTGAGGTACAGGGTCAAAGTTTGCTCAATGATGATGAATAGGGGACGGACCGAACATCGCCTATGTTCGCCCGCAGCGGCGAACGCAAACAAGCAATGTTCGCCGGGAACTGTTCGCCGGCGAATAGTTCGGGACATCTCTAATACTGTTATGTCCATAATTTTCTTTCGATGTGTGGTAAAGATAAGAAAATTATTTCTACCAATTTAGAATTCAATCCAAATTTTCTGAGATTTAGCTCAAATGAGTCAGAGAGAGAGAGAGAGAGAGAATATCCATCGTATAATGTTCCCCATGGAAACACATATGCAAATGGAAAGGAAAACTGAGAAACTCACTCACCAGATATAATGTTGGTATCCTAAATCAATGCTTAGCTTTTTAAAAGGGCTTAAAGAATAACTTGCATAATCCAAAAAGCCAGCATCTCATTTGCTGGGTGATTACCCTTGAACAGAGAAAATAAACTTAGCTAGTAGAGAGGCCTTTGAGAGTCTGACCGTACTGTTTGTCATTATGGAGAGTGCCTAGAATGCATGAGAAGTGTTGTAGGCCAAGAAACACTTCTCTAGATTTCTGGAAAAATGTATGCAAATTAGCATATCTTACATCGGATCAGAGAGGCTTAGCTTTCTTTTCCTTTTGGAAGAAAAGCTAATTTGAAAATTTGGTTTTCTGGGAAAGATATTCAAATTAGCTTTCTTTCCAAAAGGGAAACAAAGCTAAGCCTCTCTGATGAAAGCATAAGTAAGATATGCTAATTTGAATATATTTCCCTAGAAACCCAGAGCAGTGTTGCCTGGACTACAATACTCCTCAAGCATACTAGGCAGTAACCATAATAAGAAAGGATACCCCCCCCCCCCCCTTCCTCCAAGGCCTCTCAGCTGGTTAAGCCAGATTTTTCTGCTCTACACTGATAAAGGATAATCCCCTAGAAAGAGCTATGAGTAAATTAAATGCTGGGTTAGCTATTATACCTATTATCCATGTTGTTCTTTAAGGCTTATTTAAAAGGCTGAGCATTGGCTTTAGATAGCTGTATTACAACTGGTGGTGTGAAATATTCAGTATTGTTTTGGTGCAAAAACTGATTTGTACATCTTTTTCACTGAGTAACGTTACATGTTGGCTGGTCTTTTCTCTCTGTGCCCAAAATTTTTGGGGGGGAATTCAGATGAACTGGAAATAAATGGATTTGACAAGTTTGCTCATGGAGCGCCACCTCCTCTTCAAACAGCTGAAAGACGGTGGTGCCGGGTGTCGGACCCAAGCCTATCAGATATTGATGTCCTATTCTGATGATGAGTCATCAATATTAACGTCTGGACAACCCCTTTAAGGGCTAAGACAAGGACTCCCTTAGAACTTGCACCACAGGTTAGCCTGAAACTATCGGACCGTGGTTATAGAGGATCCACTACCTGTATATATACAGTAGCTGATTTTTTTTATTTTGCCCCAGTAAAATGTTTCAGTTTTGTATATATGTACACTGTGATATATCAACATCAGATGAACCTGTCAGTCTATCTGTTGAGCCTAAGAAGCTTGGTTTTACAATCTCAAATGCAATTTTCACATGTTTAAGTGAAAATGAACTGATAAGGATTATGTGAAAGAAAATCTCATTTCATTTTTCCTATTGCCACACTCAGTAGCAAATCTGCAAAAGTTTGAAAGATTTTTAATAAACTTCGAAATTATATTTATGGTGTTTAATTCATAGAATTCAAGATGCTCCTGTCAAATGTATCTACAATACAACATATTACCGTAACATTAAAGGTTACATATTAGGTATACATATTATTTTTTTAATCGGTTTTTATTTTATGATTGTGGCTTTTTAATTCTATTTCCTGAGCATGATTATGGGAGCAACCATCTTGCACAATAGTTGCTGTTCATTGACTTTGTTTGTTAATGTTCATTGACATCTATAGGACAGGTTTGTAGACATGGTTTGTGATCTGCTCAGACGTCATTATACAAGCTGTGACCAACTTATTCTGAATGGTGATTCCTGGGTTACCATTTTGACCTAACATCTTTTTAGAAATATTTACGATGACTGATAAAGGAATATTGTCTGACAAAAATGTGATCAGATTGGATTTTTTTTTTTTTACTAAAGACAGATGACTTTTCTTTTTACTGTCTCATTGATCTGTCAGTTTTTGCCTGTGAGGCTGTTAGTCAAATCCTTTATATTATTAGTCTGGACTCTGGATGATTAATCACCAATGTTCTGGCCAATCACAGTGTTATGTCTATGTCCATCTTAAGAGCTTTCTAAGTGGATCTTTGGATCAGTGGCTCACCAGATAACTATAGTTTAAAGAGGTTTTTCTTAGAATTAATAATGATGGCTTATCCTCAGGATAGGTCATCATTATTACATATCAGAGAAATTCAGAGTCCCAGCATACCCACCATATATCTGTTCCAGGGAGCCGCTGCACCGGAGCTGTTATGAGAGATGCAAGCTCCTAGCAGCTTTCCAAGGACAGCACCATACATTGTATAGTGGCAGTGCTTGGTATTGCAGCTCAGCCCTATTGGCTTGAATGCAGTTAGGTCAATGGACCAATTTACAGAGATGTCACTGGCTTATGAAGAAGCCAAGACACTTAAGGCTTTTTCTAACATCTGATCGGCGAGGGTCCCGGGAGTCGCACCCCTGCAGATCAGATATTGATGACCTATCCTGAGGATAATTCATAAATATCTTTTACTGGATAAACCTTTTAATAAAAATATGATCCATAGAAACTTAATGAAGACATGATAAAAAAGCAAAAGGGGGTTAGTCAGCACATCCTAATGCGCAGGTGCACGCTGCCATGGCTAAAAACATAGAGAAAAAAGGCAATGCAACAGCACCCTGCAAACCAGATAAAGTACAATAATGCCTTAGTCACAAAAATTTTTATAGTGCTAATGCTACACTTATTTATAAAGTGAGATGCTTGGCAAATGCATTTTGTACAAAACCATTTTAACCCGTCTGCCGAACGTCAAGGCGATCTCTGTAAGACGGGAACCTAACACTAAAATACTACCTGTTGTGCGCCATAATGGCCTCCATTACTTCCAAGGGATGCAGGTACCAACATGCATACCGAGCCAACTCCATACCTTTCCTTGTGCCAGACAGCTTCCAAAGAAAGTAGTGAGAGCAGGCCATAGCTTTATACTGAAACTAATTAAAATCAGCCTATGGGGCAGACAGGAGTGCCACACCTCCAGCGCTGTAAATCTGCAAAGAAAAGGGGGTTAGTCAGCACATCCCAATGCGCAGGTGCACGCTGCCATGGCTGAAAAAAGACAATGCAACAGCACTCTGCAAACCAGATAAAGTACAATAATGCCGGAGCCTAAGTGGGAAGTTGGAGAAGGTGCGTGCGATTACCGTAGCCCCTCCACTCGAGTCAGAGGAATTATTTTCCCATCCATTCCCAGACCTTACCGATGTGCAGCCATTCTTGGTATCGGATCAGGAAGAGGAGGTAGCAACAGCTGCCAACCAGTGGTCTGACGACAGTACCCAGATCAGCCTACGGATGGAGGTCCCCGCTGTTGCTACCTACTCTGAAATTTCTAATGTCAGTGGTGGTGAAGGTGACGATAATGACGTGTCGATGGATGTCACGTGGGTGCCCACAAGAGAGGAAAAGGAGAGGAGTTCAGAGGGAGAAACGGAGCAGCTGATGGGGTTTAAGCAGACACCTGGCTTCACATCACCGAGCCCAGTGGAAGCAATACCATCAGAACCCACAAAGCCACACTCCTGGTGCTCCACGTCCTGCCTCTTCTCCTCTCTCCTCCCATTTGTCCTCCACCTTCTACCGTGCCGTTGTCGCGTTCATCTGGCAAAAGGCAGGCTTCCGTGGCCCAAATGTTCGATTGTAAAAAGTTGATGACGCCGGATAACCCTCATGCTCAAAAGCTGACCGCTGGCTTGTCGGACCTGCTAGCCCGCCAACTACTGCTATATAAACCGATGGACTTGGAGCCCTTTAGAAAATTTGTGGCCATTGGCACACAGCAATAGAAGGTCCCCGGAAGAAAAAATTTCTCCCAGAAGGGCATCCTAGAGCTATATGGCCACGTTCAGAGGCAAGTGAATGTATCTCTGGCACACAGTGTCTGTGCCAAGATACTTCTGACCAAAGACACGTGGTCTAGCAAACATGGGCAGGGAAGGTACATAACTTTTACTGCCCACTGGGTGAACCTTATGACAGCTGTCAAGCATGCAACCCGTGGCACCCGTCTGGATTTGGTGTTACTGCCACGGATTGCATGCAGGCCTGCCTCTTCTTCTCCTCCTCCTATTCTATCCTCCGTCTCCTCCTCGGCTGACTCCTCCTTTTCCACTGCTACCTCCTCTTCCACTGCTCCCCCCAAGCTCCCCAGAACCTATTCAACGTGCCAGGTGAGATGTTGCCATGCTGTGCTGTGGCTGTTGTGCCTGGAAGCCAAGAGCCACACCGTTCCTGCATTGCTTTCAGCCCTGTGGTCATAGGCCAATCAGTGGCTAACCCCGCTCAATTTAACAGTTGGTAAAGTTATGTGCGACAACGGTGCCAATCTGCTGAGCGCGCTGAAACAGGGCAAAATGACACACGTGCATGGCACACATCCTGAACTTAGTATTGCAGTGATTCCTTGCCAAATACCCTGGGGTCCAGGACATCTTGAGGAAGGCCAGGAAAATCTCTGGCCATTTTAGAAGATTTTACACGGCAATGGCTCGCCTTGCTGATGTTCAGCGGCGACACCACCTGCCCGTCAGACGTCTGATTTGTGACCGCCTGACGCACTGGAACTCCACCTTGTACATGCTTGATAGGTTGCTCCAGTGTCGTTAATGAGTAGCTCTGGAATTGCCGTACTACAGTTATTTTGGTCAGTTGGGGACCGTTTTTTATATGATAGTTATTAAAAGTTAAGATTTACGGTGATATAAGTGATATATGCTGTTAATGACTACCTGTACAAACTCTGCAGCAGGAAAAGTTCTGGGGAGCTTGGTTTCTTTTCACCGCGCCAGTGGCTGCTCATGCGCGATGCATGCAGACTTCTGCGGCCATTTGATGAGATCACCAAACTGGTCAGTCGCAGCCATGGCGCCATCAGTGACATCGTACCTTAAGCCTTCTTTCTGGCGCGTGCATTGAGTCATGTCATTGATCAAGCCGTCGAGGAGCAGGAGCTGGAAGATGAGGAAGTTGCAATGCTGAATTAATTCCCAAGTGGGGCTACTCCATCTGAGACAAGTCAGCAGGAGTCTGAAGAGGAGTCAGAGGAGGATGGTGCCTAGGGGGAGGAGGAGGAGCATGAAGAGCAGGCTTTAAACTTTTCGGGTATCCATGGTGTTGTCCGTGGATGGGGGGAGGAGACAGAGGACGACATTCTCCTTGGCGATGATCAGGAGCCAGGGCGCTCCACGGCTTCCAATGTAGTGCAGATGAGGGCATTTATTCTCCAGTGTGTGAAGAGGGACACCCGTATAAAAAGCATAAAGAGCAAGGATAAGTACTGGGTGGCAACGTACTTAGACCCCCAGTACAAATACAAAATGGTGGACATGTTACCATTTATCACAGTGGACTGGCAGAATGCAGCATTTACAGGCCTTGCTGCGAGAGATGCTGCATTATGCTGTTGTGGGTGCTGGCAGAGGAATTTCCACCCACAGAGAAACAGGTGCGGATACCATGCAAGAAGAGGGCGGTTTGAAGATGTTTTGGTCACTTCGGATATGAGATCATTCTTGCAGACAACCCATCGACAGCCGCCCTCCGAATCCAGCCTCAGGGAATGCCTAGACCGACAGGTGTCTGACTACATCAGCTTAAGGTCCAATGTGGACGCTCTGAGAAGAAAGGAACCCCTGGACTACTGGGTATGCAGGCTTGACCTGTGGCCAGAGCTGGCACAATTTGCCATGGAACTCTTGCCTTGCCACTCGTCAAGGGTCCTGTCCAAAAGGATGTTAAGTGCAGCAGGGGGGATCGTGACCGATAAGCGCACTCGCCTAGCTCACAACAGTGTGGACTACCTCACATTTCTAAAAATGAATGAGGCATGGATCTTGGAGGAATTCAACACCTGTAATGACTATGTTTAATTGAATTTCCTCATGCCAGCCCACACATATCTGCCACCACCCAGAACAAAGAATGGCCCCTGTCTTATGTAAATACAGCGGCATAAAAGGCCTTTTCTGTCTGGTGAATGCCTAATGTTTGGGGCCTGTACTCCCCTGGCCTGCAGTAAAATTGGTATCCAATGACCGTCTAATATACCTCCAGCCACATAATCACTTGATCTTTTCTGTACGGTGAATGCCTAATTGTTGGGGCCTCGGAGGAATTCAACACCTATGATGACATGTTATCGAATTTCACCTATTATCATTTGGGGTTTATTCAAGAGGGGGGATTTAGTTTGTCACTGTCCATTATGTGGGACTATTTGTGCACTTCTAGTAAGTATTACGTGGCTGCAAATATTACCTGAAGGGTTTTCAGCTTCGCCTTCCATTAAAGTGAATGGGGCCCGCCGCGAACTTGCGGTTTGCAAACATTTGATCACGTTCCCTCGATCGCGTTTGTGAATCGTCCCGGCCGATGTTAGTCCATCACTATCTGCCATATAGCAGTTCGAAGGGCGAGAACCCAGTAGAGGCCTGGGGCACCTCTCGCACTGCGAACATGAGATAGGTCAGAAGTTCCCAGTCCCTCCCATCTTTGGACACCACTCTTTTTAACATGTTTTTCAATGTTTGATTAAATCTCTCTACCAGGCCATCCGTTTGCGGATGATGCACGGATGTCTGTAGCTGTTTTATGTGGATTAACTTACAGAGCTCCCTCATGATCTTGGACATAAAAGTGGTCCCTTGGTCAGTCAGAACCTCTTTAGGTAGTCCCACTCAGGAAAATATCTCTATTAACTCCTTAGCTATGAGTTTGGCTGATGTATGTCGCAGTGGCACCGCCTCCGGGTACCGAGTGGCGTAGTCAAGGACGACCAAGTTGTGTTGTGCTTCGGAACTGGGCCTATGAGATCCATAGCGATTTGCTCGAACGAGACCTCGATAATCAGGAGAGGCATCAGGGGGCTCCGAAAATGTGGCTGGGGGCTATTTATCTGGCAGATTGGGCAAAAACTCTTCTACCTCTCTGAACACACTGGGCCAGTTAAACCGCTGTAGTATCCGGTCCTACGTTTTCTGCCACCCTAAGTGACCCCCAAGAACATGTTGGTGGGCAAGCTCCAATACGAGCTTGCGATATGCCTTGGGCACCATCAGCTGTTCAATATGCTCACCCTGTAGTTGGTTTACCCAATACAGCATTTCCTGGTGAACGACAAAACGGGGAAACATCGACTCAGTCCCAGGTTTTTGTGCAGACTCAGCCGGGTTAAACACCCACTGATGCACCCGCTGGGCCCGGACTAATACATTCACCCGCAGTCTCACCAGGATTTCACCCTTTACTGTTGGATAATCAGCCGCTTGATAATCCGGTAAGTCTAAATATACCTGCTGGGGTCCAGACGCCAGGAATAGAGGGACGACCTCAGCCCATTGCTTCTGGGGTAGCTTCTCTCTCACGGCTACCTTCTCGAAGATCGCCAAAAAGGTCTCAACATCATCTGTGGGGGTCATCTTGGGGATCGCAGCACGTACCGCTTTCCGGGCATCGTGGACACTCTGGGATGCTCCTGCTGCTTGTAAAGCCATCACATGTTGTAACAGCAGCTGTTTTGTTTCCTGCTGTTGCTTATTGGCCTCCCACTGTTACAGGTTAGCTTCCACAAGGGCTTTCATGGCAGCTTCCATTTTTTTGAGGGACACAGGTTGTAATCTCGCTGGTTTGATGTAAGACATACAACCGTGCCTGGAAAAACAAAAATATTTTGGCCTTCACGCCAGCCTCACTGCAGTGCATCCTCCACCAATTATGGGGATTCGCTCTGGTAGTTGGGATAAGCGGGTGCAGTACAGAGGCAAAGTACAAGTAATTCAAATGTCCATGTTTATTCATACATAAGTTTAAACAAAAACACTCTTTGCAAGGTTGGGGTTTGTTCATACCAAGTAGAAAGTTCATGCATAACAAAAAAAGTCACCTTATCAGCGGTTCTGCCTCCAGCAGTCATATTTCAGGCTTTAGGTGGCCTGCTCTCCCAATACACAGGTCTCAACTTTTCAGCCCAGCACAGGGCTCAGTTCCCACACCAGCGATTGCCAGAGCTCCTCTGCCATAGAGAGGTAATCACTCCAAGCTGACACTGCTGGCTGGGTTTTTTATAGGCCAGTCAAGACCCGGCCTGGAACGTGGGGAATAGTCATCCACCCATCACTTTGACTACTCCCAGTAAGAGCCGTCCCTGATCAGCTATACAGCCATACTAAAATAGCAAAGTGTCAATCGGCATTAGCTGCCACTGATACCTGAAAATACCGGCTCTTACTTCTCGAGGCCAGGAACCTCGGTGACACATGCCTTCTGTCAACAATGGACCCTTGTGCCTTCCTACAGCGGAAAAAGAAAAAACATATTTGCCGCTCAGCAGTATAGTTATTTCTTGTATAGGTTTTTGTGACGTGCATTAGCGTAAAAAGAAAAAAATACTTTTACCGCTCTGCTGTGCTTTTATCTGTAGTAAAGGCTTTGGTGGGGTGTTTTAGCGGGAAAAGAAAAAATATATTTGCTGTGCTGCTCAGGGGTGTAGTTATTTCTTGTTAAGCCTTTTGTGACATGTATTAGCACAAAGAAAAAATATATTTGCAGCTCAGTGGTGCAGTTATCTGTTGTAAAGGATTTTGTGGGGTGTTTTAATTTCCTTTTTATTTATTTGATCTAACAGTATGTCAGACAGAGAAGTGCCAGGCCCTGCACAGGGAAGTGGCAGAGGCCTAAATGTTTCTGGCTCTGGCAGAGGTCGCAGCATAGTAAGGGACCGTGGCAGAAGGGGTCACTTCAAGAGGCATGATCTGCCAGTCTCAGCTAGCTGGCGTGTCGTGACCAGCTACCCAGTGGTTCTTAAGTGGTTGACTTGATCTTCGAATTTGTCACAAGTGACATCAGACACCACCAGCAAAGAGTGAGTGGGTTTGTCAGAACAACCCTTAGTTGGCATAGCCCTGGAGCAGGCCATGCGCCCTTACCTGTCCTCAACCTTCCTCTGTCCTTTTCTGTTCCCAGAGCCACAGAAGTATCATTTGCTGTGGACTCAGCTCCACTATACAGCGAGGACGAGGTAGTAGAGGACAGTCAGCAGCTACTGCCCAGCCAAGATCTGGAGGTGACATCTGCCGATTTCCCCGCTAAGCGGGCAAGTAGTGATGAGGAGAGTGGCTCGGGAGCTGGTGTTGTGAGCGGTCAGGCTCCTGACCCAGAGTCCATTGAGGACATCAGTAACATGCAGACAATACTCGATGATGATGATGATGATGATGATGATGATGATGATGATGATGTAGCTGATTGCACTTTGGAGCCGGGTGATGAAGGGGCTTCATCATCATCAGGAGAAGAGGGTGTCAGCTTGCCCGTGAGCCAGCAAGTCGCTAGTGTGGGCGGGAGTCAGCAGGGTGGCAGCAGTGGGAGGTCGGGAGCCAAATTTGCGAAGGGTAGACACCTGCCTTGCAGGAGCCTACCTGCCTGGGAAGTAGTGGTGAAGAGGTTCAAGGAGGCAGTGGCGGTAGCATTCAGTCAGTGCGTAGTTTTGGTGGTCAAATCACATACTCGGCGATGTGGCAGTTTTTTCTTAAGCCGCCGGAGGAAGTGAACATGGTCATATGTAGAATCTGTGGGCAGACTATGTTGGCACTACGGCCTTGCATCAACATATGCAGCGTCACCATGCAGTGGCCTGGGAGAACCATGGCTCTGATGTGTCGGGCCAGCCTGCTGTAGCAACCACTGCATCACCCAGTGGCACGTACCCAGTTTCAGCCAGTCAAGGCTCCACCACCTCAGCCAAAGGGAGCTGTCTGTCATTCCCACCATCTGCTGGTCCCGATGCTCTTGCTCCTCTTACTCCTCGTCACTCATTACGTCAGAAATCGATCACAGAAGCGATTGCCATGAGATAACAGTATGTGTGCACTCATCCAATGGCACAGAAGCTGAATAAGCTCCTGTCCAAGTTGCTGGTGCTGCAATCCCTCCCTTTTCAAGTGGTGGACTCTGCACCTTTCAGAGACCTGATGACTTGTGCCGAGCCGAGGTGGAGAGTCCCAAGCTGTCATTTCTTTCCAAAAAAGGCAGTAACAGCCCTGCAAAAATATGTAGAACAGAAGGTGGGCCAGTCTTTGAGCCTGTCGGTGTTTGCCAAAGTGCACGGCAGCACCGACGTGTGAAGCTATAACTATGGTCAGGGACAGTACATGTCATTCACGGCCCACTGGGTGAATGTGGTTCCTGCACAACCACACCAGCAACTTGGCCAGGTGATGCCGGATCCCCCTCCATGTTGCCATGCCATTGGCCCAGCGACAATGTCCGCCTCTGCCTCCTCATCCTCTGTCTTCAGCCGCCACTGCAGGGACAATGCATAGTGCCCCACCAGCATACCAGCAGTGTCACGCTGTTCTGCACCTCGTTTGCCTTGGCGAACGAAGTCACACAGAGGAGGAACTGCTCAGTGTCCTTCATCAAGAAATCGAATCCTGACTTTCTCCCTGACAACTTAAAATCGGAACCATGGTGACCGACAACGGGAAGAACATTGTGTCGACGCTGTGTCAAGGATGGCACACGTACTCAATCTGGTTGTCAAGCAGTTCCTGAAGTCTTCCACCCATCTGCACCAAAGCAGACATCCTATGCATGTTACTGCAAGGCACAGTGTTCTACAGCACTATAAAGGCTCTCTGCAGCCAGGAAATAGCCATTTTTTTTTACGTAATTCAACGCAAATTTATTAGGATCTAATGACTTTTTTTTTTAAATCGCTCCTCTCTAATTATAACTAATGAAAGGTATTTGGAAATATATTTATAATAAAGTAATATTAAAGTATTTTCATTTTCTTAATTCCCGGAGAACCCCTTCAAGCATAATCTCCCATTTCCCTTCTCAAATAGGTATTTTTCCAATGTTTTCTAGAATTATAAGGTATTGCATAGACATTATGATTAGGGATGAGCGAACCCGAACTGTATAGTTCGGGTTCGTACCGAATTTTGGGGTGTCCGTGACACGGACCCGAACCCGGACATTTTCGTAAAAGTCCGGGTTCGGGTTCGGTGTTCGTCGCTTTCTTCGCGCTTTTGTGACGCTTTCTTGGCGCTTTTTGAAAGGCTGCAAAGCAGCCAATCAACAAGCGTCATACTACTTGCCCCAAGAGGCCATCACAGCCATGCCTACTATTGGCATGGCTGTGATTGGCCAGAGCACCATGTGACCCAGCCTCTATTTAAGCTGGAGTCACATAGCGCCGCCCGTCACTCTGCTCTGATTAGCGTAGGGAGAGGTTGCGGCTGCGACAGTAGGGCGAGATTAGGCAGATTAACTCCTCCAAAGGACTTGATTAACTGATCGATCTGCAGCTGTGGATCATTGAGCTGCTGATCCTCAATTGCTCACTGTTTTTAGGCTGCACAGACCGTTTGTCAGTCTCATTTTTCTGGGGTGATCGGCGGCCATTTTGTGTCTTGTGGTGCGCCAGCACAAGCTGCGACCAAGTGCATTTAACCCTCAATGGTGTGGTTGTTTTTTGGCTAAAGCCTACATCAGGGTGAAGCTGTGACACCAAGTGCATTTAACCAGCAATAGTCTGTTCATTTTTTGGCCATATACAAAATCAGGGGCAAGCTGCGCCTGTCACCAAGTGCATTTAACCCTCAATGGTGTGGTTGTTTTTTGGCTAAAGCCTACATCAGGGTGAAGCTGTCACACCAAGTGCATTTAACCAGCAATAGTCTGTTCATTTTTTGGCCATATACAAAATCAGGGGCAAGCTGCGCCTGTCACCAAGTGCATTTAACCCTCAATGGTGTGGTTGTTTTTTGGCTAAAGCCTACATCAGGGTGAAGCTGTCACACCAAGTGCATTTAACCAGCAATAGTCTGTTCATTTTTTGGCCATATACAAAATCAGGGGCAAGCTGCGCCTGTCACCAAGTGCATTTAACCCTCAATGGTGTGGTTGTTTTTTGGCTAAAGCCTACATCAGGGTGAAGCTGTCACACCAAGTGCATTTAACCAGCAATAGTCTGTTCATTTTTTGGCCATATCCCAGTCTAATTCTGTCACTAAATCCATACCGGTCACCCAGCGCCTAAATACTAGGCCTCAAATTTATATCCAGCTAAATCTGTCCCTAGTGCTGTAGCTGGGCGAGTTATTTAGTGTCCGTTCAAGCACATTTCTTGTTCTGGGTTGAAATACAATTCCCAATTTAGCAATTTCATAATTTAGTGGTTCCTGCTATATCAGAGCTCTTTGAAATCTATCCCAAAAAGGGTATATAATATTGAAGGTGCACATAGGGTCATTCAGAGTAACTTCACACACACCCGCTACTGTGTATTTCCAAGTCTAATTCTGTCACTAAATCCATACCGGTGACCCAGCGCCTAAATACTAGGCCTCAAATTTAATTCCCTCTAAATCTCTCGTTACCCACCGCTGTACTGTTGTTGCTGGGCAAGATATTTAGTGTCCGTCAAAGCACATTTTTTGTTCTGGGTTGAAGTACAATTCCCAATTTAGCAATTTCATAATTTAGTGGTTTCTGCTATATCAGAGCTATTTGAAATCTATCCCAAAAAGGGTATATAATATTGAAGGTGCACATAGGGTCATTCAGAATAACTTCACACACACCCGCTACTGTGTATTTCCAAGTCTAATTCTGTCACTAAACCCATACCTGTCACCCAGCGCCTAAATACTAGGCCTCAAATTTAAATCCCTCTAAATCTCTCGTTACCGTTGTCCTGTTGTAGCTGGGAAAGTTATTTAGTGCCCGTCAAAGCACATTTTTTGTTCTGGGTTGAAGTACAATTCCCAATTTAGCAATTTCATAATTTAGTGGTTCCTGCTATATCAGAGCTATTTGAAATCTATCCCAAAAAGGGTATATAATATTGAAGGTGCACATAGGGTCATTCAGAATAACTTCACACACACCCGCTACTGTGTATTTCCAAGTCTAATTCTGTCACTAAATCCATACCGGTGACCCAGCGCCTAAATACTAGGCCTCAAATTTAATTCCCTCTAAATCTCTCGTTACCCACCGCTGTACTGTTGTTGCTGGGCAAGATATTTAGTGTCCGTCAAAGCACATTTTTTGTTCTGGGTTGAAGTACAATTCCCAATTTAGCAATTTCATAATTTAGTGGTTTCTGCTATATCAGAGCTATTTGAAATCTATCCCTAAAAGGGTATATAATATTGAAGGTGCACATAGGGTCATTCAGAATAACTTCACACACACCCGCTACTGTGTATTTCCAAGTCTAATTCTGTCACTAAACCCATACCTGTCACCCAGCGCCTAAATACTAGGCCTCAAATTTATATCCAGCTAAATCTGTCCCTAGTGCTGTAGCTGGGCGAGTTATTTAGTGTCCGTTCAAGCACATTTCTTGTTCTGGGTTGAAATACAATTCCCAATTTAGCAATTTCATAATTTAGTGGTTCCTGCTATATCAGAGCTCTTTGAAATCTATCCCAAAAAGGGTATATAATATTGAAGGTGCACATAGGGTCATTCAGAGTAACTTCACACACACCCGCTACTGTGTATTTCCAAGTCTAATTCTGTCACTAAATCCATACCGGTGACCCAGCGCCTAAATACTAGGCCTCAAATTTAATTCCCTCTAAATCTCTCGTTACCCACCGCTGTACTGTTGTTGCTGGGCAAGATATTTAGTGTCCGTCAAAGCACATTTTTTGTTCTGGGTTGAAGTACAATTCCCAATTTAGCAATTTCATAATTTAGTGGTTTCTGCTATATCAGAGCTATTTGAAATCTATCCCAAAAAGGGTATATAATATTGAAGGTGCACATAGGGTCATTCAGAATAACTTCACACACACCCGCTACTGTGTATTTCCAAGTCTAATTCTGTCACTAAACCCATACCTGTCACCCAGCGCCTAAATACTAGGCCTCAAATTTAAATCCCTCTAAATCTCTCGTTACCGTTGTCCTGTTGTAGCTGGGAAAGTTATTTAGTGCCCGTCAAAGCACATTTTTTGTTCTGGGTTGAAGTACAATTCCCAATTTAGCAATTTCATAATTTAGTGGTTCCTGCTATATCAGAGCTATTTGAAATCTATCCCAAAAAGGGTATATAATATTGAAGGTGCACATAGGGTCATTCAGAATAACTTCACACACACCCGCTACTGTGTATTTCCAAGTCTAATTCTGTCACTAAATCCATACCGGTGACCCAGCGCCTAAATACTAGGCCTCAAATTTAATTCCCTCTAAATCTCTCGTTACCCACCGCTGTACTGTTGTTGCTGGGCAAGATATTTAGTGTCCGTCAAAGCACATTTTTTGTTCTGGGTTGAAGTACAATTCCCAATTTAGCAATTTCATAATTTAGTGGTTTCTGCTATATCAGAGCTATTTGAAATCTATCCCAAAAGGGTATATAATATTGAAGGTGCACATAGGGTCATTCAGAATAACTTCACACACACCCGCTACTGTGTATTTCCAAGTCTAATTCTGTCACTAAACCCATACCTGTCACCCAGCGCCTAAATACTAGGCCTCAAATTTAAATCCCTCTAAATCTCTCGTTACCGTTGTCCTGTTGTAGCTGGGAAAGTTATTTAGTGCCCGTCAAAGCACATTTTTTGTTCTGGGTTGAAGTACAATTCCCAATTTAGCAATTTCATAATTTAGTGGTTCCTGCTATATCAGAGCTATTTGAAATCTATCCCAAAAAGGGTATATAATATTGAAGGTGCACATAGGGTCATTCAGAATAACTTCACACACACCCGCTACTGTGTATTTCCAAGTCTAATTCTGTCACTAAATCCATACCGGTGACCCAGCGCCTAAATACTAGGCCTCAAATTTAATTCCCTCTAAATCTCTCGTTACCCACCGCTGTACTGTTGTTGCTGGGCAAGATATTTAGTGTCCGTCAAAGCACATTTTTTGTTCTGGGTTGAAGTACAATTCCCAATTTAGCAATTTCATAATTTAGTGGTTTCTGCTATATCAGAGCTATTTGAAATCTATCCCTAAAAGGGTATATAATATTGAAGGTGCACATAGGGTCATTCAGAATAACTTCACACACACCCGCTACTGTGTATTTCCAAGTCTAATTCTGTCACTAAATCCATACCGGTGACCCAGCGCCTAAATACTAGGCCTCAAATTTAATTCCCTCTAAATCTCTCGTTACCCACCGTTGTACTGTTGTTGCTGGGCAAGATATTTAGTGTCCGTCAAAGCACATTTTTTGTTCTGGGTTGAAGTACAATTCCCAATTTAGCAATTTCATAATTTAGTGGTTTCTGCTATATCAGAGCTATTTGAAATCTATCCCTAAAAGGGTATATAATATTCAAGGTGCACATTGGGTCATTCAGAATAACTTCACACACACACGCTTCTGTGCATTTCCAAGTCTAATTCTGTCACTAAATCCATACCGGTCACCCAGCGCCTAAATACTAGGCCTCAAATTTATATCCCGCTGAATTTGAATACAATACATTGGGCCAAATAATATATTTGTTGTTGTGGTGAACCATAACAATGAGAAAAACATCTAGTAAGGGACGCGGACGTGGACATGGTCGTGGTGGTGTTAGTGGACCCTCTGGTGCTGGGAGAGGACGTGGCCGTTCTGCCACATCCACACGTCCTAGTGTACCAACTACCTCAGGTCCCAGTAGCCGCCAGAATTTACAGCGATATATGGTGGGGCCCAATGCCGTTCTAAGGATGGTAAGGCCTGAGCAGGTACAGGCATTAGTCAATTGGGTGGCCGACAGTGGATCCAGCACGTTCACATTATCTCCCACCCAGTCTTCTGCAGAAAGCGCACAGATGGCGCCTGAAAACCAACCCCATCAGTCTGTCACATCACCCCCATGCATACCAGGGAAACTGTCTCAGCCTCAAGTTATGCAGCAGTCTCTTATGCTGTTTGAAGACTCCGCTGGCAGGGTTTCCCAAGGGCATCCACCTAGCCCTTCCCCAGCGGTGAAAGACATAGAATGCACTGACGCACAACCACTTATGTTTCCTGATGATGAGGACATGGGAATACCACCTCAGCATGTCTCTGATGATGACGAAACACAGGTGCCAACTGCTGCGTCTTTCTGCAGTGTGCAGACTGAACAGGAGGTCAGGGATCAAGACTGGGTGGAAGACGATGCAGGGGACGATGAGGTCCTAGACCCCACATGGAATGAAGGTCGTGCCACTGACTTTCACAGTTCGGAGGAAGAGGCAGTGGTGAGACCGAGCCAACAGCGTAGCAAAAGAGGGAGCAGTGGGCAAAAGCAGAACACCCGCCGCCAAGAGACTCCGCCTGCTACTGACCGCCGCCATCTGGGACCGAGCACCCCAAAGGCAGCTTCAAGGAGTTCCCTGGCATGGCACTTCTTCAAACAATGTGCTGACGACAAGACCCGAGTGGTTTGCACGCTGTGCCATCAGAGCCTGAAGCGAGGCATTAACGTTCTGAACCTGAGCACAACCTGCATGACCAGGCACCTGCATGCAAAGCATGAACTGCAGTGGAGTAAACACCTTAAAACCAAGGAAGTCACTCAGGCTCCCCCTGCTACCTCTTCTGCTGCTGCCGCCTCGGCCTATTCTGCTGCTGCCGCCTCGGCCTCTTCCTCCGCCTCTGGAGGAACGTTGGCACCTGCCGCCCAGCAAACAGGGGATGTACCACCAACACCACCACCACCACCTCCGTCACCAAGCGTCTCAACCATGTCACACGCCAGCGTTCAGCTCTCCATCTCACAAACATTTGATAGAAAGCGTAAATTCCCACCTAGCCACCCTCGATCCCTGGCCCTGAATGCCAGCATTTCTAAACTACTGGCCTATGAAATGCTGTCATTTAGGCTGGTGGACACAGACAGCTTCAAACAGCTCATGTCGCTTGCTGTCCCACAGTATGTTGTTCCCAGCCGGCACTACTTCTCCAAGAGAGCCGTGCCTTCCCTGCACAACCAAGTATCCGATAAAATCAAGTGTGCACTGCGCAACGCCATCTGTAGCAAGGTCCACCTAACCACAGATACGTGGACCAGTAAGCACGGCCAGGGACGCTATATCTCCCTAACTGCACACTGGGTAAATGTAGTGGCAGCTGGGCCCCAGGCGGAGAGCTGTTTGGCGCACGTCCTTCCGCCGCCAAGGATCGCAGGGCAACATTCTTTGCCTCCTGTTGCCACCTCCTCCTTCTCGGCTTCCTCCTCCTCTTCTTCCACCTGCTCATCCAGTCAGCCACACACCTTCACCACCAACTTCAGCACAGCCCGGGGTAAACGTCAGCAGGCCATTCTGAAACTCATATGTTTGGGGGACAGGCCCCACACCGCACAGGAGTTGTGGCGGGGTATAGAACAACAGACCGACGAGTGGTTGCTGCCGGTGAGCCTCAAGCCCGGCCTGGTGGTGTGTGATAATGGGCGAAATCTCGTTGCAGCTCTGGGACTAGCCAATTTGACGCACATCCCTTGCTTGGCGCATGTGCTGAATTTGGTGGTGCAGAAGTTCATTCACAACTACCCCGACATGTCAGAGCTGCTGCATAAAGTGCGGGCCGTCTGTTCGCGCTTCCGGCGTTCACATCCTGCTGCTGCTCGCCTGTCTGCGCTACAGCGTAACTTCGGCCTTCCCGCTCACCGCCTCATATGCGACGTGCCCACCAGGTGGAACTCCACCTTGCACATGCTGGACAGACTGTGCGAGCAGCAGCAGGCCATAGTGGAGTTTCAGCTGCAGCACGCACGGGTCAGTCGCACTACAGAACAGCACCACTTCACCACCAATGACTGGGCCTCCATGCGAGACCTGTGTGCCCTGTTGCGCTGTTTCGAGTACTCCACCAACATGGCCAGTGGCGATGACACCGTTATCAGCGTTACAATACCACTTCTATGTCTCCTTGAGAAAACACTTAGGGCGATGATGGAAGAGGAGGTGGCCCAGGAGGAGGAGGAGGAGGAGGAGGAAGAGGGGTCATTTTTAGCACTTTCAGGCCAGTCTCTTCGAAGTGACTCAGAGGGAGGTTTTTGGCAACAGCAGAGGCCAGGTACAAATGTGGCCAGCCAGGGCCCACTACTGGAGGACGAGGAGGACGAGGATGAGGAGGAGGTGGAGGAGGATGAGGATGAAGCATGGTCACAGCGGGGTGGCACCCAACGCAGCTCGGGTCCATCACTGGTGCGTGGCTGGGGGGAAAGGCAGGACGATGACGATACGCCTCCCACAGAGGACAGCTTGTCCTTATCCCTGGGCAGCCTGGCACACATGAGCGACTACATGCTGCAGTGCCTGCGCAACGACAGCAGAGTTGCCCACATTTTAACCTGTGCGGACTACTGGGTTGCCACCCTGCTGGATCCACGCTACAAAGACAATGTGCCCACCTTACTTCCTGCACTGGAGCGTGATAGGAAGATGCGCGAGTACAAGCGCACGTTGGTAGACACGCTACTGAGAGCATTCCCAAATGTCACAGGGGAACAAGTGGAAGCCCAAGGCCAAGGCAGAGGAGGAGCAAGAGGTCGCCAAGGCAGCTGTGTCACGGCCAGCTCCTCTGAGGGCAGGGTTAGCATGGCAGAGATGTGGAAAACTTTTGTCAACACGCCACAGCTAACTGCACCACCACCTGATACGCAACGTGTTAGCAGGAGGCAACATTTCACTAACATGGTGGAACAGTACGTGTGCACACCCCTCCACGTACTGACTGATGGTTCGGCCCCATTCAACTTCTGGGTCTCTAAATTGTCCACGTGGCCAGAGCTAGCCTTTTATGCCTTGGAGGTGCTGGCCTGCCCGGCAGCCAGCGTTTTGTCTGAACGTGTATTCAGCACGGCAGGGGGCGTCATTACAGACAAACGCAGCCGCCTGTCTACAGCCAATGTGGACAAGCTGACGTTCATAAAAATGAACCAGGCATGGATCCCACAGGACCTGTCCGTCCCTTGTCCAGATTAGACATTAACTACCTCCCCATAACCATATATTATTGGACTCCAGGGCACTTCCTCATTCAATCCTATTTTTATTTTCATTTTACCATTATATTGCGAGGCTACCCAAAGTTGAATGAACCTCTCCTCTGCCTGTGTGCTAGGCCTAAATATATGCCAATGGACTGTTGCAGTGGTGGGTGACGTGAAGCCTGATTCTCTGCTATGATATGAAGACTGATTCTCTGCTGACATGAAGCCAGATTGTCTGTTACGGGACCTTTCTCCTCTGCCTGGGTTCTGGGCCTAAATTTATGAAAATTGACTCTTACAGTGGTGGGTGACGTGAAGCCTGATTCTCTGCTATGATATGAAGACTGATTCTCTGCTGACATGAAGCCAGATTCTCTGTTACGGGACCTCTCTCCTCTGCCTGGGTGCTGGGCCTAAATTTATGACAATGGACTGTTGCAGTGGTGGCTGACGTGAAGCCTGATTCTCTGCTATGACATGCAGACTGATTCTCTGCTGTCATGAAGCCAGATTGTCTGTTACGGGACCTCTCTGCTCTGCCTGTGTGCTAGGCCTAAATATATGCCAATGGACTGTTGCAGTGGTGGCTGACGTGAAGCCTCATTCTCTGCTATGACATGCAGACTGATTCTCTGCTGTCATGAAGCCAGATTGTCTGTTACGGGACCTCTCTGCTCTGCCTGTGTGCTAGGCCTAAATATATGCCAATGGACTGTTGCAGTGGTGGGTGACGTGAAGCCTCATTCTCTGCTATGACATGCAGACTGATTCTCTGCTGACATGAAGCCAGATTGTCTGTTACGGGACCTCTCTGCTCTGCCTGTGTGCTAGGCCTAAATATATGCCAATGGACTGTTGCAGTGGTGGGTGACGTGAAGCCTCATTCTCTGCTATGACATGCAGACTGATTCTCTGCTGACATGAAGCCAGATTGTCTGTTACGGGACCTCTCTGCTCTGCCTGTGTGCTAGGCCTAAATATATGCCAATGGACTGTTGCAGTGGTGGGTGACGTGAAGCCTCATTCTCTGCTATGACATGCAGACTGATTCTCTGCTGACATGAAGCCAGATTGTCTGTTACGGGACCTCTCTGCTCTGCCTGTGTGCTAGGCCTAAATATATGCCAATGGACTGTTGCAGTGGTGGGTGACGTGAAGCCTCATTCTCTGCTATGACATGCAGACTGATTCTCTGCTGACATGAAGCCAGATTGTCTGTTACGGGACCTCTCTGCTCTGCCTGTGTGCTAGGCCTAAATATATGCCAATGGACTGTTGCAGTGGTGGGTGACGTGAAGCCTCATTCTCTGCTATGACATGCAGACTGATTCTCTGCTGACATGAAGCCAGATCCTCTGTTACGGGAGCTCTCTCCTCTGCCTGGGTGCTGGGCCTAAATTTATGACAATTGACTGTTGCAGTGGTGGGTGACGTGAAGCCTGATTCTCTGCTATGATATGAAGACTGATTCTCTGCTGACATGAAGCCAGATTGTCTGTTACGGGACCTTTCTCCTCTGCCTGGGTTCTGGGCCTAAATTTATGAAAATTGACTCTTACAGTGGTGGGTGACGTGAAGCCTGATTCTCTGCTATGACATGCAGACTAATTCTCTGCTGACATGAAGACAGATTCTCTGTTACGGGACCTCCCTCCTCTGCCTGGGTGCTGGGCCTAAATATATGCCAATGGACTGTTGCAGTGGTGGCTGACGTGAAGCCTCATTCTCTGCTATGACATGCAGACTGATTCTCTGCTGACATGAAGCCAGATTCTCTGTTACGGGACCTCTCTCCTCTGCCTGTGTGTGTGCTGGGCCTAAATATATGCCAATGGACTGTTGCAGTGGTGGGTGACGTGAAGCCTCATTCTCTGCTATGACATGCAGACTGATTCTCTGCTGACATGAAGCCAGATCCTCTGTTACGGGAGCTCTCTCCTCTGCCTGGGTTCTGGGCCTAAATTTATGACAATGGACTGTTGCAGTGGTGGCTGACGTGAAGCCTGATTCTCTGCTATGACATGCAGACTGATTCTCTGCTGACATGAAGCCAGATTGTCTGTTACGGGACCTCTCTCCTCTGCCTGGGTGCTGGGCCTAAATATATGCCAATGGACTGTTGCAGTGGTGGCTGACGTGAAGCCTCATTCTCTGCTATGACATGCAGACTAATTCTCTGCTGACATGAAGACAGATTCTCTGTTACGGGACCTCTCTCCTCTGCCTGGGTGCCGGGGCCTAAATATCTGAGAATGGACTGTTCCAGTGGTGGCTGACGTGAAGCCTCATTCTCTGCTATGACATGCAGACTAATTCTCTGCTGACATGAAGACAGATTCTCTGTTACGGGACCTCCCTCCTCTGCCTGGGTGCTGGGCCTAAATATATGCCAATGGACTGTTGCAGTGGTGGCTGACGTGAAGCCTCATTCTCTGCTATGACATGCAGACTAATTCTCTGCTGACATGAAGACAGATTCTCTGTTACGGGACCTCCCTCCTCTGCCTGGGTGCTGGGCCTAAATATATGCCAATGGACTGTTGCAGTGGTGGCTGACGTGAAGCCTCATTCTCTGCTATGACATGCAGACTGATTCTCTGCTGACATGAAGCCAGATTCTCTGTTACGGGACCTCTCTCCTCTGCCTGTGTGTGTGCTGGGCCTAAATATATGCCAATGGACTGTTGCAGTGGTGGCTGACGTGAAGCCTCATTCTCTGCTATGACATGCAGACTGATTCTCTGCTGACATGAAGCCAGATTCTCTGTTACGGGACCTCTCTCCTCTGCCTGTGTGTGTGCTGGGCCTAAATATATGCCAATGGACTGTTGCAGTGGTGGCTGACGTGAAGCCTCATTCTCTGCTATGACATGCAGACTAATTCTCTGCTGACATGAAGACAGATTCTCTGTTACGGGACCTCCCTCCTCTGCCTGGGTGCTGGGCCTAAATATATGCCAATGGACTGTTGCAGTGGTGGCTGACGTGAAGCCTCATTCTCTGCTATGACATGCAGACTGATTCTCTGCTGACATGAAGCCAGATTCTCTGTTACGGGACCTCTCTCCTCTGCCTGTGTGTGTGCTGGGCCTAAATATATGCCAATGGACTGTTGCAGTGGTGGCTGACGTGAAGCCTCATTCTCTGCTATGACATGCAGACTGATTCTCTGCTGTCATGAAGCCAGATCCTCTGTTACGGGACCTCTCTCCTCTGCCTGGGTGCTGGGCCTAAATTTATGACAATGGACTGTTGCAGTGGTGGCTGACGTGAAGCCTGATTCTCTGCTATGACATGCAGACTGATTCTCTGCTGTCATGAAGCCAGATTGTCTGTTACGGGACCTCTCTCCTCTGCCTGGGTGCTGGGCCTAAATATATGCCAATGGACTGTTGCAGTGGTGGCTGACGTGAAGCCTCATTCTCTGCTATGACATGCAGACTAATTCTCTGCTGACATGAAGCCAGATTCTCTGTTACGGGACCTCTCTCCTCTGCCTGGGTGCCGGGGCCTAAATATCTGAGAATGGACTGTTCCAGTGGTGGGTGACGGGAAGCCAGATTCTCTGCTATGGAACCTCTCTCCAATTGATTTTGGTTAATTTTTATTTATTTAATTTTTATTTTAATTCATTTCCCTATCCACATTTGTTTGCAGGGGATTTACCTACATGTTGCTGCCTTTTGCAGCCCTCTAGCTCTTTCCTGGGCTGTTTTACAGCCTTTTTAGTGCCGAAAAGTTCGGGTCCCCATTGACTTCAATGGGGTTCGGGTTCGGGACGAAGTTCGGATCGGGTTCGGATCCCGAACCCGAACATTTCCGGGATGTTCGGCCGAACTTCTCGAACCCGAACATCCAGGTGTTCGCTCAACTCTAATTATGATTAATCATACACTTATATATAGCTCGACTACTCCCTTTACAAAGAAGAGATCACATAGTGGATCTGCAAATCTAAAAAAAAAAGTATTTTTTCTGTTAAAAGTGTGCAATTAATGTTTGAAAACTTAAATTTTTTCTTTTGCTGAATAATTGTGACACCAAAGTTAACATATAAACACTTAAGTTAAAGTATAAACTTTCTTCTACAGGTGAGTTATGTGTAAATAAGGTGTGTTTACGGGAACCTGGATCCTGGAAAACCCCTTTAATTGTATTAGCAGTTTGAATTCTCCTGTCTAATGTCTAGATCCTGTCTAATGAAATGCCGTACATTATAGTTAAGGTTTTCTCATTTATACTCAAAAGCAACAATTCCATCAACATCTTATTAATGTTATACTGAAATAAATCTGAACACAAACAAAATTGAAAGTGCCTTTCATGAGCAGACTTCTTTTTCAATAAAACCAACACTGTTCTCCGAGATCACATAAAACTAGGGCAATCATTTATTAAGCACATTCTAAAATGAAATTACCACATTGCCATTTTACCACTTTACAAGACAAATTGATAGGCCTAATGTGAATGCGAGAGGACTATCAGCGAGAGTGCACGACGGTTTAACAAGTATTTATAATCTATGATCACTTATTGGAATCCTTTGTTCGCTGAATGCAGCACTGGAAAGATGATCACTGCTAAAAGAAATGTCTGGGATAACAATGAGATAATTAGGTCTAGTTTACAAGTATTAGTTAATAACAAAGTACTAGTTAGCCCCATATGAGATGCAGATAGCATGACAAACGAAATGAAGCTATAGGACCTATATGCAGTACCCCAGAAGGACTATGCAAAGTGTTAATTACCATTGACAGAGTGCTACTTTCACACTTGCGCTTGATCGGATCCGTTCTGAACGGATCCGATCATATTAATGCAGACGGAGGCTCCGTTCAGTACGGATCCATCTGCATTAATAACTTAGAAAAATTTCTAAGTTCGCAAGTAGCCTGAGCGGATCCGTTCAGACTTTCAATGTAAAGTCAATGGGGGACGGATCCGCTTGAAGATTGAGCCATATGGGGTCATCTTCAAGCGGATCCGTTCCCATTGACTTACATTGTAAGTCTGTACGGATCCGCACGCCTCCGCACGGCCAGGGGACAGCTGAACACTGCAAGCAGCGTTCAGCTGTCCGCCTGGCCGTGCGGAGGCGAGCGGAGCGGAGGCTGAACGCCGCCAGACTGATGCAGTCTGAGCGGATCCGCTCCATTAAGGCTACTTTCACACTAGCGTTCGGGCGGATCCGTTCTGAACGGATCCGCCCATAATAATGCAGACGGAGGCTCCGTTCAGAACGGATCCGTCTGCATTATATTAGCTAAAAAAAGCTAAGTGTGAAAATAGCCTGGGACGGATCCGTCCAGACTTTCAATGTAAAGTCAATGGGGGACGGATCCGCTTGAAGATTGAGCCACATTGTGGCATCTTCAAACGGATCCGTCCCCATTGACTTACATTGTAAGTCTGGACGGATCCGCACGCCTCCGCACGGCCAGGCGGACACCCGAACGCTGCAAGCAGCGTTCAGCTGTCCGCCTGTCCGTGCGGAGGCGAGCGGAGCGGAGGCTGAACGCCGCCAGACTGATGCAGTCTGAGCGGATCCGCCTCCATTCAGACTGCATCAGGGCTGGACGGCTGCGTTCGGGTCCGCTCGTGAGCTCCTTCAAACGGAGCTCACGAACGGAAACCCGAACGCTAGTGTGAAAGCAGCCTAAGACTGCATCAGGGCTGGACAGAGGCGTTCGGGTCCGCTCGTGAGCTCCTTCAAACGGAGCTCACGAGCGGACCGACGAGCGCAAGTGTGAAAGGAGCCTTAATGCAATGTTTATTCAGTTAAATGTTGTAATTCGCTATGTACATGCACTTAATAGCATAATATGGAGAGCATATGGTTAACATCTTTTCAAATAATTTTAGGTTGTTAGGCGGTGGACCAGATTAGCCCCCTGACTGATTAGTGTTGTGGAACTCTAGTCTGAGCAGAGCAAGATAGAAGATGTTTGTGTTACAGCTCCTGCATAGCTAGGTCCAAGTTCAGAGAACCTTAATATCTGAGCCTACAACTCCACTACTAAAACTATCCAGAGAGAATGAGAGACCAGACATCTAAGAAGGTCTAGAATTCACAAGGCCATGTAAGCTTTAAACAGCAAGGTATTGTGCTTGTTTAAGACAGAGACTTTACTGCTGTGGAAGAATTATTGCTGAAGCAAGCTCCATACAGCTACACAGCAACATGTGTCACGCAACAGAAAATCACAGAAAAGTTGCGCAATGCAAAAATATGTGCGTCTTGTCTGCAACTCGATGTCATGCGACTATTTTAGGGCTATGATTTGGCTGTAAAAACACAGCCAGGTGGCAGGCAAGTTGTTTGTTTTTTATCTTTTAGTTTTTTATCTTTTTCTGTGATTTTTGTTTAGTTTTTAGTATATGATTGAGAGAGTGGCACCTTCAAGTGTAAATGCACCCCTATTTTATCCTGGGAGTAGCATTCTTCCGCACTTTTGCACTTCCTATTAAACAGGTCGCCTTGATTACATATATACCGTATTTTGTATCCTATAAGACGCACTGGCCCATAAGACGCACCTAGGCTTTTGAGGAGGAAAATAAGAAAAAAAAATGTTTTACCAAAAGCACACTTTTGGTGGGTTTTGAACTAATGGTGGTCTGTGCATAACACTACTATGGGGGATCTGTGGGTGGCACTGTTATGGGGGGATCTGTGGATGGCACTGTTATGGGGGATCTGTGGATGGCACTGTTATAGGGGGGATCTGAGGGGGGCACTGTTATGGGGGGATCTGAGGGGGGCTCTTTTATGGGGGGGTGTCACGACCATGGTCAAGGTCGTGACTCCTGATCCGCATGCAGTTGCCTGCGGTTTGGTTTTTGTCAATCACATTGTGAGGGCGGCTGGATTGTTGCCTCACTTGTGGTTGCCGCTGGCAACATGTTGTTATTGTCAATATAGCCGCCTGAGCTGTGCTAGGCTGCTTGCTGCTATGTGCATGCGGTTGCACTTGGCAACGTGTGTTTATATGTGTGCACTTTCCTTGTCTGGTGTGCACGGGGTTTATTGTGTGTGTATTCCCGTTTAAGTTGCTGTCTTCCCTTCCCTGGTGTTGGAAGGGTTAACTTCCTTCCTAGTGTGTTTGCACTGGGTGTGTCTGAGTGTGGGTGTGGCAACTTGAGCCTATATAGCCTCTGCTGAGAGCAGTAGTCAGGGGGGTACTTCAGCCATGGTCTGCTGGATTCGTCCTCCTACTTTATACCATCTGCCAGTGAGGGCCACTCTTGTGGTCATAAATGTTATATGTGATGTTAAGTTGATGTTGCCTTCCTTTTCATGTTTATTACAGCTATAGATGTCCTGGTTTCCTGTGTGTTTTGTGTGATTTGTCTCCTTAGTGTTTGTGTGGACAGCAATACCTGGTGCATGGGTTCCAGTCAGCAAGGCTGTGGCAGGTTAGTTTGGAAACAGTGTTGTTCACCTGCCATATCTATATGTCTGTATATGTCTCCCTTTCCTTGCAGCTTGGCCAGTGAGACTCCCGTTCCTCCGTATCCAGGAGGAACAGGTTGTCTTACCCTGCTCCTAGTAAGGGCCACCCTGAGGGCTAGTAGGTACTTAAAGGTTCTGGAGTATGAGCCCTCCCACCATCAGGGTCGGCTCATATAGCTAGGAGTCAGGGTTAGATTAGGGACGTTATAGGAGGTGATCTGCTCCCTGATCCTGTGCTCCTGGCCAAGTGGCGATTAACATCTTCCGGCATCGCACGGCTGAGGGTTTTCCCCATCCTCAGCCGTGACAGGGGGAATCTGTGGATGGCACTGTTATGGGGGGTGATCTGTGGATTACACTGTTATGGGGGTGATCTGTGGATGGCACTGTTATGGGGGGTGATCTGTGGATGGCACTGTTATGGGGGGTGATCTGTGGATGGTACTGTTATGGAGGGGGATCTGTGGATGGCACTGTTATGGGGGGTGGATCTGTGGATGGCACTGCTATATATGTATCACCCACAGATCCCCCACCCCATAAAAGTGCCATCCACATATCCCCCACCCCATAATAGTGGCATCCACAGATGACCCCCCATAACAGTGGGAGGGGCCGGTGTCATGCAACTGCGGCGGGGCCGGTGCGGTCACTGTACTCCAGCCCCACCGCTCACTCACTGCTTTATTGCCTAAACATTTTATAATAATAGCTTTCATTGAAGTTCCGATCCCCAGCCCCATCTGTACTACTTACTAAATGTCCTGTAGCAGGCAGAGCAGGGCGGGTGGCCGGCCAGAACTCACTGATGCCACGTGCCTGCACCGCCTACTTTATGAATGAAGTAGGCAGCGCGGGCACGTGACGTCAGTGAGTTCTGGCCGCCCGCCCGCCCTGCTCTGCCTGCTACAGGACATTTAGTAAGTAGTACAGATGGGCCTGGGGATCGGATTGGAACCTCAATGAAAGCTATTATTATAAAATGTTTAGGCATTAAGGAAGTGAGTGAGCGGTGGGGCCAGAGTACAGTGACTGCACCGCCCCGCCGCATTTGCATGACACCGGCCCCTCCAGCATCACAGACTGCGATGTAAAATGGCAGCATTCGCCCCATAAGATGCAGTCACCTTTGGGGGAAAAAGTGCGTCTTATGGAGCGAAAATACGGTACATATAGCTGTGCTTGCTCCTCCTCTCATTGGTTGCTGGATGCACATAGAGGTGACTAGGAGCAGCACACTATATGTACGGAGTCTGCTTTCCTGAACATAGATGCCCAATGCCATAGGTAGGTTTAGCGTAGGACCTGCCTGCCTGAGACCACCTTGGTGGGGATAGGTGAGCACAGATGTATTTTGATAAAAATATATTGGCTAAGAGTCTCTGATTTTATTATATCAGATTGAGGGCTTGGTCTATATATAATGCTTGCATCTATTGTGTTAGTGCATTATTTAGGGAATAAGATCAATGAACTTGAGGCTATAAAGGCATCTGAGAATATAGATGTAGTGGCTGTTACTGAGACGTGGTTCAATGGGAGTAATGACTGGGATATAACAATACCAGGGTTCTCTCTATACAGGAAAGACAGAGATGGCAAGAAGGGGGAGGGGTGGCCCTGTATGTGAAAGATAGCATAAAATCTAATTTGATACAAGTTAGTGAGAACAATTTAGAGTCAGTTTGGTTTACCTTGCAGCTTGATAATTTATAAGGTAACTCGTGTAGGTGTGATATATAGACCACTTAGCCAAGTCAAAGAATTAGATGATCTACTAGTTGAGGAAATAGCTAAAATGACCTTGAAGGGGGAAGTTATCATTATGGGAGACTTCAATCTGCCTGATGTAAACTGGAAAACCAAAATAGCTAGTTCTGCCAGGAGTACAGATATTCTAAATTCCCTACTGGGATTATCTCTACAGCAAGTAGTTGAGGAGCCAACCCGGAAGGAGGCCATTTTAGATTTAGTATTTACAAATGGGAATTTGGTATATGATATTACTGTAGGGTAAAGCTTGGGATCTAGTGATCACCAGTCAGTGTGGTTTACTATAAGTACAGTGACTGAGTCACACCACACAAAAACAAAAGTTTAAGATTTTATAAAAACTGACTTTTCAAAAATTCCGATTGGAACAGTTTCATTGGAGTCCAGGAGAAATGGGACTACTTAAAAGTGGCACTACTGAAGCAACAGAAAATTGCATTAGGCTTGTCAGTAAAAGCAAAAAAAGGAAGAGACCACTGTGGTACTCAGCAGAAGTGGCCAAAATAATTAAAAACAAAAAGATAGCATTTAGGAATTCTAAAAAAAAAATAAAAAAAAAAATAAAAAGATGAATAGGCAAATTTATAAGATTAGGCAGAGAGAGGCCAAACAAGTCATAAGAGCTTCTAAAGCACAGGCAGAAGAGAAATTAGCTCAGTCAGGGAAAAAAGGCGATAAGGCATTCTTCAGATACATAAATGAAAAAAGGAAACTAAAACAAGGAATTACCAAATTAAAAACAAAATAAGAAAGGTATATGGAAGAAGATAAAGAACTAGCTGACTGCCTCAATGAATACTTCTGTTCAGTTTTTACAAAGGAAAATGAAGGAAAAGGACCTCAGTTAGGAAAGAAGACTCATTATTCTTTTGATGCATGTGTCTTTACAGAGGAAGAGGTTCTAAGTCAGCTGTCTAAAATTAATACATATAAGTCACAGGGGCCTGATGGGATACACCCAAAGCTATTAAAAAAGCTCAGCAGTGAACTAGCAAAACCATTAACAGATTTATTTAACTAATCACTGGCAACAGGAGTCGTCCCAGAAGATTGGAAATTAGCAAATGTGCTCATTCACAAGAGAGGTAGTAGGGAGGAATCGGGCAACTATAGGTCAGTAAGCGTGACATCAATAGTGGGGAAATTAATGGAAACCATACTTAAGGAGAGGATAGTGGAACACCTAAAATCCCATGGATTGAAGATGAAAAACACCATGGGTTTACTTTAGGGAGATCATGTCAAACTAATCTTATTGATTTTTTTGATTTGAAAAAAGAGTATCCAGCTCAATTCAGGTGAAATTAAGAATGACCTTTATTCCAGCGTTAAAATCCGTAATGCAAGTATAAATCTACATGTTTCAGACCTCTTAGATACATGGGTCCTTCCTCATGACAAGCATGAATATGAAATGGAAGCAGCTCCCTATATATCCTAGACTAACCCCAGGTTGATAGCTATCACCTGGGAGGAGGAGACATAGGGAGGCGGTTCCATGCAATTTAATTAGGTTAAAAAAAACTACAAGCCAAAACATGAAAAACATGAAAGACATTGGAAAGAGGTTGAGATATAAATTCTAACACTATCTAACACTTTATATCTCAACCTCTTTCCAATGTCTTTCATGTTTTTCATGTTTTGGCTTGTAGGTTTTTTTAACCTAATTAAATTGCATGGAACCGCCTCCCTATGTCTCCTCCTCCCAGGTGATAACTATCAACCTGGGGTTAGTCTAGGATATATAGGGAGCTGCTTCCATGTCATATTCATGTTGAATGGATTAGGCAGTGGCTGAGGGACAGACAACAGAGGGTTGTAGTCAATGGAGTATATTCAGACCAGGGTATTGTTACCAGTGGGGTACCTCAGGGATCTGTTCTGGGACCCATACTGTTTAATATCTTTATCAGCAAAATTGCAGAAGGCGTCGATGGTAAGGTGTGTCTTTTTGCTGATGACACAAAGATTTGTAACAGGGTTGATGTTCCTGGAGGGATACACCAAATGGAAAAGCATTTAGGAAAACTAGAGGAATGGTCAAAAATCTGACAACTAAAATTTAATGTTGATAAGTGCAAGATAATGCACCTGGGGCATAAAAACCCAAGAGCAGAATATAAAATCAGTGATACAGTCCTAACCTCAGTATCTGAGGAAAGGGATTTAGGGGGTCATTATTTCAGAAGACTTAAAGGTAGGCAGACAATGTCATAGAGCAGCAGGAAATGCTAGCAGAATGCTTGGGTGTATAGGGAGAGGCATTACCAGTAGAAAGAGGGAGGTGCTCATGCCGCTCTACAGAGCACTAGTGAGACCTCATCTGGAGTATTGTGCGCAGTACTGGAGACCATGTCTCCAGAAGGATATTGATACTTTGGAGAGAGTTCAGAGAAGAGCTACTAAACTAGTACATGGATTGCAGGATAAAACTTACTAGGAAAGATTAAAGGACCTTAACATGTATAGCTTGGAAGAAAGACGAGACAGAGGGGATATGATAGAAACGTTTAAATACATAAAGGGAATCAACAAGGTAAAAGAGGAGAGAATATTTAAAAGAAGAAAAACTGCTACCAGAGGACATCGTTTTAATTAGAGGGGCAAAGGTTTAAAAGTAATATCAGGAGGTATTACTTTACTGAGAGAGTAGTGGATGCATGGAATAGTCTTCCTGCAGAAGTGGTAGCTGCAAATACAGTGAAGAAGTGTAAGCATGCATGGTAAAGGTATAAGGCCATCCTTCATATAAGATAGGGCCAGGGGCTAGCCATAGTATTCAGTATATTGGGTAGACTAGATGGGCCAAATGGTTCTTATCTGCCAACACATTCTACACTCACCTAAAGAATAATTAGGAACACCTGTTCTATTTCTCATTAATGCGATTATCTAGTCAACCAATCACATGGCACTTGCTTTAATGCATGTAGGGTTGTGGTCCTGGTCAAGACAATCTCCTGAACTCTAAACTGAATGTCAGAATGGGAAAGAAAGGTGATTTAATCAATTTTGAGCGTGGCATAGTTGTTGGTGCCAGACGGGCCGGTCAGAGTATTTCACAATCTGCTCAGTTACTGGGATTTTCACGCACAACCATTTCTAGGGTTTACAAAGAATGGTGTGAAAAGGGAAAAACATCCAGTATGCGGCAGTCCTGTGGGCGAAAATGCCTTGTTGATGCTAGAGGTCAGAGGAGAATGGGCCGACTGATTCAACCACTCGTTACAACCGAGGTATGCAGCAAAGCATTTGTAAAGCCACAACACACACAACCTTGAGGCGGATGGGCTACAACAGCAGAAGACCCCACTGGGTACCACTCATCTCCACAAATAGGAAAAAGAGGCTACAATTTGCACGAGCTCACCAAAATTGGACTGTTGAAGACTGGAAAAATGGTTTCTTGAACATGACAATGAGTTCACTGTACTAAAATGGCCCCCACAGTCACCAGATCTCAACCCAATAGAGCATCTTTGGGATGTGGTGGAACGGGAGCTTCGTGCCCTGGATGTGCATCCCTCAAATCTCCATCAACTGCAAGATGCTTTCCTATCAATATGGGCCAACATTTCTAAAGAATGCTATCAGCACCTTGTTGAATCAATGCCACGTAGAATTAAGGCAGTTCTGAAGGCAAAAGGGGGTCCAACACCGTATTAGTATGGTGTTCCTAATAATTCTTTAGGTGAGTGTATGTTTCTATATTTCTATGTTTCTGTTATCTTTTGTTCCGTGATTTTTTTCATAAATGTAGCCAAGGACATCCGCATATTTATTAATCATATGTGCAGGATATGTTTTATCTTATTTTTTTTTATCTTTTTTCTGTGATTTTTGTTTAGTTGGCATGCAAGTCACCTGAATCTTGTGTCAAGCCTGACTTACATTAAAGTCAAGGGAGTTAAAGTTGCATGTGACATTTGACTTGTGACACAAAATTGTGTCGTGTCACAGTCACGGCATGTGGCATTGTGTCACCATTGACATACATTACATAAAATGCAGCATTACTTTCTTGTTGCGCGACACAGGTCGTCGTGTAGACGGATTGGACGCCTGTTTTTAAATATCTGCACCACTCAGCCCAGGAATTGCAGAAGCAATTGTGCCTTTGCTATTTGTACTACAATCCCTATCATCAACTTAGTAATGAGAGACTTTTTTTTAATGCTAACACGGGCCTGATCATTGTTTCCATCATTCACATGCCCTGCCTTGCACCAAGCAAATCACCCAACATCAAGGGCACCCTAACTAACACTAGGCAGGAGCCCCAATACCAGGGTGTGCGCTGAAGAAAGAACGGGTGCACCCTCCAGTCAATGCATGACTATAGGGATCGCAAGAGTGGAGATTACCACCATGATCTGTGAGTACTAACACCACCCTGACAGCCACAAGTGCCATTCTCATTCTATAGGTGCTTCTCCTGGGCCCTTGCATATAGTAAACCTTTGAATGGGTATCATTGCCCCTATCATAACCCTTCCAATCTTTTAACAGATAGTGTCAGTGTTGCCGTTATTGCCATCTTGTAAATTTATTGGGTCTAAGGGTGGGTTTAAATCATGTTTTTTGCCTCCGTTTGACGTATATTTTACAAAAAAAAAGGATACAAAAATGCAGCACACCACATTCTTGGATCATGCACAGTTTGGTGAAAAAAGTATACTATTCTTTAACAATGGAACTCTATGGTGAACGGATGCCACTGTGTGGCATCAGTCTGAAGCATCCATTTAACATATTAGGTTTTTGTATACGTTAAAAGGATGATGTGATGTGAATCCAGCCTTAGCAGTACATGCAAAGAGGCAGACAATGCCAAATTGCCCTTACCTAGAGTGCTTTACTGCAGTTCCTGACTACTCTGATCCAAAACAGGCTAATATTGCCAACAGGATTTTGCTTTACTTTCCTCTGAATAATATGTCAAGGAAAGGTTAAAGGATAACTACCATTTAGTCAACTTTGTTCAAAAATGTTCTAAATGCTTTGAAATTCATTTTTGTAATATGCTTTATTGATTTTACTGTTTTACTGAAAAAATTCTGTAGGCACCTGAAGTTCAGGGTGTCTATAGCGCTTTGTAATCCATACACTGCTGACTTGTATGTGGTGTACAATTGTATGGATTTCACAGTACTGCTGGAATGGGGGGCATAGGGAGCTCAGTATAGGCAGGAGCACACATCGCTGGTCCTGTCTGTGCCTGCTATGCTCAGCTAAAACCTGGCATAGCACATCAGTCTTTTCCTGTACTAACATGCTATGCCCGGATTTAGATAAGTGGAGTGGGTTCCGGCAGGAGCAGAAATGTGTAATGCAGAGCCCCAGTCTGTCCCTGCTCCGCTAATTGCTCGCATAGCACATCAGTGCCGGTTTTCCTGTACTGATGTACTATGCCAGGATTTAGCTGATTGGAGCGGGCCTGTGCCCGCTCTGCTAATTGCTTGCATAGAATATCTGTGCAGGGCTTCCTGTACCAATGTGCTATGCAGAAATTTAAGCTGAGCAATTCAGAAGCTCCACATAACACATTGCTGTTCCTGTCTGCACCCGCTCTGCTCAGCTAAATCCTGGCATAGCACATTAGTACAGGAAAGCACCGATGTGCTATGCCAGGATTTAGCTGAGAGGAGCTGACACAGGCAGGAGCAACATTGTGTGCTCTTGTTTGTTTTGAGCTTGCTATGGCCCCCATTCCGGCAGAATTGTGGAACCCATGACATGTCAGCAATGTACTAGTGTACTGATTCCAAAGCGCTATAAACACCCTAAACATCGGGTGCCTATTTTATCAGTAAAACAGTTAAGTTGATAAATAAAATATATTATTGTACAAAAAGCAGTTTCAGAAAGTTTTGAATATTTTAAAATAAAGTTGTCTAAAAGGTTAGTTACCCTTTACCCACTTCAGCCCCCCTAGCTTAAACCCCCTTAATGACCAGACCACTTTTTACAATTCTGTACTACACTACTTTCACGGTTTATTGCTCAGTCATACAACTTACCACCCAAATTAATTTTACCTCCTTTTCTTCTTACTAATAGAGCTTTCATTTGGTGGTATTTCATTGCTGCTGACATTTTAACTTTTTTTGATATTAATCGAAATTGACTGAAATGTTTGCAAATAATCACTTTCTGTTGTAAAATTTTTCAATTAAAACTACATTTCTTTATATATTTATCTCTAAATGTATTGTTCTACATGTCTTTGATTAAAAAAAAAATGCAATAAGTGTATATTTATTGGTTTTGGTAAAAGTTATAGCGTTTACAAACTATGGTGCAAAAATGTGAATTTACGCACTTTGACTTTCTGAGCACCTGTCATGTTTCCTGAGGTTCTACAATGCCCAGACAATAGAAACACCCCACAAACGACCCCATTACGGAAAGTAGACACCCTAAGTCAGTGATGGCGAACCTATGGCACGTGTGCCAGAGGCGGCATTCAGAGCCCTCTCTGTGGGCACCCGTGCCTTGGAAAAAGTCTATGACGTACCAATATGCTTTAGACTTTTCCTGCCATTCAATAGCACAGGACGCACTATGAACAGCACAGGCAGCACACTGAATGTAGGCTATTAAGCTATTATAGCTAAATGATAAAGTACATGGAAGATATACTATATTGGTATTCAAGTTAAATTGCCGTGTTGGCACTTTGCAATAAATAAGTGGGTATTTGGTTGCAGTTTGGGCACTCGGTCTCTAAAAGGTTCACCATCACTGCCCTAAGTTATTCGCTGATGGGCATAGTGAGTTCATGGAAGTTTTTATTTTTTGTCACAAGTTAGCGGAAAATGATTTTATTTTTTTATTTTTTCTTCTTACAAAGTCTCATATTCCACTAAATTGTGACAAAAAATTAAATTTTACATGAACTCACCATACCCCTCACGGAATACCTTGGGGTGTCTTCTTTCCAAAAAGGGGTCACTTGTGGGGTATTTATACTGCCCTGGCATTTTAGGGGCCCTAAAGCGTGAGAAGAAGTCTGGAATCCAAATGCCTAAAAATGCCCTCCTAAAAGGTACTCATTGGAATTTGGGCCCCTTTGCGCATCTTGGCTGCAAAAAAGTGTCACACGTGGTATCGCTGTACTCAGGAGAAGTAGCGCAATGTGTTTTGGGGTGTCTTTTTGCATATACACATGCTGGGTGAGAGAAATATCTCTCTAAAAGACAACTATTATAAAAATTTTATACAAAGTTGTCATTTGACAGAGATATTTCTCTCACCCAGCATGGGTATATATAAAAATACACCCCAAAACACATTGCCCTACTTCTCCTGAGTATGGAGATACCACATGTGTGACACTTTTTTGCAGCCTTGGTGCGCAAAGGGGCCCAAATTCCATTGAGTATCTTTTAGGAGGGCATTTTTAGGCATTTGGATTCTCACGCTTTAGGGCCCCTAAAATGCCAGGGCAGTATAAATACACCACATGTGACCCCATTTTGGAAAGAAGACACCCCAAGGTATTACGTGAAGGGCATGGCGAGTTCATAGAATTTATTTTTTTTTGGCACAAGTTAGCGGAAATGTTTTATAAAAAAAATTCTCACAAAGTCTACCTTTCCCGCTAACTTGTGACAAAAAGTTAAATCTTTCATGGACTCAATATGCCCCTCAGAAAATACCTTGGGGTGTCTACTTTCCGAAATTGGGTCATTTGTGGGGTGTGTTTGCTGTTCTGGCATTTTGGGCGGGGCTAAATTGTGAGCAACCCTGTAAAGCCTAAAGGTACTCGTTGGACTTTCGGCCCCTTTACGCACCTAGGCTGCAAAAAAGTGTCACACGTGTGGTATCTCCGTACTCAGGAGAAGTAGGGCAATGTGTTTTGGGGTGTATTTTTATATATACCCATGCTGGGTGAGAGAAATATCTCTGTCAAATGACAACTTTGTATAAAATTTTTATAATAGTTGTCTTCTAGAGAGATATTTCTCTCACCCAGCATGTGTATATGCATGACACTTTTCTGCAGCCTAGGTGCGCAAAGGGGCCCAAATTCCAATGAGTACCTTTTAGGAGGGCATTTCTAGGCATTTGGATTCCAGACTTCTTCTCACGCTTTAGGGTCCCCACCGATCAGTAACTGATCGGTGGGGGCGATTTAACATCCGGGACCCCCACGATCAGCTGTTTAAGGAGGCAGCGGTGTTCCTGTGAGCGCCACAGCCTTCTCGCATCTTACCAAGCGCAAAGCCATACTTTTTATAGCAGCTGTGCTTGGTATCGCGCTCAGCCCCATTTACTTAAATGAAAGTGAATGGGAGCTGAGTTGTAGTACGCCAGTGCCAGACTCTACACAGTGTATTATTGTTGAGGGTGGGGTGGTGGCAGGGATTGGACCCAGGAGTTTTATACTGACGAACTATCCTCTGGATAGGTCATCAATATATGATCATGGGGGGCCGACCCCAGGACCCCCGCCAATCATCTCTTTGAGATGACACTGGCGCTCCTGTAAGCACCACAGGCTTCTAGAAGCTCACCAAGCACAGTGCTGTACATTTTATAGCGGCTGTGCTTGGTATCCCACTCAGCCCCATTCATTTCAATGAAAGGCCATGCAACCGATGAACGTGTCATCACTTGGCCTAGGAAAAGCTGAGTGTTACATGGAAGTGCTGCTGCCTTCTCGAACAGCTGATCAGCGGGGTCCCAAGTGTTGACCCCCCCTCACTGATCAGATGCTGATGACCTATCCAGAGGATCGGTGATCAGTATAAAAATCTTGGAAAAAAACTTTACCTTTAATAACAGCAACAAAGACAGTGACAATTAAATGCAGTAACCATAACAATAATTATTATTCCCTTGTTATTTCTATCCATTTAGCCCACAAAATTCATGTTACTCTGTAGCTAATTGAATGCCAGGGGTCACATGACTGACGCCATGTTTAGTCCTAAACAGCATATACACATAGGCACCGCCACCACAAACAGGAATGCAATCAAGATTAAAATAATAATATTAAGGATTTGTACCGCAATAATAACGCCATGCAAATTAAAATGTTGTGCTTTTCACTGTGCAATAAATCTTCGAACCCAGTGCAACAGCAAATCAACCAAAAGGGGGCATTGGAAGACTAAACTAAGTGCATATACTGCTATTTAAATTTAATGTGCTGATAACACAGACAACTCATTTGAGGGAGTAATTAAAAAAAAAAAATGTTACCAGATATTTGTTACTTTAGAACATCGGAGACTTGTATGCAGATGGAGAATTTAAAGGAAGTAAGTGATAACCACATAGCTGAGAGACTATAAAAGAGACCTTGATGTTTGACAGTTGTAATAACCTGCAGAGTGCTCTAATGGCTCAGGGATCAGGTGCAGAAGTACAGCAATAACAAGAGCTGAATAATTATCACAGCCATATCTGTATAACCAAAGTCCCTGAGTATGAACTATAGAAGGAGGCTTCTGCTGCCTCTCCAAGATTTCCTGAAATGTTAAATCACTGAACAGGGAGCACTTTCAGCATTAGTGCTGCCCAGTTAGAAAGAAATAAAGCACACAAACCCCCAGTGCCTGTTCTAATGTCTTTGTTAATTATGAATTATGGGTAAACATGCAGACTCACAGAGGTCACGGCTGTCAGCTCCAATACTTTTCAAGAAGGATTCTTATGGGGGTCTTTCTAATCTGCTATAATACCCTTTTACTGTATGTACATAGAATGTGCCAAGAATAAAGAGGACAATCTTATTTGCCTTCATAAAAAATGCATTTTTGTGTATTTTCCAATTTAAAACTGCACTTAGTCTGCACAACCTGTGTTCAAAACATAGTATCCCTTAAAGGGGCTATCCAGTGATATGAAAGGGGTTATCCCACAGGTTCCAAACAAGCACCTGGATATAAATATATTTTTGTAATTACATGTAATTAAAAAGTTGGTATCGCCACTGAGTTATTTAATAAAATGTTACTGTATAGCGCCACCTGTTTCCTTCTTTCTTATTTGTCCAGCTCACTGAGATGGCCGCACATGCAAAGTTTCATCCTTCAACTGCTTCCTGAGCCGTGACAGGGAGAGAGCTGCAGCAGAAAGAACACACGCCATAAGCTGCCAGCTTGATATAAATCTAACAGAGCAATCTGAGCAATGGATAGGGAGATCTCTGGATCCACATATGGTACAGGGCTGGTTCTAGCTTTGTTAGAAATAGATTGTCATGTACTATATGATGTTTAATTGTCATTGTTTTACCTTAATCATGGCATAACCCATTAAAACATTTTTTTATAAAGCTCACAGTGGTTTAAAAAAAATAAGCAATAGTCACTTTCACCAGTCCTCTGCTGCTGCTATTTCATTGCAAGATTTTATCCAGAGGAATTAAAGGTAGAGGGATGATCCACAATTCGATTATGAAAGTATGGTAGATTTAAAAGCTATGTACACCTTTTGGGGGCAGTTTTGTTTATTATTGCATTGTACTCGTTATGAGGTAAAAACATTTTTTAATTGGTCTTTATTAAAGATATGGAGTCCTTTTCTCTGTACAGAGGTGAGATACTCTATTATTAATATCTGCATTTTCTCTCTCTTCCACAAGGCAGCTAGCTAACAGGCTCCTTATCTCTGATAAGAATGTGTCTTAAATGAGTGTTTATAACCTCTTAGTAGTTTAGAGATAAGGGTTATTAGATGACTAGCACAAAGTGAAAGTAGGATTCACACAGCTAGAAACAGTTAACCTTTTGTGACAGAATGGCTCAATATTTGTAATAAAGACCGATAGAAAAAATTATTTTTAGCCCAAAATGAGTAAAATGCAATCATAAAAAAAAATGTCCCTGAAGATGTACATAGCCTTTAACCCTATTCTATGATTCATAGTCATATATAGTACGGATGCATACAGTGTTGTCAATAACTTTAGAAGATTGTATTCAGCAAGACAATATCTTGGCAGTATTGTATATTCAAATAGGATTAAAATACTATATATTATGGATGCATTGAACTTCTCTGTAGGTTCATAATATATCCAGGTAGTTTCCCTGATCAAATGTGTAGGGTATTGGCATATCCACATGGAAAAGATATGCCACTGCTTTGCATGCAGCAACTCTGCGACGTTTTACAGTCCCAGGAAAGTGGATATGATTTAAAGAATTCTCAGCTACACGCTACAAACAAATCTGCAGCGTAGACTGACCTGTGATGGGGCTTTTAAATGCTGCAGATATCCACTGCAGATTTCCACCTTTGCTAGGCATAGGGTGAAATCCACTGCAAATCCATTGCAAAATCTGCAAAAAATCCTCAATGGAATTTGCGCTGCAGAAACACATGATGACATTCATAGGAAATATGATTTTTTGCAGAAAATTATGCAAATAAAAATCTGTTCCATTCCTCTGATTGAATTAGCTTCTGCAGTATTTGCATGGACTTGAAAACCCATTTCACAAAAGCAAATGAGAGCAATCCATCATTTTAACTACTTCAGGATCGGGCCATTTTCTGTTTTTTCGTTTATCAGGCTACGGCTACACAGCGACATGTGTTGCGTGACATTTTGTCGCACAACAATTTCTATGATAGTCTAAGTTGTTGCACTTAAACATGCTAAACAACAGTAGCAAAAATTCCATCCAAGATGGATTTTTCTGCGACTGTCGCGTCACAGTCGCAGTGTGTCGCAGTTCAACACCATAGACTATCATTATAAAAATTGTCCCGCGACATTGGTACAACATCAAAGTCGCTCTACACATGTTACAGTGTAGTTTTGCCCTATGTGTCGCGCGTCTTATTGTCGCGCAACACATGTCGTCGTTTAGCCCTAGCCTTACTCTCAGCCATCCCAGAGCCATAACAACAAATACATTTCAAATGGGGTGGAATTATAAAGAAAAACACAATTCCATTACAGTATTATGGGCTTTGTTTTTATAGTGTTACCTAGGCAGTACTGTGAAACCGACCTGTTTCATTCTCTGGGTCAGTACGATTACAGTAATACTGCATTCGTATAGTTTTCCTTGCATTTTTATACTGATTTTTATACTCATATTTTGAAATTCGTTCACGCATTGTTTGGTGGTAAAAACAGAATTGCGTTATGGATTCCGTTACCACGGACCATAATGCAATTCTATGACTGAATGCATAACGGCATGCCTTTAGAGGCATTACGTTAATCAGTCCGTCAAAATAGAAGTCTATGGGCTGCAAAACGGATCCGTCCCGTTTTCCGTTATGCAGGCCATAGACTTTTATTATGACGGAATAAATAACGGAATGCCTCTAAAGGAATTCCGTTATGCATTCCGTCATAGAATTGTGTTATGGTATGTGGTGATAGAATTCATAACGCAATTCTTTTTTTACCACCAAATGAAGAGTGAGCGAATTTCATGTTATTCTGACCCCCATAACTTTTTTTTAATTTTATGTCTACACAGCAGTGTGAGGGCTCATTTTTTGCAGTATGATCTGTAATGTGTATGACTTTTTGATCACTTTATGTTCAGCTTTTTTCCATTACCCTTTACATTTGCCATATGGGATAAATACTTTTTAATTTACTAGTACACGCATTTTCGCATGTGGTGATGCCTATGATGTTTATTTTTTTATAAAGTTGTCACTGATTCCGAAGTAGTAAGGTCATGCAGAGGCACATAGCATTATAAATCAAGACAGCAGTGTCCAGAACGGAGGATCACGCTCATACATGGAGCATGATTCCAGCACTGGACAGGCTCATGTTAAACAGCTCTTATGAGGACAAGTTTTTTAATGGCACCATTTACTATTGCATACAGTGTAGTAAGAAGTTTGAAAAAAATTCCAAATAGGGGGGAACTGGAAAAAAACATGTAATTCCACCACTGTTTTATGGGTTTTGTTTTTATGGCATTAGCAATGCAATAAAACTGACCTGTGACCTTCATTTTCTGGGTGAGTACAATTTGTATGATTACAACTATAAGGCTGGGTTCACACGGGCGTGTCCTGATTAGGTCCGGATGCGTCCTGGTGTATTGCGGCAAACTCGCGCGATTAGGTACGCAATTGCAGTCAGTTTTGACTGCGATTGCGTTCCGATGTTCAGTTTTTATTGCGCGGGTGCAATGTGTTTTGTACGCGCTTGATAAAAAACCGACTGTGGTACCCAGACCCAAACTTCTTCACAGAAGTTCAGGTTTGGGTTTGGTGTAGATGTTATTATTTTCCCTTATAACATGGTTATAAGGGAAAATAATAGCATTCTGAATGCAGAATGCTTAGTAGGTGATCAATTGAGGGTTAAAAAAATTAACTCACCTTCTCCTCTTGATCGCGTAGTTCCCGGTCTCTTCTTTACTTCTTTAATGATGAACTCCCGGCTAAAGGACCTGTGGTGATGTCAGATCACATGCTCCATCACCACGGGAGTTCATCATTAAAGAAGTAAAGAAGAGACCGGGAACTACACGATCAAGAGGAGAAGGTGAGTTAATTTTTATTTTATTTTTACCCTCAATTGATCACCTACTAAGCATTCTGTATTCTTCTGTATTCAGAATGCTATTATTTTCCCTTATAACCATGTTATAAGGGAAAATAATACAGTGAATAGATTGTCACCTAGCAACCATGCGTGAAAATCGCACAGCATCCGCACTTGCTTGAGGATACTTGCGATTTTCACTCAGCCCCATTCACTTCTCTGAGGCGTGATAAACGCACAATATAGAGCATGCTGCGATTTTCACGCAACGCATAAGTGATGCGTGAAAATCACCGCTCATGTGCACAGCCCCATAGAAATGAATGGGTCCAGATTCAGTGCGGGTGCAATGCGTTCACCTCCCGCATTGCACCCGTGTGGAAATCTCGCCCGTGTGAACTAATACCCACTAGATTTGATCACCGGGTTATAATGAATATATAGTGCTGAGAGCAGCCCAAACAATTCAATGTACTAAACACACCAAAAATTAGCACCAAACACATGTATATATAAACATGAAAGAGTCTCCATCCAACATACATTAATTCAACATGTATAAAAATATACATAGCAAAAACAGCAGCAAGGAAGGGGGAAACCTTCAGTGAGGAAAAAAACAACCCCAAAGAAGGCTGAGGGGTCAACACACAAGGGTACATAGATTGCAGAGAGAAGCCACACACAGGCAAGCCAAAAAGACAATATAAGGCTACTTTCACACTTGCGGCAAGATGGATCCGACAGGCTGTTCACCCCGTCAGATTCGTCCTTCCGCTATTTCGCCGTGCCGCCGAAATGGGGACGGGGCGGAGCTCCGGTGCAGTACAGCAGTTCGCAGTGAGAGGCCGCCGGACTAAAAAGTCGGACATGCAGGACTTTTAGTCCGGCGGCCTTTCGCCCTGCACTGCCGTGCTGTGCCGGAGCTTCGCCCCTGTCTCCATTATAGTCAATGGGGACGGAGCGGCGGTTCAGCGACACGGCAAAATAGTGGAAGGACTGATCCGACAGGGTGAACAGCCTGTCGGATCTGTCCTGCTGCAAGTGTGAAAGTAGCCTTAGCACAAAAAGAAAAAATACATTTGCCTCTCTACTGTGCAGTTATTTATTGTAAAGCCTTTTGTGATGTGTATTAATCGGAAAAAGAAAAAATACATTTGCCGCTCTGCGGTGCAGTAATCTGTAGTAAAGGCTTTTGTGGGGTGATTTAGTGCAAAAAGAAAAATGATATTTGCAGCTCTGTGGTGCAGTTATTTCTTGTTAAGCTTTTTATTACGTGTATTAACTCAAAAAGAAAAAATACATTTGCCACTCTGCAGTGCAGTTATTTCTCGTTAAGCCTTTTGTAGCGTGCATTAGCATAAAAAGAAAAAATACATTTGCCATCCAGCGGTGCAGTTTTTTCTTGTTAAGCTTCTTGTGACGTGTATTAGCACAAAAAGAAAAAAATACATTGGCCACTCTGCGGTGCAGTTATTTCTTGTTAAGCTTTTTGTGACGTGTATTAGCACAAAAAGAAAAAAATACATTTGCAACTCAGTGGTGCAGTAATCTGTAGTAAAGGCTATGAGGGGTGTTTTAATTTCCTTTTTTTTTATTTGATCTAACAGCAGGGCTCGAGTCTTGCGGGAACGTGTGGGAACTGCGTCCCTTCACTTTTTTCATAGCAGGAACGCTGTTCCCTTTCAGGGCGCCCTTCTTTAACGCCGGGCAAAAGGACCAGGGAGCGGTGAAGGCTTTGTACAGGCATGAGGGCTGAGGCGCTCTGTGATGTCACGCTGTGCGCAGCCTTCACAGCACAGCCGACAGCAGGATCATCGCGTAGGAGCAGGAGAGGATAAGTGTTTTTTTTATTTTATGAGGCTGATGGAGAGGCACTGACTGGGGGGCCTGGGGGCTGATGGAGAGACACTGAATGGGGGGCCTGGGGGCTGATGGAGAGGCACTGACTGGGGGGCCTTGGTGCTGATGGAAAGGCACTGGGGGACGCTGGTGAGAGGCACTGGGGGCTGATGGAGAGGCATTGGGGGCTGGTGAGAGGCACTGGGGGCTGATGGAGAGGCACTGGGGGCTGATGGAGGGGCATTGGGGGCTGATGGAGAGGCACTGGGGGATGATAGAGAGTCACTGGGGGATGATGGAGTAACTGGGGGCTGATGGAGAGGCACTGGGGGCTGATGGAGAGGCACTGGGGGCTGATGGAGAGGCTACTGGGGTCTGCTATATGGCTACTGGGGTCTGCTATTATGCTACTGGAGCTGCTCTGAGGCTACTGGGGGCTGATATAAGACTACTGGTGGCTGCTATGAGGTTTGGGGCTCTTATCTGAGGTCTGAATTGGGGTCATTCATATTGAGATCTGAGCTGAGGTGTCATCTGAAGTCTTATTAACATTGGGTATCTTATTGGGGCTGCTAGCTGAGGTCTGATTAACATTGGGGGTCTGATTGGTGGTCTGACCTGAGGTGTAATGATTTTTTTTTTTTTCCGGAGCAGCTTGGAGGAAAAAGGCCTCACAGTCTCCCACACTCCTTCTGCCCGGCCAAGCCTGCCAGCACCCCTGAGGCTAAGCCAGTCAACACCCCTGAGGCTAAGCCAGCCAGCGCCCCTGAGGCCAAGCCAGCCAGCACCCCTGAGGCCAAGCCAGCCAGCCAGCACCCCTGAGTCTTCAGAACTGTAAGTAAAGCTTATAATATGAAAGAGACTAATTACGCCTGAACAGACATATAGCGCAAATTCCAGTTTATGTTTACATCTCCCAGGTCATAATTTTCTTCCTGCTCTGGTTCCAAGATGTTCTGTAGCAGTTGACACACCATAGTCACAAACCACCTGTAGCTGCTTCAGAACTTCTTTGCCAGCAGAGCTATCACCCATTCCTATGCTTCATCAAGTGATATGGAACTCATAACTAAAGAACTATTCCAGATCATAAACTGGCTTTGATCTAGCTCCAAGATGTTCTGAAACAGCTGACAGGTGGTTTGTGACTATGGTGTGTCAGCTGCTACAGAACATCTTGGAACCAGAGCAGGAAAAAATTATGACCTGGGAGATGTTTGTGGAATCTGAAAATATGCAGTACGCCGCCCTGCAGGGTGAGGCGAATGGTGAGGTCACAGGGGCAGTTACTAACCGAGGGTGGTTATAGTACTCAGTCTTTTATATACCCTGGGCAGATGTACAGCAGTGATGGAGAGGCTGGCACAGGGGTCCTCTGGGGAACTCTCTGTGTATAGGGACCAGGCCTGACTGTAGGTAAGGTGTCCTGGATGTTGCAGGTTTTGTTTAATGTACCTGTGGCACGATCCCTTTAAATTTGTGACGCCAATGCCGGTAACGGTGGCACACCCATTTATGGTTGGAATAAATGAGGAACACGATGTTGTGGTGAAGCAAACTTCTGTTTACTGAAGCAGTTAACTATATACACAGTCTTTGGTCAAAGTCCCATATGTAAACGGTAGTAACATGCAGGCTTTACATCAATTGGCAGGCACAATGTTCTTGCAAGATACTCAGAGGGTTAAACACTTACAGATCAGGCTGCACTTTCCTCAGAATCCTGTCCGTCTTTATTCCAAGGCCCGTATGCCCTATTGCTGGCTTTATCCTTGGTTAGGGGAAACTTTCTCAGGTATATGTCTCCTTGCTTTGAATAGATCCTTCTGCCCTTCAGCTCTCGGTTTGGCTGGAATCAATTTGGCTCTGCACTGTACTTTGTAGGAACTTAGTTTTCTCAGGAGGCAAACCCTTCTCCTGGTGGCAAGCTAGGCGCCTGGGCTATCTAGCTGCATGTCAGAAGCTCCACTTCAGCTGCTGCCTAGCTAAAGTCCACACTCACTTTTGACTCTACACTATAGACTGACCTTTCCTGTCCTGAACCTGACAATATATATTAGGGGTTCCCTAGCTCCCTGTACTGTCTAGGAGGAGGAACTACACCCTAACAGGCCTGATACACAGATAACAGGAAAAATACACATAAAAACATTATATAAAATACAGTGACTCTGTTCCACAGAAGGAGGGGAACAACGTGGCCCAATTGACCCTTGTGTAGCACCCACATTTACCTAGTGGGACACTACATTATGGCAATGCAAATAAGCTCTTATGAAGTGCTGCCTCTAATGCGACCATATGGGAGGTTGCTTTCTTATAAGTCAACGTTCAACCTTTTAAAAGGCCTTGAGACATGACTTGCTTGTTAAGAGCTCATTTGCATACCCTCTTCCTAGAATTCCAGAGGAGCGTTGTCTGGCCTATAAGAGTCCTCACTCCATAAAGAGATATTGTATTCCCCAAATCCTTACCAAGGCCTATCAACCAGTTAAGCTACTAATCGCTGCTCTGCACTGATGAGGGGAAATCACCACGAAACAGGTGTCTGCAGATGTGGTGCTGGCCTCATTATTATCCAAGTCATGTCTCAATGCCTTTTAAAAGGTCAAACAGACTTATAGCAGGCATGCTCAACCTGCAGCCCTATATCTGTTGTAAAACTACAACTCCCACGATGCCCTTCTGTAGGATGATAGCTGTAGGCTGTCAGTGAATGACGGGAATTGTAGTTTTGCAACAGCTGTAGGGCCGCAGGTTGAGCATGCCTGACTTATAGAATAGCTAACTTACATGTGGTAGCATTAGAGGCAGAGTTTGTTAAAAGGCTTCTGTCACCCCCCATTGTGCAATTTCCATTAGCCGACATTAGCTATTTGCTAATGTCAGCTGAGTGCAATCATACATGTCCTACCTTTGTCTGTGGCTTATTTCTTGTAAAAATCATACTTTTATCATATGCAAATGCCTTCAATACCAGCTGAGTAAGCCTCAAAGTTACTTTAGATCTGTTGGATGGCTTGGGTGGACCGGGTGGACCTGTGCACCTAGATTAATATCATTAGGGAGACAAAAAGTTTTCTGATTGTTCTAACATAATATTTAATAACCTTTCTATACAGTTTTGGCATGTAAAAACTAATTTGCATAAACATGGGCATATGGGAAAGACATGCAAATGGGGTGAATCTGCCTTGTTTTTCAGCTGAAAAACCATTTAAATAGAAAATTAGCGATCTACACTACTCATTAACAGCACCATCTATTGGATTCATAGTCTTATGACAAGAGTAATAGTCTTGTCAAACTATGAAACCAATAGATGGTGCTGTTCATGAGTCATGAACAGCGCCATCTATTGGTTTCATAGTCTTATGACAAGACGATTTCTCTTGTCATAAGACTATGAAACCAAAAGATGGTGCTGTTCAACTTTTTGGGGCACTAGTAAGTGGGGCACACTGCACAACACTGCGCACACCGTGTAGCACTCAGTCTATAATAGCCTGCGCTAACACTGAGGTGCATATCGGATTGCTGCTATATTTCACACATCTTCTAGCACATTATCTGTGGTAATATAGGCTTGCTAGGGTGTATCTGAGGACTATTTTCCTGCTTGTAATGACTCATTAACAGCGCCATCTATTGGATTCATAGTCTTATGACAAGACTATGAATCCAATAGATGGTACTGTTAATGAGTAGTGTAGATCTTGAATATTCTAATCGCAAATTGTTATAGAAAATTTTCCAAAAGGCTACACTAATAATCTTGTCTTACCCATATGCCCATGTTTATGCAAATTAAGTTTTGCATGCCAAAACTGTATAGAAAGGTTATTGAATATTATGTTAGGACAATCAGATTTTTTTTTGTCTCCCTAATGACATTGATCTAGGTGCGCAAGTCCACCCAAGCCATCCAACAGATCTGAAGTAACTTTGAGGCTTACTGGCTCTTAGTCAGATGAGAGCTTGTTTGGAATGTCTCATAGTGCACAAGACTGCCATTGTAATGTATGCTGACTAAGCCTGTCATCTGTCTCATGGATAGATTGATGGTTTGCATATACCTGCCTTTTTAGCATATAGCCTTTGTGTGGTTGTCTATTGTATGTCATAGATATTAGGAGTCCAAGATGTATCCAGCCATCCTCTTAATGCTGTTTCCAAACCATTTTGATGGGATTTCCATCAATTTCTAACCTTTTTTTGTGAACCAGACACTCTTTTCTCTTCCGAGCAGGGGGTTCCTGGGGTTCTCCCATTGACTTCCATTGTGCTCGGGTTATCGCGAGAGCACACAAGCACTTTGGTGCTCGATCAACACTAGCGTATACCTCAGTCATTAAATGTACCCATGACTCACTCTCCCCCTCATTTCACCCGCCACCCTCATCAGCAATTAGTAAGTACAATAGTACAATCCCCATTCATGTATATGCATTAATATATATAAAAATTACATAAAAATCATTTGAACAACCCATGATAATACACAAGACCACCCCATCATATTTTTCAACCCTGGCCCTTACGTTTAAGAGGTTACCTTATTTACCATTGGAATCGTGCGGTCCTCGAAAACGCATTTGACTGACTGTGAATTGAGCCCACTTTATATTTGGGACCTGCAGCGCTAGTCTGCTGAAGCAACGTATTTGGAGATTTTTTAATATATATATATATATTACACTGCCCCAACTGCTGGTATTATGATCTGTATATGATGTTTATGACGTTCACGAGGGACACTAGTAGCTCAGCCAAACATGCAGAACATCCTATGATCACGTCTTGCCTCTAATGGCAAGGCTTCCAACTGGCATTTCTCATCAGGATGATCCCCATACACAGCAGGCTTCCCAGAAATGTTTCCGCTAGATTGCATCACTTCTTTGGCCTGCATGGTCACCAGATTTATCGTCACTTGAACATTTATGGGACCAGCTGGGATGCCAGCTTCAGCAACCTATGAGTGTACAGGATTTACAGGCCCAGCTACTTCTGTGGGCAAATGTGCTGCAGGATATCATATAGAACCTGTATGCCTCCATGCCAATGGTATCTTGTATCCAGGCTAGAGACGACCCAACAAGGTGCTACAACCTCCTTTCAATTGTACTGTTTTCCCTAATAAACGTATTCTTTCACTCTAATCACTTACATATACCATCATTTCATATGTGCCATATTTCTAAAGCTCTTTTTCAAATATTTGTGACCTAGAAGTTTGGCTTTACAGAGGTATGCTGCAAAGTAAATGGCATATTGGCATACCGCTGCACTCTGCATCAGCTTGATCATTAACTTCAACATTTTTACTGGGGAACCCATAGTAATTTTTGCTATGGCACCCTATTAAATCTGCCTACTTACCTTGCCTGTTGTCTTTCCTTAAATGGAACATGTAACGGATCTACTGGCACCCCGACCGGGTACCTCCGTTTAAGGATGCT